>NC_091121.1:171864486-173084486 GCF_040183065.1 Periplaneta americana | reverse complement strand
AATAACAGTCTTCTTCTTCTTCTTCTTCTTCTTCTTCTTCTTCTTCTTCTTCTTCTTCTTCTTCAAGCTTTAAGCCTTTCAAGGCTTGTTGCGGCTCCAAATCAATTACACTCATTGATTGAGCCACCTTTTCTTAGGTCTACCGATGTTTCTCCTCCCTTTAGGTATATAATGCATACAATTGTTAGATCACATCAAATTTCATTTATTAACCAAACATTTTAATAGGAAATGAAGTATCTACAATAAAATTCTTAATGTTTATCTATCTTTGCCCATTCTCTCTACGTGTTCCAGCCATTTTTGTCTATAATTTACTATCTGTTCATTTACATTATAAATATGTAATTGGTTTCTTATATTTTCATTTCTAAGTCTGTCTCTTCTTGTTACACCCAGTACTGACCTCAGAAACCTCATCTCTGTTGCCTGTAATCTACTTTTATCTCTAGATGACATTGTCCATGTCTCACTGCCATATATCGCTCCTGGGATTGCCATAGTGTTATAGAACTTTATCATTGTGTCTTTTCTGACTTTGTTCCTCAGTGTCCTCTTAATTGTACCACACATTCTCGAAAAATTTTCAATTTTTTTTCTGTATCTACTTCTTTAATGTATGATAACGAGCAACCCAGGAACTTAAATTTATTTACTTGTTCTATTGGCATATTATTTAGTAAAAATTTACATCTTATAGGTTGAAGTCCCTGAAATGCCATCGCCTTACTTTTACTTATGGAGATGTCAAAATTATAATTCTGTATTATTTTGTAGAGTTCAAACAGTGCTCTTATTAATTTTAACACAAGCAACAGTTCTCATTATGATTTGCGCCAAAGGTAAAAGAGGCCCGCCATTTTCTTTTTCCCTCTGAAAATACTCTCATACATTACACACCATCTCTCACTTGACTCTTTAACGGGGCACTTTGTCCAGTATTCTTTGTTCTCCGTCTGTCTTTCCTTCCTTCCGACATTGCACAAGTCACCTGTTTAGAAACTCTCGCAGAAACTAGAAAACACACACTCCACCAATGACAACGAAGATAATACGTGTAATATAATTTAAACACAATAATTATCGATACACTAAAACAATAATACAACTAAATAGTATTTTTAATTCACACAAACACGCGCTAACCAGCAAACTCAAAGTCATTCCGGGCACTGTATTCACCAATGGGCCGTGGTATTCACGTGCGACTTGTAAACATAGACACGGCAACACCGTCCCGTTACCATGGTTACGCGTCTCTCGTGATTGTTTGATTTGAATGGTTGCCATGGTAACATGCTAAAGGCGCCATTTTTCAGGTCGGAAGTAGTTTTGGACAGACCATATATGTTACTGTTTGACATTCTTTCTCTTTGGGAACCTCACCAAGTTGAAGATTTATTTTATTATTATTATTATTATTATTATTATTATTATTATTATTATTATTATTATAAATATTTCGTGTCTGAATTCTTTGTATATAAGACTAAGAATTAGTGAGTATAATATTCGTAGATTTGGTTATTATATAGTTTTTCTATATTCGTATACTCGCTTGGGTTAGGTTAGTTCATTAGCATGAATACACATAAAAATTGCTACAATGTATTCAACTAAAACCCTATTATATCATGGGTTGAAATAGAGTCTGTATACTTACTTACTGGCTTTTAAGGAACCCGGAGGTTTATTGCCGCCCTCACATAAGCCCGCCATTGGTCCCTATTCTGAGCAAGATTAATCCATTCTCTATCATCATATCCCACCTTCCTCAAATCCATTTTAATATTATCCTCCCATCTACGTCTCGGCCTCCCTAAAGGTCTTTTTCCCTCCGTCCTCCCAACTAACGCACTATATGCATTTCTGGATTCGCCCATACGTGCTACATGCCCTGCCCATCTCAAACGTCTGGATTTAATGTTCCTAATTATGTCAGGTGAAGAATACAATGCCTGCAGTTGTGCGTTGTGTAACTTTCTCCATTCTCATGTAACTTCATCCCTTTTAGCCCCAAATATTTTCCGAAGCACCTTATTCTCAAACACCCTTAACCTATGTTCCTCTCTCAAAGTGAGAGTCCAAGTTTCACAACCATAAAAAACAACTGGTAATATAAGTGTTTCATAAATTCTATCTTTCAGATTTTTTGACAGCAAACTGGATGATAAAAGCTTCTCAACCGAATAATAACAGGCATTTTCCATATTCATTCTGTGTTTAATTTCCTCCCGAGTATCATTTATATTTGTTACTGTTGCTCCAAGATATCTGAACTTCTTCACCTCTTCATAAGATAAATTTCCAATTTTTATATTTCCATTTCGTACAATATTCTCGTCACGAGACATAATCATATACTTTGTCTTTTCGGGATTTACTTTCAAACCTATCTCTTTACTTGCATCCAGTAAAATTCCCGTGTTTTATAGAGTTTGTATATTATTGAATATACAATAATAATAATAATAATAATAATAATAATAATAATAATAATAATAAATTACTAGGAGTTCACAAATGTAACAAATTTACATATTTCTTACTGTCTGTGGCTATATTTAAACATTTGCTATTTGAAACGTCTTGAATTCATACCAGACATAGGCAACATTATACGATACAAATTACGTAAGTTGCAATCAATAGCGTTACGAAACACGGATAGGAAAACTAGGTTACTGTTAATAACCGATATAAATCAACCGATTTACGTTGCAGATAATATTCAAACTTCATATTGCCATCAATAATAGTAGACACATTGGCCCGCTGCATTGCCGATTTTGCCATGATTAAACCGTGAATAAATTAGCTACTTTCTTTTACAATAATCTGAATATGGTAGAACGTCGTTTGCACATTGTGATTCAAGTTTTCTCTGATGAAATCCATCGTAACTATGTTTTTGCAGATTTCTTTTGTTATGTACGAAATGATCAGCCCATATTTTCAAAAACACTTTAATCATAAGCATACTCTAGATCTTCAGCTTGCCACACAGAGGTTCGTTTTCGAATCCCTGTCAGACATTGTACCGGTACTTCTCATTAAAAGAAACACACAACATTTGTAATTCAACTGGTAAAACATAACAAGATTTCTTTGATGTGAGTGCCAAAGCACGAAGGCGTATGAGATAGTGAATGTTCCTATCGCCTTGCCAAAAGGGTGCAGACACCCTATTTTTAGGCCTTAAAACTATTGTGGACTTAACAAAAATCATATTAGTAAGTGACAGTGGATTCGTAGGACCCCTGTATTTCTGTGAAACGTTATGTTAGTTGGGTGTTATGATATTTAGATTTTTAACGAGTTTGTTCTATTTATAAGGATTTTGAATTATGATTAAGAGTTAAATAAATTTAATGCAATTTGTGTCTTGTAATAATGATCATGTTTCTTCATTTCTTTATTGAATACGTATACATTTGTATAACAGCCATTCCGGGCAAACTGGAAATTCCAATGAAAAGCCTTTTTCAGAAATAAGGTTTATTATTATTATTATTATTATTATTATTATTATTATTATAAGACATAGTTGAGACTCTCAAATTAAATATTCTAATATTTTATTTTCAAAAGAAAAATATTTTACAAGTGTTATGGGCATTGAATCTGAGCGGTCTTGCCTGGATAATAGGTACTGTTTTGTTTTGTAAAGTTTGAAGCACTTAATAATAGAGAGATCAGCTGTTGATGCATGTTTTTCAAGGAACTATTGTTCAAGAAATATTTTTAGAGTCTGCACTGTTAATTCGAGAGCTCTAGGAACTAGGAACGTTTTATTTTTATTTATTTATTTATTTATTTAACCTGGTAGAGATAAGGCCATCAGGCCTTATCTTCCCCTCTACCATGGGATTACAACTACAATATTCAGAATACAATTACAATTATTATTACATTTAATATTAAATTTACAGATACAATAAAAATCAAAGTACTAAAAGATTAACTGATTAATAAAAGCTATACAGTTTATTGTAAAAGTTAAGAAGAGAGAAGCATTTCTTTTATTGATTAAGTACAAATTAAACCTACTCTACGCAGTAAGAAAATGCTTAATAAGTTTGCTTTTGAATGCTACTAAATTCCGACAGTCTCAGATGTCACTGGGTAGGGTATTTCACAAGCGCGAGAGCGAGATTGTGTATGATGATGAATACGATGATGTCTTATGTGTTGGTATGGCTAGTATGCGGCTATTTTGCGTGCGTGTGAAGAGATTATGATATGATGACAGGTAACTGAAACTGGAGGCAAGGTAGGTAGATGTAGAGGTGTGAAGGACTTGGAAAAGGAGAACAAGAGAATGAAAATTTCTACGTTCGTTAAGCCCTAGCCAGTTTAGAGTTTGGAAGGATGGGGTAATGTGGTCAGCGCGACGGACATCGCAGACGAAGCGAACACAAGAATTATGAACACATTGTAATTTTTGCGACTGGTTGACATTGAGGTCAGTCAGTAGAGAATCACAATAATCGAAGTGGGGCATTACTAGTGTTTCCACTAGTATTTTCTTGAGGGATAGCGGAAGGAATTTTCGAATGCCGTTTAAGGAATGTAGTATGGAAAGCACTTTTTTGGTAATATGGGTTACTTGGTTATTCCAGTTTAAATGCGTATTAAAGTAAACTCCAAGGTTTTTAACACAGGAAGCAAAAGGGATTTACTCTGTACTATATTCTTTCGGCCATTTAATTTCAGAACTTTGAATCAATAACAATTAATCTTACAGTTCAAGTCAATATTTTGACTTAGAAATGTCACAATTTGTTTTGAAATTTGAAGAATGAAGGACATTAACTCATCTGTAACATCCGTGACAAGGAAGAAACAGCTATAAAATATTTACCGATTATATTTTTGTGAACTGATTGAATGCCATGAGATTTGCATAGCTTTCACATGGACACTATGAGAATGAATCTCTTTTTGCTTGAGGCAGAGACCTGAGTTTTACACTTTTTGTTAATAAGGTGTGAAGTGAGTTCACAAATCTTGTAACATCGGTGACGGAACCTTTTCTTTATTGTATGCAATAATAATAAATTTCATTCAACGCCTTTTTTTCTGTAAAATGATACTGCTCTTCTACATTTATTCTAAGAATAAAAGTTGACAAAAGTCGTTTAATTTTAAATATATAGAGAGTTTAGAAATAGTAAAAATATAACAGCCGTGACAACTGAAATGGCTGATAACAATTTGCGTTGGAATTGCTGTTTCATCTGAATGATCCGTTGCAAACAAATGACGTCAGAATAATGAGATATAAGTCATTGACGTTGCTAGGCAATGACGTCAGATATTAGAATTTTCGTAACATCTATGTATATAATTTGAACTGGTAATGGAAATTACGGGAAAACGGCTGGACGGATTTTAATAAATGACCCCTCATTTTGAAGCTTGGAACTCAAAGTTTTTCGGGAAAATAATAGTTTTCAGTGAAATGTCAATTTTTAAACATAACTTTCCAAAATCCATCTGTCGTCAGTTTTGAGAACTACATAGCTAATAGTATTCACGGCCGACTCGATATTACCTTCGCTTTTTTGTAAAGGAGAAGCGAAGCGAGCATCAAGTGGCCGTGTTGCATTTCAGAATAAAACAAACCACATACTCCAGTAAACAATATTACACGAAGACCATGATCTGCAAGAATGCTGACATATTTAGAGCTCAAATTAAATTGGTTTTCAAAAAGTTAAATTACTACAGGTTCGATTGTGTGGTGTGTAATTTTCTGGGTACAGCTGTGTATTGGATATTAAAAAATACAAAACTTGAGGTGGTTTGATGACATTATTACCATTACACATGAAATATTATTATAGTTAATGCCATGATGTGACTATTTTTCATTAATTATACATATTAATGCTGTATTTATGATATGAAAGTGAAACGTTTTGGGGTTATATAAGTAGATGTAGAGAATAACTTAAATTAGATTTTGATTTCTATATTTTACTGAGTGTTGGCTATATAGTATATATAGTATATGTTACTGAAAGCTATAAAACTTACGTAAGATAATAATATTATTAAAAATAAAATATTTTTATAATTATTAATCAAGTGGGATTGGGTCTTTTTCATATATTTAATGGCGGTGTGGTGTAGATATTTATATGCGTGGTTCTCTTTATATTTGCTCGAGAGAGAGTTTCTTTCATTGTTATGGAAGCAAATATCTTTCCGAATGTCTGGTATTCTTCATTAAAAATAAATCTGAAAAATGTTTATTTGAACGTCTAATGAACTTAGTTTGCAGCATTTGCTGCACAAGCCACTAGTATTATTTATTTTACACTAGAGTATAAATCTTTCACGTTAATAGAAAATCAGAACCTAAAAGGAGTAACAATATCTTCATAATGGGAAAAGTTAAATCAAAGTCCAATGAATACTTTAAACTTAACAAAATAAGTTGACGATAATTACAAAAAGTCTTATTGACCATAGCCCTCAAAAACGGAACTTTTAGTTGGTTATTCAACTACGATCTATCAACTACCAAGTTACTTTTTAGAGTCCTGTGTGGACATTTTACGAAGGTTTGCTCGAAGCAGAAACTGCAGCTGTAGTACGAGCGAATAATTTTCTGAAGGACCTAAATTTGGAGACCGAACTGTACGCAGTGCACACGGTCAAGTTTATTCCAGAGGCCATCGTACGACTGGAGGAGAAGAGTTTATGCAAGTAGGTGCAATGGGGTGTAGTAGAAAAATGGACAGTATGCTTGAGGGATTTGCAGAAGATGAATTTAGACAGCTTATAAAACAAATCTGACCTTTAAAAACTAGTAAAGTCCATTGATTTGGAGTTCATAATTCTAACCAAGTGGATGGATGGATGGATGGATGGATGGATGAATGGAGCAATATTATACATCCAGATGCACTACACTATCATAATATTTTCTTAAATCCAATGCACGGGTCTTTCGGCCGTACATGCTGTATAAAAAGAAGTTCTACTTTGTAGGTTTCACCCTTCCCCCCCTCAGCTATCATTAGATACAACGACTCTCCAAAAGAACACACAGATTAATATGAAAATGTCGCAAACAAAACACTTTATATAATAATATATCCTAACCTAACATACAAACAGGCATAAAATATATAATTGAATAGTTACCATTATCCTTCCGTTAATTCCCATCATAAACTTCAACACCTGAAATTCTGAACTGTTTCGCCTTCAAGAGGAACAATCCAGTCTTTTTTTTCGCATTCTCTATTCCCCATGAGGTCATGGCATGCAAGCGAACCCCTATTCTGACTTAGCATCGAAGGTGGTAGATATTTTCTCCGGATATGTTCCGTTTCGTCACACTGAGATAAACTGTATCTCCAGGAGTCCTTTTCCTCACACAAAGGACAGAGGCACTCTCCTTCTTCGGTGACAATTTTATTACCTTTCCATGCCCCGAATCGCCATACTAACCCTGCTCTACTATGTTTCAAACCAAGTAAACCACTGGTTGATGTTGAGCGGTTATTTTATTTGTACAAATATATATTTTTTATATTAAAAGGGACAGAATCTGACCTTTAAATAAATTGAAGTAGTTTTTGATGCAGTAAAGTGGAAATAGTAGTGATTATGTTTTCCTTTTTTATTCCTTTACATATCCTTTTTTACGTTCCCTTTCCTTCGACAATACGTTTTCCTTTTTTGTTCTTTTTAATTAATATTTTTCCCTTTAAAATCCGGTCTCTAATGATTATACTGAGATCCCTTAATTCAGCGGTAATTCGTCAGAGCAATGCAATGTCCCTGTGGGAAGATACGGTCGCAGGAGTAACTATCCAACTCTGGGTTCCTTAGGGAAATTATGTGCGTGTTCATGGAAAATGATCTGACTTGGGCTTAGCATCTGGACTTGCGTGTAAGTGCAATCGTAATTGTACACTATTAAATCGTTGCTTGGCACCCCATAGGCTTACACAGCAGGTTGTGCTGGAAATAGTGAGATAGCATCACGGAGACAAGAAAATTGCACCTGTTATGACGAAGTTGAGTGAACCTGAAGTACAACTAAATTAAAATAACAAATTTTTTAAAACGAAGACTGAGTTGCTTTTCAAAACAGGCAAATTTTGTTACTGGTTTACTCCCGCCCTACAGGCGGATGTGATAAGACAAACCGCTGGATTATTGATACGGTAAATGTTCATGATGAAATATATTTGAAATTCTGACATTTATTGTTCCACCACGGATCTCTGAACGAGCCGCCATACTCGGAACGGAAAAAGACGTATTCGGAGTCAAAAGTGCTTCGAGGCAACTATATACAAAAATGTAGGAGTTTTTGCAATTATTCTTGCAACATTATTCCATTATTGGCTCTCTATTACCGGTACATCAATGTTTTGAATAACAACTTTAGATAAACATGAATATCAAATGAAAGTGTTAATAAGAATATTAAAACACTTGCAGAAGTACCGGGACATCACTTTATTTTTACTTGCATTTTTATTGTACCTGCGTTTCTGAATGTACTTGACTCCCACCCCTTTCACTAATGTTCTTGCTCCCGTTAGCCATACAAACTTACGGCCGCTAATGTTATTTATTTCATTAATGTTATTCAAAGTTACGAAATATTTCTACCCCGACCAAATGCTATTTCGAGAATGATGAGCAAGACTCGAAACGCACGAGAGTTACGAGACAAGACTCGAAAGAAAACTGCAACGAACACAGCGAGCGAGAGCGGCATTTGTTCATCTCTAGTCTCTCAACGTATTCCGAATCTCACCGGACCGGTGGACAACAATGACGTCACGCTGCAGCGAATTAGGAACAAAACTGCTGGAAGGATTGATGGCTGTCATGGCGACTGTATAAATTGTTGTCTGTGCTACGCTAGCAAAATTTTGCGAAATTTCTGTACTGCCATCTCGTTAAAAGAGAAGAGAGCATAAACAATTTATTTCTTGAACCGGTAGTAATAACTGGTCCGTTGATTTGTTCGCTCATAAGCCATTAACATATTGTTTATACGTTCTGCTCATTACAAACAATACAGCAGAACTAAAGCAGAACACACCGCCATGACACAACAGTTCACGATGTCATTCGTCTGCTATAGTCCCGACTCTGTTATTTCCGGCGTGACTCCGCCTCTTTGCTTACGTCTTAGAAAGTGAAGGCTCTATAAAGTCTAGGTGGGTAGTATCGTTCGCCATTTTTGTTCTTACGTTCACGAGCTACCATACGAGGAATGTATTTGCCACAGCGTTAAACATTATCATGTTGTAGCTCCTATTATAATAAATCAAACGCAGTGTAATTGAGCAAATAATTGAGCGGCAAATAACGTCTTCGTGTACTTTCTGCGAACACCAACGAAAGAGCTAAAATGGCGGGCGATTATATTAAGTATTTATCGAGCCTTAAGAAAAGAATCAGAGAATCACAAGACGCACACGTTTAAATGTAGCCGACCTGCAACGCGATTGGCTGCCGGAAATTAGAGAGACGGGACTATAATTCCCTCCCTATACAAGAACCAATCAGATTCACTGATGGCGACTACCACCACCTCTGCAAGCTGATGGCATCGGTGCAACACCGGTGGAGCATCAGTGAAGTCATCGGTGAAATTCGGAACAGCGTGATGCCATCAGATTGCTCAGCGCTGAGATTCGGAATACGCTCTCTACCTGTCCCTCTCCACCGCTGACCATGACTATACTCACGCGCAAGTAAACAAACAATATACCTATAGTAAAGGACCAGCAAACCTGTTTCATCAAGCACTAAGTTTCACTGTCTGATTATGATATAAGATGTATATGCAGAGACCCGAAGTATAGTATAACATACCTGCATTTGTACCAGAACTGTAACCTGCAGAATTTTTTCAGCATTTTTCCTCATGTCAGTGACTTTTTCTTGAAGTGTAGAATTATATTAAACTTTAAAAATAAAACAACAAATGTCTCAGGATTCAGGAGGATATTCTATATGTCTATCCTACCGAAACGGTAGCAACCTCGGCCCACTCGTCTACTCGTAACGAGTTCTGCTGCTTTAAGAGTGCTGTTTATGCATGTCTGATGTAGAGGAATCACTTGACGACTTGAAGTGTCCAGGATATGAGGTCACATAGTTTTATTTTGAAGAACAGTTGCAAGTATTGAGTTGTGGAGTAAGAGTGTATTCGGAAATTCGTTGTCGAGTATGCTACTGAAAAAAGTTTCGAACACTAGCCGTTATGTTGTTTTACTAGGCCGTATCTCATGAGTGTTCACTTATAGACTGATATATTTGTTTAATCTCTTACAAGTATGGACTCTTGTTGTACAGGGAGTGTAGAAAGTATTCTTACAGTAGGCTAACATCTTTTTTGATCAATGTAACCTCTCTGGGTAAATGCAGGCTAAATGTTTATTTATTTACACCGAAAATATAGCAAATTACATAAATCTAAAATTTGTATAAGCAATATAAAATGCCAGAGAATGTCCAAATTTTCGTTAAATATTTATTCACTTGCAACATTCTCTCTTCTGTGGTGTGACCAAAACTACTTCCGACTTGACGGCTTACAGTGAAGGAGGAGCAATGTTGTCATGTTGCCCATCTTTCATGTAAGCGAGCGCGCTGCCGATAGAGTGCAGCAACGATCAGCAGACATGAACGTGTACATTGCTAACCAATTTATTGAATGCTATGCATTAAAATTAGTGTATATTATTATCATTTTTATTATTTTTAGCAACAGCAGCACCGGTATTCTTTAATGTAATGTAATATTGATAGAAAAGCGTTGAAAGAACTGTAAACTGTAAAAACAAGATTAAACATATAAAGAATAATTTATTACAGTTGTATGAACACTTTTTGATGATCAAATTAAAATTGATATAATCAGTTAAAAACCAAACATGTTTCGGAGGAATGCCCCTCCATCTTCAGTGGCAGTACCACGACGCAGGTTCAGATGTTCGACCACGTGTCGTGGCTTAAAGGAGACTGTAAAAACAAGTTTAAATTTAATATGATAACTCTATTTTATGAGTGCCAGTATTCGTCCATGTAATATTGCTATAAAAGCATCTTGCTGGAATGCATTTATATTTGTTACACTTTTCGCCGGAGTTTCAACTCTTTAGGACTCTGCGTCTTCTATATCTACGCGGCATTTTTCTTTTCCAGTATCGATAACAGTGCTTTTATTAATTTTAACACAAGCAGCAGTTCTCATTACGACTTGCGCCAAAGAGCGTATTCCGAATCTCACCGGTGAGCAATCCGATGGCATCACGGTGTTCCGAATTCCACCAATGACGTCATTGATGCTCCACCGGTGTCGCACCGGTGCCATCAACTTGCAGAGATTCTGGCAGTCTCCATCGGCCGCCATCAGTGAATCTGATTGGTTCTTGTATAGGTGGGAATTAGCAGACGAATGACATCGTGCACTGTTGTGTCATGGCGGTGTGTTCTGCTGTATTGTTTGTAATGAGCACAACGTAAAAACAATATGTTAATGGCTTATGAGCGAACATGTCAACGGACCAGTTATTACTACCGGTTCAAGAAATAAATTGTTTATGCTATCTTTTCTTTGAACGAGATGGGAGTACGAAAATTTCGCAAAATTTTGCTAGCGTAGCACAGACAACAACTTGTACAGTCGCCATGACAGCCATCGATTCTTCCAGCAGTTTTGTTCCTTATTTCGCTGCAACGTGACGTCATTGATTCCACCGGACCGGTGAGATTCGGAATATGCTGAAAGGTAAAAGTGGCCCGCCATTATCTTTTCCCCTCTCAAAACACTCTCTTACGTTACACACCATCTCTCGCGTTTGACTCTTTAACAGGGCAATTTGTACAATATTCTTTGTTCTCCGCCTGCCTTTCCTTCCTTCCGACATTGCACAAGTCACCCGTTTAGAAACTATCGCAGAAACTATAAACGCACACTGGTCACACACTCCACCAATGACAACGAAGATATACGTGTAATATAATTTAAACACAATAATTATCAGTACACTAAAACAATAATACAACTGAACAATATTTTTAATTCACACAACGTACGCGCTAACCAGCCAACTCGAAGTCATCCCGGACTTCGTATGCACGTGCAACTTGTAAACATAGACACGGCAACACCGTCCCGTTACCATGGTTACGCGTCTCTCGTGATTGGTTTATTTGAATGGTTGCCATGGTGACATGCTAAAGGCGCCATTTGTGAGGTCGGAAGTAGTTTTGGACACACCATAGACGCATTTAGTCACAGTCACTGTTTTTTAATATTTGAGTCACCAAGAAGAGTTTGGGCATTAATTATGGAAGCTGCATCGTTTCCGTCAAACATCTGTACGACTTCTTTTACCCTTAGATGTAATAATTTTACTGTCTTGATTTTATAACACGAAATAATAGTATACAAAACACGGAAAGTGCTTGTTTAAGCGTGTGTCAAATTCGCTTCCGCTGCCTGTACTTGAAACACGTCCGGCATCTTGTGTTCACCTTCAATCGACCTGAAACTAATATGAATATACCGATGTCACGGCCTTAATTATGATTAATAACGATAAGGTGAAAACCTGGTTTTCGATAAGTGCCTAGTTGTGGATATTTTCTGTCTAGACACGTCCATTTTCAATATGTTTTTCCAATAGAATCTTGAGAACTCTGCAAAACTAAGAAGACAGTATGAAATGCAATACGTATAGAGCTGTTATAAATTGAGGAGCTGGGTGCAAGAAGGGCATTTTAGAGGATATGCCCTTTTTGAGTAAAACGCTTTATTGTGTTCACTGATCTATTATGCATATGAACACCAAGTTGTAGTTCAGTACTGTGATCATAGAGGTCAGGAGTACCCAAAATGTAAAGGCGTGCATAGATAACATTATTACGGTTTGAATTTTCAACTTCAATTTCCTCAATTGAGAGAAGTAGGTTAGGTTATTTTTTTACGACGCTTTATCAACAGCTTTGGTTATTTAGTGTCTGAATGAGATGAAGGTGATAATGCAGGTGAAATGAGTCCGGGGTCCAACACCGAAAGTTACCCAGCATTTGCTCATATTGGGTTGAGGGAAAAGTCCGGAAAAAACCTCAACCAAGTAACTTGCCCCGACCGGGAATCGAACCCGGGCCACCTGGTTTCGCGGCTGGACGTGCTAACCGTTACTCCATAGGCGTGGACTTGAGAGAAGTACCTTTCTTGCACCGAACCCGTCAATTGATCCTCTCTATAAAAATCGGGACATGTGACGCTTATTTAAAAAAAAAAAATGTCGGTTCTTTGACATTTATATCTCCGATTATTAAATTGGTATGTAAGAAATATGAGGTTATATTGTCAAAATTTTCAAATATTTAATAGGGTAAACTAGGGTCTGTTGGACAGTCGGGCATGTTGGACACTCCG
Organism: Periplaneta americana; assembly: GCF_040183065.1. NCBI lineage: Eukaryota > Metazoa > Arthropoda > Insecta > Blattodea > Blattidae > Periplaneta > Periplaneta americana. The sequence continues at coordinate 173,071,045 of NC_091121.1, read as the reverse complement.
TACTTTAACGTGTTACCACGCCACTTGTGGGCACCATATTCTGCTAGAAGTCAATGACGGAAGTAGCCCCACTCGTGGCTACTTCCGTCATTGACTTCTAGCAGAATGTGGTGCCCACAAGTGGCGTAGTAACACGTTAAAGTACGGAGTGTCCAACATGCCCGACTGTCCAACAGACCCTAGTTTACCCTAATCTCATTTATCGAATTTTGGGCACCCGTGCCTGATTTTGGATAATATTGTAATTTTTTCGACAATATATTTAAAAACATACTTTATTTCTTAAAGTTTCATTATCTTGTTGACAAACGATGTTAACCTTTTAGAAGTGATCTGCATAACAAAGAAAATTTTTTAAAATTATTAAAACCCAATTTATACTCATTGAAAAAGAATTCTATCCTAAACAGAGCTGATAAATTATATGAAATATTTTAGAAGTATTTAAATATTGGAAATTACCGTTTTCTTGCGGAGGATAGTTCCGAAAACTTCCGCGAAACCTACATTAGTGTCTTGCAATGTTCGAACTTGAGAGAGGCAACTAAGATATTACAAAATTGGTTTTATTGCATATGAAGAACTAATCGCAAATTCTATACTAAAATTCTTAAGGGATAAAAACTTGAAGAGGAGGATAGCGAATATTTTCATAACAGACCGAAAAAAAAAAAAAAAAAAAAAACATGATAGGTTTTCTTCTGCACAGAGAACATCGGCGAATATCGAACTTCACCATGCTCGACAAGCGAACCGAACATAGCGCCTGTCATGCAAGGCGCAAACCTACATTAATTTCCTGTTTTGTATAACCTCTGTGTGAACGATTTGATACCGTTACATCCAAAACGCCAGAGCTTCATGGCAGCCCTACCAGTCAGCAATCTATGTTGTATGATGTTAGCACAACGTATTCACTGCTTACGCTGTGTTATCTTGTAGGATTCTTTATGTCTATGAATTGGATGCCATATTAACTCCCTAAACTGTTGGCTCCACGTTCATTAATCTTGCATGATCAAATCTCGCCGCGACTCACGTCAGTCTTGTGGCCAGAACGTCAGCTTTCCAGGCCATAGAGTCCGACTAAAATATCGACGAGTCACAGAGAAATTGAGGACTTCACCCGAATAACGGCGTATACGCTTATACGCCCGTTTTTCGACGATCAAGGGATTAGATAGTTGAATGCGTATAGTACACTGTAGTAAATTTTCGTAAGTCTAGCTTCAATACGTAACACAGGACACAATGTTACGTGCTTACGTTGAACAAGTGAACGCATCTACTACAGCGGCAGTCACACTCACATGCTGTTGCAAGCCGTACTGTAGTAGGCTAGTATTCGATGTTTAGGCCTACTTCAGGTTTTCAGTTGCAGCAGTGAATCATGACCGGAAATATGGGAAAAAAGGAAGCTTATGAAGAAAACTAAATGGAAAACTGAAGAAAGGGAAACGAATAGAAATAGTGGTAAGTCATACACAACTTGTACAGGCAAGGAAATGGAAGTGAAGTCATTTACACCGGTAAGAAGATGATGTATGAAAATGTGTACACATGAAATTTCAAAGGACGATCAACTCTCTATTTTTAAACGCTTTTGGGACATGGGTTCGAAATTAGAATAATATCATTTTATTACTTCTTGCCTTGAAAGAGAGAATCTAAAAGCTGAGAATCAAGAATAGGGATAATTTGTGGAAATATAGTGTTTTCTATAATGGGGGTAAAAAATTTGATGTTATCAATACTTCCGATTGAGTCTATTGCAAATTTTAGAGAAACGATTAACAACAGTTCAGAATAAACTGGTTTCAGGTGACATCCTCAATAATAAAAAGGGTACACACTTAAATCGTCCTCATACAATCATGATGCAAATGTATAAACAAGTGCAATACAGTACATCAGGGGTATTTTCAGCTTGAACCTCATAATCTACATCATTTGTTTCCTTCAACATTTGAAAGACGGGAATGGAAGTGTCGCAGCTGAAACTTTAGACTCCAACACAAATGAACCTAGTGTCTTTGAAACCCTCCAAGACGAAGGACTTAAAGAGGTCTCTTACAGTTTTCAGGTGAAGATGGCCAAAGGTGGCTGAACTCAATGCTGAATAAAGCCAGGACATCATCACACAATGGTGAAAATGACTCTAGCAACAATAGTGATGATGCATAAAGAAGAAAAACACATAAGAACAAGAAAACCATAAACTGAAAATGTAATGTTATTTAGTAGGCCTGCTTGTGTAATTATTACTAAATAATTTTATTTAATATGTTATGGTAAATGTATATTTTATTTTGTTGAATTTATTTTATTTACCCTTTTCAGACAACATTATTAATAAAGTACGAGATATTCCCATATATAATTAATTTTCATGTCAAATTAGACAACTAGAACATCAGAATAATTAAAAACAGTACTAAAACATATTGTCGCCGGAAAAAGGGCGTATACAGAGTTCCATAATATATTTATTTGCTAATAATAGAACATACTATTTGCTGTTATGTTTCAATAATTTTGTTTTAAATATCCTCGAAAATATTTAACAGCAATGAAAAACTTTTCCGACGCAACTATGATGAACCTGACAGGTTACAAACATTGAAATTAGTTTATATCAGAACCACATTTTGCTGTATACGCCCTTATTCGGGTGACGTCCTCAATTAGTAGTGGGAGGAAAACAGTCTTGTAGAAATTTTTATGAGGACACTTCCACTATTTATGAACGATTACTCCAAAATCGTCCGGTGAGTTCGTATTCACTATAACATATCCTCTGAGAGCAGTATGAATTTTCTTATTCGATCATTGATTAGTTATTTAATTTAAAAACAAACTGCCACAGAAAAAAACTTCACCAGGGAACTTTAAAATATCTGTTATGTTGTAGATTTTATTCAATTTTCGTATGTAGGAAGAAGCTGGAATGAAAGAGCAAATACCAAAAAATTGGTTTATTATGTGAACTATAAGGTCTGCGTTGTTTGCATATGCACGCTGTGCACCATTCCATTGTTCCATGGCGACTGATCACGTAATGCTGCGTAAATGGCATAGTTTTGGCAATATAACAACAGATAACAGCACCTTCTATCGCCTATAATATTTCTGTAGCGCATACTTTAAAATCGCTCGTTTCCCTGGCGTACTCTATATAAATTTGTAATTACATCTCATCTTCATTTCCATGTACAGGTATATTTTGTAATTTCAACGTGTAGCTTAGACTTCTCAGATAAACTTTGATTTCATCCCTATCTTTAGATGATAACATCTACCATTCTTTCTATTTGTTGTTGATTTATTTGGTACTAGCCGTACCAGTGCGCTCCGCTGCACCCGTTAGAAATAAATATAAAGTAATTACATAATTAAAATAGGACATTTGATCGAGGGAATATTCGTGTTTGATAGAAGGATAAATCGTTTAATATGTTACTTTATTTAAATTGTATTTAAATAATTAAAATGCGATCATTTTGGTCCAGAGGCCACTCATTTGGTGCAATGACAATTCCTTTAACATGTTTCTTAATTTTTATTACATGCAACCATAGTTTAATGAACATTGGCATCACTTTATTTCATTTGCTATATGTTTCCATTGAATTATGGTAATAACTTAATTTTAACCCTTGTTTTCTACATAGTCAGTAAGGGCCATATTCATAGACATTCTTAGCGCGGGCTTCCGGTGGATGACCAGCGAACTAACGTTTTTCGTAATCATAAACCAGTGTTAGCGATATGATATGATATGAATCCTGTACAAGTAATTAGTCAATAGCCTGGACTAATTTAGCACGCTCGTAGCGCGGGCTAGCGAAATGTCTATGAATAGCACCCAAAATGGCGCTTGGCCCACTATGGTTCTGAACTCTTCAAATAACTTAAATAACTATATTATATTATATTATATTATTTTATATTATATTATATTATACACTCAGGGACAAAAAAAACCGGACACTTCTATATTTGATTCTATTTTGTTGCCAATTATTTCAAAATGAAACAAAACCCATTTAAACAAAATAATGATTCATTTAGCACCTTATACTACAACATTTGAAAAAAAATCTCTGATGAGAAAATGTACAAAAAATTACAAAGGGCGTATAACTAATGGCATCGTTTGGTCTAACTGTTTTTTTCATTTTATGGTGCCTTAAATATTAAAAACTCTTTTTAGTAACGGGTATTACACCCTCTGGCTTGAATAACTGCATCCATACGTCTTGGCATGCTCTCAATTTGGTTAGCAATGTCTTCTTGAGGAATAAGTTCCCATTCTTCGCCTAGTGCTCACATCAACTCTTGTAACGATTCTGGTCTCGGTCGTCTATTCTTAACACGCCGTTCCAGCATGTCCCACACGTGTTCAATTGGGTTCATGTCTGGACTCCTTGCTGGCCATGGAAGAACATGGATTCCCACTTCTTGGAGATAATCTCCGACCGCATGGGCAATATGCGCCCGTGCATTATCATGCATTAAAACAAAATTATCGCCTACAAATTGGCCAAATGGCACAACATGAACAGCCAAACATTCATTTATATACCTATCAGCTGTTAGTCTTCCATTTTCAACAAAAACCAACTCTTTACGAGCATCCGTACACTCCTGCCCAAACCATCACTCCACCACCTCCATATGGCACATTTTCGAAATGAAACATTGTGAAAATCGTTCTCCCCTCCTCCAAACTCTTTCACGTCCATCAGGTGAGCACAGATTGAAATGGGACTCATCGGTGAACAGAACACAGCTCCACTGTCCATTTCTACAATCCCTGTGATCATTTGCAAAACGCAGTCGTTCAACTCGATACATCCTGAGAAGTCTGGGACCAGTTGCAGGTCTACTTGATATCAGTCCACTTGCTTTCAACCTCCTCCTAACTGTTTTGGCCGAAATTGGGCGTCCATGCATGTTAACAAATTGCTGGGCTACACTAGTAGCTGGCAGGTTGCGCTCCCTAAGAACTCTCAACACCATATACCTGTCTTCATTTGGATTTGTAGCTCTTGGACGACCCGAACCTGGTCTTCTGGTATATTCTAGGGTCTCTCTATACCGTTTTATGGCATCATGGGTTGTGCTTCTAGCCAGATTCATAACATTTGCAACGTAACGTTCACTGCGTCCATCATCGTAAAGGGCTACAGCTCGAGCCACATCTTCAGGTCGCATCTTGTTTTAAGACAAATGTTACAACCCCACTTAAACTCAGAAAATGTAAAAACAAAGAAATAACGAGTGATAACGATAATGAAGCACAAAATAGTTGAGACAAAATTGTTACAGCTGAGACTCCGAAAGCAAAATTGGAATATTTGATTGTAATGGCTTGTTTATAAAACAAAAAACAATCAACAATGTATACACGTCTCCATAACAACAGATGGCTACCATAATATTGTATGAGAAGATAATGTTTTGCAAAATACCAGCAAATATTAAAGTGTCCGGTTTACTTTTGTCCCTCAGTGTATTTTATTATATCATATTATATAAAAAGTGTGTTGATAACGGATGTAACTTACATAAACATTATTTTAAAAAATACAGGAAACGAATGTACACAATAGCCTATCAAGTTTTCTGTGCATAAGAAGCTATTTTAATCTTACCTGTCCTCAATTCACTCAAAAGTTACTGTAATAACGTTATAGCATTATGTCCATCTAGAGAAACTACACTTTCAAATGGTGAAATAATAATTAATTATACAAATCGGTTAATTTAGATTCCGATATTACTTCATACAAACACAGAAACATTCTCTGTAGGCTATGTTTCATAGCTTTCGATTGTTGTTGTCTAAGGCCCCTTACAGACAAAGTCATTTGTTTTTTATTTCATTACACCGCCTTAGATGGCAGTTATTTTAATTTTAAAACTCATTTATCTCATTACATATCAGTCCTATCAAATTTTTGCAAAGAATAAAACGTATCGGAAATGATTTTTAAAGAAACTCTTTTTATGTAATATTTTTCACAAAATTCGATAATAAGCGAGATATTTTGATTTATTTAATTCAGGATCCCTTATAACCCCCTTTTAAATAACGTATCTTGAATAGCATGTAGCCTGAAATCTAAGTTACAACGAACTTAATGTATATTCTAATTTTCATCGAAATCTGTTCAGCCATTATCGCGTGAAAAGGTAACAAACATCCAGACAGACAGACATACAAACAACAATTTCAAAATAGCGATTTTCGGTTTCAGGGTGGTTAATTATATATGTTAGGACCAATTATTTTTGGAAAATCGAAAATTACCAGAAAAATGTCGGCTACAGATTTATTATCAGTATAGATGACTTCTTTATTTGGTGTTACTACCCGTAATACATAGCATATCACGGAGAGCACACCTCTAGCACAGACCGATTTAGTCCTAGCAGCCCACCGACGCGAAAGAGGGGAAGTAATAGAAGTAGTGGGGAGATTTCCGGAGTAGAGATAAGGGCGAGCGGTCGGTAAAGGAATGCAGTACAGCTTAACTGTACTGGAAACAACGCTATACCGCATGCGTGACATCCGATCGCTCTGACTGCAGGCGACAGACTAACCTGAACATCCCTTGGCTAACTTAATGGACTCGCCTGTCCCATGTGCCCATTGCCGACGACTGTCAGGACTAAATAATCGTACTGTACATCTTGTTACCATCCTGATTTACACGCCTCAAATGGTGGTCAAAATTGTTGTACACCAGAATTTTCTTTCCTATTGCCGAATCTATAGTGTAAGTGTTCATTGTGAATTTGTACATTTCCATTTGGTTCCTTTAATAACATTACCTAGAATACGTAATTTACATTATTGTGTAGTAGATATTATTATATAGTAGACATTTTGTCTTTAAATTTTCACTGTAGAACTTATTGTAAATTAGACCTTTCATATGTAGACTTATTTCCTGTAGACATTTTTTCTTTATAGACATCTTTTCAAGTAGACTTATTAATACTTAGACCTACTCTCCCTAGACCTAATATCTGGAAAGCTTTATTTCACCCAATGTACGATTCCACATTGTCGCATACTAATGCAGACCCATCCATGTTTTAGTATTTTTTTTTAGTTTAGTTGGTTATTTAACGACGCTGTATCAACTACCAGGATATTTAGCGTCGATGAGATTGATGATAGCGAGATGATATTTGGCGAGATGAAGCCGAGGATTCGCCATAGATTACCTTGCACTCACGTTACGGTTGGGGGAAAACCTCGGAAAAAACCCAACCAGGTAATCAGCCCAAGCGGAGATCGAACCCGCGCCCGAACGCAACTTCAGATCGGCAGGCAAGCGCCTTAACCAACTGAGCCACACCGGTGGCTATGTTTTAGTATGTCTTCAATATCAGTGAATCCATTAAATGTTCTTCTACTTGCTATAAAATATTTTCGTGAGAGAAATTTAAAGAAACGACCTTTTTATTGACCGTCTATGCAGTTAATAACTTATTCTCTTTATGAAGAAAGGCGTTTCGAAATAATGTTTATTGTTCCTATTGATATCAATTGCATTGTTACAAGTCCATGATTTTTAATATCATTTTACCTCATTATGTTCGTGTTGGGTTTATGTTATTCAATTCAGCTTTTACATTCAATTGCTAAATAAACATCGTACAAAATAATTTTATTATTATTATTTACACGTTGATTTATAAACCACATATTATTTACTTATTATAGTATGTACCTACTGTATATACACTTGTATTATTTCGTGGAAAATCCTAATATTATACTCATTCGTATTTGCATCAGTTAAAATTATTACATATAATAAAATTTGTGACTCCCATATGATGAGTAAAATTCTTTAAATTATCATATACACAGATAGCTTATTGTCAGTGTATTTATTTGATCACGTTGTGAATTATAGCATATTTTGAATGTGGTTTTTGGGTGAATGCCATTCTGTTTTGAAATATTGTCTCATTTGGTTAATAAAATTTAGAATGCCGTAAGTTTTTCTTTTTGTATCCAGGTATTTCTTGCCTGCCATTTGTTTCCTTCATTGCTATGTTGAGGCAAGAGCAACAGACACTTTATACTGTATATTCAAACTTGTCTTCAAAACTGTATAAGTTTTTATGCTCGACCATGCCGAAATGTAGTAATTATACAACTGGTAGCAGACCTTTAATGCATGTCATTAAAGTACACCTACTCATTAAAAGTCAGGTCTTTCAGCCAATGACGACTCAGGTTACAACTTTTCAGCCAATGACAGGTCAGCTTTCTACCGTTGTAAAACCGCAAGTATCGATTATTCTCGGATATGCAATCTTAAGAGAATTAGCGAAAAGTCACGGAGGCTAGAAATCAATACTGTCGCAGAAGGTTATGTTCTGTTACTATAATTAGCGTTAATTTTAAATAATATTCAAATAAATTCAATTTGTCATCTCGTTTTTCAATGTCTAATTTAATTTCAATGTTATCTCTGTAGGTTCTTATGGCCTAGCAAGGTCAATGTGCACATCTGTTCCTCGGAGAAAATCAATACTTTCGCGTCTGCGCACATCTCACAACATACGGGACATTGCTCCAGGTCAGATACAATAAAATTAATAATATCAAGTTAGAAATATGGTCGAGCATAAAAAGTCGTATGAAACTCGCCTATAATGGTAATTAAGAAGCTCGTATGAAAATTATGAAACTTGCTTGCGCTCGTTTCATAAATATCCATACTCACTTCTTAATTACCTTCATTATAGGCTCGTTGCATAATGTACTATTATAAAGCAGTAATAGTTAATCTGTCTATGCCTATCTAATGTTTTTTTTTAATTTGTAGAGTTATTTTAATTTGTATTGTAAATTCCGGTCCTCCATTGTCAGCTGTTAGAGCAGCATCACATCTTCAATTGAAGATTCTAAATAGTACAATATAATATGAATATGCAAAGATAACTGTACATGCAATTTAAGTACGTCACTATAAATTACATAAATAGACCATTGTTTGAATTATTTTGATTCATACTCTTATAGTGCGTATTTAAGGCATTCGTATCAATGTGTAAATGTAGTCATCTAATGGATGTCCATTATGTGTGTACTAGCTCAAAATATTATTTCGTTTTATTTTGTTATAATTTTTTTTATAAATTCAAATTACGAGTGTGGCAACATTTTGTAAATACAAGGTTTGCGAGAATGAATAATGGGGGTTTACGTGTTCACTGTGAAGTATGCGTTATGTGTAGACAGTGGATGCGGGATGACTTATCGTTGAATGTAGGTGCACATTTATTATATGTTACATTTTTTACATTCAGACCATTGGTTGAACAGGTTTTAAACGTAAACAGACGACGTCAACATGCTACTGTATCTCCGTACAGTCAGAAGAAAAAGAAAAATGACGTACTGTAGCACATACCTTGCAAGGTTCAATCCTCTTCATCATTGATGCAATTACCAGCTTTGCAGTAAACGACGATATATTCTCGTAAGTTGTCGAAGCTGAATCGTCTTCGCCTATCGCTTAAATAGTTTTGTATCGAGAGAATTTCTGAAGGAAACCTCTAAAATGGGGATCACTCAATTTCTTTAGAGGAATATTTGCACTGAGCATCACTGAGCATCTTTGCAAAACGTTTCATTTAGACCCTCACAACTAAATGATGATGATGATGATGATGATGGTTCCTCAGATTTCATTTCATCGCATTTCCTGTGCGATGTACTGTTGCAATGTTTCTCTATAGCCTGAGTTCTGGTTTTTATTTGAATTTTACATACATTACACACGATATTGTCTTCGTTAATACATAAAATGTCACTCTCATACTTCTTAATTGCATTTCGTATCTCTGAGCGAATTTAACGTTTTGCCATTATGAATGGATCAGCACAACATATTCAACTCGTACTAAATACTTGAACAGGATAACACAACTGCATACGTTGCGTTGCAATGTTACTATGAACGGACCGGGGTTCCTTCGTTCTGTACGCTGCTGTACTCGCCACTGCAGTGTTGCCACGACCTACTCACGAAAATCAGGAGAAAATCATCGAAAAATACAGGAGATTACAGTAGATTAATTAAACATGAATTTCCTGTTTGTATTATAATATTAATTACAGAACAGTGTACTGTAAGAAAGATGATACTGTTGTATTACTATATAGCACGTCCCTAACCAATGAAACGGAACAATTTTGCTAAATATAATTACTGTTATCTCTACTCAGCGTACGTATCAAAGTAATGCAATTTTGTTTTTACACAGTAATGTCTTATTGACAATGTTTCGCATTAAATCTGGAATTTTTCATTTATTCACAAAAGATTTATTTTAAAGCTGATATTAAATGCAGTACTGCATTAGCTGAGACTGTAACAGACGAAAAATTATCCCCTTTCTTGCTTTTACATAACTATCCTCTAAACTGTTCACCATTTTCCCACTATAATTTATAATATTCTGGGAGTATTTACTTTTTTTCTTTCTTTCTGGGACACTTTCACTCATTTTGAAAGATCACTGTGCAGGATATGTAACACTAAAATGCCATTACCTATACTTCATTCTCTCACTGTTTCACGTGCACACAATCAGAAACAAACTTCACTATACTGAATAAGTTTCGTTTCTCCTCTGTTCCCCGAGTCCTCAAAACAATAATGAAATAACTTAATTCTGTCGTCGATTTGCAAAAGAGGATACGTCCAAAATAACAAAGTGTTGGAAAATCGCTACAAAAAATCATAAACTTATAATATTGAAATGTTCATGGATCCTGAATGTATATATACATAGTGATCTAATTAGAAAAAAAATTATGAACATTTTAATGTAACTTATAATTTTGCGATTTTCCAATGCTTTATTTCCGAAATGTCGCCTTCTGCAAATTGACGACAGTTATCACATGCTTACGTTGCATGAAGATTATATGCTTGTGTGTGTGTTTTGTGTGTGTGTGTGTCAGTGAGGAAGAGGGTTTGCATCCTTTCGTGATAAGGTTTCAAACATCCGTTCTCTAGCATTCTGTAATTATGTTTAGACTATCGAGTGGATTGGAGAGACCCATAACTCTGAGCCACGTGTATAAAACATGGTCTTTATCTGCTGTGTGCTGATATCATAATCCGTCGCTGGACTCCAGGCGAGAGCCGTCTCCTTGCTTCTTGTAAGCTTCATTGTGGCGACCCACGCAATATGAGCAGGGAGACAAATGAAAGCATTGACTTGTGTATAAGATGCAAAAATAAGACATGATGACTTATAATATAGGCCTGTGTGTACTAAAGTAATGAGTTGAAAATCCGGGCATAGAACTAGGTCACTGCAGCATGCCAAAAGGCAGGAAAAATTCGGACTTTTGACATAAAAATCAGTAGAGCAGTAGATTCAATGGAAAAAAAACAGGAAATCTCCTGCTAAATCAGTAGGTATGGCAACACTGCCAGGTACACAAAAGACGGTCGACGCGGCACGTGCCATATACTCTGATACGAAACAACTTCACTTTTCCTTAAGTTATACCGCATACACTTTCTGGTTATGTGTAATGGATTGAAGGTTCTTGTAATTAGTTCATTAACTTAAACAGTTTGCTTTCACGTCATTGTTGCGTATCTTACCAGATTTCCGACAGTCTTGTGTTCAGATTCGTTAGAAGTCCGATCTACGCTGTAGTCTGCAGTTAGGTATTTCTTAGTCAACAGTGCACGACGTCATGCGGAAGAGATTGAAATTACAATCCTATGAAATTGAAGGATTCAGAGCCATAGTGGGCCAAGCGCTATTAATTAAAAACGGAGAAAGCAAGGGTTAAGTTCATACCATGGTTTAATGAAGATGGGCGTATCATTTAGTTTTAATGTGTATACTTTATATTACTTGCTATATATGTCCATTGAATTATGGTAATAACTTCATTTTAACCCTTATTTTCTACGGTTTAGTAAATGGCGCTTGGCCCACTATGGTTCTGAACCCTTCAATTCATCTCTTCCATTTCATGAAGCGCTTTCTGGCAGGAAATCCAGTGTTGCCATATTTAGCGATAAGTCGCTAAATCTAGGGAATTTTGAATCAGTCTCGGCGACAAATTTTGTAAAATACGATTAGCGACTTTTCTGCTGATTTATATATTGTTCCACTTTTTCCTTTCTTTTAAGTTAAAATATTCAACTGAAGTCATCCACTTAATAGTTCTGGAAGAGGCATGGGTTCATGATTGAGTAGTCTAATGATTCATACGTGAAAGCCCTGATCTCATATATTTGTGATCAGTGATCAGGGTGAAAGATGCTGATTCAATGATTCTCACGGGTTAGGTCTCTCTCTCAATGCTACTGCTCCAACACCCATAAACGGCGACAACTTTGATTGTCACGTGACGAGTCGTGAGCTCCAAATAATTCTTGGTTCTTCCTCGCAACGTGGAGATTATCCACTACGAGCCGATCCAAGGCAGTTGAGTTTTGGAATTTTGTGCCGACAGTTCGTGTGAAGCAAATGTGACTGTAGTTTTTGCTAGTTTTAATATATTTTAATATATAAGGTTTAAAAAATGTTAGGTTTCAGAAAAAAAAAAATGTGGTCAAACGCTTGGGTGAAAATTTCTACACTTACAATTTACCAGAAAGTGTAGTGACAATGATTGAATCAAGTGCAGTGTATTCACAATCAGCTGTTCCCACACCTTCCACCTCAACATCACAGCCGTCAACAACACAATCAGACTCTCCATAAGAGGGTGATGACGAGGAAATGATGTTTTTCTCCGCATATGCATGTTTTTCTTATTTTTATTTAGTGATGTTTATTATTAATTTTTAGCTACATTTCTGGGGATTTTTTTTAACAAACTTTGGAGAGATTTAGCTTCTTTTTGTTGAAAATCTAGCGAGATTGTAGGGCGATATGTTGGCAACAGTGCATCCATGCTCCATGTAGGAATGACACAAGAGAACAATTTGTTGACGGGGATTACTGTATTTTAAAAAATAATCGATAGTTCCGTTATTGATGAAAATAACCGGTTGTTTTTGCAGATCTCTATTGCTCAGAAGTCCGTTCCATGCCGTAGTCCACAGGTATTTCTTAGTCAAGAGTGCATGACGTCATGCGGAAGAGATTGAAATTACATTCCTATAAAATTGAAAGATTCAGAGCCATAGTGGGCCAAGCGCCATTTATTAAAAACGGAGAAAGCAAGGGTTAAAGTTAATTGAATACCATAATTTAATGAAGGTTGACATATCATTTAGTTTTAATGTGTATCTTCATATTACTTGCTATATGTTTCCATTCAATTATGGAAATAACTTCATTTTAACCCTTGTTTTCTACGGTTTTAGTAAATGGCGCTTGGCCCACTATGGTTCTGAACCCTTCAATTCATCTCTTCCGTTTCATGAAGCGCTTTCTGGCAGGAAAACGTTTTCACAACGACTCTGAGGTACAGACGGCAGTGACTTCATAGCTCCAGACGTTGGCGGCAGACTACTATGACACGAGCATACAAACGTTGGTGCACCCCACCTGTACGATAAATAACGGTGGTGACTATGTTCAGAAGTAGCCGGTGAATCTCTGTAAATAGTGCAATAAATATTTCTTACTTTTTGCTTTTTTTGTTTTCTTATCGGCCATTGGAACTTACTTCGTGGATGAACCTAGTGGTTTAAAAATCCAGATATAGATTTATTCTGAGCATAAATAAACAGACATTAAAATGCTACAGCGGCAAGAATATAGTACCGGAGTTATGATACAATTTAGTAAGTAAATCCCATGAGGACGAGTACCTTTACTAACCAGTGTATAATATCCGTAATAAAGCTTCACTATAGCTTACTAAGCGATAAAATTATGCATGTTATAGGTGTGTAAATACGTTCTGCAAATACTGACTGATGAACACACAAAAAGAAACCAATACATTCTGTAAACACTGACTCGTGTAATTAAAAAAGAGAGACATTATTGCTAGATTGGACTTGGGACTGTAGCATATACAATAGAGTCAGATGGTTGGCGATAATGTGAAGATCTTTTTCAATACACTGCTCTGTCGATTTAGTAGGAAGTCGGAATTCACCTACCGTAGATATAACACGCGGAGCAAGTCTCCTGCAATCGATAACCATTATTTTTAGGTAGAGCAGTGGTATTCAATCTATGGTACGCGTACCCCCAGGAGTGCACATCCCACTAATTACTTATGTAAAAATGCTGATATATTTTATTATACTTGTTGATAATTATAGCATTACATTGTAGCTTCTTTTGCAATATCAACTGTTGTTTTTCCGTGCTTGAATAACATTTTACGTAAGTCATTACTATCAGTGGCGTAACGTCAATGTAAGCTAAAAAGCTCAGCTTCCCCAGTTAATAATAATTTCATAATAAACCTGCAGTTTATGGACAAAATTATTTATTAATTTTAATAGAATTTATATTTACGCGTTAAATATTGTGATGCGGCAGCTCAGGATGATTTGTGATGCAGCAGTAAACAAGAAGCCTGCACACACCAGCTTCCAAGCAGACTGGTTTCTTACACTCATTCTTCTGTGTAACCCACCCCGCAGATTTTCCATCCCTTTCTAACTAAACTACCCTGGTCGCAAGGCTAGCAAGAAGCTAGCTTTCACATTGAAAATAAGTAGTTTCCGAGTTATCCATTTTCGTCAGTTGTGTTCAATTGAAGTGTTAGTGTGCATTGTGGCTGATATAATAAATAATGAGAGAAATAACAGTTCCTGACACCAATTTACTTGAATTTTTTAAGACAATTCTATTATCAAGACTGACTTACGAACAAAAGTGTGATTTAAAAAACAAATGACCGACTCCCCTGCTGTCAATGAAGGACACGACCAAAAGACAGACGCATACTTACGTACTGTATCTATTGACCGTTAATATTGTGATTCCTCTATGACAGGGAGTGAGCTAATGTTATACGTATACGTGTCTATTTGTTAAGAGATATGTGTAAACCGTGAAATCATATTTTATTACGTACCATTTGAGGTCATGCCTTATTGGTTCCAACCAATCTTAAACTGCTGACTTGACATTGACGACTTACTTTAAGACAATATTTTTGTAATACGTTTTCTCATATTGCATGAAAGACAACTTGAGTTAGCTTCCCCTGCTCAAAATGTCATGCTACGCCACTGATTACTATTACTTTTGTGTCAATAGCTACTGTATAATAATAACAATAGTAGTAGTGGTAGTAGTAGTAGTAGTAGCAGCAGCAGTAGCAGTAGCAGTAGTAGGCCTATATTTCAGTACATGTTATAGTCTTTTGTTAATTCTTACATAGTTGCAATGCAGTTTGGGGATACCTACAAATATATTTTGGGAGGGCTCTAGCTAAAAAGATTGAATAACACTGAGGTAGAAGAAGAAAGTCAAGAAATATTACGGACGGCAAAAAATCGATCATATGGGAATGGGCATTTAAGAGTTGTTAATTTATTATAAAAGGTGAATCTGATACAACGCTAATTCAAATTAATTCTATTTCCCAGTGTATATATATATATATATACATATAATTTTTTTTTATTTTAGTAGGTTATTTTACGACGCTTTATCAACCATAATTTTTCATCAGTCTGACCTGAAAGTTGTGAAATAAGTAAATGGTAATTTCTTTAACGTGGAATTAATAGAACTAATACGCTCTAATGAGGGTAAACCTCGAAGTAGGCTATTGCTGCAATAGCTTTTCTTTAAATTCGTTTATTTTTCATTTTTATACAGGTAGTAATATTTCAGTTGTTTCATAGCAAAATAAGTGTAAAGTGAAAGTAGGGATCAAAATATAATTTGCGTCATTTAGTTTAACGTAAGGCTGTTGGTAGTATCACCATTCTCCTATGACATTTTTTAACTCCTAATCTAGAATTGTGAAATGAGTCCGGGGTCCAACACTGAAAGTTACCCAGCATTTGCTCATATTAGGTTGAGGGAAAACCCCGAAAAAACCTCAAGCAGGTAACTTGCCCCGACCGGGAATCGAACCCAGGCCACCTGGTTTCGCGGCCAGACGCGCTAACCGTTACTCCACTCCACAGGTGTGAACGTGTATGTGTATGTATATGTATGTATATATATGTGTGTGTGTATACTGTATATAAGGCAGTAGATCAAGTGGACATCTTCAAATACTTGGGGTATACTATAATCAGTAGCATGAGCTGCTTCCAGAAAGTCAAAAGGAGGATAGCAATGGCCAAGGAAGGTTTTTAAAAGGAAAGGAGCATCTTCTGCCGATCTCTGGAAAAGCAACTAAGGAAGAGACTAGTAAAGTGTTTTGTGTGAAGTATGGCATTGTATGGGGCAGAAACAAGGACATTACGACGAAGTGAAGAGAAGCGAATAGAAGCATTTGAAATGTGGATATGTAGAAGAATGGAACGTGTGAAGTGAATAGACAGAATAAGAAATGAAATTGTGCTGGAAAGAGTGGGTGAAGAAAGAATGATGCTAAAATGATCAGAATGAGAAAAAGGAATTGGTTGGGTCAGTGACTGAGAAGAAACTGCCTAGTGAAGGACGCACTGGAAGGAATAGTGAACGGAAGAAGAGTTCGGGACAGAAGAATATATCAGATGGTAGACGACATTAAGATATATGGATCATATGAGGAGACAAAGAGGAAGGCAGGAAATAGGAAAGACTGGAGAATGCTGGGTTTGCAGTGAAAGACCTGTCCGTGGGCAGAACACTGAATGAATGTATGAATGAATATACAGAGTAAACTGTAAGTAATGTCATTAATTTCAGAGGGTTATTCTTTGAGATATTTCAAACTAAAAGTTAATACAATTTTGCTCGTTTTTTCTTCCTTTTCGAGAAATAAAATTGTTTTATATGAAACGTTTTATAGCATGTATTGGGAAAGTCATTGATTAAATTCCCAATATGCTCAGTCAATTTAAGAGAGGAGTGTATTATGATAATGAATGATTGAAAGAATTTTAGTTTTGTCCTTTAAATATGCAAAAATTTGATCCGAACAAATGTAACTTTTCTTTCGGCAAAAGAATTTTACAATGTTACATTTGTTCGTACCAAATAAGCAACAGTCAAATTTGTGGATAAACAAGGTACAGTAGAGTGTGAACATGGTAATTGAAGAAGTTTACAGCAGGTGTTCAAAATACTGACCATACACTAGAAAGCATCTGTCTTCTCCGCAAGAGTATTTCCGGTGCTTTGCAAAACCCCATACTGGCCAGCATACTTATTATCTCCTGGCTTAGTTGCCTCATAAGTGTTTTATGTGTTTGTTGCTCATAAAGTTTTCTTTTCTTCTTTGTTTTTTAAAAACCAATTTTAAAAATAATTTGTGATTTCATGCCTCCTCTAATTATTTAGATAATATAAACGTATCCTTTCAAGCAGATCATTTATTTCACAAACCATAGTGCTGTCATCATTGTGTAGTATCTAATAGTTTCGAGTAAAATTAGAATTATTTTTTATTTTTTAAGTATTTATAGTTTTCGAAAGGGGATAAGTATGGTAGTGTGGAGGAAACTACTGATGTAGTAATATTCTTTCTTAACCTTATTCCGAGATCGGAAGACTTTCCAGAATAAAATTAGACTATGGATATTCTGTTGAGTTAGACCATTATTACATGAAACCCGTCGAATACGTTATGACGTCATGCAATGTATTAACGATAAACCTGTCTATTAGGAACAGCTGTTGGTGAGACTTAGGCGCACCATGACATGTGGGTCGATTAACATATTATACAAATTAGCACCATTAATGATTGTAGGTTTTACTTAAACGTAACGTGGCGTCGTAGGTAATGCATTGTTTTGTTGCATGCAGCTTGAACAATTACTTGTTTTGTGGTTATACAGTTCATTTCTCATTCAATTAAAAATATAACGCTGTACTATTAACACCAAGTCATAAAAGCAAAAGTGTGGGACTGTGATGGTGGACTCACCACAATATGGTGAGCTGCTATCATGCTAAAGTTTTTATGGTGATCTTTACTGTTGAATTTGTGTTTATCTGTGCCTGCAGAAATATTACATTACAGCATTCATTCATAGTACTCTGCACAAGGACAGGTCTTTCACTGCAAACCCAGCATTTTCCAGCCTTTTCTATTTCCTCTCCTCCTCTTAGTCTCCTCATATGATCATATATCTTAATGTCGTTTATTATTTGATATCTTCTTCTGTCCCGAACTCTTCTTCCGTTCACCATTCCTTCTAGTGCATCCTTCAGTAGCCTAGGCAGTTTCTTCTCAGCCAACCAATTCCTTTTTCTCTTCCTGATCAGTTTCAGCATCATTCTTTCTTTACTCACTCTTTCCAACACAGTTTCGTTTCTTATCAATGGCGGCTCCTGCATATTTCTTAAGAGGAGGAAAGAAGTTAACAGCACTAAATGACACCTTCTTGAATAAACATTCATACATGTAAGACCAGATAGTGTTGGGGTTGGCCGTCCCTTCTGTATAGCAATAATCTGTTCTTGTAAACTGAGTTTCCTAAATTGTCCAAAATATATTATGTTTTCACTTCCATTCATTGTTGAATAGTTGCACAAATTAACAATTACAAGGAAATTCACAACCTCGTAGCATTTTTCGAGCACACTACAGCATCACACGTGTTGGAAGAGACTAGTTACTAATTCGTAACCGGAACCGTTTTACGGAAATGAAAATGGGAATAGGAAATAATCTGAGGAAAGCGAGAACACTGCACCCATCCACGTGGTCTGTGTTGCCACATGTACATTTTACAACTTCAGTATCACATGCTTTTGAAGAATGTTAGTTCTTGTAAAGTCATACTATCATTATTGTTCAAAGCTGCCGGTGGCCGATTAATTTTTTATGTTAAAAATGATGTAGTTTGGAGTACCTACTTTCAGTTTCAAATATATTTGTACAAAACTGACAACTTGGCTGTTGCCCTGTCTAGTAAACAATGAATAGAAGTGAATTTCAGGGGCCAACTACGTAAAACTACTTCCTCTTTGTTTTAAATAAACCCGACTTTAACTTTCAAATATCCACGAAAGTTTCAAACCATGAATAGTAGCCTATATAAAGTGCAATGAATAATATTTTTGATTTATAATTAAAAAAAAAAGTTTACATGGTGTCTTTCATAGCGTTGCGTTAAAACTGTTTTTATTGTGCCTCCTCCTAGATGTGTTATAGTCTGGTTGAATGCAACATCGGTAGGTGGCAGCGGTAGCGAGCTTGCTGCACGACCAGTCGGTTTCTATTTCCCGCCCATGACTGATTCAGAGGAGGATCTCCTCCCCCTCCCTTCATTTATTTGCTTTAAAACTCTGCTTCTTTCTCTGGCCGCTAGTGCGCTGTTGTCTATGTGTGTTAACTGCAGTAAAGGAGGAATGGAGTGCCTTTCCTCTACACAGACAATCTCGCATCTTTCTCACAGTTTTCTACAGCACATGAGCGCGCGTCGTTTAAAACTCCATCAACCAAGTTTTTCTTATAGCTGTGAACTTAAAAAAATTATCGAATGTTCCTCGAATTTCAAGGCATGTATTTCATTTGGTATTTACTTTCAAAAGAAGAAAATGTGAGGAGGACATTCCTCCCTTCCCTCCCCCGAGGAACCGCCACTGTTTCTTATTCTATCTGTCCATTTCACACGCTTCATTCTTCTCCATATCCACATTTCAAATGCTTCTATTCGCTTCTCTTTACTTCGTCGTAGTGTTCATGTTTCCGCCCCCATACAACGCCACACTCCACACACACAGCACTTCACTAGTCACTTCCTTAGTTCTTTCTCCAGAGGTCCGCAGAAGATGATCTTTTTTCTATTAAAAGCTTTCTTGGCCATTACTACTCTCCTTTTGATCTCCTGGCAGCAGCTCATGTTACTGCTTGTAGTGCATCCCAAGTATTTGAAGCTGTCGACTTATTCAACTGCCTCATTTAGAATGTATTACAGCATGAATTCAATAAATCTAAACCTACAGTAGCCATTCTGGTTTCATAATTGAAATTGTACCCGTGAGTAAAACGCAGGATTGAATATTTGAATTTCAGCCTTCCATGTAATTTCATGTGATATTTTGTTTCGTAAGTTGGGAAAAGATCGATCTCTCGACAAGTTACGTCAACTGCTGTACATGTTATCTAAGTAAAATACAGTCTGTAGGGTTGTTTAACACATTTTCGAGTCAATTTAAATTGTGAAATGCCACAGGGTTCAACCTCACGACCGCCTTTTGATTTTCATAGATTATAGTTTTTGTTTACTATTTCCTAACGATTTAAAATATTTAGTATAAGTCAAAACAATAATTTATTGCTGGTTGACAGTTCTTTTATTGTGACTTTGACATAATTGCGAAATGGTATGAAAAGAATGGAATGAAATTTAATGTTTTCAAAATTAATCTTATAACATTTATAGGAAAAAATACTTCCTTAAATTTAATTAAATCTTACTCAAATTAACAAAACAGGCAGTACCAAGTGAGAAGTTCGGAATTAAAACATGGTAAGTGACATTTTAATGTTTTGAAGTTATTAGGTAGGTAAACATTATACATGAACAGTTTATATATGAGTAGTTACCAGGAAAGTAAAATCTCTATACTTCTGTCATCTGTTGAGATGTTGGAAAACTAACCACTGCATTAGACGCAGAATGTAAGATACCATATTATACGGTACATATCTCATTTTTTACCAAATTGCCAGTTACCATGTTTTACGCCCGAGTCCTTCAAATACCTTCGGATATTCTCTGACAACACACTTTAGTTTCATAAGCATGTAGGTTTCATGTACAGTATAAACATAGAATTAGAATATTGCAACGAATGCTGTAATACTTTATTCTTTCTCTGCACTTGATTAAATTTTAGTAGTTTACATTAGCGAGATCGAGATTCAAATATGGATCTGTAGTCTATAATTCTGTTGCACCATCCGACTCGCTAAATTAAAGATCATCCAACGAAAACTGACATCACTGCTTTCCTATATATTTCTGCCCAGTGGCTCCAAAAATAGTTTAATTTCTTCTACAACAGAAGTTTTAGATCTCTTGCTCCCATTTCTAGATTGCATTCCAACTGCTAACTTGTATAGCTGTAAATAGGCTATGATCTATTTACTTTATAAATTTATAATTTTCAAAATGGTGAACTATTCAGCATTATGTATTATTGTTGTCATTAAAGGGCGCAAAAATGTGCGTTATGCCTTAAGTTCAGTGTCAACGGACTATACTGTTATCATTCATTCACGTAAACAGCGGCAGGAGAGTACAGTCTGGTAATGAGAACATCATCACTCTATTCAATCGATCTATAAATACTGAAATGAAGTTGTAATATAGTTACGATGATTTAAAAGCTTACTTTAAATGTTACTGCCACCGCCTGATGATTAAAGGATGCATTATACTGAACCACAATATACATCCGCAAATTATCGAAAGAGAAAGTTCGACATCTATAACTCAAACAGTTTTCCAACATCGAAAAGCTTCTTTCCGTGTCACAAGATGTTAGAGGTGCAATTGAAAAACGCGCCCTAGTATGTCGTTTCCCCCCCCCCACTCAAAATGTTACACAGAACTGTATAACCGGTATTTTTTTTTTGTTTTATTTATTTATTTTTTTTGCACAATTTGTGGAATTTTTCTTTCACCTTTTCACCTCTAAAATGTGGATTATCAAGTTTCTTGAACGGAATATTTGCAGAAATCATCATATTACATAAATCCAGATTAAATTGAGACCGTGTATGTTTTTCACTATTTCATGTCGAAGACCTTTGTACGTTTTCGGTATGTTTCTTGTTGTTAGAATGCCGCTCTACGTAATATTTCCTACGTAGCCTATTTTAATTTCACATTTGCACACGGCACAGAAAATATTTTCCCTTTTCGGAATCAAAATCTCTCTTTCGTATTTATTTCTTAGACTGTTTAATTCCAAATTCTTCGACTTAGGTATTTTAAATCACTTTTACACAACACTAGCACCTGCACAAAGGCAATAATAGTACATTATGCAACGAGCCTATAATGGTAGCAATTAAGACGCAAGTATGTTTGTTTATGAAACGAGCACAAGCGCTCGTTTCATAATTTTCATACTAGCGTCTTAATTACCATTATAGGCAAGTTTCATACGACTTTTTAAGCTCGATCATATTTCTAATTTGAAATTATTCAAAATTAGGTCATGTTATGGTTATGTGCGAACTGACCTGAATTGTAAGATGTGCGCAGACGCGAAAGTATTGATTTTTTCCGAGGCCGAATGTCATTGATCTTGATAGAGAATAAGATGAACATTAGTCTGATATAACCTGGAAATTGATTTAGAATTGAAAAACGAGATGACAAATTGAATTTATTTGAATATTATTTACAATTAACGCTAATTATTATAGTAACAGAACATAACCTTCTGCGACAGTATTGGATTTCCAGCCTCCGTGACTTTTCGCTAATTGTCTTTCGATTGCATATCCGGTTTTATAACGGTACAAAAGTGACTTGATCCACACCTGTGGAGTAACGGTTAGCACGTCTAGCCGCGAAACCAGGTGGCCTGGGTTCGATTCCCGGTCGGGGCAAGTTACCTGGTTGAGGTTTTTTCCGGGGTTTTCCCTCAACCCAATATGAGCAAATGCTGGGTAACTTTCGGTGTTGGACCCCGGACTCATTTCACTGGCATTATCACCTTCATCTCATTCAGACGCTAAATAACCTAGATGTTGATAAAGCGTCGTAAAATAACCTACTAAAAAAAAGTGACTTGTCATTAGCTGAACATCTGAACTTTAATGAATAGGTGTACTTTAATGAGGTGTATTAAAGGGCTACTACCAGGTGTATAATTATTACATTTCGGCATGGTCGAGCATAAACAATATTGTAAACACCTGGCTTTCTTTCCCATACGACTAGAAGTTAACACTGAAGGTCATTTGTTGGTTCCTACTTGTACTGCAGCCCTCTCGTAGTGCATTTATGTTATTGCGCTTGTACCTGTGACGTCATCCATACTTCAGATCAAACTAACCTGTATCGCGTGGTAACGCACATTTTTCCGCCCTCTAGTTATCATTATCACTATTATTGCACTTGTATTATTACTATCATCCTTGTGTAGAACCTATCATTCGCTAATCGCTATTGATTCGTACAGTAATATTAATAATAATTGAATCATATTAATAACGAATAAATACTATTACTATTTTACCACATAACCGAAACACCACGCGATAGGCTATAATGAATAAAGTGAGTGGTTTCATTCAAAGGCAGGTATAATCCCCAAAGGGATTTAATTTGCGTTGTGGGTTTGCTTCCATTAATAACACAATGCACAGGATAGCGCTTCCTTTTTATACAGGTTCCCTAACAGCACTAATGGTGTGGGGGGGGGATGTCTCCACACTATATGCATACCGACGTGTGTATGCAACTGGTATCTGTTTTACGAGACCCTCGAGTCCAATTGCAATGTAGATCACTAGGGACTCATGTGATACATAACACGAATATTGGGAAAAAAGTTCAGACTGATGGAACGCGGTAGTAATATAGCTGCATGTTTAGAAAATAGTTCAGAAAAATGTTTATAGATAAATTTTTCTATTTGTTAGTACTATCCCAAAGTAATGAACCAAAAATGTACCCGAACTTTTCAATATCACGAACAACATATCCCTGAAAATTAAACCATGAATTGTGGTTTCGACATGTTTTCACTAAAATATGCATGACATTCAAAATAACGTTAAAATCTCTAATTTCAAACTAATTTAATTTTATAAGCTGTAAGAAGTAATAATTATGCACTCAGACTATACATTCGAAATTTGTGTTGTATAATAATTCAATTTATTAGGCCATTAGACATACAGTAATAAGCTTCGTCACAATTAGCTTGGAAAACATATTTCTTCGTTATTTATTTCGATTAACCTCCTTCATATTTTGCACCCTCTTCCTCAATGTAGGTTGTTTTTCAGGACTATTGAATGAAGATCTGCCGTGAACTAACTCTTTTTCTTCTTCTCGTGGCAAGATAGTTCTATTGTCATCTTGAAGGAAATGTATTACTGATATAGTTGAAACAATATTTTAATAATTAATTTTTTCTTCCAATAAAAAGATACTGAGTTATAAAAGTCAAATTAGTTCACATGTTTATACTACTCAGAAATCTACTTGATGGTACCTCAATAATATTGTAATGCAATCATATAAATATTTAAGACAAGAGAATGCCGAACACCACATTGCAAAAAATTAGGGCAAGAAAATGCCAAGCAACAATTTTAATTTTAAGAATATCTTGACTCGCATAAGATAATAAAAAGAACAAAACGTTAGACATTAATGGACAGTATCATCACTTTAAATAAATAATGAAAAATCTATTATAAACATGTTTTTTGAAATGAAATGCATACTTTGTCCAACCAACACACCTACATTTAACACTCTGAGGGCAATATAATGCCAAGCAACACTTAACTGTATTTCAGTTTTTGATGTTAATTCTTCTTCAGACAGTGGCAAGTATTCAGAATCAGAGCTGAAATCACTGCCTTCATCAATTGATTCATTAGAAAACTTCAGCTTCCTCCTTTGCACCATTCTCTCCAAACTATCTTTGTTGCTTGACATTGTCTTGCCGTTATAGAAGATGCATGAAGTATTAGGGTAAGAACATACATCGGATAATAGAGGCATCTGTTAGGTTTTCTGCAGAAACTCTTGACACCATAATTTTAAATACATTATTTCCCATGAAATGGCATGATTAGTTCAATTTGGCCAAAAATGTGGCTTGGCACTTTCTTGCCGGGACTCCCTCATATTATACATTTGAAAAACAAACAGACAGGGCTTTCATTTCAAAACTTCCCAGTCTAAATAACTAATTATTTAAATTGAATTCAATTTAAACAAAAAACACGTTAATTTAGATATTGAGGGGGATGTTTGAAACTAGGCTTAATTGCATTTTAGATTTCACCCCTACACCCCCAATCTCCCGCACTATGACATTTCAAAAGACACCCCTATATTTTTATACTCAAATGTGAAAGAGCATTCGATTGTTTATACACGTCATTCGTTTTCGCATCTTTTGTTTTCTAGCGTCGCCTGGCAACTTGTATTTTTGTTATTATCAGTTGATTGTAGGATGAAAACACAGCTTATTTTGTGTAATTTCCTAATTTAATCAATGAGGATGATTCATGATCTCTCTTGAAGGGTATACACCATTTTAAAATAATTTAATACACAAACACAACTATTACATGAAATGCTGAATAAGTTTTGTAGCTGTATTCCCTTCAGCTCTAATCAACAATAAGAAAAATGCAGGTTTCTAGGGGACGATAGAAAAGAAAAGATGCGAAAACAAATAAATGAAGTGTATAAACAATTGAATGCTCTTTCATATATAAGTATAAAAATACAGAGGTGCCATTTGGGGGGGGGGTGAAACCTAAAATGCAATTAAGCCTGGTTTGAGACTTTCCCCTCAATGTCTAAATTGACGTGTTTTTTTGTTTAAATTGGATTCAATTTATATAATTAGTTATTTAGACTGGGAAGGTTTGAAATGAAACTCCTGTATGATTAAACAGTAAAATTTAATTAAAAACGATGAAAACACGAAATATTTTGAAACTCTAAAAGTTAATTAAACCATTAATATATTAATTGCAACAAAATGTAAATAAATATATTGATTAAAACACTATTGCATGCGAGTTTACGTTAAAAAAACTCATCTACAGAGTAAAAAAGATCAATTAATAGCCAATTATAAAATCTAGTTTAAAAACTATTGATTAGTAACTTAATATTGACTGGGAAGCTTATTCTGTACTGAAGACATCGGGGGTAAATATGTATGTATGTATTTATTCACACTGCAGTGGGTATATACCCGGTGGCAGTGGTAACTAATTACATTCAATAATGACAATAATGAACTTATTAATTAAAATACAATTAATAATAATACTAATAATTAATACTAACAATAATTAATAATAATAATAACAATAATAATAATAACAACAACAGGGAATATACTAAATTAAATGAAACGATCACTTAAAATAACATTTGAAATAAATCTAATTTGTATTTTAAAACTATGATCGAAATTAAACCCACGAGTATATGTTCATATCTGCACAAGTACCATTCAAATTACACTCATTTCGCTGTCAACTCACTCACTGCAATGGAACTACGACACATTTCACTGATTCTATCCTGATTTCACTAACACTTCAAAAACATTTCACTGTCCAAATACTATGCATTACCACTATAAACTATAAAGCTTCACTGACAGGAACACGTTTCACTTACACAACACACTTCACTGACACAACATAATTCTTCACTGATACAACACACTTCACTGACACAACATAATTCTTCACTGATACAACACTTCAATAACAACATATCATTTACACCCTTTAAATACTGTGTATAATTACCGTCTATTAGTAAGGTCCTTAAGCCTATATTTAAATACATTTTTGGTTGTTGGTAAAGCCTTTAGTAAGTCTGCAGGTAAAGCATTCCAGTCCCTGATAGCACGATTGAGAAAAGAAAACTTTATAAAATAGTGATAACCCTCAAAATTGAGATCACAGTTTTCTGGTTAACAGCCTATAAGTCACATTACCTTTGATTTCGTTAAATAGTTATGTAAATATGTTAACAATGATTGGATTGTACTTCTTAAAAATATGTCAATCCTCTTCTTGTAAGTTACAGATACATTGAAATAGCAAGTTTAGTTCCGTATTTTAATTTAGTTTCTCTTTTATTTATTTCTTTACATGTAAAGAAGAAACTGGTGTGTGTTTTTTTTTCATATGAACGCCACACCATTTATATTTGGTTACATGTTGAGCCGTTTCCTTTTTTGTCCAGTTTTGCTACTCAATACTAAAATATTCATTTATTTCGATGTCTCGTGTTATTTAACTATTGCGTTTCCAAAGTGAAAATCCACGCTTGATGAAAGAAATACGAATTTTAATCGACATAATCAGAGCATCATGATCCGTGAAAGGACAGAAAATGCTTCAGAACAGCTAGTATCATATTTTATATCTAATCAATACGTATACCGACTTAGCAGAGTGGTACGTGAAACCTACAGTTTTGTTTGTCATTCTCCATGCATCAATCATATAGAAGTTGTTTACAATGTAATTTAGGGCCGGTGATTTTGGTGTGCTACCGGTACAATCGGTCGAATCAAGTATACTATTGAAATAGCGTCACATGATATCGTCCACTTATAAGCAAAACACATAAAGTAAAAAATAAAACCTCTGAGAAAAAGGCGTTTTGAAAGATCTTAACAAAAGTGAATCTTCAAAATATTATTTTAGTAAGTTATTTCTCTTTATATGTATTTAACTTAACTGGGGGAGGTGTGACTACATTAATTCTTGTAACAAAGACAGTAGACCAGGTTTAACGTAGCTAAGATTGGGGGCATGGAAGGGTAATAAAATTGTCAACGAAGAATAAAGAGTGTCTTTGTCCACTGTGCGGGGAAAAGGACTCCTGGAGACATATTTTATGATTATAATAATAATAATAATAATAATAATAATAATAATAATAATAATAATAATAATAATAATAATTTATTATTATCCGGAGAAAATATCTACCATCCTCGATGCTAAGTCACAATAGGAGTTCGCATGTCTTGAGTAGAGCAGGTTTAACGTGGCTAAGATTGAGGGCATGGAAGAGTAATAAAACTGTCAACGAAGAAAAAGAGCGCCTTTGTCCACTGTGCGGGGAAAAGGACTCCTGGAGACATATTTTTTATTATTATCATTATTATTATTATTATTATTATTATTATTTAATCGGAACATATCCGGAGAAAATATCTACCATCCTCGATGCTAAGTCAGAATAGGAGTTCGCATGTCTTGAGTAGAGCAGGTTTAGCGTGGCTAAGATTGAGGGCATGGAAGAGTAATAAAATTGTCAACGAAGAAAAAGAGCGCCTTTGTCCACTGTGCGGGGAAAAGGACTCCTGGAGACATATTTATTATTATTATTATTATTATCATTATTATTATTATTATCCGGAGAAAATATCTACCATCCTCGATGCTAAGTCAGAATAGGAGTTCGCATGTCTTGAGTAGAGCAGGTTTAGCGTGGCTAAGATTGAGGGCATGGAAGAGTAATAAAACTGTCAACGAAGAAAAAGAGCGCCTTTGTCCACTGTGCGGGGAAAACGACTCCTGGAGACATATTTTATTATTATTATTATTATTATTATTATTATTATTATTATTTATTATTATCCGGAGAAAATATCTACCATCCTCGATGCTAAGTCAGAATAGGAGTTCGCATGTCTTGAGTAGAGCAGGTTTAACGTGGCTAAGATTGAGGGCATGGAAGAGTAATAAAATTGTCAACGAAGAAAAAGAGCGCCTTTGTCCACTGTGCGGGGAAAAGGACTCCTGGAAACATATTTTATTATTATTATTAATATTATTATTATTATTATTATTATTATTATTATTATTATTATTTATTATTTAATCGGAACATATCCGGAGAAAATATCTACCATCCTCGATGCTAAGTCAGAATAGGAGTTCGCATGTCTTGAGTAGAGCAGGTTTAACGTGGCTAATATTGAGGGCATGGAAGAGTAATAAAATTGTCAACGAAGAAAAAGAGCGCCTTTGTCCACTGTGCGAGGAAAAGGACTCCTGGAGACATATTTTATTATTATTATTATTATTATTATTATTATTATTATTATTATTATTATTATTATTTATTATTTAATCGGAACATATCCGGAGAAAATATCTACCAACCTCGATGCTAAGTCAGAATAGGAGTTCGCATGTCTTGAGTAGAGCAGGTTTAACGTGGCTAAGATTGAGGGCATGGAAGAGTAATAAAATTGTCAACGAAGAAAAAGAGCGCCTTTGTCCACTGTGCGGGGAAAAGGACTCCTGGAGACATATTTTATTATTATTATTATTATTATTATTATTATTATTATTATTATTATTATTATTATTATTATTATTATTATTATTATTATTATTATTTATTATTTAATCGGAACATATCCGGAGAAAATATCTACCAACCTCGATGCTAAGTCAGAATAGGAGTTCGCATGTCTTGAGTAGAGCAGGTTTAACGTGGCTAAGATTGAGGGCATGGAAGAGTAATAAAATTGTCAACGAAGAAAAAGAGCGCCTTTGTCCACTGTGCGGGGAAAAGGACTCCTGGAGACATATTTTATTATTATTATTATTATTATTATTATTATTATTATTATTATTATTATTATTATTATTATTATTTATTATTTAATCGGAACATATCCGGAGAAAATATCTACCATCCTCGATGCTAAGTCAGAATAGGAGTTCACATGTCTTGACCTCATGGGGAATAAAGAATGCGAACAAACGACTGGATTGTTCAAAAGACTGGATTATTCCTTTGAAGGAAAGAACAAGTTGGAACTTCAGCTGTTGAAGTTCGTGTTGCGAACTGACGAAGGGATAATGGTAACTATTCAATTATACACTTTTATGCCTGTTTTAGTTTGGATATATTATATAATGATTTGTTTGTGCCAGTTTCATTTTAATCTGTATGTTCTTTTGGAAAGTGGTTGGATCTAACTATAGGTGAGGAGGGGGGTGAAACCTACAAAGCAGGACTTGTTTTACACAGCACGTACGGTCAAAAGACCCGTGCACTGGATTTAAGAGAAAATTCTGATAATATAATACATCTGTATGTATGATATTGCTCAATAAATCCATCTGTGTATCTAATTATCCAATCCTAAGTTTATACATATACATTATGTACATTATACACCTACGCCTTTTTCTCAGGAGTAATACTTTTGACTTAATTTGTTTTACTTTTAAAACGACGATATATTTGTTATGTGATTTCGAGAGTAGATAAGTAGGGGAGTTAGGCCTAAAATGACATACTTGGTAAAATGACATACTTGGTAAAATGACATACTATGTGTTTTGTGAAAACACTGAAAGATGAGTTTGAATTTACAGCTCTATAGTGCACAGAAGTCGAAAAACAATGATTACATCCAAATTTTAGCAAGCGAAGGTGCTTTTTGATGAAGCAGGTGCAACTAAAGGAAAAAAGTGCAAGATGATATAATATTGTTGAGGCATGTTATGTATTTTTTGCCTTTTAAGCTTCAGATATTAGTGATATAAAGTTTATGCGTGAAAACAGGAATGTTTCCCTCTATAGAAAGCATTACAACATCCAAATTCATAATGAGGTTAGGCCGTACTAACACTACTTCTTATTCTTCTTCATTCTGGGTAAAATGACATACCAACTACTTGGCTAAAATGACATACTATGTCATTTTACCCAAGTACATATTTCTGACTGGAAATGAGAAGCCATTTGTTATGGGCGATAGCGAATTTCAAAATTGGTGTGAAATTTGTTTACAATGGCTGATTAGTGATTACTTCTGTGACATTATGTAATGTATACTGGGCTGTCATTGATCGATTAATTTTTTCGGAAAGCTAATTGATTTTAAATTAGGTGAGATGGGGATTCCTTTAAATTAAGTAAAATCCTAAATTTTCAAAAATAAATATATTTTCAATATTCATATATATTAAATTTTGTTACTGTGATTTATCCAGTTATGAATGAGTTAGGCTTGGCGAGTCTGAAGTTTACTTGCACCTGTTTCACCAAAAAGCGCTTTTATGAAAACACTGTAAGATGAGTTTGAATTTACAGCTCTAAAGAGCACAGAAGTTGGCAACAGTGATTACATGGCATGTTAGTCTTCCCTCCTCACTGCACCCACCGACATCCAGCCACTGGATGTCTCTTTCTTCGGGCTTTTGAAAACATATGATCAGGTCGTTACGAAGTGGCTGAAGAACCATCCTAGAAGGGTGATCTCGCAATTTCAAAGTGCGGACTTATTTTCTGCAGTCTATGGAAAAGCTGCAACCATCGGCAATGCACTGAGTGCATTTTATCAACAGGAATTTGTCCATTCAATTCGGACATATTTCCTGATCAGTTATTTAGTCCTGCAGCGTCCACAGACAGACCAGAAGATGAACAGCCAATAATACTTCAACAACAACAAATTAAAATGGACCTCTAAAGCATGCAGTCCCTACAGACGGACCAAAAGGTGCAACAGAGAAGAGCAGTTCAACAACAAGAAATGCAAAAGAACATAAGATAGAGCCATCACCACCAACTGCACCAACAGCGGATGAGTGACAAACAAGGCCTTCAGCTCATGTGACACCGCAAGAGATCTCTCCGATTCCCTCTGGCACTAGATCTGTGGCGAGAAGAAAGAGAACACATGAAGGGTCCCAAATCGAGCAGCTCTTTTATTAACCAATTAAAATTAAAGGGATCTGAAATAAGAGCTGTAGAAGAAAGGCGTTCAGCAAACAGAGGAAAAACACAGCTTGAGTTTGATCTAAGCAACAGGGACCAAGATGAAGAGAGTGACTTCAATGGTGATGATGAGGACGATGCACCTTGTCTCTACTGCAATGATCTTTATAACCTATATAAACCAAGAGTAACATGGCTACAGTGCAAGAAATGTTTCTCATGGGCACATAATGAACATGCAGGTGTATCTAAGAGAATCAATTTTTTATTTTGGAAACTGCGTAAAAATTAACTGAAGTGTGTCATTTTATCGTAGTAACTTGGGTAAAATGACATAGTTTGTCTCTTTTCAAACATACCTTTCAGTTAAAAATTGTCAGTATTTTCCACTTTCTGTTCATCTTAATATATGTGTTAATGTTGCAGTATCAGTTACATATAATTGACCGAAACATATTTTTTTTTTTCAAGATTTCCTTAAAGTATGTCATTTTAGGCCTAGTTCCCCTAATGTCCATTGTGAAAAAAAATCTTCATGTAATTTTCTCTTTCGGGTACCGGACGGAGCATAAATGGAAACAATATGACCTCTGGCTCCATTGGTATTGATCTAGGATGAGCCATAAGATAGTTTTTCTATAGCTGTTATTTTTATACCTTCTTTACCATTATACTGTGCCTTGTTTTTCGATACCTATGTAACTGTACCGCAAGTATTATAACTGGATTACGTTTTCAACTACTTCTTGTATGAGGGCTATTTCTATATCATTGTCAATTGAAGAGGTGGATTCAAAACTGGCTTAAGTCCAAATGACAAGTTATGAGAAAAATGATAAAAACTGATAAAATAAACTTGACTCCCTTAGACCCGTTTGAAAAAACATATGCAGACACTAAGTTTAGTAAGCACTGAGGAGAGTCTGTTAAATAAACTAACAAAGTTATATGTGTATAGTCTTGAAAAAAATAAATTAAAATGTGAATAAAGCAAGTTAAAATTAAAAAAGGATTTAGGATACTTTGGAATTCACCTCTTCAAATAGGAAATGACGGAACATTGGTGAGTATGTTATCCTCACTAAAATGTTTGTGTGGAGGTAATTCATGGAAAAAGGATTGCAGAAATGATGTAACAGATGGAGAAACAAAGGCAAACATACCGTCATACATACTTCTACGCCGCGCCGCCTTCAACCACATTTCAAATGTGACGTAGACTACGTACTGGGCGCGGGATTTGGAATTTGAAAACGGAACATTTGGCGTATGGTTCAAAACTTGCACCGTAGGCGGAATAAAAAGAGCTAAAACCGTGTTGTTCCGGATAAAACCGAACATGTGGCAACTCTACATCTGACAGAAGCTGAGCATTAGGTGATGAAATTCTCAATAAACTCGTGTGTCTGCATTTATACGATGTACCCACACCATTCTTGTTTCATGTTCAATTTCAGTCTTCATATTTCTGCTACATGCTCTTCTTCCTGAACTAGTTCATTCAGCAAAATCTCTCCCAGTCCGACACAATGATGCACTTGTAAAATCATTCAACTGACGCGATACAACGTCACAGCAGTGTAAACATCGTGAGTCCCAGATGCCGTGTTAACACATCATCTGACGCAACGTGTTAACATGTATTAACCCGTCACTTCACAGAGTGTGTGTGCAGCTCTGTACGAGTCGGCTTCTTTAACCTAGGGTTGATCTTCATTCTAAAACGCATTTTTTTTATAAGTTGTAATGGTTTCTATCTACTTGTACATAAATTTCAACGGGACCGTTTTCCCCATTCAGGAAAATAGATCATTTCAAATACTGGAAGAGTAACAGATCCTCTGTAGCACATGGTGGAAGAGAGATGAGAAAGATCTGCCAGCGTTATTGCTAGTTGTGAGATGTACAGTCTTAGACAGAAAAAACCGGCTGCCATATGCTAAGTCCCCTTCGAAAGACTTCGGTTGATTCCGCGAGAGCTTAGGTTTACACGTGAAGGAATTTCTTATGCATGACTCCGCTTTGTCTTTTCTTTGTTTTGTTTGTTTATTTGCTTTTTCTATCTGTTTATAGGTCAAGTGTTATGAATAATCTACACACATCAAAATTGTCTAAGGAACAACTAAAAAATTTGAAATATGAAGAAAATTGACCAAGTTACAAAACTTAACGGAAGTGAATATTAAAGTACTAGTCATTTGTCATTTTACCAGGTTACCATAGTAACCAACATTGTTATTTTGTATTGTTACTTTGGAAAGAATTAAATTAGTGTGTTTTAACAGGAGATAAATGTAACTAAAAACAGTGTAAAATCATAATAAACTGTAAAGAATAGTTTTAATGATGGAAGAACGGATGCGGAAATAATGGCTATTCATACCTCACTCCAACACCTACTATAACAGAATAGATAAATTACAAAATACTGTCATTCTCTCTGATTCTAAAGCAGCATTATATGCAATAAATTCATATAAAATGATGTCAATCCAAATTAAAGAATGTCACAAAATGATCCAACAACTTCAAAAACTACAGAAAAGAATTCAATTGCAATGGATACCTGCACATTGCGGAATTGCTGGAAATGAAACTGCTGACTTTCTTGCCAAAAAAGGATCCAATTTAATTCAGAATACAAATACAAGCCTACCTTTTACATCCATCAAAAGACTAATTTAAAATGAATATAAAATCAAGCAAAACCAAGCATTATGTACCAAAGCCAAAGATAAAAAATGGAGCATTTTAATAAAGAAACCAGAAATTATTCCAGAAATCCCACGTAAATCTGCAGTAGCAAAATTCAGACTGCTTACAGAACACGATTATTTGGCCAAACACTTGAATAAAATAGGAATTTACACAAATCCAAATTGCCCTCTAAGCAACAAAGAAGAAGAAATTACTGAAGATCATCTACAAACCTGTGAAGTTCTACCTGATGGATCCACCATAGAGAAGTATTGGAGAGCAAGAACGCTAATGGCTTCGTTGCCAAAGCCCGGCATTAGATAACAACAACAACATGATGGAAGAACGTCGTCATTTAAACCATGATGAAATGTTTAAGGCGATGGGAAGAGGTGTAATTTCAAGAATGTGGAGTCGTTATGAACAATTTGGCAGTCCAGAAGAAAGACACTGGAGAAAGTTACACAACGCAGAGCTGCACACATTGTATACTTCACCTGACCTAATTAGGAACATAAAATCCAGACGTTTGAGATGGGCAGGGCATGTAGCACGTATAGGCGAATCCAGAAATGCATATAGAGTGTTAGTTGGGAGGCCGGAGGGAAAAAGACCTTTGGGGAGGCCGAGACGTAGATGGGAAGATAATATTAAAATGGATTTGAGGGAGATGGGATATGATGATAGACACTGGATTAATCTTGTTCAAGATAGGGACCAATGGCGGGCTTGTGTGAGGGCGGCAATGAACCTCCGGGTTCCTTAAAAGCCAATAAGTATGAACATTTATCTTTTCCTTTGAAGAAAAATATTCTGTAAATTATGACATACGAACAATATCATTAAAATTAACTTTGTGTACGCACATCCTTGGTTCATACCAACTTCTTTTGAAGAGAAATTTTTACAATTAATTGATGTATTTCCTAACATTTATTAATTCTTAGCATAAACAAAGTGTCACGTTTGTCGAGTGATAGTTGCACATCAATTTGCTAGAAAATGTTTGCAGGTTTTTGAAGTTGAACCTAGTGATTACGGGAACTGTGTACTCAAGAATACTCGAATTGCTTATCGCCGGTTGAGAATGAGCAATCATTGATTATATTAGAACGCAACAGCGAGCGCCATTGCCAGACGAGCGGACGGACTGACCTTGCTCATTAGCACATTTCCAGGTCAATGGATTATTCGGAACCGCTAATTATGCGAGCCAGTAATCATGAGGAAGAGTGCTACGATGTTTCCGTGTATGTAATGCATGTTGAGATGGTTTTGTGAAAACTTGTTGAGAGATGAACCGTAATAGCACACTTACTATTTTGGCTTTCATGTGTTTTGTTTCTCTTTACTCCTCCGCTAAAGTATATAGTTTCACGATTTTCCCTTCAGTTGACCTATATTAAAATGTTGTTGTGTATTTTATTAATAATTTCTCTAAAGCTCACAATTAAAATTTTAAAATAATTTAATCTCGTTGAAATGAAAGAAAATAGTATTAAAATTGATAGGTATTGTATGAGAATTTGTATAAAGTGAATTACGTAGGGTTTTTTTTTAGTGTTTCAAAAGGAAATCACATTTATTACCGTAGAAATGGGTAAAATCAATCAGTGGGTGTATAATCGATCATTTGCGATTTTAATTGAAAATTATATATTCTCTTTGTTACTCGTTATAATTTTGTTATGCTGACTTCATTGCCTGACATTGCAAATATAAGCGAGAGGGACAACAAAAAGCCTGCGAATTCCAACAATGGGAACACTGTGTAATTACCATTGAAGTGAAAATTGTTATTCTCAACTTTTTTTCTTAAACGAAAACAAAGTCTTACAAACTCTAAATTATCGTCAGCAGTGAAAGGAGACAGGAAGTATATGTAAGTGCCTTTCTTTGAGATTGTATCCTGAAATAATAGTTTTGCAGTTCGTAAATGTTAGTATTGAAACTTGTTATTTTAAGAAAAGTTGTACCTTTGTAGGGTTAAGTCGATCATGCCATCGACCTACTCGAAGCAGATAGGACCAGCACGAAGAATAAATTATTCACCGAAATACCTCCAACTAACATTATTTTATAAACAGAAAAGTGTCATAGTGTAGCTTATTTTGATGGGGTAGTGCGGAAAGAGGAAGACGAAATTATGGTGAATTTCTTGCGTAAGACAAGCACTGCCAAAGGAACGTATTTTGTATACCCCTCTGTACCTGACGATGGGAACAACATAGTTTCTAAAGTGAAATGAGGAGGGGAAGATTTGAAATAACATCGGACATAAACCTAAGCAATCTTGAATAGCATTTTAGATTACAATTGAAGTATGGTATTTCAATGTAAATTTTGAATTCTTAAATCTTTGTTTGTTTGTATGTGAAGTAGTAAAATGTGTTTTTATGTTTTATAAGTTCGCAATCATAGTCACGTTTGAACAGTGGAGACCTAGAGGCCTAATGGTATCGAATTGTATGGCCACAGTAACAAAAGATACACTATATAATATTATAGGTATATATTGTAGATTATTATGGTTTTCTACACTCCTTATAAAAATAAAAAATATGTAATACACGTAATTTGCTTTTTAAAAACATAAACAGTGATCGACTTTACTCCACAATAATTTAAAATCGATCTTAAACTAAAAATTCAATAGTGATCGATTTTACCCTATTTAAGCAGGTAACTTCAATCACAATTCAAATAAATAAAAATCAGTCTTTGATAGATTGTAATTCATTTCTTGTAACGTGCCTTCATAAGTGAAGGATATGACGGCAAAATGCTATTTCCTGAGGAACAGCGCTCCATTGCATTACCTCAATCATAAAAAAATTGCAAAATTTTGATCGACTTTACCCTATTCTACGGTACTCTTTAGACTTGTGTAAAAATTCGTTTGCCATGCAGAAAGAAATTGTTCAGTTTTGAAGTGTCTTCTACAGTTTTTACTCAACCTACGACTTTGTAGAAGTAGGAAGATTAATTTTCACGACTAACTGCAGATATTATACCAAGTGTTCAATGAATAATTCTATTCACAATACAGATAAAAGTTCGTCACTGGTTGGACTAAATGAGAGACACATTAAATATCTATTTAAACTAAATTAAGTAAGTCTCATAACTTTAATAATAGAATTGTGTTTTCATTTTGTGCCCACTTCAGTTTCAAAACAATGTTACGGCGACTTAAAAAATGTAAATATCTTCATTGCAGGGACATGTTGAAATAAACTCACAGTATAATATGTATAGTATTCATGCAAGCTATGTTGACTGTGCTATATGTTCTCTATTATAACATATCTGCACGTCTTTATCTATTCAGACTAAAGCTTCCTGCATGTCTGATGACTGGATGAGATAAGAAGCCCATCAACCCTCTCTTTGTAAGTCATAATTAACCGTCGCGTTACCTAGCAACATAAACTATGGCATAAAATTCTGATATATGACATTCCTTACACGACTCTATTAATGTTTTCCAAACATTGTACGTTTATAGCCTATGCTTAAAGAGTAGGAATGCTTGAAATATATTCATGTTTAATTATCAAACGTAAGAGATGCGTGGACAATAACATTGCAATGCGTAAATAGGAATAATCTAATTTCAAAAGACTTGTGCTGTATCAATAGCAAAAGTTAACTTTGTTACTTAACATTATTATTATTATTATTGTTATTATTATTATTATTAGTATTATTATTATTATTATTATTATTGGTATTATTATGGTAGTATTATTATTGTTATTATTGGGTATTATTATTATTATTATTATTATTATTATTATTATTATTATTATTATTATTATTACTATTCATTTTTTTATTATTTTGTAATTTTGTACAAGCTGTTAACTATTTATCTGGCAAAATTATAGGCTAGTGATGTGTTTTATACCAAGAAGGAAATAAGGAAAAATTATTTATGCTCGACTATGCCGAAATGTAGTAATTATACACCTGGTAGCAGCCCTTTAATGGACCTCATTAAAGTACATCTATTCATTAAAGTTCAGGTGTTCCACCAATCAGAAAAAACCATTGTAGCGATATGAAAGCGCAAGTATAGATTATTCTCGGATATGCAATCGAAAGACAACAATAAATCAATAAATCACCTATATTTGAAATAAAGTCAGTTATATTACTATAATAATTAGCGTTAATTGTAAATAATATTCAAATAAATTCAATTTGTCATCTCGTTTTTCAATGTCAAGGTCAATGTCGACATTTGTTTCTCGGAAAAAATCAATACTTTCGCGTCTGCGCACATCTCACAATTTACGAGGTATTGCACAAGGCCAGTTCCGCTTCTCAGATACGAATAACATGAATACTTATGAATAATTTCAAGTTAGAAATATGGTCGAGCATAAAAAGTCGTATGAAACTTGACTATAATGGTGATTAAGACGCTCGTATGAAAATTATGAAATTCGCTTGCGCTCGTTTCATAAACATACTCGCGTCTTAATTACTACCATTATAGGCTCGTTGCATAATGTACTATTGTACCACCGCTACTGCTGTTACTACTACATAATTGCCACTGCTTTCACGATTGTTTCTACAGCTGCTACTGAGCGTATTCCGAATCTCAGCGCTTAGAAATCTGATGGCATCGCGGTGTTTGGAATTTCAACGATGACGTCACTGATGCTCCATCAGCTTGCAGAGGTGGTGGCAGTCTCCATCAGCCGCCATCAGTGAATCTGATTGGTTCTTGCATAGGGCGGGAATTAGCAGACGAATGGCATCGTGCACTGTTGTGTCATGGCTGTTTGTAATGAGCACAACGTAAAAAGAACATGTTAATGGCTTATGAGCGAACATGTCAACGGACCAGTTATTACTACCGGTTCAAGAAATAAATTGTATATGCTCTCTTTTCTTTGAACGAGATGGCAGTACGGAAATTTCGCAAAATCTTGCTAACGTAGCACAGACAACAACTTGTACAGCCTCCATGATAGCCATTGATCCTTCCAGCAGTTTTGTTCCTATTTCGCTGCAGCGTGACGTCATTGTTGTCCACCGGTCCGGTGAGATTCGGAATACGCTGACTGTTACCAACACCACTGCTTATGTTGTCGCTGTTACAAGAGTCAGTCAAATATCAACCGAACTTACTTTTTATCTATTTCTTATTAAATCGATATTTTTTAAAAGTCCACACTTCTTTTTTTCTACATAGCTCCAGTTAGATTTTAAACACCTTTGCTATCGGCTTGGTAAGTTTTTATTCTGTATCGTAAAAAGTAATTTCTCATGGCCTATTTCACCTCTTCATGATGTTTTAATCGTTGTCCATCCAACTCTTCCTTCACTGGTCCAAAGACATGGTCCACAATAAATCGGGTTGTAAGGCGTGTGCTCGAATGCTGTCCAGTGAATTTATTTTAATTTATCTTTTACTAGGGCGGCAGTGTTATGCCAAGCATTGTTGTGAAGGAGCAAGACATTACGGATGGAGAAGCCATCTCTTTCGGACCAATAGCCTGTCTTGACTCTGTTCAACAGACGGTAGCAATAGGCAGCATTATCTGCTTTTCATTCATGGAGAAAATCGATCTCTGTAATCTCAAAACACAGTGGAACGATTCTTATCCACAGACAATTTTGGCCTCCATTGGATCTGTTTCACTTTGTCTTCGTAGCTTCATACTGGATCCACTACGACTCTGGGGTATAGCGATGCCTTCGTCACTCACTACAAGTAAGAATGTGCCATTTTATTCTCGGCACCCTGTGTTTTTTATTGATTTTCTTTCTTATTCCTTATTTATATTACTTCCTATTTTTAGTTTACCTTTCCTCCTCAATAGATGGCGTTGTTCTATCCGCCATTTTAGGTCTGATTGTTTTGATGTATAAGGAGCCAGTTTATTTATCACGTGATATTGGTTTTTGATTTTCATTGGTGTCTCTGTTCAAATTTATTTTCGGTGATTAGCGTCCGTTTTCTGCTGGAACGGTTGACGCGAGAGAGGAGTCTTGGATCGACGCTCGAGGGGAGAGGTTGAGGAACAGTCATTGGGGCTGGAGTTAGTTAAGCAGCGACTTGTGATGGAGTAACGGATAACCTGGTCTGAGGAGAGACGTGAACAGCTGCAGTTTGAACCCGATCTGGGATGGTCGCTAACTACGCATAGTCGTGCCCTGGCTTCGGGGTCTTGGAATTCTTTGATGATGGCTACATGATGGTTTGAAGATGACGATTGTTACTTGATTTCGAGACTGGCCTACCCACGATTGTAACAAGATTTTCACTAGTCGTCATAATATGTTTCTTTTTCATTAATATCTATTTTCATGTTTCTACAGGCTATTATGTAACTTGTACTTATTTAAAAGAGTCCGCTGACATTCGCCAGTTGTATATTTCCTATTAGTTGCTTTTGCTTGTATATTGCTACTTTCTCCTACATTGATTAATGATGGAATTGTGGATCAGCTAAATTTACACTTAATTTCTGTTTATACAGTTTACGCGGGTCTTGGGTGTAATGGCAAATGTCAGTTGAACTTAGATTATTCGGCAAGCCAGTACCGAAAGATCAGTAGATTTGTAGTTGGGTTAAATTCATTTCCATCCACCTTGTCTGTTTTCTTATGGAGATGTTCCCTTTGTGGACCATATTTTGCTAAGCCTCCCCTTTATATATATGTATATAAATTAATTTCTCTAATCTCTTTAAAATCTCTAAAACCTTGTTGTTTTTTTATATAGTTTATATTCTTGTTATTACCTTAATTGTAAGTTTATAAATATTATCAGGTAATTTATTATTTGTTCCAAGTGTTTTATTTGTCTCACCTGACCTTCGCGAGACAATCAACCCTATTGTACGGTTGGCGGCGGGGTTATTTAAAACAGGGAAGGCGTTTAAAAAATGCAATTCCAAAATGTGTTCCCTTCTGTTACGTACCAATTCAGAAATTTCAACTCAGGCAACCTTCTGATTTTCATTTAACAGGAGCAGAATCCATCGTGTCGAAAATCTTTTCAAAACTTTGTTATTTCGAATGATGAACTGCACACTGCAATAACTTCTCCCAGTTTCTTCACAAATTTCGCCTACTTTTAACATCGGGTTACATTCAATAAGATCTCGAAATTCTGGAATGTTATCTGGCGTGATACTGGTCTTGGCGAAGCGGATGTGTCAAGTTTAAAACGTTTGATGTTCACGCCAGTGAGGAGTCTAGACACGCCCGCTAACATCATTCTCAACCCTATACACTTGTCCATTCAGGAGGACAAAAAATTCGGTTTATATTTGACCATTGTACGTATTTGTGTTACTGCTAACGTAATGCGTAATGAGGAAAACATATAAATGACCTTAGTGCGTCTATTTCCATGGGGCCTGTAGCGAATTATGATTATGCACACTCGTTACAATCGTGTGAAACCTACTCAGCGTATATTACTTGAATAGAGCTATTTGTTTTGAAGCTGAATCACCAAGAATAAAATTTTTAAGACAAAGAGTACGTGATTCTTAATGCTTTGACAAGACAATAAATTCGTACGTAAAACTGGAACTTACTATTATTCTTTTGCCTGTAGTTATGGTATCTTTTATTACAAAAATGTTATAATGTTGAGACATATTTGTTTTATTTTTAAACTCCATTATATAATTCTGCGCTTCAATAAAAGTCACTGAAATGAGGAAGAATGCTGAAAAAATTCTGCAGGTTACAATTTATTAAGACACAAATGCAGGTATATTATATTGTGGATTTTATTAGTAACAACAATGTAATTTATTCGTCACAACAATAATTCCTTTCTACAATTCACCTTAAACGCTCTCGTCAACAATTGGATCTTCACTCAACACAGTATTCGTTATAGCACTCCACCGACGACAATGACAATTTACTTGGACTATTACGCACAACAATGAACTCTTAATCTTAACTAATATTTACAAAGCACTATTTACCAATCAGAACTACCAGTTCTCAGTTCACAGTTCTTCTATCTCAGTCACTCGAGTTCACAGTATCTCGAACCACAGACCTTCAGAGACAATTCACTGTACTCGAACTCGGGTCCCTCCAACTGCGGTCCACTGCACTCGAACTCAGGTCCCTCCAACTGCGGTCCACTGCACTCGAACTCAGGCCTTCGGATGCTGACGCAGATGCGGACGCACACTCGAGTCGAACTCCGGCACACAAGTCTGGCTTGCTTGCTCTGGCTTACTCACTGACTGAATAACTGAAAACTCTGCTGTCGTTCCTTCGCGACCGTAATTTATAACCACAGCGACGTAGCCTCGAAAATTCGCGAGTCTTCCACTTCGACGGATTTCTGGAATAGTCGGGAAGGTCGTTCCACATTCACTGCGTTAAGTAGCAGCTGCGCGCTCAGCCTCCCCTCGCGTGTACGCCCCTTTCCCCTTTCCCCGTGAAGCCCGCGCGATATGCTCTCTCGCGGGACGCTGGTCGTGAGTTCGAATCTCACGTCGCTGTCACAATATTATACTTCTTATCTCTGCACATACATCTTATATAGTATTTTTTACCCTTAAAATATAACGTTTTGATAGACAATTATTCTAATGAAATACTTAACAGACTACATAATGCAAACAAAACTTTTCATGCTGCTCAAAAATTATTATTTTCCAGTTTTTCACCAGAAATTAAAAAAATCATTTTGTACGAAACACTAATCTTCTTCTTATTATTATTCTTATTTGGTATTACAGCCCAAGTGGACCTTAATCTCCTCTATGGCTCTCTTCCATCCTTCTCTATCCATCGCCAACTCCCACCAATTCCTTATTCCAGATCTATTCACATCCACTCGTACACAGTTTCACCATCTTCTTCACCCACGTTTCTGTACCATATGAAACACTAATCTAGCCTAGTCACGAGCGCTGCTCATTCGGTCTCAAATTTTGTTAATGCTACTGTATCTCCTTTTTTATATTGATTATATTATTTTATTTCTATTTCTCGTGTTTGTTTGTAATTATATTCTTTATTCTGTATATTTAAATTTAAATAAATAAATAAACATGGAAAAAAAACCCGCACTATTATATGGAGCGGAAACATGGAGCTTAACTAAAAAGAAAAAAACACAAATTAATGGTGTTTGAAAACAAATTTTTGAGGAAAATTGTTGATCCAATTTTTTACGCATTTGAAAACCAGTGGAAAATTCGACATAATAATGATATTCACAAATTTTATAATCAACCGTCAAATACGGAGTAGAAGATTAAATTGGTCATGACATGTTATACGTATTGATGAGTGCAGGAGCGTAAAATAAATATAGGGACTATGAATACTTTGAACAACAGAACGCCACTGGTTAGACCTCGAAATAGATGGAAAGATGAAATTCAGAAAGAATGCATGGAAATGGAAATTACCAACTGGGAGGAACTAGCAAAAGCCAGAACAGAGTGGAAGCGTTTCGTGAAATCGACATGAAGTCGATAATGTCCTTTGATTGATTGATTGATTGATTGATTGATTGATTGATTGATTAAAATATAACGTTTACTGTGTATTTACTTCGAAAACATGTCCTACGGTGCCTTGGCGTTGAGTTGCTGGTCGCCATTTCCATTTTAAAATAGTTGAAACACGCATTGCAGTCGATCTTCTTGTGCTTCCTGTAAGTCCCAAGACATGTCAGGAGCTTGAAAAGCAAATAAAAGAAGTGATCGATAACGATTCCACCTAGTGGCAAATTTGAAACCGAATTCATGTATGTAGTTTAGTATATTCCAGGACCCAGGGGGATAATGTAGATAGATTTCGGATGTCCCAATCGTCCAGTTTCGATCATTGGTAGAAGTAACTTGTAAACATGATTTCGTATACTGCTCTTTTGATATTCTCTTTAATATTCACCGGTGTGTTGCCATGCATGTTTTGCTCGTTGTCAAACTTTCTTACCTAGGAGAAAATGTTGACCCTTAAATTGGTAAAACTTCATCTCTCACACTAGTTTATTAAACCGTGTCGGACTGTAAAGAAAACAAACATCGTAATGTCCATATTTTATATGTTGTACAATATAGCGATGGCGATCTGCTCACTTAAGTTGGGTCTT
The DNA here is from genome assembly GCF_040183065.1 of Periplaneta americana. NCBI lineage: Eukaryota > Metazoa > Arthropoda > Insecta > Blattodea > Blattidae > Periplaneta > Periplaneta americana. Next base: position 173,026,696 of record NC_091121.1, on the reverse strand, counting down.
GCAAATAGACGACTGTGATCACCCAATAGCTAATACTTACTAGGAAATTTTATGTTTCTTCTGGAATTAATGATGTTTTGTTTAGTCTTTTCCAATTATTTCTAATTGTGCTATTTCTTATTCTTTTTCTTCTCCATTGTTTTCTTTTTTTCCATTATAACAACAATTTTATGGTAAGCTTTGTCTTGTAGGCAGCCTTCACTTGGAGGAAGCTGAATAAAATTTATTCGAAATAAATAGTATTTTGATAGTATTTTTTTCCCTGCCTTTTTTCTATTGTTCTATTAAAATTATAGCATACTAGTGGCTTGTGCAGCAAATGCTTCAAACTAAGTTCATTAGAAGTTCAAATTAAAATTTTTCAAAATTATTTCTATTGAAGAATACCAGACATTTTGGAAGTTATTTGCTTCCATAATAATGAAACATATCCCTCTGAATGGTTTTCTTTGTGCTAAATATATTTTTATTGAACCTATACATCTTCAGTTCTTGAGTTTTATTAAATATATGGAAAAGTCCTATACCACTTGATTAATAACTATAAAAATAATTCATTTTAATAACAATATTATCTTACTTAAGTTTTGTATAGACTACTATATAGCCGTCACTCAGTAAATATTATAGACATGAAGATCTAACTTCAGATATTCTCTACGCCTACTTACATAACCCCAAAAGCTTTCACTTTCATATCATCAATAAAGCATGAATCTGTATAATAAGTTACAAATACTTGCATCATGGCATTCACTATAATAATATTTTATTTTTAATGGTAATAATGTCATCAAACATTCTTAAGTTTTTAGTTTTTAATATCCAATACACAGACAGCTGTACTCAGAAAATTGCACACCAGAGAATCTGACCTGTAAATTTTTTAGTAACTCTTGAAGTTTTAATAACCAATATTACAGAAACATTCTGAAAAAGTTACACAAATGAAGATCGACATATTAGTATTATGATGTCAGAGAATCTGAGCCATCTGAACTCTAAATATGTCGTAGCCTTCGTGTGATATTGTTTATTGTAGTGTGTTTGTGTTTTGTTTTATTCTCTAAAAGCCATTATTTCTGAAAACTGACGACAGATGGATTTTGTAAAATAGGAAAATGATGTAGGAAAGCTCAAATTTCACTGATAACTACTATTTTTCTGAAAAATTTTTGATTCCAAGCTTCAAAATGACGGGTCATTTATTAAAATCCGTTCAGCCGTTTACCCGTAATTTCCATTACCAGTTCAAATTATATACACTATATAGATAGCCTATTAACCTGTTGTATCCTATAGGATACTTTTCGAATTTAAGGGTTAAGAGCAAACTGCTAGCAAACAACAGGTTTTTTTGCTTAAAAGAAAAGGACGTTACCGTATTATTATGAATCTGCATATGTTTATTTAGAATTACATAGCTTGATGTTATGTAATTGGATAAAGATAAAGATAAAGGTAGCCTATTGTGTCTCGTGAAGCTCAGATCTTCTCCTAGAGGGAAAACTCTAACTTTTCTAATGCGGTGAGCTAATTCGTGTTAGAAGTTGCACTTGATTTTGTATTGAACTGTGTTTTTTTTTTGTAGTGCGTTTTTAGTTCAAGGTAATGTCTGATTGTCTTTGTACAGTTTAATTTCTCACACACAGCTAAGATGAATAGCATTCATAAATCATGTCTATCACAAAGCCCAGAACTTGTATATCTAATGATATTGTTCGTACATCAGCAAGGAAGAACTGTGATAGTCTACGTGAGTACTGAACGTATAAGTTTGTAAATGAATCACATTGTATATAAATGGAAACTCCCATAAATATAGGCCTATCATCATTGTCATTATCATAAAATTATCCCCTATTTTTTCTAGTGTTTATAAATGATCTTGCCCCCCCTAATAAAAGATGTAGGTCATCCCATATTATTTGTAGATGACACAAGTGTAGTAATTACAGCCAATAACTCCAACACATTCCAATCTTCAACAGAGGAAATTCTCTTAAAAATGTGTGATTGGTTCTCAGTCAATAAATTGGTTTTAAATTGTAACAAAACTAACATAATTCAATTTAAATCCTGTCCAAATTAAACCTCGAAAATTTCTAGCGCAATAATTAATAATAGATCCCTATTAGAACCAACAACAACTAAATTTCTTGGCTTAAAAATCGATAATGTGTTAAATTGGAAAAATTATATTAAAGAAATTACCCCCAAACTAAATTCAGCTTGTTTTGCTATTAGATCTATGCAAAAGATAGTAAATATCAATACCTTAAAAACAATATACTTTGCATACTTCCACTCGGTAATGAGTTTTGGAATAATATTCTGGGGAAATTCCACAGATAGTAACAATATATTTCTATTACAAAAAAGAGTAATTACAACAATAGTAGGTACCAAATCTAGGGAATCGTGTAGGACTGTTTAAAAAAAATACAACTAATGCCCATGGCTTGTCAGTATATCTTTTCATTAATAATCTTCCTCGTATGTAACCGTGAAAACTTTGTAACTAATTCAACAGTTCACAGCATAAATACACGTCAAAAAATGACTTTCATACTCCATCGGCAAGTCTATCGTGCTATCAAAAAGGAGTGCGTTATATGGCAGTAAAAATTTGTAATAGCCTCTCTATCGGTATAAAAAATGAAACTCAAAACATAAGATTATTTAGGGCCAAATTTAAGAAGTACCTAATTTCTCACGCCTCCTATTCTGTAGGTGAATTCCTGACATTCAATAACACTTCATGAAATTGATACTAAAACTTTGTGTTGTACTAGTAGACTATATTGTAAATCTCGTCTGTATATATTTCATCTAGACTGTGACTATAAATTAAGATTTTATAATAGTACTAAGTTTTTGACTTGTTCCATATTCTAGCTGTAAGCAGTGTATAAATACCATGGAATGTTAATAAATACAATACAATAACATTCAGAAAATCTTCTCTACATTCAATACCACTTCAGTGGTCTAGCCAAAACAATAGCATAATTATTTAGAATCATCATAAATAATAATTCCTGACGTCTTGAAATCAATAGAACAAGATGTGCTGAAATTATATATCAAACACACGAGGGACAAGTTAAGAAAAAGGTGAAAAACAAACTGAAAATTGTTCCACAGAAAAATAATGGACATGTATTAGTATTAGTATTTAGTATTTATTTATTTAACCTGGTAGAGATAAGGCCATCAGGCCTTCTCTGCCTCTCTACCAGGGGATTACAACTATACCATGAACAAAAAGATTACAATTAATATTAAATTTACAATTACAATTACAATAAAAATTAAAGTACGACAAGAATACCTGATTAATGAAAGCTAGACATTTTATCATAGAAGTTAAGAACAAAGAATATTTTTGTATTTACTGAATTACAAATTAAACCTACAATAACAAAATTCTATAGTGATGAAATTACCGGATATGTAGGCTTATGTTACACACAATATACAAACGAACAAACAATATTAAAAACTTAGATATCGTATAAATTTTACTCTCGCGTACAACATAATGTGACATTGAGAAAAATTTTCCAATGTAAGTTCTATTCGCAAATTTCTATGCGATTCATTTTGTATACATACAAACGTCGTTAAAAAGGATTTGTGCTAATAACGTCCACCGCTATAGAAGATAATATATACTTAAATGATCATATAATGAAAGAATGGCGATAAATTATTTCGAAGTGACTGTGCTAATGTTATTTTAACCTATACCATTAGCCTTTGACAAGGCTTTAATTATGAAATTATCCTGTCTGCACCTCGTGCTGTGTTGGCTACATACGAATCGAAAGATTATTCCTTCGTGTATTTTCGATGTTGAAACCCTTGAGGATAATTAATTTTAATGAGTTATATTTTTCTCTCGTTCGTAACTTTATAAGCATTATTTCAAGCTTTCAGTAATTAAATTTACGTAATATTTTTATACACATCGTATTTTAATTCCCTTTATTTGGATTTCGTAGTTAACCTTTTTACAACATTAACATTATGCAGTAATTCCAGTTGTGAAAAATGTGAAATACACTGTGAGTTCCACTGAAAGGAAAACAAATTTTAGCTAGACTCTAATTATAATTAAATATAGAGGGTGATTCATGAGAATTACCGGCACTTACGGAGCATATTTCCAAATACATTTTGAGCAAAAAAAATGGTCCTATTATCAATATTTTTAGAGTTACACAAATTTGAAGTTGTTTGTAAAATACCATTAACCTTTAGTTTTAAAGGTAAAAAAAAATATTACAGGTAAAGAATGAACTATTCAGAAGTATCATTTCTTTAATTAGCTAGTATTCTGAAGCTAAAAATGTGTTGTAAATTCCATAGTTGCTTCGTACAGATTTTTTTTTTAATTTTTAGCTATAAAATCATATTTTTCTTACGCATTTATCACAATTGTTACAAATCACGCCACTCTTGTAAATTCTTTACGGTACTTTAGGATGCGGAATTGAACTGTGAAGAATCAAGTTTCTAAAGTCGTATGATTTGTAACAATTGTTCTGATAAGTGTCTAAGATTGGTGTAATTTTTAGTTGAAAATTGAAAAAAAGAATCTATACTAAGCAATGAACAACACATTTTTAGCTTCAGAACACTAGCCAATTAAAGAAATGATAATTCTGAATAATTCATTCTCTATTTGTAATATGTTTTTACCCTTAAAACTAAAGAAAAGAGTATTATACTAGCCAACTCAAACTAGTGTAACTCTGAAAATACTGAGATTAGGACAGATGTTTATATGATATCTTCTGCTCATAATGTCTTCGGAAATAAGCTCGATAAATGGCGATAAATCCTCGTGAATCGCCGTATATAACGATTTTATTAAGTCAAAGGTTTTAAATATTTTGTCCGTATTCTCGTCATTAATTATTATGGAATAAAATATATATTCGTAGTAATATATATATATATATATATATATATATATATATATATATATATATACTCGTGTGTGTGTGTATACACACACACACACACACTACGGATCAAAAGTTTTCGATCAGGTATGAAAACAACTACAGTATATACTTTATTTCAATGTACAAACACATCGGAAAAACTAAATAGACCAAAAAAATAAATATTTTCTTTCTCTAATATTATGATATGATAGAATATTCAAAACGAAATCCCTGTTTTAACCAAAATTCCATAGTTGTGATAGGCGATCGAAAACTTTTGACCGGTAATGTATGTATGTATGTATGTATGTATGTATGTATGTATGTATGTATGTATGTATGTATGTATGTATGTATGTAAGGATATGATACGATACATGATATGATGTGATGTGATATGATATGTTATGATATCGTATGGTATGATATGAAGAGTCCACTGCAAGAATGATGGATGTCATTTGGAATACATTTTTCAGGAGAAGCAATTGAAAGTTTGAAATGCTTAGCGCTCAAAGCTTAACTGTGATTTTCCGATCATTACTGGACAATGACTATCAGTGTTAATGCCATATAACCCTCTATGTACATTTTATATGTCTTAAGCTATGCATTGACAGTCTTGGTTCATTTTGGACAAGAAAGTAACATCCATCATTCTTGCAGTGGACTCTTCATATGGTATGGTGTGATATATGATATGATATGATATGGTGTGATGTGATGTGATGTGATATATGATATGATATATGATATGGTATCGTCGGCTTACAAGGAAAAGACAAAATTTAAAAATATTACCTCTGAGAAAAAGGTGTTTTGAAAGCTCTTGACAAAACTGAATCCTCAAATAATTATTTTTAGAAGTTGTTTCTCTTTATGTGTAGCCTATTTAATTTTACAGTTATAAGTTCATAAGTGCACAAACATTATGTACATTATATACGCCTTTTTCTCAGAAGTAATATTTTTGACTTAATGTGTTTTGGTTGTAAACCAATGATATATGATATGATATGATATATGATATGATATGATATGATATGATATGATATGATATGATATGATATGATATGATAATAATAATAATAGTAATAACAATAATAATAATAATTTATTTATTTAATCTGGCAGAGCTAAGGCCAGTAGGCCTTCTCTTCCGCCCAGCCAGACTCTAATTCTAATTAAATACATTTGCTTACACAGTTATTACATTAATATCTAGATCATAAAACAACATAAAAGTAAATAATGAAAATTGGATAACTAATGTTAGTGTGACAATAATAAACACTGGTAAGAAATAGTTATAATAATAATGATAATAATAATAATAATAATAATAATAATAATAATAATGGTAATAATAATAATAGTAATAATATGATATGATATGATATGATATATGATATGATATGGTATGATATGATATATATGGTATATGACATGATATATGATATGATATACGTTATATGATATGATATGATATATGATATGATATGATGATATATGATATGGTATGATATGATATGATATATGATGATATATGATATGATATGATATATGATATGATATATATGATATGATATGGTATGGTATGATATGATATGATATGATATATGTTATGATTATATGATATGATATGATATGATATGATATGATATGATATGATATGATATGATATGATATGATGTGATGTGATATATGATGTGATATGATATGATATGGTATGATATTGTTGTTTAGTCAAACTGTCTGAACCTCACAAGTGATACCAAAAGGCGCCACTTATGAGACAACTAGTCCAGGATATAATGGTGTAGGAAGACCAGTTCGTTTCCCCCTCCATTCCTTACATCGTGGATTAGTACATGTTACACTAATGAGTATGTTTCGCCATTTCCGACGCACGGTCGTATAGTTTGTGATACAGTCAAATTCCGGTCGCGTGGCAGGAATAGGAGGTCGCATAAGGAATGCAGTGCAGGCCTACACACCGCAGAACTGCTGGATGCGTAAGCAAACACAATACAACATGCGCTTTATCTAACTACAAGTTGTAACTGAAATAAGTGCGGTTTGTAATTTTCAATATCGAATAGAATTAAGGTCTGCATGTTCATACAGCACAATTGTATATGTTTAAAGAAACAGGATACATTGTATTTATTTAGTTCAGTTGTACAATTGAGTATATTAAAGACAGAAAAAGAACAACATGTTAGGCATTTTTAGGAAAATGCGGCCGGGTAGTTGGTAGAGCAGCTGGCTACGGACTGGAAGGTCCGGGGTTCGATCCCAGGTGGTGACAGGATTTTTCAGAACGGCCCCGAGGTTCACACAGCCTCCTATAAAATTGAGAACTGGGTCTTTCCCGGGGGTAAAAGGCGGCCAGAGCGTGGTGCCGACCACACCACCTCATTCTAGTACCGAGGTCATGAAAAGCATGGGGCTCTACCTCCGTGCCCCCCAAATGCCTTCATGGCATGTTACGGGGATACCTTTACCTTTTACTGTAATAATAGAAATGTTGTTCTTTTTTATAAAATCTGTATTACTAAATTTGTAAACATTTAATTTAAAATCGAATTGCAGTTAATTTGGTATGTAAATAAGTCATTCATTTAATTAATTATTTATTTAATCACGGATTCATTTTATTTATTTATTTATTTATTTATTTATTCATTTATTTATATATTTATTTTTTATTCATTTGTGCATCTGTTAATTTGTTTATTTATTTATTTATTTATTTATTTATTCATTTGTTGATTTGTTAATTAATTTATTTGTTTATTTATTCATTTATTTGTTAATTTGTTAATTTATTTATTTGTTTATTTATTCATTTATTTATTTATTTAATCATTTGTTCATTTGTTCATTTATTTGTTTATTTATTTATTTATAAATAATCGGCATATAGTAATTATACAATAGTCAGCACCTAGCACGTATGTCAGCATTATTTGTAGTTATTCCATTAATTCTAAATTTTTCTTATGTTTTTTTGGTATCGCAGTGTTCGTTTACAAATCGTCGTTTTCGTCATTTTATAGTTGTGTGACATGCCTTACACATAATGGTTTCTCCATGTGTTGAAAAGTACTTAGAGCCCAACTCGTTCACAATTTTATGCAATACCTAGTATATTAGAAGAATCCTTCATTTGTGACATATTTACAGATTTATTTCAACTGTGCAATAAAGCCACAATTAAGGTACCGAACATTAAACATGTGCCTCCACTCATTAACAGCTGTACGTAGCTGCTATCACATAGCGAGTGTACATAGCGCGCGTGGCTGCCTGCCCTTCTGAAGTCTGTGTACTCTGAGGTCCGTGTGCTCTTAACTGGCTGCTTTGTTGTGGATTGGAAACGGGTTGCCATGCTAATCAGGCTTCAGATGCATACAAATAAATGTTCTTCCTCTGACACATCTTCAAGTGAGATGTACTGCCTGATAATGGATATACATATCAGCCAGAACCTCAATCAGAGGATATGATGTAATATAATGTAATGTAATGCAATATAAAGTAATATAATGTAGTACAGGGACATCATTTTATTTTTACTTCAATTTTTATTGTACCTGAGTTTTTTAATGTACTTCACTCCCACCCCTTCTACTAATGAAGTTTAACCGTCCTCTACACAGAACCAAGACTGCATAATACAGTCATAGTAGCCTTACGGTCATAGTAAACAGTACCTTCCAAAAATATGTTCGCGTTTTCCAGTGACGAAAGAGCTTTCAATATTGAATCATTTTCGAGCAGATACTGTCGTCCATTTGCCTACCTCGTATCCTGGTTTCCCCTACCAGCTTTTATTCGCCAGCTAGTGGCTGGGCTGTCTTAGCTCCTTTCTCAGAACATTAATTTCTGTTAGGAATTGAACGTCTACGTAATATTATACAACTGTTTAAAATAACTTAAATAAAAGGGCTTCGTTAAGTAATTAATTGTCACGTGATTTCCATCCTTTCTATCACCCTACGACATAACCACTTGGACGGACAGTAGATAGTATGTCTGAGTAATTTTATCTGTGTGGGTCGGGCAGAAGTGAAGATTGAATTTACAGTACGTAAGGTACTCTTATAGAGTAGGTACAGAATTATTTCAACATGAGTTACTAGTACGAAGGACGAAACTGGTAATTGGGATTAAGTACAGTAGTCTATAGTGCGATAATATGCACATTAGAACTAAAGCCTGTATGGAAATGAACGGCCACCATTTTAAAAAATGTGATTAAATATCCATATTATGATTATTTTTCAATTTAACTTCATTCTCTATATTGTACGCTAATGTGCTGTAGACAGTATAATATACACTGCATATGAATACGTCCACGTGGACAGCTCAGTTCGTGAGTAAAAACACTCATTGTTAATACAGTACTGTATTTTGATTAAACAAAAACCTAATGAAAATGATCAAACTCAAAATCGCGATATTTCCTAGTTTACATAAATGGATGAACTACTTTTCTTCCCTCCTATACCTAGTAAAGTGATTTGTTTGTATATTACGCCGGTATCATCGAACTCCAGTCGTGGAACGGGGTAGCAAACGGCGTTGATCCAGAGGTATAGACAAGTTAATATTAAGAATGTTAGTAAAAATAAAATGATGTCCCTGTATATGTAATTTAGAGATAGAGTGAGCTGTTTTCATGTAAATTTGGCAGTAGATGCGGCAACTCTCGCCCAATTCAAGGCCGCCGCGGTCCACTCTATCTCTAGACGTACTGTATAATTATGATATATACTATCTGCCAAAAAGTAATTGGGCAATGTTTTTGCCCCTTTAGAACCTCGTGGTACCACCTCTTGTTGCTATTACAGCAACCACCCTGTCAGGCATACTCTCCACTAGTTTGTGTAGGATATCCACTGGAATGCGTCGTCATTCCTCTTGCAACATGGCACTCAGTTGGACAGTGGAAGTTGGCCCCATGTTTCGGCGGCTACTATGCAGTGGTATGCAGACAATAATATTCACCGGTTGGACTGGCCTGCACAGAGTCCTGATCTCAATCCCATTGAACACCTTTGGGCCGAATTTGACCGGTGATTGAGGTCTCTGGAGATGCGGCCAACTTCCATTGTCCAACTGAGTGCCAGGTTGCAAGAGGAATGGCGATGCATTCCAGTGGATATCCTACACAAACTAGTGGAGACCATGCCTGACAGGGTGGCTGCTGTCATAGCAACAAGAGGTGGTACCACGATGTTCTAAAGGGGAAAAAACAATGGCCAATTACTTTTTGGTAGATATTGTATAATATAATATACCGTAGCATAGGATAACATAACTAGAGACCGGAATCTTAGCTACTTACTTCTTGAAGTTAAGTGAGTTCGGAGTTTGTGCAATGAACCAAATGACTTGACTAAGGGCAGTGGCGCGTAATTATGTACGATGTAACGCTACTTTCATATCAAGGACGGGGCTATTTAATTTGTATTACAAAAGAATAAACATAGCTTTTGCTGTATACATTTAACTTAAAATGTTTTTTTTATTGGGTTATTTTACGACGCTGTATCAACATCTGGGTTATTTAGCGTCTGAATGATATGAAGGTGATAATACCGGTGAAATGAGTCCGGGGTCCAGCACCGAAAGTTACCCAGCATTTGCTCGGATTAGGTTGAGGGGAAAACCCCGGAAAAAACCTCAACCAGGTAACTTGCCCCGACCGGGATTCGAACCCGGGCCAATTGGTTTCGCAGTCAGACGCTCTGACCGTTACTCCACAGGTGTGGACCTTAAAATGTTACCATTTCACAAACATTACTCTTAATGAAATTTAATGTTTAAGCCTATAGTATTACAACAATCTTTGATGTAAAGCTCTAACTTAAAATGTTACTGTATCAGAGGCACTACTCTTAACATGTTTAAGCCTATATTACAATAATCTTTGATGTACATTTTTAACTTAAGGGGTTAGGTGGAGCTTACAGCAGTAAAATTTTTGGAAATATTAAAAATTTTTTTATCCTCCATTACCATAGGTTGTACAAGAAATATGTATATATATATATATATATATATATATATATATATATATATATATAAAATAATTCAAAACTGTGGTAGTTCACGTGCAGTGAGAAGCGTTTCCCTCATAAGTCTTAAACTTGTTAACTTTTTCATGTTCTCTTTCTTTTATTTTATTGCTGAAACTCATATTTAGAATATCATGCTCTTTCAACTATATTCCTTAATAAATAATATATTTTTTTATTTTGTGTTAGAAGAAAATACTGATGTATGACCATTTTTTAAAATGAATTTACTTCTTATCAGATAATCTATCACAGATAGAGAAGTGATTTTGCATCATATTGTAGATATGACATGATTAAACACTTACTTACTTACTGGTTTTTAAGTAACCCGAAGGTTCATTGCCGCCCTCACATAAGCCCGCCATTCGTCCCTATCCTGAGCAAGATTAATCCAGTCTCTATCATCATATCCCACCTCCCTCAAATCCATTTTAATAATGTCTTGCCATCTACGTCTCGGCCTCCCCAAAGGTCTTTTTCCTTCTGGCCTCTCAGCTAAAGGCCCATTCACAATGAAAATTAAACATAACCGTAACATAAACACAGAAGTTTGCGGCCAAGCTACCAAATGGGATCATTCACAATGATTCACATAAGCATTGACATAAACATTACCGTAAGACGTTAACATGAAAGTTTGCAAACTCCAAACTTTCATGCTTATGCTTACGTGATTTGCAAACAGAACACAATCGTGGAGCGCTGAAGTATAGGACAGAACATGAGGAAATGGCGTCATTGTTATGTTTCCATGGTTACCAAGTATGTTTGCTGTTATGTTTATGTTCCCATCGTGAATAATCTTGATTTTATCGTAACGTTTATATTCTTAAGTTAACGCTTACGTTATGTTTAATTTTCATTGTGAATGAGCCTTAACACACTATATGCATTTCTGGATTCGCCCATACGTGCTACATGCCATGCTCATCTCAAACGTCTGGATTTAATGTTCCTAATTATGTCCTGTGAAGAATACAATGCGTACAGTTCTGTGTTGTGTAACTGTGGCCGTGGCAGAGAATCAGTCCCATTCCGAGGCATATTTAAAGGTTTCGTAACAAACTATTTTTTACGGTGATGGGTTGTGACATGCATAAACACACACAAAAATTTTCATCATAGAATATTGGATACTTTTTGAGTTATGAGTGAAACGCTTCATCACTGCGCAGTGAATTTTTAATAAAATAATTATATATAAATAATTTTTTTAAATCGTAAAAATATGTTTATCATATAGCAGAAGGACAACGTTTTACACATACTAATTTTCATTATTGTACAGTACAAGATACAGTAATGGAGGAAAACAATGTTGAATATTTCCTCAATTTTACTCCATTAAGCTTTACCTAACCCCTTATAATATTACTGTTTCATAGGTAATCCTGTTGGTGCAATATTTAAGCCTATATTACGATAATCTTTGTTATAAAATTTTAACTTAAAACACCGGTACAACTGTACCACAGGTACTTCCCCGAATGAAATGTTTATACAGGGATATCATTTTATTTTTACTTCAATTTTTATTGTACCTAAGTTTTGAATGTACTTCACTCCCACCCCTTCTACTAATGAAGTTCCAACTGTTCTCCAGACAGAATCAAGGCCGCATATAGTAAACAGAACTGACTTAGAGAGTATAGTACGTTCCAGAAATATGTTTGCGTTTTCCAGTGACGAAAGAGCTTGCAATATTGAACCATATTTTTGCGCAGGTACTGTCCGTTTGCCTACCGCATCCCGATTTCCCCCACCAGCTTCTGCACGCACCTCTGTAAAAGTTGGGCTGTCTTAGCTCTTTTCTGAAAACATTAATCTCTGTTAGGAAATGGACGTTTACGTAATATTATACAACTGTTTAAAATAACTTAAATAAAAGGGCCTCGTTAAGTAATTAACTGTCACGTGATTTCCCCCCTTTCTACGATCCTGCGGCATAACCACTTGGACGGACAGTAAATAGCATGTCTGAGTAATTTTATCTGTGCGGGTCGGGCAGAAGTGAAGATTTAATTTACAGTACGTAAGGTATTCTTTTATAGAGTAGGTACAGAATTATTTCAACATGAGTTACTAGTACGAAGGACGAAACTGGCAATTAGAATTAGATGCAATAGTCTATAGTGCGATAATATGCACAAAAGAACTGAAGCCTGTATCGAAATGAACGACAACCATTTTCAAAAATGTGTTTAAATATCCATATTATGATTATTTTGCAATTGGACTTCATTCTTTATACCTATTGTACGCTAATGTGCTGTAGACAGTATAATATACACTGCATAATGAATACGTTCGCATGGATAACTCAGTTCGTGAGTAACATTTATTCTTAATACAGTACTGCATTTTGATTAAACAAAAACCTAATGAAAATTATCGAACTCAAAATTGCGATATTTCCTAGTTTACGTAAATGGACGAACTACTTTTCTTCCCTCCTATACCTAGTAAATTGATTTGTTTGTGTTTTACTCCAGTATCATCGAACTCCAGTCGTGGAAGGGGTTAGCGAACGGTGTTTCCGGTTCTCTAAAAGTATAGCCAAGTTAATATTAAAATGTTAGTAAAAATAAAATGATGTCCCTGTACCTATATTACAGTAAACTTTGTTGTAAATTTAACTTCATAAACATTACTAAACTGAAATATACTGTACTTGTTTAGGAGTAATAAATCTGTTGTAGAGTTACCATGTAGTGTGCATTACTTGTGTTTGTGAGCAGAGTATCTACTGAAGGACACGTGACGTAATGTATATCCCGTGCACTCTTATACTCATTCCAATGTTGTTGGACTAAGAAAATGTCTTTAAACGTAACATAACATAAAACATAACATAATACGATATGATACGGTACGATACAATAAAATACAATGTATAGTTTTCATTAGGTCTTGTAATTTTCTTCATTTGATGCAATCGTAAATAAAATTTTCCAAGAGGGTCCGCAATGCTAAATTTCTATAAGTTATTATGTAGAAGTACAAGTTTAAAGCACGCCACTAGAAATTCAATATTTCGCCAAGGAAAACTTGTGCATTAAAATAAATGATCCTTGAACACGCAACGCTTTACTGTGTAACCATAAACAGCTCACCTTATTAGTGTATTGAAATCTCGCCCTATTCTCTTACGGAGTATTTTGCGATAGGGTAAAATGAATGCGTTTCCAATTCACTGTGGCTAAAGCAAGGAGATGCATTATTATCTTTACTTCTTAACTTTGCTCTAGAGTATGCCATTAGGAAAGTCCAGGATAACAGAGAGGGTTTGGAATTGAACGGGTTACATCAGCTGCTTGTCTATGCGGATGACGTGAATATGTTAGGAGAAAATCCACAAACGATTAGAAAAAACACGGGTATTTTACTTGAAGCAAGTAAAGATATATGTTTGGAAGTAAATCCCGTAAAGACAAAGTATATGATTATGCCTCATGACGAGAATATTGTACGAAATGGAAATATACAAATTGGAAATTTATCTTTTGAAGAGGTGGAGAAGTTAAAATGCCTGGGAGCAGCAGTAACAAATATAAATGATACTCGGGAGGAAATTAAACATAGAATAAATATGGGAAATGCCTGTTATTATTCGGTTGAGAAGCTTTTATCATCCAGTATGCTGTCAAAAAATCTGAAAGTTAAAATTTATAAAACGGTTATATTATCTGTTGTTCTTTATGGCTGTGAAACTTGGACTCTCACTTTGAGAGAGGAACATAGGTTAAGGGTGTTTGAGAATAAGGTGATTAGGAAAACATTTGGGGGTAAGAGGGATGAAGTTACAGGAGAATGGAGAAAGTTACACAACACAGAACTGGACGCATTGTATTCTTCACCTGACATAATTAGGAACATTAAATCCAGACGTTTGAGTTGGGCAGGGCACGTATGGGGGAATTCAGAAATGCATATAGAGTGTTAGTTGGGAGGCCAGATGGAAAAAGAACTTTGGGGAGATCCAGACGTAGAAGGGAGGGTAATATTAAAATGGATTTGAGGGAGGTTGGATATGATAATAGAGACTGGATTAATCTTGCTCAGGATAGGGACCAATGGCGGGCTTATGTGAGGGCGGCAATGAACCTCCGGGTTCCTTGAAAGCCAGTAAGTAAGTAAGTGAAAGGAATGTTACTCTAGCAATAAAAAAAAAATGATCAAAGGTGAAGACAGAATTATGAAACTTGTACAGAATTTTCAAGAGAGAGTTAGTATATCACTCACCTGCATTCGCTATCGGTTTCTTTCAGACGTTCCTTCTCTAGAATAGTTGGTGCGTTCACGAGAATCAACGCAATGGGGACTGTCCTTTACTCAAAAGTCTACAATGCGCACGTTTCTGGAAACCCCTGAGGAGAGGCAAACCTGTCTCTGACAGATCTGAGAACCTCGTGTCTTCACCCAATAGACTGTACGTTGCTTATCATGCTTGAGTGGTTCTCAAATTTCGCTTGCCAGACAAAACCTAACCTGATTTGTTTACCATCGTGTCACTTGAGACTGAGAGAGACAGACAACACTACACATAATTAATATTCAACATTTCATTATTAATCATGATTTATTAGGAACAATTTGCGTGTGTTGATAATTTATTACCTTCCAGTTCCACTAAGTTTTGAAAGTAAATGAATAGGCATTTGTTAAAAGGGCAACTGTCACATTTTTTTGTGTTTTTTACTTTTTCATCGATTATGAATCTAGAATAATAGATGCACGATTCCAATGTTAAAAGGACAGCAATATCTCAGTTATAAATAAGTTTAAAATTCTGTCATTGTCTTGGCATTTTGTTAAAAGGTCAGATGTCCTGGACATCTGTCTTTTCAATAAATAATTATTTGTATGGTTGAGTTGGTAGTACATGTTATACAGGGTGTGTTCGAGGTGGTGTTACAAACTTTCAGGGATGATGACGAAGGGCACATATATCAATTTGAGATAAGGAATCCTGGTCCGGAAATGACCGAGTCGAAAATTACAAGCAAAAATAGTTCTGTGGAAATGAAATAATTTTATTCCTCTGTACACCTTATTTATGTGTATTTATCTGTACATCTTACACATACTGTATTCATCTGACGTTGCTTACGTTGTCTACTTACAGTATTCCATTCAGTGCGCTGTCTGAGGGGTGGGGACAGGAAACTACGCTAAAGCAATGCAAATAGCGTAATGTGTAACGGACATGGTCGGTCCTGATATGCACGTCTGTAGACAGCAGTGTATGTGTACAAGTTGCAGTGTCCAGTCGATCAGTTATAGTGAAATGGAGGAGTGCACGAGAGCGGAATAAGCAGACCTGATTTTCGAATACGGATGAGCCATTGGGAACAGTAGACAAGCTCACAGATTGTATCCGGGCAAGTACCCACGTAGGAGACATCCGGCACGACTGTTCCAAAGGATAAGGGAAGGAGTGCACGTGGTGCAAAATTACAATTCCATTTCCACACAACTATTTTTCCTTATAACTTTCAACTCAGTCATTTCCGGACCAGGGTTCCTTATCTCAAATTGATACATGTGCCCTTCGTCATCATCATTGAAATTTTGTAACACCATCTCAGAAACACACTGTAATGTGTGCGCGTGTGGCTTCTTCAGCTGATTATCTGCAGACACCATGACAAATACAACTTTTTTGTCTCAGGGAAAGAGCGACACATGTAAACGATTTATTTCAGATGATGGATAGAACAGAAAAATTCTCTCCGGCACCGGGACTCGAACCCGGGTTTTCAGCTCTACGTGCTGAGGCTTTATCCACTAAGCCGCACCGGATTCCAGTACCGATGCCGGATCGAATCCCCTCAGTTTAAGTTCTATCTCTCAGTTTTCCCTTTGGTGACCTACCCTCATGTACTGTGACAGTGGCACAATGTCCAACGCACTGTGTACAGAGGTGCATCCATTACTAGTGATTAAGTGGCCGTGATCCGACGGGATGAGCGCCGTCTTGAATTACTAAGTGATTACTTACGGATATCATATTATTGTGATGTAACGAAATATATATATATATATATATATATATATATATATATATATATATATATATATATATATGATATTTCCGTGCTTAGTGTACAAAATAATTAAACTTAAATTATATGATTTACTTTAATATACATAGATTAAGAACATTTTGTAGAAAAATATAAAATCTCGTTTATTTTACTTATCATAATACAAGAAATTATAATGAAACAATATACAAAGAAGTAGTAACACCTATAATAATTTGAATTTGATTTGTTTCGTTTCATATACATTTACTTCTACCCCTGATCACATATATATCAGGTTGCCCATTGCCATGTTATGAAATAGCAACATAAGATGGAAACAACCACCAGAGCCTCCAGCGTCGAAGATACATTTTTGGTAAAGGCCGCTAGATGAAAGTGCAGATTCATCCATGCAGTTCCACAAAGGTTATAACGTGACTTCTTTTGCAGTCTATAGATGTCACCATAGTGAAACTGATAAAAGTGGTTGCCTTAAAAGTCCATTAGGCCGATCAGTCTGTTATATGTGACCAGGGCTTCTACCTTAAAACTCGAATTCTGAAGACATAATTTCTTTGACATAATTCATGGTATTTTAGGCCCCTGTGTGTTAAATTACTTTTATTCAGGCATCTTATGCTGTGCATATTCCTATAGTTACAATTTTCATGTTCATAATGCCCTATTCTGACATGGAGAAGCGTCATATTTGTATATCAGGATCCGGTTACTTAGAAATACCGTTTAGCTATAACTATGTCACGAGGAGATATTACTCTGAACCACTTCTCAATGTTCTTTTGTTGGTTTCTGATCCAAAAATAATTTTCTCCGACTTCTATGTTCTCTTTTGTTTTCCAGCTACCATCTTATCTCTGCTTCCATATCAACTGGACCTTTCTAGAATTTCTGAAGTACTTTAATGATTCTTTTACCATCTTATCTTGCGTTCTTTACAATTGGTTATTTTCCCCATATTTACCATATCACACGTGGCTATATAGTTTATAAAAGCGCATGATAACAAATATTTCATTTATACCAAAAGAAGTTACTGCACTCTACAAAGTGTCCCAAAAGTCTCCATACATAGGAAATGTAAGTTGAAAATAAAAATGTCGCATAGTGTACTCAATACGACCAACCGCCTCCCCAGATCTCACACACCTTGATTTTTACATTTGGGGTCACCTTAAGTTGCAGGTCTGGGATCGGGAAGAAACAGGGAATGTCACGACACATCATTAACGAAAAAAATTAGTTTTAATAGCTGAACATTTGTGATTTCTAATCAATGTAGCAAATGTTCAACGTTACCTTACACGAACATTTTCATTTTTAATTCGTTCTTCTGTGATTCGAAAGTTCCGTAATACCAGTTTCCACCTATGGAATGCGCTGTATACCATAAAATCGCTCAAAATTGACACCCTTCATCTGGAAGCCCCTATCGTAGATGCCTGTCATGTGACGACGGACATATTGCAGCTTTTGCATCGGAACAGGTTGGAACACATTCATGATCTGTGCCTGACTTTAGAAGGCCGTCATATTTAGCAAATTATGTGACATTTCTATTTTGAACTTATTTTCCCTACGTATGGAGACTTTTGGAACACTCTGTATAGAGTCTATTGTGAAAAGAAAATAATTACTCGTTAATCTTAGAATGATTTTAAAAGCTAAGAAACTAGTCGTGACTAAATTTGCATTACATTTTCATCACGCGAAACAATCATTGAGTATAGCTGTGTTACAACAACCTTCAGGATTTACGAACGAATTGGGAATTTTTTTCTTGGAATATCCTGCAATTTTGAGCATGATCATTTTATATCTGAAATAAAGTAAAGAAAGATATCACATCTATACACTATGGAGACACTTTATGCTTTCATGACCTTTACAAGAATGAGAATAGTGTGATAGGCATGACGCTGCGCTAGCCTTTTATCGCCAGAAAGGGCTCGACAGGAGGCTGAGTGGAACATGTGGAAGTTTCGGCCACTTGAAAAATCCTATCACCACCCAGGATTGAACCAGAGACCTTCCAGTCCATAGTCAGTTCTACCAACTGAGCCATCCGACCGCCCCTTTCGTCTTTTGATTTATAACATTGCTATTTTAAGGAGAAACTTGAAGTTTGGTCCGCTTTTAAAACTGAATGGAATCTGAACACCGGAAGTTATGAAGACATTTTGACTGGCTATTTACTGCCTACCATAAAAGATCAGTTTCACTATTCGTACTAACATGACAATGCGCAATGCCATAGAGCGCGGTCTGTAAGGAGATGGTTTGGAGATTGAAGCAGTAATTAGGAGACGGGGAGACTGATTTTATAGCGAGGTTGATATCACCGTATTTTAATTACATGACTTCGCGGGGATGTTTTAGCGACTTTGTCAGAATTAGTTTCCCACGCAGGTGTTTCGTCTTACTGAGTCATTTGGCGGCATCGGGTAGATTTACGGCCACCTTGTGCGGGGTTCATATAGATGCGCATTCAGGCGTAGAATCCGCAAATTGGACAAGACTCGTGGGAAAGCAATTGCAAAGCTCGGGGTTTTCCAAAAGAACGGGTATTGTCGAAAAATCTACTAACTAATTTGATGTTGTGGGAAGTCCAAGTCTATATTTACAGATGACGTATCTCGTGACCAATGAGAAGAGATCTCGGTTCAGCATATGAGGTCACTTTGGACCAATAGAAAATAGATTTTAGGTCGGTTAAATGACGTAGTTGTTAGCCAATAGGATAATTAGTTTTAGCGTAGGATAGGTTTTAATAAATAATGGTGACGAGGCGCGGATAGGAGCTTTTTCGTGTCGACGGCACTCCATACGAGTCGTTCTTTCGGTGAAGACACGACAGACAGAACTTTATCATCGACGAGGCCACACATCAACATTACCATCGGGAGCCGTTCGGATAGAGAGAGAGAGAGAGAGAGAGCGGAGTGACCGGACAGGAGCTTCGAGTATAGAGTATAGAACAGAGGATCGAGTTTATAGTACTGAATAGAGCATATTCAGCGCTGTCATAGAGTTGATATAGAAGTACGATCAACTATTAAATTACAAGTTCAGCCGGAAATACATTCTCAAGGGTTTATTAGTTGAACACGCCAATAAACTTATAGTTTCGAAATCAACACTGCCTTTTCTCTAAGTAGTCGGCTTGGTATTATTCCCGACATCATCCTACACCACAACTGTACCTCGGCTACCCTGAATGGATCTCATGCTACACCGAGCGTCGAAATAGGGTGGGCTGGCGCCCACTACTTAAAACAATAGTAAATTTGCCGACCCTATTCGCGCTTCTCGACAGACGAGTGCTGGCAGCCGTGGACCTACTGGCTGGTGCGAGTGGAGGGGCATCAGTAGCATCGTCATCGATTGAGGACCAACCTCAATCACGACGCATCCACCCTCAAATGGCCCCCAACGTGGGGCCACAATCACGACGCATCCACCCTCAAGATAATGAAGTTCAGGAGATGAACTGTCCGGCGCAGGGTCCCGCTGCAAATCTTGGATGAATTAGAACATAGACTTCACTCCAGACTTCAAAGTCCCACATCATTACCTGGTCTGGTTACAACTCTATCATTTCTCCACAGACGTTCAGACACCTTCTGGAAGGTCTTGCTACTAGAATTACTGCTGTCATAAAGGCAAAGCGTGGACCCAACTCCATATCAAAGTCCATTACCTGACAGTGTGTCGAGAGAAGAGTCTGAGTATGATTTTGGTCAAGTGTCCCAGTACTTTTGATCAGGTAGTGTAAATGGAAAAGCACGATTGTAACAGCTTCACTGATGTAGATGAAATTAGATGCAACGTTGTAAGGCACATTGTCACTAGTTTAAATAATTCAAGATAATTATTTTCGGATCATCCGATGTAACTTATAGTTGTAGAATATGTAGAAATGCCATTAGCAGAATCGTGCATAACAGGAACATTTGCGTCTTTGTAGTTCTTTTATTACTGAACGAATCATTGCAGAGGTTTCCGTCACAAGTTATACAAGTGACGTCATCGGACACCAAGTTTTGTTTGATATTGTTGCATATGGTATCAACTGAACTTCTTTTTGCACATCCGCGTTCCTCTATGTGACTGCCTCCAAGCCCTGTTGAGAAACCATTACCACATGCGTAAGTTACCATTTGCGCTCAAGTATAATGTTAAAGACTTTATTGCCAGGGTGACAGAGGCAAAGAATGCGAAATAGCCTATCTCTGAAATTTCTTAAGTTGTTCTCTTGCACCCAATTCATTCCATTAAAATCCCAAATTAATTTCCATTAACTTTATTTTCACCCATTGCCCATTGCTGTAAGATTTTAATACATGCACCGTCGATAAAGAACAAAGTCAATGTGCATCTACTTAGATATAACATGCAGAGCAAGTCCCCTGCCATCGGCAAGCGGTAGAGCATGAAAGTCAAGGAATGTTATGGGCAGGAAAACATCGATCATACCGGAATGGATATTTAAGAGTTGGTAGTTCATTATAAAAAGTGGATCTGATAAAACGTTAATACAAATTAGTTTTATTTCCTAGAATATATCTATCTATATATAAAATACAATAATAAATAAATAAATAAATAAATAATGAATAAGTAAATAAACACTTAAGTACATAACTAACTAAATAAATACCCAAATAAGTTAATAAATAAATAAGTGAATAAAGAAACAAATACATAAGTAAATAAATAAATGAGTGAATGAATGAATGAATGAATGAATGAATGAATGAATGAATGAATGAATGTGTTTATGAATACATGAATAAATAGACAAATAAATAAATAAGTAAAAAATTAAGTAATAAGCAAATAACACTTAAATACATAACTAAATAAATAAGTACCCAAATAAGTTAATAAATAAATAAGTGAATAAAGAAATAATACATAAGTAAATAAATAAATGAGTGAATAATGAGTTTATGCGTGAATGAACGAACGAATACATGAATAAATAGACAAATAAATAAATAATTAAAAAAAATAATGAATAATTAAATAAACACTTAATACATAACTAAATTAAAAAATACCCAAATAAGTTATTAAATAAATAAGTGAATAAAGAAACAAATACATAAGTAAATAAATCAATAAATGAGTGAGTTTATGAGTGAATGAACGAACGAATACATGAATAAATAGACAAATAAGTAAATAAATAATAAATAAATAAAATTATTAAATAAATATTACCTTAAACACTCCAGCAATATCCTTAATATTTGCGCCTTTTTCAAGACGTTGAATAATATTTATGTCGTTAAAAATACTTAGACGTGAACGTATTGTGACATACAGTAATGTCTTACCGATATGCGGGGGCTTGGATTCTCGTCACAACAGACCACGTTGTACACTTCTATGATTTCTTTATAATCAAACACATTCCTATAAATCGGCGGAGTAGTGCAATAATAATAGTAATAATAATAATAATAATAATAATAATAATAATAATAATAATAATAATAATAATAATAATAATAATATCGTCATACTAGACCTATCAGATGACTTGGATGCCGGCGCAAACTGCAGAAATTCCTACAGTTTTTCGCTCTATGACATATTCGTCCGATTTGGTCTCGTGAGAAAGTTTTAAGTTGAAGTAGTTCTTTACGGTAAAATTTTGACAGGAGGAAGGAGGTAACCTACCACAACACCGTATTTTCCCACACAACATTTCACATGTATATCCGGAGTTCAACTTTAAATGCTATTATGTAGAATAGTATGGGAACACTGAATAATCGTGATAGTGTTGCTTTCTTGCCTGCCTGCGGTTTATATTTTCCCTTCTGTAATGTATTTAAAAAGCTTATAGTTAATAGAATATTAAAGAAATGAAATAAATAAACCATATTCGGAAGACATTTATCTAAAGACTACCACAAATTGAAGAATAGATGTCTTACATCGTTAACAGCGAAAAATTGATGTACGTAAACGCAATTAGTTTTTCGAAATGATATGATTGTTCCTAATGATATTGACAAAATTCGGTTTATATCCTTTGTTCTCAATAAAATCTCACTGCTTAAGCTACTCTTACTAAATTTGTGCACTATTTACACTAATAATTTAGTCGTTCAGTGTAAGAATCCTGTAACACTCACATACCTTGTTCTGAGAAAATCAAAGTTAAAAGAAAATAGGTAGTTAACATTGTACCTAATGATAATTCAGCATGTCGTCACCTCTCTTCTATCTCCGATATGCACAAAAGAGGTGTAATAAATAAAAGGTTTAGATCGATATTAATGAGCCTAATATGTTCGTATTCATATTCTTTATTTGCCTGAAGGTACAATAGTATAAGGGTCGTCGTCAATTTAATAATATAAAGACAATGTGTCAACATTAAAAAAGATTAAAACTAAATAATAATAAAATTCAACTAAAATACTACATCATTAAAAAAATAATTCATATTGTAAAAAGGATTATTTTGTAGCTATCTCTTAGTCTGAAATTTTAATTGTCTTTAATTTTGTGCCTTTAAATTTGTAGGTATCTTACTATATACTTTTATTGCTGTAATTACATAGCTAGATTGTGTCTTTTGCCACCTGACAAATGGTACATTTAGTTGATCAGTATTTCTAGTTTCTATGTAACTCTTAGAGGGTTGCAGAGTTTTTGTATTGAATCACAGAATTATTGTAAAAATATATTCGATTTCGACCACAGATTGTGTTAAATACGAAGTGTATTCTCCGTAACTTTTTAGGCTCCCTGTTTAGCTTATCAGCTGTCAAAAATGTGAGCTTATCACAAACGATAAGAAGAAAAAAAAGACTGTGCTAATAGAAATGAGAATGCGGTGTTCAAGTCCAGTGTGTTATATACAAACTTTATCTCGAAGTTTCCTGTTAGAAACAATAGTAGAAGACGCAAGAAGTAGAATAACTTGAATTTTCTTAAAATCGATTACATTCAACTAATTTCTTTACACTCAGTATTATGAACACTTACTGTATGTGGCAGTGTGGAAATGGTACACTTAGTTGAAAGTCTTGTTCAAGTGTTCTGTTTCATAGTTGAGTTTTGTGGACAACAGTTATTCCCAAAACTGTGGCAAATTGTTATTATTATTATTATTATTATTATTATTATTATTATTATTATTATTATTATCATCATTATCATTATTATTATTATTATTATCATCATTATCATTATTATTATTATTATTATTATTATTATTACTCTGAAAAGAGAGGCGGACTCTAGCGCTACGTCAGAATCCCAATCCACACTGACTGACTATGCTAAGGTTTGCTGAGCATTTAAATTTTCGAGAAGACAATCCCACTGTTCCCAGGCTAAACCCCTCATCCCGCCGTCAGCCGATGTTCGGCGAGTGCTGTGGAATGATAGTGCACTGGAAATGGAATGAAATGATGTTGATGGTTGTTATGGGGAAACGGGAGAACCCCGAGGATACCCACAACTGGGTCCTTGTCCGCCATAAGGATCACTACGAATTTTTCAACAGTAATCTTACTAGAGGCTTTGATTTTACCGATAAAATACTCGATATTGTTTAGAAATACTATAAAAATAATATAAATTAAGTAAGCTGATGGCGTGACAATGAAACAGAAAGAAGATTGCTGGAAGAAAACGTCGCTTGAATTTTGCGATATGCCGGTTAAGTTAATTCAAAATAAGTACAATTTCTTCCTATGCTTTATACGTGATGTAGCGAAAGTTTTTATGTTATAATTTGTGTCTGTTTATTCCTCAGGTGTTAAGTACAGAAAAAAACCGATAATAATTTTAAAACAGGCTATGAATCTTTAAAGAGGAAGTGTAGGAAAAGTCTCATAATCGTAGTTCGGAAGTGTCTAAATTCTTTATCATATCAATGGGTGAATTTTTTTTCACTAGAAAATCCTGAAAAATCTCTAAATACCTATTTAAGCAATAGAAAAGTTAAAAGAAATTGTCTCCGAAAAACAACTAAAGGTCACTAATTTAGCGATCCTGACTATAAGTCTATAAGCTCCGCGATATCAGTTTTGAAGTTAACAACTTTTGTCAGGTTTACTATGCTGCCATCTAGTTGTTACATAAGGAGTCACGTCATAACTTCCATTTGAATTGCATTAGCGACTGTACTGCCATCTCGTGTTCGTTTACGGCGGACGGGTGGCGATCCTGGCGGTTGTTCTCTTCAAAGTGCAAACGATTTTAACACAGGAACGAGCAATCTATATGTGATCTGTGTTATAAGCATAGTCGTAAGTTGGAGTTCGTGTGAACATAACTTCAAATATATTATACTATAATATCAACATTGTAATGACTTAATTGATTTAAATTAAAACTAGGCTTTGTGAGGTCTCATTCCTGAATGTTCTTTCTTCTGTGAACATTATTTAATATTGCATCCTTTAATAAATCATCTTCGATGCCTCCAAATGCTATTATCTGACGCAGATATTTATTATTATTATTATTATTATTATTATTATTATTATTATTATTATTATTATTATTATCTCTTTCCAACATCCAATCACTCATACCTGGTCAGGAAACTCTCTCGTACTACATACCATTGCTGTAGTCACAGTTTCCTGTCACGTGGCATTAGAGAAGGCCTGTATCATATCAAGAAACACATTATTGGAAAAAGTCCCAATCATCATACATCATCTTGGATTCACTGCCACAGTCAGCTGCTTAACCGCGGCCGTGTTTTTTTTTTCATGTCTTACATTTATATTATTTTTATTATATTTGTGGAACTTTGTATCAAATTGGATTAGGTGTAATTGTGATAATAATAATTATGATAATAATAATTATTATTGTTTTATTATTTTATTAGTAGTAATATTCTTTGAAGATTCGAACTGTGCATAGTTATAGCACGAATGGCCGTACATATTCGTGCGAAGGTGGCCGGGAGGAAAAAGGTCTTAAGTACAAATTTTATACTTTTCAGGAGAGCAGTAGAAAGATTGAAATTGGTGTCAATTATAGAGTTTTTTAATTAAGAGGTTTTTCCTGGATATTATTTGTTTATATTTCTTCTAAAATAGGTAATGTTTCTCATGTAACAATTTTGTTGAGTATTTAAAAAAATAGCCGTACTTAAGCCCTTTTAAGACTAGAACCCAAACTGAGTAGAAGGGACAATTTAAACATAAGACCTTTTTCATGTCAAAATAAATGAGAAATGTAAATTATTAGGAATGCAGAATGGGTCTTAAACAATTATAGGACTGTTTACCCTGGTGCTTAAATTTTAAAAAAGAAAGGACATCAGTATGTGATAAAATGGCTAAAATGCAAGTTAGACATTTTAAATAGGAAAGCATGGAAAGTAAACGTTGTGACGGTTTGTAAGGAATGAAGTATTAAATATTCTTAAGTCCTTTATTCTGTGTGTGCTCGATTCAAAAAGTACTTAGGACATTTGGTAACGCTCTATAAATCCAGTCAGGAGTCTTATTTGACTTTAACCGCTTTACCAGATTGTAGAGAATTGTTTCCGCTTTCAGAATATACAAAACGCTCATTTTCACAAAAAATTTACTTAAGACCTTTTTCCTCCCAGCCACAGCTATTATGTGTAAATAAATGCATTTCATTCATTCATACTTAATCACTCGCACACTACTGGTTAGTAAATTCTCATGGTTAGCGTGGTTTAACTCGTAACCGAGCTTGGTACCACAGTAATACAACATAATGCGTGGTTAACTAACATCTGTTACTTAAACGTTCCTAACCGAGACTGGTGCACTCGGCCATAAGGTATACTCACCTCTGGCTGAAATTTTAAGGCAGACATCTTCATCTGGCGCACAAGGTATTTGGAAGAAAACGTTTACGAAAGGGTCTGCGCAGTGAAAGACGTCCCTCATTTTGACAGGACACTTGTAGCAATCCAACGTTAACCCTTGAAACAAAAATTTGTATAAGGACACATATTTTGTCATTAGTTATGCCTAAATAATGAACTGGAATTATTTCAAAATCCGCAGTCACGTATAGTTACTAACATCATGTTATTTGAAGGGTTCAGAGCTATAGTGGGCCAAACACCATTTATTAAAAAACGGAGAAAACAAGAGTTAAAATTAAGTGATTACCATAATTTAATGAAACGTATAGCAAGTAAGAAAAAGTATGCACATTAAAATTAAATGACATGTCAGTCTTCATTAATTATGATATTTACTTAACTTTAACCCTTGCTTTCTCCGTTTTTAATAAATGGCGCTTGGCCCGCTATGGCTCTGAACCCTTCATTTATCAGTAGACCTCGGATGTTCAGGCATTAAAACTGTGTGATTTAGGCGGCAAAATGGGCACATAGAAAGATAAAGCAGTCACTTATGGTAACGAACGAGACATTTATAAAACAAAATAGACACTTTTGATAAGAGAATGGGAACTGAGGAATCAAATAAGCATTGAATAAACCTTTGATCAATTATTTTCATGACTAAAAATACATATAAAAAATTGAACTTCAAATGTTAACACGACAGTGAGATAATTAACATTTCTTTTTGTTTAATACTTTCATTCCTGATCGTGCTGTCTGCTGTAATTGGCATGCCAACGAATTATAAGAATCATTCGTGAGTGGGATCTAAGCTATGACTCTTGCTGCTTGAAACCATCTTATGTGCAGAAATAGTAATATGCGTTACAAGAGCGGTATGTTGACGTTTTCATGTTCGAGGAAAAGACTGAAAAAGCGAAACGTAATTAAGCTTTTTTGATTTCCGAGAACATGAAAACAAACATACCGCTCGTGTATCGTACATTATTTTGTGCGAAGATCGTTTATTACATACCTGAAAGAGGAATTTCTAATTAGTTGCAATGAAATCTCCATCTTGGTTTCTGTTCAATGACGGCAACTTTGGAAAACAAATATATCTATCTTCAACATTTTTCCTATAAAATATTTTCTATGTTTACTATACTCCAGCAGGCCGTGATATACGTCTATCTTTTTTTTCCCCAATGCGAACTTAAAACAAACGGTAAGGTTATGTAATGATTTATTTTTCATTTTAATATTTTAACAATATTATTTATATAACATATTGCAGTAATAACATCGGCATCTGGAATCTTGTTGATTTTTTTTCACGGCTTCCTTAATGTTACTTGCATTACAAATGCAGTAACTTTTGTGCGAGATCGTGTGTATTTGCTTGTTTTCCGCACAGAACCGATACGTGGTAAGTGTGAAATACCACATTCAGTATTCCCAACGTAACACACATAACAATTTCCCTCTTCTTACCGCTTAAGCGCGACATTCATTATACTGCTTTAGGCTTTTAACATATTATTTTTAGAGACGTTTAACATAGTAATAATTATAAATTGGAAACTTACCACTGCAATTTCACCTAAATTGTACTGTTAATTATTGTTTTTAAATATTTGCAAAAATTAAGTAAAGCCTACTACTCCACGAAACTTATTGCATTCCTGATACAAGTAACATTAAGGAAGCCGTGAAAAAATCAACAAGATTCCAGATGCCGATGTTATTACTGCAATATGTTATATAAATAATATTGTTAAAATATTAAAATGAAAAATAAATCATTACATAACCTTAGCGTTTGTTTTAAGTTCGCATTTATAGACTGGGGGAAAAAAGACAGACGTATATCACGGCCTGCTGGAGTATAGTAAACACAGAAAACATTTTATAGCAAGAAAGATATTTTGGTGTTCCGAAGTTGGCGTCATTAAACAGAAACCAACATGAAGATTTCATTGGAACTAATTAGAAATTCGTCTTTCAGGTATGTAATAAACGATCTTCGCACAAAATAATGTACGATACACGAGCGGTATGTTTGTTTTCATGATCTCGGAAGTTAAAAAAGCTCAACTACGTTTCGCTTTTTCAATCTTTTCCTCGAACATGAAAACGTCAACATACCGCTCTTGTAACGTATATTACTATTGTGTTGTTGTAGAGTTTACTTAATTTTTGCAAATATTTAAAAACAATAATAAACAGTACAATTTAGGTGAAACTGCAGTGGTAAGTTTCCAATTTATATTTATTACTATGTTAAACGTCTCTAAAAATAATATGTTAAAAGCCTAAAGCAGTAAAATGAATGTCGCGCTTAAGCGGTAAGAAGAGGGAAATTGTTATGTGTGTTACGTTGGGAATACTGAATGTGGTATTTCACACTTACCGCGTATTGGTTCTGTGCGGAAACCAAGCAAATACGCACGATCTCGCACAAAAGAATATTCGATATTCACTGATACCATAGGTGCATAAGGTAAATGAAGATATTAACGTCACCAATTCAAAGAAGGTTTACAACTGACCAGGAATACGTACAATAATATTTATTTTTAGATATTGATCATTTGTAGCCTTTCTTACGAAATGTACATTTCAAAAGTTGTAATTGAAGGTTTCAGAGCCATAGTGGGCCAAGCGCCATTTATTAAAACCGGAGAAAGTAAGGGTTTAAGTTAAGTGAATACCATAGTTTAATGAAGATTGTACGGTTTTGAAGCAGAATTACTAGAGATATTCCCATTTCCTGGATTATTATTTCACCGAACTTGCAATATCAACTCGTTGACTTTGCACCTTATAAGCTAGAACAGCATGTGTCGTGTGCAACATACTAGTAGCTACATATGTCTGACCAGTCATTTCTACTAAAGAGAATATAAATAGATTAAGATTTATGTATCTGCTACATGTGTAACCTACCTATCTGTAAAATTCCAATGATGACACTCAACTGCAAAAGATATTTACACATTGTCACGACTTCTTTTGTGGCTGTTGCTGGTATGATGTTATTTCTTCATTCATTGCAAGCAGAATGTTTCAGGGAGATAAGAGGTGACTAAAAGTGTAAACGTCAGTGTATTATCAATCAGCTGTAGACGGGTGGTTTAAAACTACATATCTCATCATTGCCAGGTCATTGTCGCTCCTTCGGATATCTTTAGCTTCTGTCCTACTCTAAATACAGAATACAGCGGAAAGAGGAGCCATCGACTTTAACATGAAGACTTTTTGAGTAGAGGAGAGTTTGATGTAAAAGCAATGTGTCTACAATGTAAATTGTAACGGATATATTGAAATACGTGATTAATATCATTTGTAACTAGCCATACCCATGCGTTTCGCTGCACTTTCTGCAAACTAGTACATTATGCAACGGGCCTATAATGGTAGTAATTAAGACGCGAGTATGTTTGTTTATGAAAAAAGCGCAAGCGAGTTTCATAATTTTCATACGAGCGTCTTAATTACCATTATAGGCAAGTTTCATACGACTTTTTATGCTCGACCATATTTCTAACTTGAAATTATTCATAAGTATTCATGTTATGGTTATCTAAGTGAAGAGCGGAACTGACCTTCTAAATTGTGAGATGTGCGCAGACGCGAAAGTATTGATTTTTTCCGAGGGACGAATGTCATTGACCTTGATATAATCTAGAGAATAACATGAACATTAATATTGATATAACCTCGAAATTGATTTAGACATTGAAAAACGAGATGACAAATTGAATTTATTTGAATATTATTTACAATTAACGCTAATTATTATATTAACAGAACATAACCTTCTGCGACAGTATTGGATTTCCAGCCTCCGTGACGTTTCGCTAATTGTCTTTCGAATTGCATATCCGAGAATAATCGATACTTGCGGTTTTATAATGGTACAATGGTGATTCCTCATTGGCTGAACAGCTGAACTATAATGAATAGGTATACTTTAATGAGGTCCATTAAAGGGCTATTACCAGGTGTATAATTACTACATTTCGGCATGGTTGAGCATAAAAATATTTTTTTCTCAGAATGGCTCAGTAACTTCTGTACGAAATGTATTAAGCATTTTAATAACTATAATCAACTTCCATTAGAATTCACAAATTTCAACATATGTGTGGAAGAATAAAAGAAGGCTTGGTCCTAAATCGAGGAAAGAAACACAAATAAAATTTTATAGAACAATGACGATTCCCATCTTATTACATGTAACTGAATCTTGAGTAACTTGGGAAGAATCCAAGAAAGGAAAACTGAATCGGCAGATATGAGGTTTTTACATTCAGTCCCTGGACATTCCTTACTGGACGATAAGTAATTGAAGATATGAGAAATGAACTGTAAATATATAAAATGACGGAAAATATTCAAGAAAACAAAGCATACTGGACGGACAATGAAGAAAGATTGAAAAATTCCAGGCTGCAGAAAAATTATGTTGGATTCTCATCCAACTGGTAAAAGAGAATAGAAGCTGTTGGATAGACGACTTTGTTTAATGGGCTCGGAAAGAGGTCTGTGAAGATCCAAATCTTGTATATTATCATTATTACTGGATTAATCTTGCACAGGATAGGGACCGATGGCGGACTTATGTGAGGGCGGCAATGAACCTTCGGGTTCCTTAAAAGCCATTTGTAAGTAAGTATTATTATTATTATTATTATTATTATTATTATTATTATTATTATTATTATTATTATTATTATTATTTTCTAAAGTGCCTGAAATATATCATCCCAATGTATTGAGGTTCTCACTGATACATCTATTATCGGTACTGTACATCTCATTTGGCGATATGTGTCAGAGAAAGAACAAGTTTTGTATAATTATATCTTATGCCTGATTAGTGAAATCCTGAACATTCCATCAATGTTATTATAGTTTTATCTTACATACATCATGAGCTATTTGCTCTGAAAATCTGCAAGGCTATTTCACTTCCACCCTGTATACATTTATACATACATACATACATACATACATTTATACATACATACATACATACATACATACATACATACATACATACATATGTACGTAAAACAGAGAAATGCTTCAGTTTATCAATTTGTGACTATGAAGAAGAAGGAGACCATGAATATTTTATTAAGCTAATTTTTTTGTCTGTAAATATTTAATTCAAGGGTCTCCTTATTCTCCATAGTGATAAATTGATATACTGAAACATACGTATACTCGTACATTGTGATTAGAAATGTAAAGCAAGTTTTACATAATTTTGTTCATAAATTGAAAAACATTTGATTCTGTGGCTTTTGAGACCCGAAGAATCCAAATATAAATAAATTAGTACATGGCGCTATTAAAAATTCTTCTTGACTCGTTCGTAAATTTGAAAAAAAAAAAATTCTGAACACATGTCCAAATAATTTTTTTTTCACTCCCTTTAACGTTTTTATATAATTATAGGATTTTTTTATTCACATAAAACATAGCAAAGCTACAACAGTGTCCAGTACTTTTTACTCTTGTGTTAGTTCAAAGTGTGTCATGGCTCGCTGTATGTCGTCATGTGGCTAGCCGATGAGCCTAGAGAATTCAATCTTCTTACATTTCCGCAGAGGCGTATTACCTATGTGCCAGAGAAGTAGCCTGGCAAGTACGGCGTTCATTCAGAACAATACTTACCGATACGTACGGTAACGCCGGTAGTGGCAGGAATGTGAACTGTTTGGAAACCTGTACTGAGGTGAGTTTTTTCCTTACTGTCGGGAAATGGGGAGAGGGTTAAGACTATTACTTACGTATTTGTTGACATTAATTTCGACGGTCAACATGGACACGGAGCATTTGATTTGTGTTGTGGAATGTTGCCGTACGCAACCGATGATAACAAATACCCTGGGTACGACTTGCCCGCGCAAAACACAGTTCGAAAGAGGTTATGGTAGCACACAGACCGTACAGACCGCCATCTGTTGCTACGACGTTCAAGGTATACCGTACACGTTCTCAAGTTCAGATTGAACGCCTTGATTAATAGGCAACTTCTCTGACATATAACCTGAAACTCGCTTCAAATCTCTGACTCACCAACAGTGACGTCATGACACACTTTAAAATGAACACCCAGTAGAAGTCTCCATAAGTAATGGAAATTCACAGATATAACATATTAACATATTAATGGAAAAATATATATACCAAGGCACTGCCAAAAACAAAGTAATATCCTACCATCCGTTTATACATATGTAAAGTTGTACAATATCCTCCTTTGCATCGTTTCGTGAACTACACTACAGAGATCTTTTCGTCCTGCATTTTATTTTATCCTACTTTGAGGAAGAGAAATTTATCCGTGCTCTGAATTAATCTATTTTATACTGTCTGACATAGCCATTATTTGATTTCATTCTGGGCTTCCCCAACCTGCCAGTCTCACTTTATTGTGAATGTTTTATTTCATACTTTACTGTCACTTTTGTCGAGTTAAAATGAGACAGAGATCTGTATTATTAAATTTTGTGGTATTGGACTTCTCTGCGTAGTCAAGACGAATAATTCTGTATTGGGAGAAATGTGCTATAGTCCATTCACTGCTATGGATTTGTGGCATTTTAGGAAACCTGGTTTTCAGTGTCTCTTCAGTGCTGGCGTTGAGAGTTGAGGAACACTTCCTCTTGTCTTCCATTAATGTCAATAATTAATGAAACTCTTAGAAGCCTTCAAATTCAGTTCCTCTGAAATTTAGTGAATATTCTAATTCCGGTATTAAAGCAGGAAATAAACTAAAGAAAATGACAATAAGTTCACAGTAATATGCTAGAGTGTCTGATTATTTTCAATTATATTTTAATTTACGATAATTTTAAACTACAGAAACTACTCAGAGTTGGTTTTGGGGGATCGGGGTAATTTTGGGTAAGTGGGATAATTTGAATATAAGTTACAATTTGTGGAATAAAACTTTACCTAATCTTCAAACACATGTCATCATCATCATCAGCCACATGGTTTAAGCCTTATTTGGCTCGTTCCGGTCTCATGAAGTATATAAATTTTAAAATTGTTGAAACCATCTTTTCCTGGGTCTACCTATGTTTCGTTTACCAGTTGGTTTGTAGTCGAATATTAATTTAGGAATACGGTCTTGAGTCATTCTTTCAACGTGTTGCTTCCATTTATTCCTATATCCTATGAGTTTTTCAATTAAATTGAATATATTCAGTTCTAGTCTGATGTCTTCATTGCGTTTCTTGTCTAAGAGAGTATAGCCTGCTATACTCCTCAAAAATCTCATTTCTATCACCTTGATTCTTTTTTCTTCGGATTTAGCAAGGGTCCAGAATTCAGAACCGTACAGCAACATAGGGACTGCCATAACTTTATAAAAGTTTAACCTTGTTTCTTTGCTAGTGTATTTTAAAGTTATTTTTATTATGCCACAGAAATAATTAAATTTGTTTATTTTATTTGTAAAATCTTCTTTTCTTGCATATGAGATATTGCAGCCCAGATAATTAAAATTATTAATGTGTTCTATTATTCTTCCATTCAACACGATTTTGGCTCTAATTGTTTCTAATCTTCTAAAGGCTAATGCTTTTGTTTTAGTGGCCGATATAGTTAAGCTACAGTATTTTCTTTGCTAATTTTGTTTAATTTAAATATTGCCATTTGTAGGTTATCTTCAGAAGCACGAATTAAAACCTGATCATCGGCAAAAAGTATCGTATCTAAGTTTATGTCTTTTATTTTAAAATGTACTTTCAAATCCATCTGCCACTTCAGCACGATGTCGTCCATATACACTTTAAAAAGTGACGGTGACAATGGGCACCCTTGTCTTACTCCTCTATTTATATTGGCTATGTGTTGTCCTTCTTTACAATCAATTCAAACACATGTCCGCTTCATAATTGCATATCGTGGAGAATTAAAAATTAGTTCTGATCACGTTGATACTGTCTGGTAAAAAAACGTTTCTTGTTTACCAGTATATGAAATGACCCATCACATTCAAAGCAATAATGTTGGGTAACCAGCTGTGATACAGTAACCAAAATTCATACATGTGTACATTACACATGTTTAGAACATGTTTGTAATAAATTTAGCAGCATGCCATTAATAGTTATTTAGTAACATAATTTTATTTACAAGCATGGGGTAATTCGGGTATAATTCTAGGTTAATTGGTAAGTAACTTAGTTTTCGTTCCAGATCATGCTATGTACGCAAATTACGGATTGGTGAAAGACAAATATTTGAAATATTTTCTGTCCCTGATTTTAATGGGAGATATTTTAAATTTACAAAATAAGCCCTATCAAGAGCTTAAGTATTGGCTGAAATTTTTATCTTGTTAGGTTTAATTAAAATTTTTAGATGCCTACCTAACCTCTACATTCTCTTCTATGTTACACACACTAAACTATGGTTGGGAGAATTTGATTTCATAAGGACTTTAAAGCATGTTGTACTTCAATAATACACATCATACCCAAATTCCCACTTCCATAGTGTACATTGAGTTTATTTAAACTTAGGATTATTATTATGATAAAAAGAGAGCAACATAGAGGTAACATATAAAAAGTGACTGGACAATTTTATTATATAATAACAGGCTATGAATCTCTAAACTTAAAAAAGTTTGTTTTTTATATCCAAATTACCCCAACCTACCCTGCTTATGATACGGTAACAAGGGATAAATAATGAAAAAAGTGACATTAAATAACCCACTCTTCTTCAGTATAGTGGCAATTTCTGCCTTCCTCTTAATGTCCGCATATGATCCATATATCTTAATGTCGTCTATCATCTGATATCTTCTTCTGCCCCGAACTCTTCTCCCGTTCATCACTCCTTCCAGCGCATCCTTCAGTATGCAGTTTTTTTTATTTTAGTAGGTTATTTTACGACGCTTTATCAACATCTTAAGTTATTTAGCGTCTGAATGAGATGAAGGTGATAATGCCGGTGAAGTGAGTCCGAGATCCAACACCGAAAGTTACCCAGCATTTGCTCATATTGGGTTGAGGGAAAACCCCGGAAAAAACCTCAACCAGGTAACTTACCCAGACCGGGAATCGAACCCGGGCCACCTGGTTTCGCGGCTAGACGCGCTAACCGTTACTCCACAGATGTGGACAGTATGCAGTTTCTTCTCAGGCAGCGACCCAATTTTTCTTCTCTTTCTGATCAGTTTCAGCATTATTCTTTCTTCACCCACTCTTTCCAACAGAGGCAGAGGACGGACACTGGAAAGTTTTCTTTTCTCAATCGTACTATCAGGGACTGGAATTCTTTACCTGCAGACTTACTAAAGGCTTTACCAACAACCAAAAATGCATTTAAAAATAGGCTTAAGGACCTTACTAATAGACGGTAATTATACACAGTAGTTAAAGGGTGTAAATTATATGTTTTTATTGAAGTGTTGTATCAGTGAAGAATTATGTTGTGTCAGTGAAGTGTGCTGTGTAAGTGAAACTTGTTCCTGTCAGTGAAGCTTTATAGTTTATAGTGGCAGTGCAAAGAATTTGAACAGTGAAATGTTTTTGAAGTGTTAGTGAAATCAGGATAGAATCAGTGAAATGTGTCGTAGTTCCAGTGCAGTGAGTGAGTTGACAGCGAAATGAGTGTAATGTTGAAAGGTACTTGTGCAGATATGAACATATCATACTCGTGGGTTTTAGTTCGATCTTAGTTTTAAGATACAAATTAGAATATTTCAAATGTTATTTTAAGTGATCGTTTCATTTAATTTAGTATATTCCCTGTTGTTGTTATTATTATTATTATTATTATTATTATTATTGTTATTATTATTATTAATTATTGTTAGTATTAATTATTAGTATTATTATTAATTGTATTTTAATTAATAAGTTTATTATTGTCATTATTGAGTGTAATTAGTTACCACTGCCACCGGGTATATACCCATTGCAGTGTGAATAAATACATACATAAAACATAGCTTTATTTCTTATTCTGTCTGTCCATTTCATACGCACTATTCTTTTTCATATTCATATTTCAAATGCTTTTATTCGCTTCTCTTCACTTCATCGTAATGTCCATGTTTCCGCCCTCATACAATTCCACACAAAGCACTTCACTAATCTCTTCCTCAGTTCTTTTTCCATAGGTCCTCGGAAGATGATTCTTTTTTATTAAAAGCTTCTTTTGTCATTGCTATCCTCTTTTTAACTCCCTGGCAGCAGCTCATGATACTGCTTGTAGTATACCCAAAGTTATTTGAAGCTATCCACTTGGTCTACTGCCTCATTTACCCTTTGGTATACTAGCCAATAATAATAATGACGTGAGATCGAAGTTCTCGAGCTACGTAATTAGGGCATGATGATAATTTGGCAGGAAACGTGAAAGACAAATTAACATGCCCACGGAAAAGTATTCCTGCTCACGGAACAAGAGGAAATCAAAGTGGTAGCAAACCAGAGTTTATCTCGCTAATTACTTTTGCTCTAGTTACGGTTCAATGCTTTCTGGCGCAATAGTCATTGTCACTAATTCCACTTAACTCAAAATAAAAATCGTTTAACGTTCTCCAATTAGAGTATCCTCAAACAATCTTGGATGCCTCGCAGTTACAGTTCCTGCCCACATTATTAGACGCATGTTAATTTTACACAAATACTTGACTTCGAAGTACCAGTTTCATAATGTACCTCATTTACCATTTTTGAATTGGGTTTAGTATTGGATGAAGATAAATGTCAACAAGACGAAAATCATTATCATTATAAGCTTACTCATTGGGTACACTAAACACTTTAAGATTTAAAATATAGTACAATAATAATGGTCTGAAAATATATAATATATACGTAATGTATACAATATGAATATATAATATTACTAGTGGCTTGCAAACTAAGTTCATTAGACGTTCAAATAAAAATTTTTCATATTTACAGTATTTTGAGTGAAGAATACCAGAAATTTTGAAAGTTATTTGCTTCTTGTAATAATGAAACATACTCCCTCCGAATGTTTTTTATGCCAAATACTTTTTCTTGAACCTATCCACCTACAGGTTTTGAGTTTCAGCGCGAAAACGCAAGTAACAATGTCAGGACGATCAGTGGGTTTTTCATGTGGGAGTAATGCAATAGCTATTTCAGGTCATTGTGGATTGTAGGTGAAAGTTAAAAAAATGTCAGGTTTGCTATGCTTTCGAACAATAGACATAGCATCTTGCTATAGCTATTGCATGTAGAGCTTGAAATGTAGAGGGTAAAATCATTTTATCCTCCTAAGAAATCTTGCTGAAATGATCGGCAGACTACATAATTTTGTAGGGTTTTTATTTTATCAGTAAGTAACACCGTTTTTTCTTTCCTTAGAAACTGTAATTTTTGCGCTCTCTCGAGCCAATACTGAAGAAATGATGCATATAAATATTTTCATCACACCGCCATTAAGTATATGAAAAAGACCCAAACCACTTGATTAATAAGTATAAAAATATTTTATTTTCAATAATAAGAATATTATTATCTTACGTAACTTTTGTAGGTACTATACAGCCGCCACTCAGTAAATTATAGAAATGAAGATATAATTTAAGATATTCTCTATATCTACTTACATAACCCCAAAACGTTTCACTTCATATCATCAATATAGCATTAATATGTATAATTAATGAAAAATAGTCACATAATGGCATTAACTATAATAATATTTCATTTCTAATGGTAATAATGTCATCAAACCACCTCAAATTATGTAGATTTTGTCCAATGCACAGCTGTACTCAGAAAATTACACATCGCAGAATGAGACCTGTGAATAATTTTAGTAAGTCTTGAAGATTTTAATAACCAATTGAATTTGAACTCTCAATATGTCAGCAATCCTGCAGATCATAGCCTTCGTGTAATATTCTATTGTTTATTGTAGTGTGTTTGTGTTTTCTTTTATTCTAAAGTCCACACCTGTGGAGTAACGGTCAGCGCGTCTGGCCGCGAAACCGGGTTCGATTCCCAGCGGGGGCAAGTTACCTGGTTGAGGTTTTTTCCGGGGGTTTCCCTCAACCCAATATGAGCAAATGCTGGGTAACTTTCGGTGCAAGGCCCCGGAATCATTTCACCAGCATTATCACCTTCATCTCATTCAGACGCTAAATAACCAAAGATGTTGATATAGCGTCGTAAAATAACCTACTAAAATAAAAAAAAATTATTCTGAAAGGCGATATTTCTCAAAAGTGACGACAGATGAATTTTGGAAAATAGGAAAATATTGTAGGAAAATTGATATTTCACTGAAAATTGCTATTTTTCTGAAAAAACTTTGGATTCCAAGCTTCAAAATGAGGTACATTTATTAAAATCCGTTCAGCCGTTTTCCCTTAATTTCCATTACCAATTCAAATTATATATAGGTATCTGAATTGATTAATCCCTCAATGGGAACTCACCTGAGACTGAAGTAAGTCGTAGATTTGTTTTGAAACAAGAAATAAATGAAGTTCAAACATGACAAAGAAATCTGTTGTATTTGTGGGACAAAACATTCAAGTCCACCATTTTAAAAAAATTCTATGGACGAAAGAGAACTAACAAGAATGTTGGAAACCACATATAAAAAACTACTATTTCCTAAGTTATTATCGTGTAAAAATGCAATTTGAAATTAATGCACATTCAGTTTTTGTGGAAAGTTTATTTTATCTCTTTTAAAATTCCATTTCTGGACTTGACCAGTTTTTGCACCGAGGTCTTTCAATTCAAGGGTGCAGTCATTCAAATGTGACATGATTTTTATGCGCTACAGAGCTCTCAAACGTGTTCAACATATACAGGGTGTTAAAAAAGTATCCAATAGTTTAGTAGGTACTAGTATGCATAAACAATTGAATAAACATGGGTCCTACAACACGTACTTTCTGAGATCTGAACACTTATTCTTAGGAGGTGTTCAATATGACGTCCATTTATGGCAGTTCCTCTGCCCTTCGACGTAAGGGATCACGCACTCTTTGAAATTGACCTGGTTGTAATTGATAACCAAAAGTCTAGGTGATTTATGTTTGGTGAACGAGCAGGCCAAGGTGTGGGGCCTCCCCAATCAATCCAGCGATCCTGAAATGTCAGCGTCAGGTGTTCACTCTCACTGCGAAAAAAAATATGCTGTGTGCCATCATGCATGAACCACATCTGTAGTCTTTGCTGACATGGGACATACTCCAGCAAGGTAGGCAATACGTTAATAAGAAAATCCTGATAACGAGTCCCAGTTAATCTCTGTGGTAGCACGTATGGGTATCGCCAAGAACGCCTGCCCATACGGTGATTGAGAATCGATGCTGATGCCTTGTTTCTTCAACTGCATGGAATTTTCATAAGGCCAAAAATGCTGAATACGAAAATTCACAACACCATCTCTGCTGAACCCCGCTCATATCCGCAACCAAACTTTTGTTTTCAGTATTCCTTGCGACGTATCAGTATTCCATGCCAGGGGTGTCAACTACGGTATGATTATCTGGTAGCCTGCTGTATTGTAGGGCAGAGAAATGCATTGCCGTGAATGGACGTCACATTGAGCACTTCCTATGAACAAGTGTTCAGATCTCAGAAAGTATGTGTTGTAGGACCCATGTTTATTAGACATTTTTCCTTGTTTTTTATGCATAATATCACTACCCAAAATATTGGATACTATTTTTAACACCCTGTAAATAAGAGATCGTTGATTCATTTAACAAATGCGATTGTTAACTGAAAGTGAACAAACTTCCACTCGTCACCCCACCTAACAACAGAACTTGATTTATAGGACTATTTGAGTATATTATCAGATGAAATGTAAAAATCCAGTTTGTATACCGAAGTATGTTATTCATTGTAGTAATAGTTGTGTATAAATTTACGGAACTTTCAGATGTTGCTATAAATTGGTAACTTTATTAAATTTGATTCCAAGATAAATACATATTGTTATTTACTTTACTGGAAATACATATAAATGACGACGAGCGGTAAAATAAACAGTGCACTGAAATCTTGGTCGAGTCGATTTCTTCCGTTGCAGAGATCTTTGTCGCAAGTCGCACATGCTTCTATTGATTTTGCTTCGTTTTTCAGCTTCAGTCGAGTGCATTCTAAGTCTTTGTCTGCTTTAATTGAACATAATCGATGTACTATAGTTCTCTTGGATGCTGTAAGATTGAAATATATATAATAATATTAATCTTACATCATAAATTGTGAGGCTGGCATTCAAAATGCAATATGTCCACTATAAACGATTTTTCAGGAATGACGAGAAACGTTTTATTACCAAACTGTACAACAAAATTATTTGCTTTTATATTCTAATGTGTTGTTTTGTATTCAGAAATCTATTGGATTGCATAAAATGAAAATAAGATTATTTTTCTTGATTTGTAATGAAATATATCCCGGACAAGTTACCTTTTGTAAGAAATGGTTGGACATATTACTTTATGACTGGATCACTTATTTAATATTACATAACACATTTATCTAAATGTGAATTAAGTAAATGATATTTATTTGTCAGCCAACTTTACAATTCACGCTTATGGTAGACCAATCACATTTCTGCTTTTCTCCGGGTTCCTTAAAAGCCAGTAAGTAAGTTTTATTATTATTACTTACTTACTGGCTTTTAAGGAACCCGGAGGTTCATTGCCGCTCTCACATAAGCCCGCCATTGGTCCCTATCCTGAGCAAGATTAATCCAGTCTCTACCACCATATCCCACCTCCCTCAAATCCATTTTAATATTATCTTCTCATCTACGTCTCGGCCTCCCCAAAGGTCTTTTTCCCTCCGGCCTCCCAACTAACACTCTATATGGATTTCTGGATTCGCCCATAAGTGCTACATGCTCTTCATATGTTCATTTGTGTGAGTTACGTTGTCGTCCTATAGATGACTATGGAGAACTATAAAATTATGACAGTAATCTATGTGACGCAAAAAGTTCTCTCATCAAAGATCGTCTTCCACAAATGTAATATTGATAACAAGCATCGATGTTGACGTTACTACATAATACCTTATTATATTCAAGTATACTTCTACATATCGAGATATTAAGATACTCACTATTCAATATTACTTTCAGACACACATCCTGCAACAGTTCACAAGGCCTTTCGAGTATTTTCTGAGGCGTGAAGGTATCATCACATCCAACATCTTCACAATGATAACACTTAAGAGCAGATACTGTAAAGAAATTCATGTAAATATTTGAGTAGAAACTAAGTAAAGGGTAAATTGTCCATCTCCTGTCAAAATTGAGTTTGGAGTGGTTTCCAACAGATGGCAGTGTTCTCTACACATATGTGCAATCAGAATTTTCCAAATCGCAATCTGTTCTATCCATTTTTACACAGTTATGTGAAGAGCAACTAATTAAAACGTAAATTGGGAAATGAGACTCTATGTTTTAATTACAGTAAAAATATGCGAAAATGAGGACTCTAAGATTTAAATCCCGGTAACAGAAGTATTTAAATTCCGTTATCAAAAGTTCATATAGTGTTCAGACAGACAACAAAATAAAATTATTCGCCAACACAACATAAAATTAGCAGAAATTCACGTTTCCTTGCTAAAATAAAATTGTTACAATTGGTGAAGAATCGGTAGAACGGAGAAAAATTCTCTCTGGTACCGGAACTCGAACCCGGGTTTTCAGCTCTACGTGTTGACGCTGTATCTACTAAGCCACACCGGATTCTAGTTCCGATGCCGGATTGACTCCTTCTCAGTTTAAGTTCTACCTCTCTGTTCCCCTATGGTGGCCTACCCTCATGTACTGTGTCACAGAATATGGGATAGTGGTACAATGTCCAACACTATGTACAGAGATGAACTCATTCTTCATTTTACCAATTCTTCACCATAAGGTAATGCAGAATTCCTGCACGGAAATTGCATATGTACTTCGGTACATCATAGTAATTGTTACAATTGTATAAATTCGTTAAATGTCCACCAAACAAAAATAGTCTTAAGTTAAATAGTGTTATAACTTCTTACTTACTTACAAATGGCTTTTAAGGAACACGAAGGGTCATTGCCGCCCTCACATAAGCCCGCCATCAGTCCCTATACTGTGCAAGATTAATCCACTGTCTATCATTATATCATATCTCCCTCAAACCCATTGTAATATTATCCTCCCATCTACGTCACGGCCTCCCCATAGGTCTTTTTCCCTCCGGCCTCCCAACTCACACTCTATATGCATTTCTGGATTCGCCCATACGTGCTACATGCCCTGGCCATCTCAAACGTCTGGATTGTTATAACATCAACAATTTTGAATTTTTAAATTTGAGATATGTGGTTGATTCACCTTCAATCATAGAATAAAACAAGATTTTATTCATCTTTCTACTACAAATAGTTGTCTCTCCTGAAAATTTCGTCTTATGTGACAATTTATGTTTTTATAAGTTCATTCTCATATAGCATTACAAGTATGAGGACCACGATAAACGCAATTGCTAGCTCTACAAATTGAATAAGAACAATATGTTGGAAATATTCTTCTTGCAGGCTTCCAAGTTCTTTAACTTCCTCTAGTGAAACGGTATGATCCAAGAGACAAGTTACAAATCATTCGCTCAACCATGTGAGTTACTAAGCTATAGTGAGAGTAAACCGTTAGTTTCTGTTTCAGAATGCTAATTTCTGAAGATATTGGAAATTATATTTAATTCAGGTTTTTTTACAGTGAGAATAATGTATCCAATGGGGAGATGAAAGTTCGCACAAACCACTTTTTTAGTTTTGGTTTTAAGATGAGCCGGAAAGTGAGCTGTGTTTTTGTTTGCTTTCTGAGGTGAGCCAGAAGGTTTCATTGTGCCGATCTCTTTATTACGCGGTGATTGTTGAAGTCCTTAAGACCGCATTACTGTGAGTATGTGATTCATTGCTTGGTGCCATCTTATCAATTCAGCTAAAGCTTCCAGTTCTGACGGAGTCCGCTTGAACAGGAACACCCATTCGACTCCCTGTTAATAACTTGTAGCCTCCTTAATTCCATAGCGTTCGTTGGTAAGTCATGTACTACGTTCTGCTGCATCGTATATTGACCTGAAAACCGCAGCACCGTAGATATCATGATTCACCATGGTGCCATCTGTCCGAGGGAGCTGCACAGCTCTGCTAACTCTCTGATCTGCCGTAGTTCGCTGTGAAAGCGTCTTCGTCTCCCTGCAATCTGTGCAGCTTCCCCAGACAGATGATATCTCTTGGTGAAACACAGTACCACGTCTGCTGCATTTCCTGGTATATCTGAAACTATTGTAGATGATGGATGAAGATAAAATTAAAGAAGGCGAAACGTGTTCGGGGTTCAACACTGAAATATACCAGCAATTCTGCTTGAAGTGGTTGAGAGGCAAAATCATCGGAAAAAACCCAACGGTCTTACTGATGAAAGTCCTTATACAGACGTTAAACTATCTAATAGTTACACAATGAATAGCTCGTTTATAAGTCGTGTGTAAATTCCTGACTAATAATCACTACATACATCGTATATAATAACACAACTGTTACACAACTACGTCATAATTTAATCACTATTTTATTACGAAAAATAACAGAATAACCAAGATTCTCTATTGCATCCGATAGTGCTAGCTAGTGTGCCGGGCTAAGTATCGATAGTACAACTAGGCCTGATCGATTACCAGTCTATATTTTGATCAAAGAGTACAGCTACAGCAATATTATTCTCATTATTATGTGCTCTTTGT
This sequence comes from Periplaneta americana, assembly GCF_040183065.1. NCBI lineage: Eukaryota > Metazoa > Arthropoda > Insecta > Blattodea > Blattidae > Periplaneta > Periplaneta americana. Next base: position 172,981,982 of record NC_091121.1, on the reverse strand, counting down.
TTTGTTCTTCTGTGATTACAAGGCAACCATCACCATAAAATGACAATCGATAACAACAGCTGTTAAAAGGCGGCCATTTTTTCTCTATATAAAACGCTTAAACAAGGGGTTTCGTGTGTATAATTGCTGCAAAGCAATTCCCATGTTTAGTTACAAGCTGCTTATACATACATCGCTTATGCATGGTTTATTAGTAACGTTTTCAGTCCGAACACTGTATAAGTCTCGTATAAAAATTATACAGGGTTTATTAATAAGACCGTTAATATTTAATGACAGCTTCATCGTTTAATAGACCATTAGAATCTACAAACATCTGTTTCTTACTGTGACAGTACGTACCTGCACAAAGACTGACGACAAATAGGATGATGCTTATCAAACTTGCAGCCATTACTACGAACCTGCGGACAAAGCAGTTCTAGCATTAGATTTAGACATTAAACAAAATAAACAAAACATAATAATTACTATGTTTTCATGGAGTATTCAAATCGATCTCAATATATTTTCCATACTGAATACGATTTCTTCGATCCCTGTTTTCGATACATATTGAAACCGATGAGAGTACGGAAGCTAAAGTTTAGAAAGTAGTTATGTTGGTTAACATATCATCGACATATTAGCGTGTTGGTCACTCTGTAGACATTAGCTATAAACAATGTTGCGTTTCCCATATGAGAAGCATGAAAACTTAATATTCAGGCTGTTAATGCAGAATGGTAATATTGACTTTTAGGAAAACACGAAATATTATGTTTTACAACACGCCTTTTCAACATATACTAGTGGCTTGTGTAGCAAATACTGTAAACTAAGTTCATTAGAAGTTCAAATAAAAATTCATCATCATCATCTTCATCACGGCATAAGCCTTGTGGCTCGTTCCGTCTTCAAGAAAACTGATCCGACCATCTCATCCGTGGCCTGCCGACATTTCTTCTACCTACAGGTTTATATTTATTTATTATTTGTGGTATACGATCTTCATCCATTCTTTGTATATGATCTTGCCATCTTTGTCTGTATTCAATGATTGTTTCATTTAGACTCTGGATTTCCAATTCTTTTCTAATATCTTCATTTCTCTTTTTGTCTATGAGTCTATAACCTGCCACCTGTCTCAAAAATTTCATCTCAGCAGCCTCTATTTTCTTCTGTTGTGAGATAGTCAAGACCCAACTTTCACACCCATAAAGCAAGGTTGGGATCGCCATTACTTTGTAAAGTTTTAACAGTGTTGCCCTATTACAATTTTTAAAAGTTCTTTTTATTGTACCACATAGTGTTTGGAATTTGTTTAATTTATTTTGCACATCTCTATTGCCGGTATATGACACAATGTAACCAAGATAATTAAAATCACTTTGTTGTTGGATGGGTTTATTATTTATGCAAATTTTTGCTCTTAACAGATCTCTTCCTTTAAGAGCCATTATTTTCGTTTTTTCATATGAGATTTGAAGATTATATTCACTTGTAATATTATTTAATTCATGTATGGCTCTTTGTAAATTATCTTCCGAATCTGCAATTAAGATCTGGTCGTCAGCAAACAACAGTGTATCAATGTTTCTCCCTTTTATTTTAAAATGTGTTTTAAGCATAATCTGCCATCGTACAACTGCGTCATTAATATATATATTAAATAGGGTAGGCGATAATGGACACCCCTGTCGTACTCCTAAATTAATCTCTATTAAATTATCCTCTTCTATGGATTTCTCCAATTTAAACTTTGTATTTGTATACATACTTTGTATTACTCTTATAAGATGTTGAGGAAAACCGTTTTTAATCATTATTTCCCATAGCAAATTTCTTTTAACTTTATCAAAAGCTTTTACATAATCTATAAAAGCTATTAGAGTTGGTAGGTTATATTCTCGTCGTTTCTCCATAAGTTGTGTTATCGTGAAGATACAGTCATTGCAGGAACGTCCTTTTCTAAATCCATTTTGTGAATCATGCAGTATAGTTTCTGAGATTGGAGCAATTCTTTGTGTTATAATTTTTGCATAAATCTTATAACCTGAGTTCAAAAGATTGATTCCTCTATAATTATCACATTTAGTTCGATCTCCCTTTTTAAAAATCGGGCATATCAATGCAATATTCCATTCTTCTGGTAAATGTCCATTTTTCCAACACATATTAATAAAGTTCAAAAGCCTCGTTTGGAATTTAATCGACGCATATTTAAATAGTTCCATATTCAAACCGTCAGTTCCTGGACTTTTTTTGTTTTTGAAGTTTTCTAAAGTTTCTTTTAGTTCATCCATACTTATTAAATCTACATTTTCATTAACATTTGTTATTACTAATTTATCTCCTTCTGGATCAGTCCACAATTTCTTATAATATTTGTTCCATTCTTCATTCTTAATTGGATTATGCTGTAGTCTATCTTTCTCATTCTCATTTAACTGTTTTAGAACTTTATATACTTTCTCTTGTCGTCCGTGTAGGTCGTGTTGTAAGTCATTCACATATTTATCCCAACTTTGTCGCTTTATTTTCCTCACTTCGCGTTTCACTGCAGCATTTAACCTCTTATATTCTGTTCGGTTCTCTGTTGTTTGATTACTTAGGAACTGTAAATATGCTTTTTTCTTTTCATTTATTATGTTTGCAATTTCTTCATTCCAAACTTTGAGTCCTCTATTTTTATATTTTTTTGTCCTCTTACCCAATACTTCTGATGCAGCCTTTATAGTTATACGTTTAATTTCTTCCCATTCTGAATTTATATTATTACTTATTGGTCTTTCATCTATATATTGATTAAGTCGCTTCTGATACAGTTGTAGTATACTTTCTTCTTGTAGGAGATGAACTTTAAAAGTTTGTTTTGGTTCATTTATGTTTCTTTTAATTTGTTTCCATCTAGATGGTATTGATATTCTTGATATTAATAGGAAATGATCTGTACCAACATCATATCCTCTGTACACTCGTGTGTCTTCTACCAGTTTTGATACTTTTTCATTTACGATCACGTAATCTATGATTGTACGGCTACCTCTAGCACTCCAAGTATATTTATGTATATCTTTATGGCGGAAGAATGTATTTGTGATTTTCAGTGTGTTATATAATGCAAAATTTCTTAAGATATTTCCATTGATATTGATTGTGGGTTCTCCATTTGTTCCTATAATTTTTCCAATTGGTATATTTCCTATTCTGGCGTTTAAGTCTCCTGCTATAATTATATAGTCATTTTTATTTGTTTTATCCAATATAGTTTGTAGCTGATCGTAAAATTCGTTTGTATCTTCCAACCTCCCTTCCTCTGGAGCATAGCATCCTATTATTGTCATTGGTCCTCTAGGTGTTTTATATCTCAGTTTCATTAAGCGTTCATTAATAAATTCATAGTTCTGTATTTTTGTTTTCCATTTTTTCTTCAATAGTATTGCTATTCCTGCCGACGCTCTCTTATTTTGTGGGACTCCACTATATAACATTATATAATCTTCCAACTCTACAGATCCCTTTAATTTCTTTTTTGTTTCTGGGATTATTGCTATATCAATATCTGCTTGTTTAAGTTCTTTCTGTAATTCTTCTTCTTTGTGACATATACCTCTTACATTCCAAACACCTAATTTCAATTCTTCCGATATTCCATGTCTTTTGTCCTTTTTCTGAGCTTGGTTCGTCATAATGTTTATCCGGCCATTTCTGTTTCCTTGAAGAGACTGAGTAGAATTAACTGTCCTCTGGACACGTTACCAGCGTGAAGCAGAGTAAGACTGTTGCTGGGATTGCCAGCTCATAGACTAACAGTCACGTCTATCATATGTATCATCCCCATATGAAGGGCTGCCTCTTCCGCCGCTGTGAATGTCGCCGTTGAGGTCTTCACCCATTAACCCCGGGCATGGGACCTCCATATTTATGTCCCCTGGAGATAGGGTGTTCCAGTATTTAAGCCCCCAGAAACCGGGCTCCTTGTTGGTCCACGGGTCCTTATTACCGTAGTTATTCGGACCACCCCACCATATTTAGTGGGATCCCCCATCCGCCACCAAGGGGACGCGCCCGATAGGGGTTACAAGGTCCCCCACGGGTCAAATAAAAATTTTTCAGATTTATTTTCAGTGAAGAATACCAGATATTTTGAAAGTTATTTGCTTCCATAATAATGAAACATACTCCCTCTGAATGGTATTTTTATGCCAAATACTTTTTCTTGAACTTATCCACCTTCAGTTTTTGAGTTTCAATGCGGAAACGCAAGTAACAATATCAGGACGATCAGTGGGTTTTTCATGTGGAAGTAAAGCAATAGCTATTTCAGGTCATTGTCGATTGTAGGTGAAAATTAAATAAATGTCGGGTTTGCTATGCTTTCGAACAATAGACATAGCATCTTGGTAGAGCTGATGCCTGTAGAGGATAAAATAATTTTATCTTGCTAAGAGATCTTGCTTAAATATTCCGGAGACTACATAATTTTGTAGGCTTCTTATTTTATCAGTAAGTAATACCTTTTGATCTTTCCTTAGGAACCATGATTTTTGCGCTCTCTCGAGCCAGTACTGAAGAGAATGACGTAATATATAAATATCTACACCACACCGCTATTAAAGATCCAACACGACTTGATTAATAACTATCAAAATATTTGATTTTTAATAAGAATATTATTATCTTACGTAAGTTTTGTAGTTTTACATACACACACACACACTATAGCCGCCACTCAGTAAATTATAGAAATGAAGATCTAATTTAACATATTCTCTACATCTACTTACATAACCCCAAAACCTTTCACTTTCACATCATCAATATAGCATTAATATGTATAATTAATGAAAAATAGTGACATCATAGCACTAACTATAATAATATTTCATTTCTGATGGTAGTAATGTCATCAAACAACTTCAAGTTTGGTAGATTTTAATATTCAATACACAGCTTACTCAGAAAATTACACACCGCAGAATCAGAGCTATAAATAACTTTTAGTAAGGCTTGAAGTTTTTAGTTACCAATTTAATTTGAGTTCTAATTAAATGTCAGCAATCCTGCAGGTATGGCTTTTGTATAATAGCCTATTGTTTATTGTAGTGTGTGTTTTGTTTATACTAAAATGCAATTAGTTCTCAAAACTGACATAAGATGGATTTTGGAAAATAGGAAAATTATATAGGAAAACTAACGCTTCATGAAAGTTACTATTTTTCTGAAAATCCTTGGATGCCAAGCTTCAAAATGAGGGGTCATTTATTAAAATCCGTTCAGCCGTAATTTCCATTACCAGTTCAAATTATATATTGCTCTTGCTGTTGGTAAAACAGTTGACACACCAAACAAAGGACGATCGATCACGCGCTTAGCGTATTGAGATCGTATTGAATACCATACCCGTTTCCATGAAACTCAATTCGAATTGAATAAGATCCGATCATATTTTTTAGGTGTTAAGACCTTGAGACTCAGATCGTTTTGAATCCCCGTTTTCATGGAAGTTTCAATACGGTAATCGTATTCAGATCGATCTGAATACTCTATAAAAACGTAGTAATTGATAAATTATACAATAGGCACATACCTGAAATATTTTATATTTTAATAAGTTATTTCCAGAGACTGTAATGCAGTCAAAATCATCAAGATTCTAATAGGCAATAAAATACTTATGTAGATAGCTCCCTTTGGGACAGAAGTGAAGCTGAGTAGCTTGTGTCATACATTTATGGCACATAAAAAAAATCTGTCCCTGGTAGAGGATTCTTGTACGCAAGATTTTTTTAACCATATTTAATCCACGTTTAATTTGAGCTCTGAATAGCCTCTGAATTTTAAAGCGTCGTTAAATTTGCCACGCTCTACTTCAATTAAAATTCTATAATATGTATTATATGTCTTTCTCGTGTTAAATTTTATCGTACCTGGTTAACATGTTTCGGCCTATTACAGGTCTTCTTCAGAACTGGTTGTTGCTGGTCTTGGCGCCTTTTGTTTTATTACCACTGGGGTTGTGTTTGTGTAGTGTAATGTGGAGTCAAAGAGTGTGTGTATTGTGAAATTGAGTTGTGTTTGGAATTTCATTTGGATGTGTTTTTATGTGTCTGTATATTTCGTATTGTTCTAGTGTGTTTAGTTTCTGGCTTTTTGCTTGGATGGGTAGAATTTCTATGTGTGTTGATGTCTCTGTAGGTGTGGTTAGCATCCAACCAAAAAGGCAGAAACTAAACACACTAGAACAAATACGAAATATACACACAAAAACTCATCCAAATGAAATTCTCAACACACAACGTAATTTCAGAACACACACACTCTTTGACTCTATATTACACTACACAAACACACCACCACAGAAAAAAAAAGAAAAGGCGCCAAGACCAGCAACAACCAGTTCTGAAGAAGGCAGGTTAAACATGTTAACCAGGTACGATATAATTTAACGCGAGAAAGATATATAATACATATTCCGAAGTGATATAGTGTTAAAAGTTGTGTAATCGAGATATATAGGGGAGACTGTTGTACCTTTAAACACTTTTCACATTTTATTTTTTTTAATTTTGGGAAATGAAATTGTTTAAATGAAAAAAATGCTTGAAATAATTACTGAAAATTCCTTTACAACTTCCTCTATGTATTTTCCTATTTTACAGATCTATTAAGGATGGAAAAAATAAAATGAAGAGAGATGTAATGTGTTCAAAGGTACAACAGGATCATGTACCTTGGAACATACCCTCTTGTAAGTTGGAACACATGGAATATAGGTGGGAATATAGCTGTAAAAACTGACAATCATATTTAAAATGTATTTGCCATCATAAACCAGAGCAGGCTTCTCTGATTGAGATTTTATTTCCTGGAGAAGCAATAACTGCTTCAACAACTTTCTTCAAGGCATCCGGATCAATTGGGGGCCTCTTAATTCCAGACTTACTTCGTGACATGACCTTAAAATAAAAGAAAAGCAAAAACCAATAGTATCGTGTAATTTGGAACATGTTCCATGGTACAAGATGTTTTGTGTTCAAAGGTACAAGAGGGTGCACGTTTAAACAAATATGGCTCCCAAAACTAGAGAGTCAAATAAATCATGGAAATTAAAATATGTTACTACTCACCAGATGATAGGGGACACACCGTACTTGAAAGATATTAACAAATGCAATCTGGTTTTGTGTTAGAAAACATACATCAATGAACAAAATGTTTACTTTTGGTACTAAAAAAATTCTTTTGTCCACGGAACTCACACTTTGCAATAAATCAAACTGAAACTACGACCAGAGCTACTTAGCGGCTTTCTCTACAATCTACTTCGTTTTGAGTCCTCTAGGTAGCAGCAAACATTAAAAAACAAAAAATGTTCAAAGGTACACTATGCTAAAGGTACAACAGTCTCCCCTATGTAAAATTCTAGAGTTGTAATATTCTGCAATTTATTTCCGAAATTATATTAATACGAAAGTGTGGCATCTTAACGAATTTAACTACTTTAAAAGGCTATGTGATTGTGATTCTATACTTAAAGGTTCGCGCAGACCAAGGCAGCTGCGAATTTGAACGCAATCACGAGCTACTTGCGAACTTTCAGGCACACACCAACGCAAAACTCCGCGACCGAAACTGTTTTCTGAGGGCAGAAACGCGGCGAACATGGAATGTTCTCAATTATTGAAGAAGAATGTGTTCTTGTAGCAGCAGCCTTGAATGATGATGAAGATACAGAGTGGTAATCACGCTTCGCAACTTATTATAGACCTACTTTAAAATGATTTCATTTATACATGTATTGTAAAACTAAGATAGGCCCTATTATCTCAACTTAATTTATTTATCTTATTTATTTATTTTGCTAATAATATTGTAACATAAAATATAATATAAACAGAAAAACATTAGCTCGCCCCTGAAAGAGTAGAACTCGTGCTCAGGGGCGGATTCCTGGATTGAAATTAAGAAGTATATAATACAATTTGTCTTATATCTATTACGCAATAAGAATATATAAAATTAAATATACAATTTTTCAATTTTTATAAAATTCATACATAACTTTTTAAATTTAATATTAATATTTATATTTAATTTAGAAACGGATCTATGAACCAACAATCCCGTTCTATAAAGATAAATACAGCCTGTCCCACATTGATGTAATAGTTCTGATGGTGGGAGCACGAGGTACCATACCCTCCTTCTTTGCCAACAAATGTAAAAACCTGGGGCTAACACACAGCATTGTGAAGGAAATAGCCAATAGTGCCCTCAAAGGATCGGTTCAGATATTGAGAAATCATTTGTATGGGAGTGATAATGGAAATTTCAAGTTATCTTAACGGATGGCTGTTGATTGGTTTAGATATCAATGCCAATAAATCCGTACTATTATTTTTCTCGCGGTATACGTCATTCAAATCATTCTAACCTATCTGATGATATTTCCCCCCCCCCCTTTCTTAACTGTAAATGAGCACAAACGCTACTAAGGTGTAAATTTTTCTGAAATTTTGTATATTCGATTCCCTAACCGTTTCAAATGTAATTATATCTTTTACCTTTTAGGTGTGTTTCCAAATTATATGTAATACGCTTTGTCAAGTCTGGCAACCTTTACATAAGGGAAGCTAAATTTATTATTATATAGAATTGACAAGATTATGATATTTAAATATAAATTTGTTATATATTCTTGGGCTTAAATTACTACTATGATTAAATACTGTAGCCGTGTTGCATTTTGGTTCAAACAATCTTAAAGAATTCATACCTTTTGTTTCATTACTATGAGAATACAATTCAAAATTATTTCGATTTTTATGTATGAATTTTATTAATACGATATAATAAATTTGTTTTATTTTAAGAACATTAAAGTCTATAAAACAATTTTTGAGATGGAAAATCAATAGGTTTATGAAGACAATATATTTTGATTATTTTCTTCTGTAATAAAGTGGATTAAAATTGGGTTAAATAAGCTACCCCACCCTATAATACCATACATAATTACCGATTGAAATAAAGTTAAGTATATTGTGAGTAATAAACTTATTGACAAGTAGTGTCCTGCGAGATACCACAGAACATTATAAACATATTTTTCTCTCTCTGACGAGACCAAAATTTTTATAATAGGCAGAAACGACGTAGAAAATGGGTGCATGAAATTAACATGTTAAGAGAGGTGAAAGGAGAGTTTAAGAATTTGTACCATTAGCTGAAGGAAAATGAGGCGAACTGAGCGATCAACCCTACATGTGCGATCTGTTCGCCTGACCATTTAACTGATCGTGCTGGCCACCTGCCCGCGTGCTGATCTGTATCACTGCATTACCATCCGAGTGTTGAATAGATCGTGTTCGCGTTAGTGCTCGATTTCGCATTCGCCTTGGTCTGCGCAGGTCTTAAAGATTGTGTATCTCACCTTCGTATGTGAATATAAAGTAGGTAGGCCCTATGTTCTTGTAACGTTGACAAAGCTCTCTGCATTCGAATATGACATCACAAGAGTAACTGCATAATACTCAAATTGTAAACCATCGATTTAATTAATTAACATGTTTCCATAGAAACGTAATATTCTATTTGTTTCGTAACAGTCACGTCATTGTCGTATATAATATTACTACAAAAAATATGAGTGTTATATTTAAAAACGATGAAGAAACGTTGTCAGTCTATTCGGTACAGTATTTAATTTTACCTTAGGGCAGTCATGCCAATTGATGCCCATAGGAGCAAGCGCGCGCTTTAGAGCTCAGGAGAGCCTGAGCGCTTTACAGTGGAAAGGAAAGAGACAGACGAAAGAGGTAGCATATACCGCTTGGTCGAGCTATATTCAGGGATGGCCAGCACTGATTCAGTAGATAAAGGGAAGAGAACTTACTAAAACTGTATCCATGTCAATTTTTAGATTTGTCTGAGAAGTATAAGTGCATTATAAGAATGTAAGTTTTAATTTTAATGCTCATTTTTCACAAGTTTGATTTTCTTATTCAAAAGACATATTTTTTTTCCTTTTTTTTTTATAGAAAAGTGAAATTATCAGATATAGGCCTATTTATTTAGTAGCCTTACAGAATCTAATATACCGTATATACGTAACTTATTACTGAAGATAGTGTATTGAAATTTTTGAAAATATTCGCATGGAAATTGTTTGTAAGGAAATGAATTAACAAAGCAACTACTGTTACATCATAAGTAAAAGATACGTGCCCATGTGTTTTAACAATGTGAGTTCTATAGCTTCAGCACATTTCGAGAAAATAATTTAATATTCTGATGATAGGAAGTTGTTCACCAATATCACCTTAAAAGCATAATGCGATAAGCGTTTTGTTATGGAATATTAGTTACACTTAAAACATATACAGCACCTAGGTAACTTTACTTTGTACTGTAATATTGTTTTGATTAGTTTATTGATTACTTTTATAAGACTGAAGGTACCATCAATATCAATTCCAACTTATCATGTCATACTCAGTCTCTGTTTTGGGATGTCAGTTTCTTTATGAATGATATGTTTCATCCATTTAGTACAATATAGTTTTACTACTATGGAATTTATGTGAATATTTCTTCTTAACTCTTTATTATGTTATTTACACTTAAAACACAACTGCAATATTAAGAAATTGGTATTAGTACTTTTGTTTTACAGACAATATAGATAATATCAAACAGAAAGAAGCCATATAAAAATAACGACATAAATTTTCACGTTCCATCTGAAGTTTGTGCACCACTCTTTTCTTAATCCAACAGGCTGCTTATTCATATACACAACCCTTCCTCTTTCCATACTTAGCGCTTGATGCCCGCGCACGACGTCAAGGTCAGAAAAATGCGCTTGCTTTGACATCACTGCCTTAGGGGGTTAGATACACCTTAAAGCAGTAAATATTTTGGAAATATTCAACATATTTTTCCTCCATTACTGTATCTTGTACAATAATGACAATTTGTATATATAAAACACTGTCATTCTGCTATATAAAAAATATTTTTACGATTTAAAAAAATTATTTACAAATTTTTGTCAAAATTCAGTTCACTGTGCAATGATGATGCGTTTTCCACATAACTACAAAACTATCCAATATTCTGTGATGAAATGTTTTGTGTGTATTTATGCATGTCATATCTGCAATATGACGCAAGATCACTTCTGTACCTTTGATAGATTGTATATATAAATAAATTCATTTAAAAATATGGTCAAATATTAGTATTGTCTTGTAACAAAAATAAAAAAAAATATTGTTTACTAAGGAATGTATTTGAAAGAGCATGAAATTATAAATATGAGTTTCAGCAATAAAATAAAATTGAGAGAGCATAAAAAAGTTAACAAATTTATGTGTTATGAGGGAAACGCTTCATCACTGCACAGTGAACTGCCACTATTTTGAATTTTGAAAGAAAATAAAATATAAATAAATTATTTTTTTTTAAACTGTAAAAATATATATATATATATATATTTTTTCATATAGCAAAAGTACAATGTTTAACACGTAACGATTTTAATTATTGTACAAGATACAGTAATGGAGGAAAAAAAAAAATGTTGAATTTTTCGATAATTTTACTGCTGTAAGCTGTACCTAACCTCTTAAGGGAGTTATGGGCGAAATTTTTATTTTCTACATTTTTCAAGCTAAGTTCTTGATTTTTTTGTACACATAATTACGGTGGTGAAGTTCCATTTCTGTGAGTCAGTTTCTGAGTTATTCATAATACAGTAATATTTTTAAAAAGTTAGCATATTTCACATTGACGTACGCCCGCGCAAAAACATTTTCAACGATAACTTCGAAACGACGCGTCAAAAGACATAGGTTGTTTAACAAAAAGAGTTTCTTGTTTCTATCACCCCCAGAGTTTGTCGCAGAGGTTTTGAATCACCCTGTATATTTGTCCTTTTTGTGAACCAAGAACGGACTAACTCATATGGCAGGCCTCTCTAGCCGTGTGGTTAGCACGATGAAGTCCCACAACACAGACCTCACGCGATACGTACAAGACGGTCGTACATCCTTGGATTTGAAAGAAATCTCCGCCCACACCGGAAATTGAACCAAGGGTAGGTTATTGGAAAGCGTATGAGCTATTCACTGAACCATAGCGACGAACCCCGCAGGCATTTTTTAATGAAAGTGATGCATTTTTACTTATATCTAGTCTTTCTAAAATGGACATAAAACGTTTCTTTGTCTATAACTCTGTGGCCGGGAGGAAAAAGGTCTTAAGTCAATTTTTTGTGAAAATGAGATTTTTATATATTCTGAAAGCGGAAACAATTCTCTACAATCTGGTAAAACGACTAAAGTCAAATAAGACTCTTGACTGGATTTATAAAGCGTTAACAAATGTCCTAAGTACTTTTTGAATCGAGCACACACAGAATAAAGGACTTGAGAATATTTAATACTTTATTCCTTACAAACATCACATGTTTACTTTCCATGCTTCCCCATTAAAAAGGTCTAAATTGTATTTTAGCCATTTTATCACATACTGATGCCCTTTCCTTTTAAAACTTTAAGCACCAGGGCAAACAATCCTATAATTGTTTAAGACCCATTTTGCATTCCTAATAATTTACATTTCTCATTTATTTTGACATGAAAAAGATCATATGTTTACATAGTCCCTTCTACTCAGTTTAGGTTCTAGTCTTAAAAGGGCTTAAGTGCGGCTAGTTTTGGAAATAATGAAGAAAATTGTTAAATGAGCAACATTATCTATTTTAGAAGAAATAAAAACAAATAATATCCAGGAAAGACCTCTTAATTAAAAAAAACTCTATAAGTGACATCAATTTCAGTCTTTCTACTACTCTCCTGAAAAGTATACAATTTTTATTTAAGACCTTTCTCTTCCCAGCCACAGAACTGTAATCCATAGTGTGAATAAAATAACATAATTATATTATTTTGATTTCTGTAGCTGTAATTCAATTATTATTTAATTATTGTAGCTTTCCATGAGCTTTTGCTTTAGTAACAGTGTACTTTTAAAAATACGTCACATTTCAGACACATCTTCAAAGCATAGCTTTGTATCGCTTCGAGTTACACATCATATTCAGTAGCTCGTGTTTCATATACTGCATGCTATTTTTTTGTCGGTCGTAGCTGGAATCGACTTACAGCGACAGCAGTAAAATCCGAACCTATATGCATAATCCACGTTACGCAGCGGAAGTAGAAATCCACAGTTGTACCTATTCTATCCTTACATTGCATGCTCTTTTTCTTTGTCTGGCGAACTTTAAAGATGATATCTCACTTAAACTCCTCTTGAATTGTTGAAGCGTCATCATCTTCATCACATCGACACTTAGGCCTATTACTGATGATGATGATGATGATGATGATGATGATGGAGGATTATTATTATTATTATTATTATTATTATTAATAGTACTACTACAACTATTATTTCAATTTCCATATGTATTAGTAGTAGTTTTATTTTGCCTAGCAAAGTTAAGGCCATAAGGCCTTCTCTTCCACTCAACCAGGTTTCAATAATATATATGAAATACAAAATTATGTGATAGATTACAAAACAACGCAAAAGAAGATACCTTAGAAATTACATAAAATATAGTAGAAAATTACAAATAGTCAAGATCAGTTACATAATATAAGGACAATATAAAATAAAGTAGAAAATTACACATAATCAAAATCGGTTATACTTACACATATTTTTCTCACATGCATCAATTATTGCATATCTTTGGATATTGAAATAAAATGTTTTAAAAATCCAATACAGGCCATTCGTTATCCGTTGTAACATGTGCGTGAGGGGAAGAAGAAAGTGGACTGGGAAGTTTATTGGGTTATTTTTACGACGCTGTATCAACATCTAGATTATTTAGCGTCTGAATGGAATGAAGGTGATAATGCCGGTGAAATGAGTCCGGGGTCCAGCACCGAAAGTTACCCAGCATTTGCTCGTACTGGGTTGAGGGAAAACCCCGGAAAAAACCTCAACCAGGTAACTTGCCCCGACTGGGATTCGAACCCGGGCCACCTGGTTTCGCGGCCAGACGCGCTGACCGTTACTCCACAGGTGTGGACGGACTGGGAAGTTTCCCCTCACTACGCTTACACTTGACAGATAACTAACATACTAACCCCACCGTTAAGGTTCTTACTCTAAGCCACGATGTCGGCGGACACATGCATTTGGTTTCACGAGATGCTTTTTTAGTATCGTATTTGGATTGTGGAATAATTTTATTTAAGAGCTAAATTACAGACCATAAATTTTCTGTGTTCTTTTTCCGCTTCACTAACGTTTGATTTCTTCTTTGAATGCAATATATTTCCCTATTTCTGTACCGTGCTTTAGCTACATATTATTGCTGTTTGAAGTTAAAATATACTTTAAGTGAAACATATTTTCTTTACTTCTGCTGTATAACAGAATGTTTGGTCATTTGATAAAATGATCTTATAGACTCTACCTAGCGATTTTGTTTTCTATGTGTATTTTTGTGTGTCTTAAGAAGGGAATATTCCTATCACTATGAATATATTTAGATTCCTTTTGGTAATAATATTGACACTCAAGAATCAAGACGATTCTTCACTGTTGAAAGTTGTTGCGATATTTAAAACAACTGGGTAATATCGATGATTTAAACTTCACTTTTTGGTGAAATGAGTGTGATTAGTTAAAATTTAATTACAAAATGTGAAGATATGTTTCTGACAATAATTAAGGACATAACATTGCAAATGTGCTAAGTGCCAAAAACAGCTTTCTGAGATATTGACGAAAAACACTTTGCGAAATGCATGTTCGGATCCTACAACACCGTCTTTTGGCGCACGAGTGAGTCTCTTATAGCTGAGCTACGACAAAGACAATTTATTATGATTTTCCTATATGGATGCTGCTCCCTTAGATTGAATAAAATTAAATTTAGAAAATTGGCACTTAGCACATTTAGAATATTTGGTCTTCAATTATGTTTACATCCCTTAATATAAGATAACAAATAATAATAATAATGTGTTAAAATGTAATTTTTCTTTTTCCAGACAAAATCTTCGTTTTGTGAAACAAGTCCTTTGACCTAAAATATTTTCCGTGGAAATATTACTTGAAGAGTTCATAACCATAGTGGGCCAAGCGCCATTTATTAAAAACGGAGAAAATAAGAGTTAAAATTAAGTGATTATCAAAATTTAACGAAAAAATGTAGCAAGTGAGATGAAGTATACAGATTAAAATTAAATGATATGTCAATCTTCATTAAATTATGGTATTTACTTAACTTTCTATCACCTTTACTTTTTAACTTCGCTTTAGAATATGCCATTAGGAAAGTTCAGGATAACAGGCAGGGTTTGGAATTGAACGGGCTACATCAGCTTCTTGTATATGCAGATGACGTGAATATGTTAGGAGAAAATACACAAACGGTTAGGGAAAACACGGAAATTTTACTTGAAGCAAGTAAAGCGATCGGTTTGGAAGTAAATCCCGAAAAGACAAAGTATATGATTATGTCTCGTGACGGGAATATTGTACGAAATGGAAATATAAATATTGGAGATTTATCCTTCGAAGAGGTGGAAAAATTCAAATATCTTGGAGCAACAGTAACAAATATAAATGACACTCGGGAGGAAATTAAACGCAGAATAAATATGGGAAATGCGTGTTATTATTCGGTTGAGAAGCTCTTATCATCCAGTCTGCTGTCCAAAAATCTGAAAGTTAGAATTTATAAAACAGTTATATTACCGGTTCTTCTATATGGCTGTGAAACTTGGACTCTCACTCTGAGAGAGGAACATAGGTTAAGGGTTTTTGAGAATAAGGTGCTTAGGAAAATATTTGGGGCTAAGCGGGATGAAGTTACAGGAGAATGGAGAAAGTTACACAACACAGAACTGCACGCATTGTATTCTTCACCTGACATAATTAGGAACTTGAAATCCAGACGTTTGAGATGGGCAGGGCATGTAGCACGTATGGGCGAATCCAGAATTGCATATAGAGTGTTAGTTGGGAGACCGGAGGGAAAAAGACCTTTAGGGAGGCCGAGACGTAGATGGGAGGATAATATTAAAATGGATTTGAGGGAGGTGGGGTATGATGATAGAGACTGGCTTAATCTTGCACAGGATAGGGACCGATGGCGGGCTTATGTGAGGGCGGCAATGAACCTTCGGGTTCCTTAAAAGCCATTTGTAAGTAAGTAAGTAAGTATTTACTTAACTTTAACTCTTGCTTTCTCCGTTTTTAATAAATGGCGCTTGGCCCGCTATGGCTTGAACCCTTCAACTGCATAAAATAAAGGGTAAATATTCTTTATCTTAAGAAGTAATTGGAAAAATTATGAAAACATGTATCATATTTTAGATACATCAATCAGGAATAAATTAAATATAAATTTAAAGAAAAATTATGTAAACTTTGGAAAATTGGGACAATTACAAATCGGTATTAAAAATTAATTGTAAGTAAACTAATTTGAATATCAAAATGAAAATTTGTATATTGCATGTCCACATTGTAAGAAATATGTGGTAAAAGCTTCTGGTTAATTGGTGTGGAAATGTAGAAGTTAGAAATTTCAGAGTTCTGTTGTCTTAAAATAAAATTATAAATTTATTTTATGCTCGACCATGCCGAAATGTAGTAATTATACACCTGGTAGCAGTACTTTAATGCATGTCATTTAAGTACACCTATTCATTAAAGTTCAGGTTTTCGATTATTCTCGGATATGCAATCGAAAGACAACGAGGGAAACGTCACGGAGGCTGGAAATCCAATACTGTCGCAGAAGGTTATGTTCTGTTACTATAATAATTAGCGTTAATTGTAAATAATATTAAAATAAATTCAATTTGTCATCTCGTTTTTCAATTCTAAATCTATTTCCAGGTTATATCAAAATTAGTTAATGTTATTCTCTACATTACATCAAGGTCAATGACATTATTGTTTCTCGGAAAAAAAAATCAATACTTTCGCGTCTGCGCACATCTCATAATTTACGAGCTATGCACAAGGTCACTTCCGATCTTCAGTCAGATACGAATAAAATGAATACTTCTGAATAATTTCAAGTTAGAAATATGATCGAGCATAAAAAGTCGTATGAAACTTGCCTATAATAGTAATTAAGTATGAAAATTATGAAACTCGCTTGCGCTCGTTTCATAAACAAACATACTCGCGTCTTAATTACTATCATTATAGGCTCGTTGCATAATGTACTATTATGTGTTTTGTTGAGTCGTTATATTCATCAGTTTAATGTCCAACTTTTAGTCATTTTTGCTGTTCCTTTGTGAGATATTATGTTTAAACAATGTAACAAGCAACATGTGTAACAATGTTTTATATCCACTATACATGTGTCTATATTTTTCTTCAAGAAAAAAGTAACAAAATGACACTACGGTAAAAATATATAATATAAAAGCTTAAGTATTGCTATGTTGTTAAATGACATTCTCAGAAAAAAATAATGAGGTCGCTGGGTGCACTTCATGTGTTTCATCTCAGTTTTTGCAGTCTTAGAGCTCTAGGCGGAATTAATAGATTCTAAGCTCTCTCATTTGACGTCATGCTCTTGAGAGTCTCGAGTAGATGAAAGTGAAGCAGATAGGCAGCATTAAGTTAGCGGCAGAGATGCTGAGTTGGCGAGTGGATCCATTGCACAACTTCTCGTCACAATAGTATGCGCGATAAGTTATCTCGTCGGAGTTACCATCACGTGTAAAGGGAAGATAATTGGCTAAATCCTGCCCACACATTCTCCACACCAGATTCACGCCATTGTCTGAAAAAAGTAAACCAAAATAAAAGTAGTCTACACATAGAATAAGCCTATATGATTGAGTTCGTGAGTTGAGAGTCAACAAGTCAATTCGAATTAACAAATAAATCATTCTCTTTTACAGCAAAATGAAGAAAGAATGTTTGTACTTTAAATAGATTTCGAAATTTTTAAGAATGTACACTTAGCTGCAAAAAGAATGGGCCGGCCAACAATTTCTAAGTTCCAGAGACATACATTGCGCATGCTCGTCTCGTCAAAGCTGTAGTTCACTAGGTAACACATAATTAAACCATTTAAATTTGCTGTATTTTGTTTAAGAGGCTAAAATATGCAATAAAATCAAATGGCGGGTTGATTCTAGATACATCAGGGCCCTTGAAGAGTGAAATAATAATAAAATTGATAAATACAAAATCGACCGGAGCGAATATGAACAGGAAAACCACGTATTATGCCGAACTGATATAAACAGTTGCAGGAGCGTAAGTTGTTACGGCATTGGTATATTGAACACGCTAGTATTAGTAGCTCAAGGTTCGAATCTCCCCCAATCTTCTTTTTTTATTATTACAAATTTGCCATCATATGTGTCTCGCAAAGCTATAATTATGTGGCGATATGTCTTAGAATATGCCCAAACTCTAATAAATAATAAACCTCCCTCTCTCTTTCAAGCAATACTGCTTTCTGTTAATATAACGTTCTGTCTCGTCATTACGCTTGAAGATGACACAGAAACAATAACTCATTGCCCTAGTTCCGACAGAACTTCGATTGGAGAAATGTCATTTTCTCTGACTAGGTAATTGTCTCCAATAGCAATGATAGTACTGCCCTAGTTTATTGTATGAATGACCACCGATACGCTTCGCGTGAGGGTCGCGTGTTGGGGGTGGATGTCATATGATGGTGCAGGACTTCTGGAATGCATCCACGGTCTGTTTGCGGCAGAAGTCTACGAACACATTTTGGCAAATGTAATGATACCTTCCGCCCAAAAACGATATCCAGAAGGAACACTTTTCTTCCAGCAGGATAATCATCCGATACACACCGCCAACCGGGTTCAAAGATGGTTTACGAGGAGGCGTGATGTCGACCCAGTCGACTGGCTTCCAAATTCACCAGATATGAATCCGTTTCAAAATTTGTGGGCTGCAGTCAAAAGGATCCTACGCTCTAATTGGGTAGAACAACCACCCGTTCGGACACCTGAAGAATTGTGGGACAGAGTTCTAGATGCAAGGGAGAAGATGGCCAAGAATTTAGAACTGTTTCATAATCTTGTGGACTCCATGCCGCACATGAGGGCAGATGTTGAAGCAGGTGGTTTGTGGACGAGATGCTAGTCCCCACCACAGCCTTGTTTTGTTAATATATTAACAAATTGTTTGTTTTTGTTAATTTAATTATTTATTTGTGTTTCATATGCGTCCGTTTTTTTAGGATGTGAAACAAGTTTTTTTGTTTATACAGGCCAGGTCTCACCTATTAATAGCCTTCAGGTGATGGGCAATAATATTTTTACAAGGCAGGCATAACGAAGTTTGTTAACAAATGCCATTTCACATTTAAACTAATAAATTAAGTAAAAGTTAAAAAAAATAATAATAATTTTACCGTACTAGGAGGCGAACTCACAACCTCTTGCACGGATGTCAGACTTCTTACCACTGGGCCACACACTGCTCATAAGGTTTATTACATTATAGACGGATGACTTTAAATGAAGAGACACCACAGCAATGCCTTGCACTGCGTTACGTTTACACGAGTGAACCGCGCGATAGAACTTAGCATTTCTATCGACCAAGAGTCGGCCCTACTTTTTGCCGCTAAGTGTACATCCTTTGAAATTTTGAATCCAATACAAATTTCACAGTAGATATACATTTTTAGTCGCCATGGGAACATGACGCCCGGAATTTGTCTACCCCTGATTTTTACAATAAGTAAAACATACCAAAGTACTTACTTATTTACTTATTGGCTTTTAAGGAACCCGAAGGTTCATTGCTGCCCTCACACAAGCCTGCCATTGGTCCCTATCCTGAGCAAGACTAATCCAGTCTCTATCATCATATCCCACCTCCCTCAAATCCATTTTAATTTTATCTTCCCATCTACGTCTCGGCCTTCCCAAAGGTCTTCTTCCTCCGGCCTCCCAACTAGCACTCTACATGCATTTCTGGATTCGCCCATACGTGCTACATGCCCTGCCCATCTCAAACGTTTGGATTTAATGTTCCTAGTTATGTCAGGTGAAGAATACAATGCGTGCAGTCTGTGTTGTGTAACTTTCTCCATTCTCCTGTAACTTCATCCCTTTTAGCTCCAAATGTTTTCCTAAGCACCTTATTCTCAAACACCCTTAACCTATGTTCCTCTCTCAAAGTGACAGTCCAAGTTTCACAACCATATAGAACAACCGGTAACATAACTGTTTTATAAATTCTAACTTTCAGATTTTTTGACAGCAGACTAGATGATAAAAGCTTGTCAACTGAATAATAACAGGCATTTCCCATATTTATTCTGTGTTTAATTTCCTCCCGAATATCATTTATATTTGTTACTGTTGCTCCCAGGTATTTGAATTTTCCCACCTCTTCAAAGGATAAATTTCCAATTTTTATATTTCCACATCTGTATTTCTCTTAAAATTTAGCATTCAAAATTTTGTAAATATGAGAAAAATAATGTGCATTGATTTTTATATTTAAGATGAAAATGTATTATGAAATAGTAAGTTTCTAGAATGTAGATGTGTTTTCCTTATTGTGAGAATAATTTTCTGTTGCCATGCTGTGGCTTTAAATAAATAATTTTGTTATTAAATCCACACGACAATATACAGTATTTTGTTCGTGAATACTGTTCTTATTGTTCAGTGTTCATGCAGTCAGACACACGAACAAGTAAAATAAAAGCACATGAAACGGAGCTGGAAGATAGCTCATTACAGCCTTGAACAGATCTGAGTCGCAGAGCACAGCTAGTATGATCCATGTACACTTAACTTGTACTCAAAGTAACCAAACGCAGTAGGCCTACTCTACTTATGAATAAAGAAATACATGTTTTCCGAGATATAACTTTATTAACAGTGAATAATTTTAATAGATTAAAAAAAAAGTCTCCACATGTTAACCCTAATCGATTGGGTCTGGACGCTCTCAGCATTTCCGATGTAATTTGATGTAATTCAATTAAATGGCTCCTTTGTTTATTTACATTACAAGAATGTAATTATTGGGGGAAGCGAATACATTAATTAACGTAAACACATGGAAATATAGCTTCCTGTGCTATGGTAATTAATTAGAAACCACGTCTGAGTTCCGTTTTTTCTGTCTATTTATTTATAGTACGAAATCACAAAGATCTCGTTGTTTTTGCGTCTTTGATAAGAATAATGACAAGTTATGAGTTTATTTCGAGAGTGTATACTTGCCTAACTATCCATCGCTTTCAGTTATCTCACATTCCATTTTCTGGGATTCGAACTCAAGTCTTTGGTTTTAAGGTCAGACTTTATAACCGTTTGGTTATGTAAGGGCAATTCAGATATTGCACTAATAGCAAGATAAAAATGGTCGTTTTCAATTCGGTCGGTACAATGTCATCCCCGTTGACGGAATTCCGAATAAATACAGGATAAGGTAGCGAGAAACATAAGAATACAACACAAGCACACGAACACAAAAAATACATCACACTAAAATACGAAAACGAAAACACACACAAGATTGCAACCTTATTCAAGAAACTGAATTACAATATCGCATACAGAACAAATAACACTCTACAAAAACATCTCAACACACAAACAACACAAACAAACAAATACAACCACACAGGCGCATACAAACTCAAATGTAACACCTGCAACAACTTCTACATAGGACAGACAGTCAGATCATTTCAAACACGTTACAAAGAACACATCACAGCCATAACAAAATTACAAAACACTTCCACATATGCAGAACACATCACAAATGCTAATAATTGTACAGGGACATCATTTTATTTTTACTTCAACTTTTATTGTACCTGAGTTTTTTAATGTACTTCACTCCCACTCCTTCTACTCCACACAGAACCAAGGCCGCAGTACTGAGTTAGTGAGTATAGTACGTTTCAGAAATATGTTCGCGTTTTCCAGTGACGAAAACTTCCAATATTGAATCATATTTTCGCACAGGTACTGTCGTCCGTTTGCCTACGTCGCATCCCGGTTTCTTCCACCTGCTGCTGCTCGCTCCACTGTAAAGACTAGTGGCTGGGCTTTCTTAGCTCTTTTCTGAAAACATTAATTTCTGTTAGGAATTCATTGGACGTCTACGTTATATTATGCAACTGTTTAAAATAACTTAAATAAAAGGACCTCGTTAAGTAATTAAGTATCACGTGATTCCCCCCTTTCTACGATCCTGCGACATAACCACTTCGACGGAGTAATTTTATCTGTGCGGGTCGGGCAGAAATGAAGACTGAATTTACAGTACGTAAGGTACTCTTGTATAGAGTAGGTACAGAATTATTTTAACATGAGTTACTAAGTATGAAGGACGAAATTGGTAATTGGAATTAGATGCAATGGTCTATAGTGCGATAATAGGCACAAAAGATCTGAAGCGTGTATCGAAATGAACAGCAACCATTTTAAAAAATGTGTTTAAATATCCATATTATGAATATTTTTGAATTTAACTTCCTTCTCTATATTGTACGCTAATGTGCTGTAGACAGTATAATATACGCTGCATAATGAATACGTTCGCATGGATAACTCAGTTCGTGAGTAAAAAGACTTATTGTTAACACTGTACTGTGTTTTGATTAAACAAGACCTAATGAAAATTATCAAATTCAAAATCGCAATATTTCCTACTTTACGTAAATGGATGAACTACTTTTCTTCCCTCCTATTCGTAGTAAAGTGATTTGTTTGT
This sequence comes from Periplaneta americana, assembly GCF_040183065.1. Classification (NCBI taxonomy): domain Eukaryota; kingdom Metazoa; phylum Arthropoda; class Insecta; order Blattodea; family Blattidae; genus Periplaneta; species Periplaneta americana. Next base: position 172,959,197 of record NC_091121.1, on the reverse strand, counting down.
ATATTACGCCAGTACCATCGAACTCCAGTTGTGGAAGGGGGTAGCAAACGGTGTTTCCGGGTCTCAATCATTAATCTAAAGGTATAGCCAGGTTAATATTAAAAATGTTAGTAAAAATAAAATGATGTCCCTGTATTTATAATTGTAATTGTATTCTTAATATTGTAGTTGTAATCCCCTGGTAGAGGGGAAGAGAAGGCCTGATGGCCTTATCTCTACCAGGTTAAATAAATAAATAAAAATAAAAAAACCTAGAGGGACATCAACACAGACATGGAAATATTACACATCCAACCAAAAAGCCAGAAACTAAACACACTAGAACAATATGAAATATACAGACACACAAAAACACACCCGAATGAAATTCTCAACACACAATTCAATTTCAGAACACACACTCTTTGACTCCACATTACACCACACAAACACACCCTCACAGGAAACAAAACAAGAGGCGGCAAGACCAGCAATGACCAGTTCTGAGGATGACCCATAATAAGTTGAAACATGTAAACCAGGTACGATGGAATTTAACACAAGAAAGTCATATAATACAGAAGAGTTCGCGGGAAAAACGATGAATGTCACAGTTTTCTTAAGGTTGATGTCATTATGTAATTCAATGGATTAGTGCCAAATTTAATGCTGTTCTTATGAAAAATGGTAAAAAGGAGAATTATCACCACGAATACAGTAATCCTTTCCTTTATTTTCTAAAGAAATAGCGCTACATCTTGCAGTTATAGACTCAATTAGATCATTATCTAATCCTTAACAGAAATGTGACATTGATCGTTTTTCCCGCGAACATTCCGAAGATTTTTTTTTTATTTATTTTCTGTGCATTTCATGAAGTTTGCATACCATCTGGTAGGCCAGAAATGACCGCAAATCACTACTTTAGAAGCCCACGTCTGTGATAGGTCTGTTTATCACTGAACAATAATAATGGATCAATAATTCAGAATCATGAAATGTGGACCAAGGTGTTAATACTCACATTCTCCGTCGATTTTGATGCACTGAGTCTCCTCCTTCCCACAGTCATGCGCCATGGCATTGTTCTCGAAAGGATCATTGCACGCCACGTTTGTATCAGGCTCGCACTTGTAGCATTCTAGAGAGTAGCCTGAAATACAGAAGAATGCGAAAGCATACTTATAGAGAGTTTCTTATCAATATTAATAACAATTTTGATGTTTCCTCCCCAGGCGGGTAGCGGCCGGATCCGGGAGCTCCAATTCCAGGTATCTTGACGTAGTTCTAAGTCATCAGGCTCAAGTTTAATTTACAGTGCAAAGTAAGTGATTACAAACCAGTAAATTAGAAGTCACCAAGTTTAGTAATAGCATGATAATTTACTGGAATGTGGTCCATGGAAAGTAGTGAATTTCTTTGAAAATTGCCTCTTTCAGTGTTACAGTTTCAGCCACAGTAGTAGTGATCTCACTGTTTACTACAGAATGTTAAAAAATAACGTTTACAACGTTTCAGAGATAATACAGGAGGTAAAAAACAAATATCTTTTTTAAGTGACAAAACTTTGGCAGATTCGCCGTTTATTGTGTACGTAAGTGTTAGTATAATCCATAAAGAACAAGACCAATAGTCGTTTTAGAGGTGGTGTTCAAACCGCCGTCCATTGAAGGCATTGCACAACTTGTACCTTCGTACTATGGAGTGTCTGCAACGCTCAAAAAGGCCAGCATTGCAGCTTCAACAACGCGAGCAACTAAGTCTTCTACCGTATCGATCGGTGTCTCATACACAAAACATTTCACGTCTCTCCACAAAAAGAAATCCAGTGGAGTTAGGTCCGGTGATCGAGGTGGCCACGGTACCGGCCCACCCCTGCCAATCCAACGATCGGGGAATGTAGCATTTAGGTGGTTCCTGATACGACGATCAAAGTGTGGAGGGGCACCGTCATGCTGAAACCATATTCGTTCTCTGATGTTCAGTGGGATATTTTCTAAAAGTTCTGGTAGGACGTCGCGTAGAAAACAAAATAATTACCACCATGGAGGCTGTTAGGCAACAGATAAGGCCCTACAAGATGGTCGTGCACAAACAGAACTAACCAGTGTGTGTTGTGCCGGAAGTCAAGTCATCTATCCTTCAGGCCATGTAGCGGCAAAACGGCGCATCTGCTCAACTTTTGTCACTTAAAACAGATGTTCGTTTTTATCTCCTCTATCATCCCTGGAACGTTGTAAACGTTATTTTTTAACACCCTGTATATTAGTTTGGAAAGACATTGCTCGAAGAGAAAAGATGTTATATCCATGTTTACTAGGGATCACATAAGCTACTATAGCTGAAAAGTTTACACGGGCGATAAATTTTCATTGGCACAGTACAACAAAAATTCCTGCTTGAAGACACTAAACCTAAACTCTTAGAGTGCTTTTCACTGAACTTGATGAGTAAAATATAATTATGGACAACTTTCTTCAATTCAGCCTATAACTTCTAACTCAAAAGCGATGATTCAATCCGATATTTAGTCATTAACTATACGTCGTTCCATAATGTCTAACAGACGATGTAAGCATTTCCGGTGGACGATGAAAGAAGTATAATTGCTATTCAACCAACTTCAGACGGGCCAACTTCAAGATAAGCGTGGAATGAAACCTCTGCCATTGGTTCAATAGTAAGGATCCTTCTCTTCCTCTTCCGGCAATGTTTACGTCGCCTGTCAGACATTAAGGAACGAAGTATAGGTATAATCGAAAATTGTACATTAAATTCATTGTAATTATTTTATTATTTGTTGCAATTATTGGGATAATTTTATTTCGAAGATATTTCAGTTATTACTTATAATATTTTGCCTTGTTTTAGCTTTACCTTCAAAGTATGATTTTACAAGTGCTCAAATGGTTTCATAGTTCAAATTTTTAAGTTTGCTAAATGTTAATTTTTGATTATCTTCCTATCCATTGTAGATAATTTATAATTTATACTCTTATTTTAAGGGTTCAGAACCATAGTGGGCCAAGCGCAATTTACTAAAACTGTAGAAACAAGGGTTAAAATGAAGTTATTACCATAATTCAATGGATACATATAGCAAGTAATATAAAATATACACATTAAAACTAAATGATATGTCAATCTTAATTAAACTATGGTATTCACTTAACTTTAACCCTTGTTTTCTCAGTTTTTAATAAATGCCGCTTGGCCCTCTATGGCTCTGAACCCTTCATTTCATCATTTTATATTAATACAATATAACTAACCTAAAAACGTTATAATTCATATATTCACAAGTTAGTGAGAGCAATGTTCTATTAATTTTAAATTCACAAAAAACATGTAAACGCTGGTTATAAGAAACAGTGGCATTTCTTACATAATCGCTTATGAAATTCTTCCTCCTTCACATCTGTACTCTCTTTAACATAACTTTTCACGCATTCTTTCTGGCATTTTCTGCATTTAACAATCTAGTAAAATTGTATCTGTAAGAAAGAATCAAGCATGACCTTAGAAACTAATATTAGAGTTTAGTTACTACTTCTGGAATGACTTTAAGATAAGAAGCATTACCTGTGTGGCTTGCCAGCAAGATGATCAAATAATACGCAAGCTTATCCATTTCTGCACCGCTTGTACTGCACTGCGTCCTCTGTCAAACAAGATACACTCTGATATGAATCGACTCAGGTCGATAATCATATCCACGTCACAGACTTTATCAGTTCAGTATATATGTACAGTGTGAAGGTGTGTTTAGGGACAATTGGAGTATACTATTGTATACGTAACGTTAATCTTGATACTTAACAACATGCACTTTTGAAGAACTGACTAACTATTGATAAGCGAATGTATGACTGGCCTTCTGTTATTTGAAATGAATTTGAAGTTTTATAAAGCAATGGTGTCGGTCACAATTTTATTCAGCACAGAATACCGGACGTCAGAACAGAAATCAAAGTAGAATTAATGCACGGGGAATTTATTCTTATTGGGAATTTTGAAACAATTGCCACCATAAAGTGAGAAGCTCCATCGCAACCATTCTTCGGAAAGCAAAGTGGGAGGTTTACGAAAAAATGCACTGCTTGGCTGAGAATGGATCAACCAGAAGAGCAGGCATTATAGCCATCGAACGTCGGAATCAAAGAAGCCTCATTCTTGACCCCACTGTCCGTTTTGACGATGATCAACAAGCCAATAACGTTAACGATGAAAATAAGTCTATTTACAATCCATGTATTCCTCACTTTTCAGTGAGAGATACAAAATGAATATTGATACATGGGAAGTGAAAGGACTTCTTTTTGGCGCTAGGGGAACTTCATTTAATTTAACCAAAACCATTCTCCTTTCTCTTAAATTTTCTAATGAGGACATTAACAAAATTTGTATAATGGTATTGAGAGATTCATTATCCATTTTATACAATCACATGTATAACACTACGTAATATATATATTTTACTTCATTTCATTACTCTTCATTGTACTTTTACCTCAATTTCTTCGAAATCAAATTGTAATTTATTTTTAAATTTATCATTGTTCCATATTCTCTCCGCAAATCATATTGTATTTTATTTTTAATTTAACCTCTGCTTTGTATTCAGGATCCTAGTGGTCAGCCGTAGATGTCGGCCAAATGTCCCAAATTGTGGAATTACTAGCAAATGAAAAATTAGGGTAAAAGAGTGAACAGAAATATAATAATAATAATAATAATAATAATAATAATAATAATAATGATAATGATAATAATAATAATGATAATAATAATAATAATGATAATGATAATGATAATAATACTAATAAGTATTATTAATAATCATGGCCAATAATAATAATAGTAATAATAATAAGACTAATTATTAATAATATTAATAATAATGTCTACTTAATAATAATAATATTAATAACAATATGACCAATTAATAATAGTATTCTTAGGTTTAATTAATAATAATAATAATAATAATAATAATAATAATAATAGAGGAAGAGTTACAATTATTAATATGAAATAGTGTAATATACGACCTGAGATAAGTTGTATTATAGCGGAAGCCTTGCAAATTAATAACTGTTGATGAAACGTGTATCAATATTGCGTTTTCGAGGAAAGTGTACATTTTGGCAATAAGTTCTTTTCTTGAATATATATTGTTATTTCTCAATGTTAGAAATAATAATGATTTTCTTAAAGAGGAACAATCTAGGTTTATAGCAATGTATTTTTAATTGATTTCGTTTTTAAATTATGGTATGTCTTTATACCATGGTTTTCTGTTTCGTTACTAGTATTGACATCTGTAAGAGTAGGGAAAACCTCACCTTCCAACACTGCCTGCTGGATCACATCCTATAGTGTACTAGTCAAAGAAATAATATTAACTATAATTGCACTGTAGTAATAAGCTTCTGATTTATGTAAAAATAATATATCGAAGTGTGAATTTAACCAGAATTTTTCAACAATGGCTACTTTTGTAAACAGGGAAGTTTACAGGCTATAAAAATGCGCAGAAAATGCTATCGAAGATGTTTGAACAGCACTACTATCTTGTGGACGACGTTGTAATTACAAAAATAATGTTAATCACCAGAGTCTGTGGTTAGTCACTGCATTATGCTGTACTCTCACGGGAAAAGCATTAATTTAATCGATAATTATTTATTGTATAAACTGGTACCAAAAAGATTCGAATAACTAATCTCAATGAGTAATGGATATGATAGAGTCATAATCTCTATGATAAGAAGATAACCCAGAATTCGAACAGTCATGTTCTTGTGATGCCTTCATAGCAGTGGAATTATAATTCGAAGTAACCGTTGTTTTCTTTTTTTTTAAGTAAATGTAGTTTTGCAACAAACTGCATGGTAAGAATCACTTTGATATTCAGTTTTAAGATGTAGATAATCTGTAAACTTTTAAAAAATTAGTTACTTGTTTCCCGCATCATAATTAGATCGTATATTATTATATCTATTACAGAGGTCTGCAAAATTAAGGGTCGTACAAACTTTTCTAAAAATGTATGCTACATTTAAACTTTCTTGGGGTGCTAAATACAAAACTTAGCTCAGATTTTCTCTATCACATATCATTCTTCCGCAACGTGCAGTGACCCTTTTAGCAATGTGAATGTAGCGTTATTGATTTTAATATGTAAAAGTGATGAAGTCAAACATGTCCTGTGGCAAATATGTATGTATGTATTTATTAACACTACAATTGGGTATACACCCGGTGGCAGTGATATATAATATAGAATAATACAATAGTTACAGCAATAAAAAAATAAAATAAACGTAAATTTACTTCTAACTATAAATAAATAGATGCAATAAACCCAGGACTATGAATAAAACTATGCTAAAATAAACGCCTACAATAAACAAAAGTAAACCTAACTTATAAGTACTTCTATTTCACACAACTATTACCAACTTAAGTAATTACATATCACCTTAATTAATTATATATCAACTTAGACAATTACATGACACAACTTTGATAATTACACTGCACCTACAATTACATTTTCAGTCTAATCTTCTCAACCTTTCCTTAAAAGTATTGATTTTGAGAGAACCACCCTGAAAGTTTGCCGCAGGTAAGCTGTTCCAGTCTACTATTGTGCTGTTAACAAAGGAAAATTTTGCCACGTCGGTTCTTTGTTTTCTGCATTTAAACTTCCTAATATGATCTGCCCTGCCTAAGTATGATGGTGTTGCTAATCTAGCATTGATGTCGGTCCATGCTTTGTGTCCCATTTGTGCCTTAAACAATGCGGTGAGTCTGGTTTTTCGTCGTCTTGATTTGAGAAATTCCCACTCTGTCTTTTACTATCTCTTCACCATGTCCCTTTACCATTTTGACATATTTTGCTGCATTAAAAGTACATTTTACAAAAACTATTAGATTGTCATAATTAACAACTCATACTTAGTGAAATGTTTTATACCTCCTTCTTCTTTTCAAGGTGAAGTTGCGTTTGTTGCCTTTCCTCTTGTGTGAAGTTCAATAGATATTCTTTGAGGCCACTGTTTTTGTTCCCAGTGACTGCTTCTTGCTCTGCTGTCCCATTCACAGAGGAAATATGAAAACTTAGTATATCCAGCCTGCTGACCAAGAAGCATGCATAACTCTACTCTGTGAGATCTTCACAGATCATCCAGTTACGATCTTTATATTTTATCTTTGTAAGAACCAGTTCGAGGTTCTCTTAAGTGTCTTTAAGATGTACCGAATGACCAACATGTTACGAAGCATACTTGTTGCCTTTGTGCAAAAGCACTGATCATTGCCTTCAGACTTCTTTTGAAGGAATCGATCAAAATCTTCATTTATCCACTTCATGCCACTGTTGCCAACATATCGCCCTACAATCTCGCTAACTTTTCAACAAAAAGTAGCTAAATATCTCCAAAGTTTGTTAAAATATCCCCAGAAATGTCGCTAAAAATTAATAAAAAATATCTCTAAATAAAAATAAGAGAAACATACATATGCGGAGAAAAATATCATTTCCTCGTCCTCACACCCTTCTGCGGAGTCTGGTTGCATTGTTGACGGCTGTGATGTTGAGGTGGAAGATGTGGGAACAGCTGATTGTGAATACACTGCACTTGATCCAATCGTTGACACTACACTTTCTAGCAAATTATAAGTGTGGAAATTTTCACCCAAACGTTTGACCACATTTGTTTTTGTGAAATCTAACACTTTTAAAATCGTATATATTAAAATATATTAAAACCAGCAAAAACTATAGCACTCTACGAAAACATCTAAATACACAAACAACAAATATAACCACACAGGCGTATGCAAACTCAAATGTAACACCTGCAACAACTTCTACGTAGGACAGACAGGCAGATCGTTTCAAACACGTTAAAAAGAACACATCACAGCCATAACAAAATTACAAAACACCTCCACATATGCAGAACACATCACAAATGCTAACCACACCCACAGAGACATCAACACAGACATGGAAATACTACAAATACAACCAAAAAGCCAGAAACTAAACACACTAGAAGAATATGAAATATACAGACACACAAAAACACACCCCAACGAAATTCTCAACACACAACTCAACTTCAAAACACACACATTCTTTGACTCTACACTATACCACACGAACAAACCCTCACAGGAAACAGAACAAGTGACGCCAAGACCAACAACGACCAGTTCTGAAGATGACCCATAAATAGGTCGAAACATGTAAACGAGGTACGTTGAAATTTAAGACAGGAAAGTCTTACCATACATATTCCGAAAAAAAAAAAAAAACTGTAGTCTGATTTGCTTGACACGAACTGTCGGCACAAAATTTCAAAACTCCATTGTTTCAGGTCGGTTCAGAGTGGAAAATCTCCGCGTTGCGAGGAAGAACCAAGAATTAGCTGGAGCTCACGACTCCTCACGTTTACGGGTGTTGGAGCAGTAGCATGAGAGACAGACCTAACCCATGAGAATCATTGAATCAACATTTTTCACCCCTGATCATTTATCACAAATATATGAGATCAGGGCTTTCACGTATGAATCATTAGACTACTCAGTCATGCACCCATGCCTCTTCTAAAACTAAGAAGTGCATGACTTCAGTTGAATGTTTTAACTTAAAAGAAAAAGGAAAAGGTAGAAGGATGCAGGAAAACATAAAATGTACTCTTGTGTAAAAATGGTGAGTGATGTGCCATTTTTATATCATTTTTGGCTTCAGCACACAAAAATACGTGTAGGAGAAGTAAACATTTTTTAACAGTTTTTTGGTCGCAGGTCTGTGTTATGTTTCATGTTGTTCCTTACCACTCCAGCAGTAATAACGGTAAGCTGTTTTGCGACTTATCGCTAAATATAGGAACACTGCTTCATGCTGAACATTAAACTTTTATATCAAACCAGGAATATCACTCCAATATATTAAGGCATTCTATCGTAAAAAGTAGAGCGTAACTTCCTTTTCTCTACTTCTGTATCAATGAAGAAATATTCCTGGTGTCAGCAAAATCATTTCGTTTAACCTGGAGCGTAAGAGCTCAACTTTTTCCTTGTGTAATCCTAAATCTCTTATTAAATCATTGAGTTCTAACTGGTAAACTCATCAGAACTTCCACTTTCTACATCACACAGCCTTCTAGATTATGTTTCTGATGTTCATCAATAGGTTAGTACAAAATTTTATATTAGAGCACTGGGTTATGGATGCAGTAAAAATGGTGAGTGATGTGCCATTTTTATGTCATTTTTGGTTTCAGCACACAAAAATACATGTAGGAGAAGTAAAATTTTTTAACAGTTTTTTGGTCTCAGGTCTGTGTTATGTTTCATGTTGTTCCATACCACTCCATTAGTAATAACGGTAAGCTGTTTTGCCGCTAAAGTTCTACGAAGGTTTCCGGAGTTGGTGCCAACACTGAGAACTCCGTTATGGCACCTCAGAAACACAAACTGAAGTTACAGCAAGAAACTCTACAATAAGCTTCATGAAGTATTCTTCAACGACAACATGTAAGAAATAAAGGGTACTAAAATTAAATATCCCTCAGTTTTGTGATGTATGGCTAATTTTACGTTAATACATATTCTATGCAGGTGACGGAGTTGATAGTGGTAGTACCATTGTAAGTAATTTATTTTTCACTAAATTTTGCCCTCTATCGTGGGAATTGTGTGGCCACAGATTTGGCACTACTGCAATATGCTTGCAAGACCAATCGTGACTTATTTTCTTGCTTGATACACAGCATGTCACCAAAGATAATTAATTATAGTTGATAATTTGAGTATGATTATGAATCGAGGCTGTTGGAGAAAACTTTCTCCCCTGTCATACATTTGTTCTCTGTGTGTGTCAGAAGGTGGAATGCTATTCTCTTTGATGAAATTAGTCTGTTGGCTAAGCTATGGCTCGAATTAGTTTTTATTATACAGAACAACAAATTTTAACTGTTTGTGTGTTGAACATATGGTACCGTACATGTTTACTCCATAATTATAAATTCTAAACATGAATATAACAATTAAAAATAGCCAGTTACGGATTTCGAGAAAATAAAAATATTATAGGCCTATTAATAAAGTGTACTACCATACGTAATGGATGATGGAACATTTTGCTTGTTATATTTTAATTCAGAAGGTCAAAATTAGTAAGAATTATATATATTTTGATGTACCGAAGTACATATGATATTTCCATGCAGATATTCTGCGTCATCACATGATGATATGCGTAATAAATCACTTTGTGATTTAAGACGGCGCCCATACCGTCGGATCCCGGCCAAATAGTCACTCATCTGAGTGCACCTCAACACATGTATGGACTTCGGTCCTGCGTTCATAGACATCTATGACGTAGTGCAGAGGGCGGCCACTAGAGGGAACCCAAGAGATGGAGCTTAATCTGAGACGATTCTAAACGGCGTCGGGGTTGTATCCGGCGTGGCTTAGTGGATAAAGCATCAGCACGTAGAGCTGAAAACCCAGGTTCAAATCCCGGCGCCGGAGAGAATTTTTCTCCGTTCCATCACTCTTTCATAGTAAGAATTAGTTTTGTCTCTGACGCAAAATGGCTGTTGACCATTATTATAGTGAGTTAACTTGTATGAAGATTAAGATTAAACAGAACGTTAGTGAAATTATACCCAAGTCTTTGTGACAATATTAACTGCAAGAAGAAGAAAGACTCGCCACATATTGTTAGAATATTTTACAGTAGGGCTGACATATTGAGATTAATAATACATACATTTGTTTCTCACATGTTTTATACATATACTAGTGGCTTGTACAGCAAACGCTGCAAACTGAGTCCATAAGAAGTTCAAATAAAAATAGTTCAGATTTATTTTCAATGAAGGATACCAGACATTTTGAAAGTTATTTGATTCCATAATAGTCAAGCATACTCCCTCTGAATGTTTTTTATGCCGATACTTTTCCTTGAACTATTCGTCTTCAGTTCTTGAGTGTCAATGCGAAATCGCAAGTAACAATGTCAGGACGGTCAGCGAGTTTTTCATGTGGGAGTAATGCAGTAGCTATTTCAGGTCATTGAGGATTGTAGGTGAAAGTTAAGAAAATGTAAGGTTTGTCATGCTTTGGACAAAAGACTTAGCATCTTGGTATAGCTGCTGTATGTTTCGTGAACTATCCTGAAATGTAGAGGGCAGAATCACTTTTTCCCACTAAGAGATCTTGCTGAGGTGATCAAGAGATTACAAAATCTTCCAGGCCTCTTATTTTATCAGTAAGTAATAAGTTACCTTTTGATCTCTTCTTAAGGATTGTAATTTTTGCGCTTCCTCCAGACAATACTGATCTACCAAATACTGTTGGATTAATTTCTGCAACAATGAATGTTATCCCGTATATTTTCTGTAATATAGGCTGTTGTGAGGAATCTATTGCTGAGATGCGAAAAATGAGGCGAATGATATGTCAGAGTTGTAGAATCTTATATGAGCCCTAAATAAAATTGTCCATCGTATATCATTGGTAGTTTCAGTGTTTCATTCGTTGCTGGTTGCGGGAAATAAACTTACTCATCACGGTAGCAAAAGTGAAATGGCATGCCATTTTCCCTACAACAAAATATGCTTGGCAGCGATCACAAATCCAATCGATTAAACCGAAGAAATATGAAATTAATTTTGATGTAGTTTAAAGACGCAGCTAAAATAGGAAGCATGACACAATTACTACCCAGGAAAATTAGAGAATCAGACATATAAATATCTGTATCCCACTGCCATTAAATATATGAAAAAGACCCACAATACTTGATTAATAACTGTGAAAGCATTTCATTTTTAATAACAATATTGTTACCTTACGTGAATTTTATAGTTTTCAGTAACATATATAGCCGTTACTCAGTAAATTATAGAAATGAAGATGTAATATAAAATATTCTTTCTCTGCGTCTACTTACTTAAAGCCCCAAAAGGTTTCACTTTCATATCGTCAGTATACCATTATGTGTTGCATTAACTATAATATTTCATTTTTAATGGTAATAATGTTATCGAACGTTCTTACGTTTTGTAGTTCTTAATATCCAATACACAGCTGTACTCGGAAAACTACAGACCAGAGAATCAGAACTGTAAGTTATTTTTATACGTTATCAAAAAATTACACAAATGAAGATCGACATATTGGCATTATGATGTGAAATAATCTGAGCCATCTGAACTCTATGTCAGCAATTCTGTAGGTCATGGCCTTCGTGTACTAGTCTATTGTTTATTGTAGTGTGTGTTTTGTTTTATTCTGAAATGCAATTAATTAGTTCTCAAAAGTGACGAAAGATGGATTTGGGAAAATAGGAAATGATGTAGGAAATTTGGCATTTCACTGAAAACTACTATTTTTCTGAAAAACTTTGGGTTCCAAGCTTCAAAATGAGGGGTCATTTATTAAAATCCGTTCAGCCGTTTTCCTGTAATTTCCATTACCAGTTCAAATTATATATATATATATATATATATATATATATATATATATAGATTTTTTTTTTAGAAATACACACATATACGTATACATAATCATACAGTATTCCTATAATTACTGTCACACAATGCTACATAAATGTTACATACATTCCATTGAGAATAGTTTTTGATACAGAAAATTGATCTGTCAAACGTGCCTTATCTCATGTCTCAGGCATCGACGTCAATGATTTATTGGAGAGAATTCCTGTCCTTAATTACCCGATATAAAGCTTAGTCCATGACTCTTAGAAATTAAATATACAATACCATCTCTTTAATTTATTAATTGATGTATAATAATAATAATAATAATAATAATAATAATAATAATAATAATAATAATGATAATGATAATGGTTTATTTTAGCTGGTAGAGTTAAGGCCGTTACCACTCAACCAGAAATACATATGAATGAACTTACAACTTACAACGAACACAACAATTTGATTTAGATAAAAGTTACGTGTATACAAGAGTTACATAGGAATTAAACAGTAAAATACTATGAATTTTATTAATAAATTAAACAATGAAATACAAGCTGTGCAGCAGAATTAAAGTAAAATACATAAAATGTAAATATATTTTAAATAATGCTAGATAATAGGAAGAGATGATTAGCGACAATTGAAGCGTTGAGCCGAATAACGGTCTATGTTACAATCTGCTAACTGGGCAGAAGGAACAAAAATGTTACATCGTAATTCCGCTCATAAATTTACTATCGGACGGGCAACATAGACCGTTATTCCATCAATATGTTTTGTACACTAAGCGAAGTATACTATTGTATGTTATTGAAAGTCATATTACATATCATAAAAGTTTTTTAACAATGTAATTCCACAGAAATGCTACTGAGGAATACAGACAATAAACAGTTTCATACAATCAGAATATTATGAAATATATAAAATCAATAAGAAGGTTAAATTATGAACAAAATGATTATAACATTTTTAAATGCTATATATTAATATGAATTAATATAATGTAATTTATTAAAGTTACACTCAGTGTCATATTATGAATAAACATACAATATTTATCAAATAATAACACTATTATTAGGAAAGAACTGCAGCATTGAGATGTAGGGACACTATTCAATAAATGAAAGTTGTAACGATAACAAACGAATAAAGAAAATTAAATATTACAGTTGATAAATAGTTGGGGGATGGAATTTGAACCCCCTATCCCATATATTCAGTATCCATCCCAACAGATGGTTTATCTGTTAAGTATACATTTTATTAAGTTAATAATGAAGACAATAACAATCACAGTTTTTAAATGCTGACTGTAAGAGAGTAATACATTTTAAACAGCTTCTTTCTGACATCAAAAGCAAGCTGTGATCACATCTTACAAGAATTTCCACAAATCTGTTCCTGAAATGAATTACAGTGACAATTACACTCTTACTACGTCATACTACTTTTGACCAATAAAACGGTACGAAAGGACGTATTTCAACCAATCATGGCTGCTTATTGCACAATTTTTTCGCGTCCCTAGCATTTGTTTAATTTTATCGCGTCCCTAGCATTTGTTTCTTTGTTTGCCAACATTTGAAACTGCGCTGGTCTGGACGTCAAAAAAAAAAATATATATATATATATAATTACAAACCACTCCAGTCGATGCACAGCAGTTTCAAATATGACTCGCATTGGCATTCAAGAACAACAATTAATAAAAATCACTGATCATACCTATGCATCTTCTGAAATCCGATTTACAAATAAATGAAGAGCACCATTCGGAAATCCTGAATAAGTTGAATACACCATGTAGGCCTAAATCAACGAGTTCCACTTCTATTACGCACACGTCCAATATAACATCAATTGAACCACCAACCACATTCAAATTTGAAAATTGTACATTCAATAATTATTCCTTTTAAAATTATTCATGTTTATTTTTTATGTCATCGTCGTTAATTAAAACTTTTCTAACACTTGTGTATATTATTTAGGTTATGTTATAGCTTCTGCTATATGATATTATGAATAGTCACGTATCAGAGATTGTTTAATACTGAGATTTATTGAAAATCATCTGTCAAGTGACGTTGATTACTGGGATCCGGATGACTGAAGTGGAATGCAAATGTTTTAATAAAAACGAAACTGAATCAACAAAGCCTTCTTGACTAGTAACCGTCTACAGAGTTCAATGAAGATTCCATAGTTGGCACAACTGCCATCTAGCGTAATGGTGCAATAATACATTTGAAGACAGGTTTATTTTCGTAAGTCAATTAATATTTTATTGTACTGGAGTACTTTGTTACTTATAATCTTTATATACGTTCTTCTAATCGTGTAATAGTCAATTAAATCCCACTCGAGTTTTGATTTTCTCTAGATAAATCAAAACCTCTAGTGAGATTACTGTTGATAAAATTTTAAGATAGACTTTAGTGGCAAAACACAACATTGACCAACTAACACTAGGTAAAGTGTAATTAAAATACAATTAATAAATTACTGCAAAAGTAACAGGTAGGAACTTACATTACTTGAGAGAACATTCATCTTCTTTATTGTATACCTAAGGCCATTATCCCTCAGCGACTTCCATGACACATCTTTCCACTTATTAATATTAATTTGTCTGGATTCTTTTTTTTTTTTTTAGATTTATTTAGCCGGTCAATATCTACCGTAGAAATCGTCACTGTCTTGCAGTCGTCCATTTTGTGTAATAGATCGACCAAAACCTGATACACAGAGTTCAAGTACCCAGTATTCGTAAAGAGAACAAACTCCCATGCAATAACTCCCGATACGATGTAAACAAATGGTTACACTAGAAGTGACTAGTGACCTAGACCGTTGTTCCAACCAAGAAATTCATGGTTGTAACTCGTGTAGAAGTGCCTCTGATACAGATATTGAAAAACAATTTGGTGGCAGCTGTGTAAGATTATACAGAGCATTATTCCTTTAAAAATTCGTGTATCTTCTGTTTACAATCAGTTCTACGGAGTTCTACCCAACTGACATTCTACACGTATTTCTGGATTCACTCATAGGCCTACTTGCTACATGCCCTGCCCATCTCAAACATCTGGATTTAATATTCGTAATTATGTTACGTGACGAATAAAATGGGTACAGTTATGCGATATGTAACTGTCTCCGTTCCTTTGTACCGTCACAATCTTAGCCCCAGATAGTTTTCTGAATATCTTATTCTCGAACATTCTTAACATTTGTTCCTCTCTCAGAGTGAGAGTCCAAGTTTCACAAACATACTGCACAACGCATGTGTCACGAACGTTTTCCTCATCGCCTCACTCCACCACATACCATTTTTGTCAGAATATAACAAGCTGTCCACACTTGTGGAGTAACGGTCAGCGCGTCTGGTTGTGAAACCAGGTGGCCCGGGTTCGAATCCCGGTCGGGGCAAGTTATCTGGTTGAGGTTTTTTCCGGGGTTTTCCCTCAACCCAATACGAGCAAATGCTGGATAACTTTCGGTATTGGACCCCGGACTCATTTCACCGGCATTATCACCTTCATATCATTCAGACGCTAAATAACCTGAGTTGTTGATACAGCGTCGCAAAATAACCCAAGAAAATTAAAAAAAATACAACAAGCTTATTTTCCATTGAAACGATACATTTCCGGACACGGGTTCCCAATCAAAACTTTATCTACTTAGTCCCCTCTACAATCTCTAGAATTTTGTAATAGGAATTATGAAACACCCTGTATATTTTTACTAAGGAAACAATTCATATAGATTATCTCCACGTTTTTTAACCGTAGGAGCCAAATGTTCGTTTTCCCTAATCTTAATTACACAGCATGGTATGTGTACAAAAATTTATGGGTTCACTAATTATTATAAGCTCAAATACTAAATGGTAAATCAGTAGGCCTATATGTTCAGTATGAAAACCAGCTAAGCTCGACCATTCATCTGACAATCAATTGAAGATTGTGATCCGAAAACTCCCTCACTCCATTTGGCCATTTTTATGATTTATACATTTATGTTATTGTGTTTGAGACCTAAATCATTCTATTTTCACCTTGTTTTCTTCCGAAACAATGCCAATCCTTACTTAAATGTTTGCGTTATTGTGCGTGTAATTAGAAAACTCCCTCAGTTCGTAGAGCGTTGGAGGAAAAAACTAGCCCAGTCCTATCATAAAAAATTAATTTAACACTTCAATTGAGGGGTTCAGAGCCATAGTGGGCCAAGCGCCACTTATTAAAAACGGAGAAAACAAGAGTTAAAATTAAGTGATTACCTTAATTTAACGAAACATATAGCAAGTAATATAAAGTATGCACATTAAAATTAAATGCTATGTCAATCTTCATTAAATTATGGTATTCACTTAACTTTAACCTTTGCTTTCTCCGATTTTAATAAATGGCGCTTGGCCCGCTATGGTTCTGAACCCTTCAATTATGTGTGTGTGTGTTTTTTGCCTTCAATCACTCGTGCTAGTCGATTAGGTTAGGTATATTTCTGTGTATAGACATGTGACACAAGTGAATATCAGACACTTCCTCTATATGTTAATTGTATTAAAACTATTGTACCTTCGTTATTCATATTTAGACATTCACAGTTAATAAATGCAGACTTCTTAGCTTATAGTTCTTCGGTGTCATAGTCTAATGAACAAGCGAAGAATGAAGAAGCAACTTGATAAGAGCAATGTAGAAAACAGGGACGTTGTTTGCCTTGCAGATCCATTACACAGCTCTGTGTAGCAGAAATTTATTACGGTGGTGCCGTCGGGGTCGTCGTCGTCGTCTCTCCGTTGTAACAAGCTGTCGTACAATAATCCACACGTCCTAGTTACTGTTACTGTATCGTCGCCTGAAACAAAAGCAAAACATCAGATAGACAACATGAACCAATTCCCTGCTTAATAAAATATTAATCTCTGCTCAAAAATAAGTTAAATAACATCCATCAAAGTAAACCTTTGTTTCTTTATTATTAATAGAATGTACAGGACAATTACAAATGATTCTTTAGGTTTTAAGTCATATATTTGCGAAAACTATGGATGCAATATGTTTGTGCCAATCATGAATCGAAAGAAAAACTCTGAAAGTTTACTCAGCGTATAGGGAATTACAAGTATGGATACTGCGCGAGAAAGAATAAATAAATAAATAAATAAATAAATAAATAAATGAAAATAAGTAAATAAATGAATGAAAATAAATAAATAAAAATAAGTAAATAAGTAAATAAATAAAAATAAATAAATAAGTAAATAAATAAATAAAATTAAATAAATAAGTAAATAAATAAATAAATAAATAAATAAATAAAAATAAATAAAAATAAATAAATAAATAAAAATAAATAAAAAATAAATATAAATAAATAAATAAATAAATAAAAATAAATAAATAGTAAGTAATTAAATAAGTAAGTAAATAAGTAAATAAGTAAATAAATAAGTAAGTAAGTAAGTAAATAAGTAAATATATAAGTAAATAAAATTAAGTTAAGTTGGGTTAAATTAAATTAAGTTAAAATAAATTAAGTTAAAATTAAATTAAATTAAATTAAAATTAAACTAAATTAAATTAAATTAAAATAAAAGGTCAATGAGAAAGAACAAATAAATAAATAATGTATTTTTGATTGCATAATGTATTAAACACATTAGCCTCTACATTATCGAATGCGACCAGAAAAAAAATAGACGCTGAATGAAGTTAGCGTTAAGCTAATGTGAAACCAGTCAGACACAAGTAATTAAGTCAGAGGAGGGAGAAGATGGTGGTGATGAATGTGGAAAAGGAAAGAAAAGAAACATTTATTGACTTATTTGTAACATTATTAATTACTACGATTGTCGTAAAATAATACATATAATCACTAAATTATTGGTGCAGTATGTTAGAGTCTGGCTTAGGAAAATATTTGGGGCTAAGCGGGATGAAGTTTCAGGAGAATGGAGAAAGTTACACAACACAGAACTGCACGCATTGTATTCTTCACCTAACATAATTAGGAACTTAAAATCCAGACGTTTGAGATGGGCAGGGCATGTAGCACGTATGGGCGAATCCAGAAATGCATATAGAGTGTTAGTTGGGAAACCGGAGGGAAAAAGACCTTTAGGGAGGCCGAGACGTAGATGGGAAGATAATATTAAAATGGATTTGAGGGAGGTGGGGTGTGATGATAAAGACTGGATTAATCTTGCACAGGATAGGGACCGATGGCGGGCTTATGTGAGGGCGGCAATGAACCTTCGGGTTCTTTAAAAGCCATTTGTAAGTAAGTAAGTATGTTAGAGTCTGAAGACTACGTGTGCTAAAAAATACTCACTGATTTGCTTTACTTTGACACACTTTGTCTCTGTCTCTCCACAGTCATACTCAAAATTCTTATTTTCAAACGTATCTTTGCAAGATGAACTTAAAATGGTGTCTCTGCAGCTGTAACATTGCATGGAGCGCCCTGGAACAGGAATTGTGAAACAAATAATATCCGATAGAATTTACATTAGATCTCAGATGCGATTTCGAAGATGTATGTTCACATTAACGGTAGTGGGCTTTATTATAAGTTATAAGATTTTGTAATACTCTCTTCTCTTAAGAAATAAATCTTCCTGTAAATGTAAGTTTTATTGTTGACATATCGCGTACCACATACAGAATATTAAATATTTAATAGGCTTAGCAAACGGTAAATATAATATTATAAAAATGCTTTGAAATAGATATTTAATATTTCAGGGACAACAGAGTTTCATAAATCTTAATCTGTTTGATCGCAGGGATGTATAAATGGTTACATTTAATTTGTGATGATGTATCACAGTACTCTCTATATACCTTGCTGTAACACTAATATCCATTGTTAACCATCCTTGTTTACATATTTTGAGTATTGTAACTACATTTTCTATAGTAATGTCACAAGAGGTCTGAGATTTGCCATTAAATCTCAGGCCTCGAGTGACATTTATTAGGACTATTTCGTGAATAAATTAAAAATGTAAATAATATATCCCTAAAGTTCGTTCACAAAATGTCAAGAATTGTATATTTATGAATACTTAACATATTCAGACATTGTGAAGTTGAAATACTCGTAGATGAATATCGATTACTGCAATAAAGAAATTGAATGTTATTCAGTAATACCAGTTGAGAAAAGCGAAATATAAGTTTAAAATGGTTAATTACCTGTACTGAGTTTTTCTCTTGTTTTATAACAGAAATACATTTTCATACGTAGCTCATTTAAATCCAATTTTAATCCATTTTATTTATTACAGAAGAAAATAATTAAAATATGTCTTCATAAACCTATTGATTTCCCATCTCAAAATTTGTTTCTAATCTTTAATGTACTTACAGATTTATTATATTGTGTTAATAAAATTCATACATAAAAATCGAAATAATTTTTAATTGTATTCTCATAGTTATCAAACAAAAGGTATGAATTCTTTAAGATTGTTTGAACCAAAATGCAACACTGTTACAGTATTTAATCATAGGGTAGGGTGGGGCTACTTGAATCAATTTTACTTCAGTCTCAATTCACAGCTATAGAATTCCCATTTTCAAAATTGGAACATCATTTTACATTGCAGTGAGGTGTTTTCTATTAAGAAATAGCAAATTTAGTTTTCATACGCGAGTATATTCCAAGATAAACAAGATATTATAGAACATGTCAAAACATTGATTTTTCACAAAAGGTGGGGTAAATTGGATCATTAGTGGGGCTATTTGGGTTACATGTTTCGTTGCAACACTGTATTGAAATGCAAACCCACAATGTTATAAACTAATAAAATCATAATAATATAAAAAATATTATAAACTCAGAACCTGAAACTAGTTATAATATAGGCGAACTAAACACATTTTCCACAAGTAAATTGTTTTCGTCCGGCTGCTCCTACGCACATATCATGGTATCAGGTTTTGCATGACTGGCATCTTATCCAGTCACCTTTTGTGAACGAATTCTTATCAAAATAATTGACCCCGCAAAAACCACATGGTTCACTGTCATCTTCAGTCGTTTCTTGTGATGATTCTTCATCTGAACTGCTGGCTTTTTTTTTTTTTTTTTTTGCTAACTATCTTCTTGCCTTTTGTGGATTAGTTTCTTGATTCCTTAACAGGTGTGCTCTTCTCTAATTGCAACTTTCTCTTCGCTCTGGTTTTCTCAATATTTTCAGAGGATGTCAGATGAGAATTAGCTTGCTTTTGTCTGTTTACATTTTTCTTTATCATATTTTTCATATGATTCAAGTAGCCCCAGTAAAAATGATTCAACTAACCCCAT
This sequence comes from Periplaneta americana, assembly GCF_040183065.1. Classification (NCBI taxonomy): domain Eukaryota; kingdom Metazoa; phylum Arthropoda; class Insecta; order Blattodea; family Blattidae; genus Periplaneta; species Periplaneta americana. Next base: position 172,938,354 of record NC_091121.1, on the reverse strand, counting down.
CCTTTGGATTTACGTATAACTCACGTAGTTCCTACGTTTCGCAACAGAATGCGCTAGTTGTACCGTAAAAGAACGAATGGAGTAGTATGTTACTTGACAACAGATAGGTTATACGGAATAACTACATAATTTTAACACTAAGCCTTATTTATTAACGTTTGAAGATTGTATGGCATTAAAAACAAAGCAAATGGCGCTTACCTATATGTCTTTGAAGTTCTCCTGAAGCTTGAAAAATGTATGTAATGACTTAAAAACGCTTCAACAACACGGCCAACTGATCTGTACAAGTTCTCAATGGTAATGGCTGCCTATATGTGCAACAGTTTGTGCGCAGTAGGCCAAATGCTTAAATTGATCCTACTAGCCCCTTGATTCAACTAACCCCACCCTACCCTAGTAGTAATTTAGGCCCAAAAATATATAACAAATTTATATTTAAATATCCTAATCTTGTCAATTCTAATAGTTCTGGTATTAAATTAAAAAGTTATGTATGGATTTTGTAATAATTGAAAAATTGTAAATATAAATTTATATACTATAATTGCACAGTAGACATAAGACAAATTGTATTGTATAATTATTAATTTCAATTCAGGAATCCGCCCCTGAGCATGAGTTCTACTCTTTCAGGGGCGAGCTAAAATTTTTCTGTATATATTATATTTTATGTTACAATTATTAGCAAAATAATAAGTAAATAATAAATAAATAATTATCTGCTGAATCATATTCTCATTTAAAAATTTTATAGTATAATTACAAATAACCTGATTAATACATTAATTAAATGAACAATTGTTACGAAAAGAGTGTCATTTTCTTTAGATACAATGGACATGGAATTATAACTGTGTGGCGGCTATTTACTATATAGTATATGTTACTGAAAACTATAAAACTTACGTAAGATAATAATATTGTTATTAAAAATCAAATATTTTTATAGATATTAATCAAGTGGGGTTGCCTTTTTCATGTATTTAATGGCGGTGTGGTGTAGATATTTATATGCGTGATTCTCTTCAGTATTGGCTCGAGAGAGCGCAAAAATTAGGATTCCTAAGGAAAGACCAAAAGGTATTACTTACTGATAAAATAAGATGCCTACAAGATTTTGTAGTCTCCCGATCATTTCAGCAAGATCTCTTAGCAGCATAAAATGATTTTACCCTCTGCATTTCAAGGTAGTTCACGAAACATGCAGCAGCTATACCAAGATGGTATGTCTATCCGAAAGCATAGCAAACCTGACATTTTTTTTTAACTTTAACCTACAATCCATAATGACCTGAAATAGCTATTGCTTCACTCCCACATGAAAAACCCACTGATCGTCCTGACATTGTTACTTGCGTTTTCGTGTTCAAACTAAAAACCTGAAGGTGTACAGGTTCACGAAAATCTATTTGGCATAAAAAAAGATTCAGAGGGAGTATGTTTCATTATTATGGAAGCAAATAACTTTCAAAATATCTGGTATTCTTCATTGAAAATAAATCTGAAAAATGTTTATTTGAACGTCTAATGAACTTGGATTGTAGCATTTGCTGCACAAGCTACTACTTAAGATTATAATAATACAAACAAATTTTGTCTCCTATTACATTTAACGATAACGGTAACAAACGTTATGTGACGAAATTATATAGAAACAAAAAAGCGTCCTTGCTACCGTGTCATGCCCAGGCTTCGAGACTTCGGACCCGATAGAGCAGTTCAGTGGGAAATCCGCATAACGGCGTACTGAGTATAGTGGTATAGCGTACAGTGGGTGGGGTACTGTAGAATGAATGACAACAAATTCGCAAAGGAAAACGCCATGGATTTGAAGGTTCTGACGAATAATTTGGTTTTCATACAAACTGTGTCTGAAACTATTACACGGTTAGAAAAGTCAGAGCAAGAGATGCCGGAAGCTCTCAAATTAATTTAGAAAATGATCCAAAGAATTAATGAGACACCAAGTACACCGGTTACTGAACGTGTAAAACAGAAGTGGAAATCAATTTTATGTAAAAATAACGGATATGGAACATTGTGTAACATAAACAGCAAATTAGTGGACATAGAGTCACTGGAGAATGAAGGACTGTCTCTTAGCGATTGCAATGATGTTAGGTTTTTTCGTTTTGCTCTTATCACGTTATGCAGCATAGAGCGCAGCTTTCTACAGTACAAGATTTACGTTCGAGACACTGAGAATGTATCTTGTTGTAGGTACATTGCAATTCGGTACTGTAACTGCACTTCCTAAAGACGACCAATAGAATAAATGAATAAATTAAAATTGCTACATGCTTATTTCCACCATTAACACTTTGTATAATTAAACACAAATGCTTATAAAAGACAGGAGAATAAATGCTTTTTATATTCTTTTGACATTTTATCATTGTGTAATGTATATTTACTTTCAGAATGTACATATGTGTGTATTTCCCCATACTACCGTACTCCACTCTAAATAGCAACGTTGTTACCTCAGCACATCTCTATCTACCTGCAGCGAGTAAATAACCTATAATGCATGCACAGTAAATTTATTGTATCGGGTCCAAAGTCTCGAAGCCTGGCCATGCCTGAGTACCTAGTAAGCTTCTTTTCATCAGTACACGGAATTATAACTGTGAAGGCTGCAGCTTCACATGGATTTTATGCTCTTCTGTTTTTGTAGGCCTATGCCATTATTTCACTATTATCATCATTCGTTTCAGTTCTATCAATGTTTCATAAACATCAAAATATGAAAAGGAAATGTCGGCAATTAAACGAAAGTCTAAAGTAGAAACTGAAATTATTATGAGTTACGAAAGTGAGAACAAAATGCAAAGCAGTTAAATTGTTACCTGGTTGTATTGCTGCAGCAATAAGTAGAATATACGCAAGCTTCTCCATTTGAGCACCACTCAGGCGAGACTGAAAGTTATCCATGAACGACAGTGCCATTTCGATGATAAGATAAATTGATTTCCGATAAGCATTCTTCCTCAGTTCCCAGCGTGTAAGAGATAACTTATTAATGAGTGTAATAATTATAATGCCTGACGCGATGTGTTCAGCGAATGGAGCGCGCAGTTTTATACTGAGTCATTCGAAAATTAATGGCGATGTAGTTATTGTTTCACACTAAATTTATTTAGGTTACTTTCGTTACATTCAAATATAGGTCTCCTACCATGTCAACAATACTTTGCCAAAGTCTTGGAAAACGGCGGACTCCATCTGCAGCAGCATTTCTGGATATCTCTCCCACTGACAAATCTAAAGCTATTCGGAGTCCACCACTGTGGAGTAACGGTCAGCCATATTGTCCGTGAAACGAACGGGTTCGGGTCCAGATCCTGGTCGGTACAAGTTACCTGGTTTTGTTTTTTTATGTGGTTTTTCCTCAACCACTCGAAGCAGAATTGCTGGGTAACTTGCGGCATTGAACCTCGGGCTCATTTCGCCTTCATTAATCATTCCATTAATCATTTTAATAGTTACAAGTCAACTAGGAGGTCTCGGACGTGGTTCCAGGATCTACCTATAGGTGACATCTGTCTGCGGGAGCTGCACATATCCAGCGAAGCCGCAGGGGCTTTAATATGCAGACTGCGGGTGACCGGGGCAGTGTAGCTCCCTTTTATAGATGGCGCCTTGGTGAGTCGACTGCGGCATGTCCTTCTGGTTGAGGATGCAGCAGATTCAGGCACATGAGTTGTGAACAGATGCCATCGATTTTAGGTGGCCGCAGAACAACATCATAGACAGGCGGAGGATCAGGTCTTCAGTCAGAGCTGGATGCTGTAGCTGAATCGATAAGATGACACCATGCAGTGAATCAATAAGCCTAAGGCTTGCCTGCGGACCCTCTTCCGAAAAAAAAATCTCTTCGGATGTCAACTCTTGATTGAAAGCGAATCCTCTCTTTCATCAACTTGCAACAGTTCAGTTTGATAGGAGTTCTCTCTCACAGGCTTCTTCATCAAGGATTAATATTTCTCGTGTGATCGCATTTCTCCAATTGGAATTATTATTGACTTCAGCGACCTCTTACAAGTTCTTTGTTAACTATAAGTATAGGCCTATTTGATGTGAGTTTGAGCATCCAATTAAGACATACCTCCTGGAAGTAAGTCTGTACAGATAAGTCTTCGATAACTACCTTTAGAAAATTTGGCTTTATCCCCCACAAATAGGTTTGTCTCCGCCATCTCCGGAATTCGAAAGGCGACAAAGACTTCCTTAAGAAACAAGTGATATCAGTGCTGCAATGTTTACTTGCCAGTGTGAGGAAAATTGTGTAAAATTTGAACCAAATGCAAAAATAATTAGCTGCTTCAATGAGTAACCAATATATTAATCTAAAAGAGCTAATATTATTTGTCGGTTATTTAAGGATGCTTTATCTATTACTAGATTATTTCGCGTACCTGGAGCTGGCGATAGATGCTTTTTACGGAGATGAGACTGCGGATTCCCTGTGTGATGTCTGATATTCGCTTTACAATTAGGGAATATCTCGGAAGAAACCGAACGGGGTAGTTAGCGTAAGTGAAAATCGAACCCACGCCCAATCGCAGCTCCATCAGTAAGCAAACGCATCTACATCCTGAGCTAGAACGGTGGCCAAGAAGAAAGCAAGTTAAGACAGTGGTGGATTGTGTACGAAGATAATTTTTTTTTGTATTGGCCTCATTGTGCATCATTGTTTACATAAATAAAAACAAATGACAATTAACACGGCACATAAGAATTATTTTAAGTACGCTTAACTAAGAAAACAAATATAGCTCAGGAACGTAAATTCCTTCCAGTTTGTAAAATGACTCGGATAACCCAGAAAACGAAAATGAACAGCTTCAGTGAGCCCCATAGTTTTAAAGGCTTTAAGTTAATTTTAGAATAATATCCTTCAACATTATAAATAAAGATTAAACTTCTTTAAGCCTTAGTAATAAAATAGGCTAGTAATTTGTACTGTATTTTTGGTCCAGAAACACTCGTAAATAGTAGTAAAATTTGGTATTTATAATAATAATAATAATAATAATAATAATAATAGTAATAATAATAACAATAATAATAATAATAATAATAATTTATTTTGGAACGGTTTAGAATACCGCGTAAGTACATAATATGTCGTTATTGTTTTATTGAATTACTTATTTTTGGTCTAGTGTTCATATCTTTTTATGTACTTATTTATTTATCTACCCTTATGCAATCAATAAAAAGAAAGTGTTTTAATTATTTTTAATTTGTACAGTGTTTGTACAGTAGTGGCAAAAAAACCGGATCGACCCTTGTAGCTGATTTCAAAGCCTTGTTCACTCCAGAGCACGATAGACTGGTAACTAAGACTTTCGTGGTTCGTATCCTGCCTGGGAAGGAATTTTTTTTGTTCCTTATCCAAATTTATTCCCAATACTTTTCGATAGTTGGTAAAATTCATGTTCTGGGAATAATAAGTTAATTAAGTAGTAAAATATCGCTGCAATCGAAAAGTATTGGGAATAAATTTGAATATGGAAGAAAAAAAGTTTCCTTCCCAGGCAGGATTCTAACCACGAAAGTCTTAGTTTCCAGTCTATCGTGCTCTGGAGTGAACAAGGCTCTGAAATCAGCTACAAGGGTCGGTCCGGTTTGTTTGCCACTATTGTACATAAGTAGGTACTTCCTTATGGGTTTATTTTAGCTGACAGATAAAAAAAAGTTCAAATATACATTATCGTGTATCATTTAAATAATGTAAGTAATAAAAAATATGTAAATTACCGAATAATCAGTACTTAATATGTGCTGTGTGTATATTTGTAAACTTATTCAATTATTCTCACTTTCATTTGATTATGAAATAACGCAACGCAAATCAAATATCAGACCCGTGTGAGAATTGGCAGGATATCGAAGTATTAATCAAAATAAATAACAGTATAAAATGCATTAACAAATCAAAATCAATTCATCATAGTATATTAAATTACTGTGAATTCATTATACTGGATTAAATTAGTATCCATTATCTGTTATACAATTATTTGTCTGTATATTATGCCACTCAACATTAAATATGCGAGTTCGAAATAATACAATTATGATAATATACATTTTAATTGTAGCTTTGAATGTAACAGTTTATTGTAAGATACTGGTTTGTTGAAAACATTAATTTTGTTCATAATTTTATAACAGCAAAGCAACAATAAAGACAAAAATCATCCACGCTCTAACGCATCCTGCATCCGATGGCTGATTGGATGAATGGATGCGTTCGAACAGGCAGTGACCAAAGTATAAGATATAAAAACAAAAGAATAATGCAGTTTTATTCTTGAAATCGAATAAGTATATCGATATGACTCAATATTAATTTAATATTCTTGTACGAAATAATCACTTCAGGCACCATATTAATTGCGATATATTTTTTTCGAAAATTCCTGACAAATTTTGGTTAGACGAGCGTTGAGCGACTTCTTTTCTTATTGCGGATATGAATCTTCAGCCGTCTTACATGTCGTACCAACATAACTTACGAGACATTACGAACGTTTCATGCTAGTTTGCAATGTTCCAGCGGGATAGAAATTCTGCCATTTTCATACCTCAAGGCATTGTGTAGAGGTAAGCTCGTATCTTTCGATCGGAGCTGGCAACACTGCGCAAAACCCCGCTGAAAACTCAACGTTGGGCTGAGGCATCCATTAACATTTCTGGCAGCTGATACAACAAATAACATAACATATATAATTAATATTAGAGGAGAAAAATTCGCTCCGGTGCCGGGGATCGAACCCGGGTCCTTGGTTCTACGTACCAAGCGCTCTGACCACTGAACTACGCCGAATTCAATCCACAGCACCGGACCGAATTCGGTCCGGCACAATCGACAAACATTGAAGTTCGAAAATTTGAAGATGAAAATACTGCAACTGTAAAGAAACCACCAGCAGCTATCGTTTAGCAACAGTATAAAGAAGATATAGTGGGGACAGCTCTTGTCGCCATCTTTGATGTTGTTGGTACTAAAATCCAGCTCAGGAACGTCTGGTTCTCAATTTGACTGTTGGTCAGCATGCTGGCTTCCAGATCAGGAGATCTCGGGTTCGATTCCCGGGCTCGGCTCTCGGTGAATTTTTCTTGGAGAAGAGGAATTCCCTGGGTGTCTAGAGTCTGGAAATTTGTGTGATTGTGAGTGTGCTGGGTTAATATTAATTAACCAATCATCACAAATATAAAAATACATCAGGACTGTCGCTGGGCAGTAACCTGGACACACGTTTCAGCGTCACATTGTTGACAAGTAACTCCATCTGTTAGCACAACCGTAAAGCATCTTAAAGCATCTAATAGATGCTATAGAGTTACCACTGATTCAAGGGTCTGACTGTTTACTAGAACATCTCAGATGCATGAAGATCTCAATATGCCATATATACAGGAAGTTCTTGTCAATATTATAAGGAAGTTCTACAGTCGACTTCAAAGGAACCCAAATTACTTCATTAAAAGAATTGGAGATTATAATGTAGACGAAAATGGCTATTTTCGATGTTGGGTAAAAATCTAACTGGTGGTATTGTGATACAGTGTAAGAGAGCATAAACAATGTCCAAACTTTTTCAAGGACATCAACGTCTTCGAATTTGTTCGAAGAAGAGATTCTAAAGTAATAACACAAGGAATAAGAACACAATAGTGCAGTCAGGGACCCAAGAAGTCCGATACTGCATCAAAAAAAAAAAAAAAGAGGAACGTCTAGTTCTCAATTAATCCAATTGTCTCTAGTATCGGCGGAGTCAAGAGCTGAATTTAGCGATCATCCATAATGTGGTTAAAGTGTTCTTAGTTACATATTTTAATAAGAGAAGAGGTACTTGAATAAAATTTTGGCTAAATATTTATAATATTTTGGAAAATATTTTTGTAATTTTTTGCCCTGAAAAAATTAACAATTTAAACTTTTAACACATAAAAGATCCGCCCCTTAATCATAATAATTATAGGTGCTGAGTCGTCATGGCCCACCATATAAAACAAATCAAATGAATGTGTCATTGTACTTTTTAATTGTTAACAATGTAAAATATCTCGATGCAAGTTTATGAGGCCACATATCACAAATTTTACAAGTGAATTATGTAACGGATTTTTTAAGAAAATGCAGTTTTATGACGATATAGGTATTATTATTATTATTATTATTATTATTATTATTATTATTATTATTATTACTGAACAAGAACGTGTATAAAGTTTCAGTTTATTCTCATTTTGTATAGTCACATATAGAGCTTTTTTCTGATTTTGTCATTCAGTCCAGTTATTTCCTGTTCACCCCTTTGCAACAACATACAGAGGAAGATTTTCAGCACTCAAACTAGACGCTGTAAGTAAATACCGTAATTATCAGAATTATATGGAAATATAATCTTGTCCAGTACATTTAAATACCTTTACCAAAATCTTCAGTTTGAAACGTGCAATGTACATCTGATTGGTATACAGAAAACAATGTATCGTTGTACATGAACATCGCCGAATATGGTTACCTTTTCCGTACTCTGAGAAATAGGTTTCAAAATTGAGACTGCGTTGTCTTTCTTAAAAAAATATGTGAATTTTTATTTAAGGAGTGACATTGACACAAAAAGTCACTTCTTATATAACTATTTTGTAATATTTTCTTTCATATATTTCATACTTACGCCATGCATTTCACTCAGAGGTACCGTTATAAATTAAGGAGTTACATGTACAAGGGGCGTATACAATAAAAGCATGTTCGGAGGAAATTACATTTAAAATTTTCATTTTGGTTTAGTGCCTGCAGTAAGTACTTAAAAGAAACTGTTTTAATGAATGCAGTAATGAACATACTTACTTACTGGCTTTTAAGGAACCCGGAGGTTCATTGCCGCCCTCACATAAGCCCGTCATCTGTCCCTATCCTGTGCAAAATTAATCCAGTCTCTATCATCATATCCCACCTCCCTCAAATCAATTTTAACATTATCTTTCCATCTATGTCTCGGCCTACCCAAAGGTCTTTTTCCCTCCTGTTTCCCAACTAACACTCTATATGCATTTCTGAGTTCGCGCATACGTGCTATATTGCCGTGCCCATCTCAGACGTCTGGATTTAATGTTTCTAATTATGTCAGGTGAAGAATACAATGCGTGCAGTTCTGCGTTGTGTAACTTTCTCCGTTCACCTGTGACTTCATCCCTCTTAGCCCCAAATATTTTCCTGAGAACCTTATTCACAAATACCGTTACCTCTATTCCTTTCTCAAAGTGAGAGTCCAAGTTTCACAACCATACAGAACAATCGGTTATATAACTGTTTTATAAATTCTAACTTTCAGATTTTTTTACAGCAGACTAGATGACAAAAGCTTCTCAACCGAATAATAACAGGCATTTCCCATATTTATTCTTTGTAATATTTGAAATAGCAACTCGCATTTTAAAATGTGCCAGTATTCGGTAAACTTATATCCAGTGTTATAGTTTAACATCTTTTTGTGAAGGACAATGGTTCATAAGACCCAGAATATGAGGAACATACTGCAACCACGTCATGTGGAGAAAATTTCATTCTCTGATAAGACTAAATTTTGAAAATGTTCACGATTAAGATGAATGTCACTTGTTTTGCATGTAGCCGGATGATTTAAAGAAAGACTTTTAACGACTGGCGGGTTCTTTACAAAGTTTATGTTGTTGTGTATCATGATATGTCGTTTTTTCATATTTTTGTCATTGTTTCATTATGTATTTCACTTCTGGTAGTGTGGAAGAGAAGGCCTCATGGCCTTAACTCTATACCAGAATAAATAAATAAATAGATAGATAGATGGATGGATGGATGGATGGATGGATGGATGGATGGATGGATGGATGGATGGATGGATAGATAAACTATCGATCGCCATGTTCGGTATATTAGAGATATTGAAACAACATTTTGGAAAATGGGCAACATGATTATGGGGAGCAAAAAAATGAATTATACCTAAAAAGGGCTTATAAATGTATACGACCCTTGTACATATAACTCCTAAAATACAGTTTCTTAATGTGTTGTTTTCTAAATAGTCAGTTTACTGCGTTTTTTTCTTAATAGGATGGTTCTACAGGATGTCGGAAATAAACGTGACAGAATACTATACGTGCACTCAAATTAAATTCATAAGCCTGAGTATGAGTTTCTGATTTTGTGTATTCATTTAGTATTAACAACCGTAAAGTGAGAAGATATGGAAGGTACAATAGATGAAAAGGACAGAAGAATTAAGTGGCTAGAGGAAGAGCTAAAGAGAAAAGACAACTATATAAACAAAATGGAAGAGACTATGAATATAAGAGAAGTAGAAATGATGAAAAAAGTAGCTAAACTAGAAAATTTCATAAGCAAAATGCGTATAGAAAAAGAAGAGTATCTAAAAACTGAGGAGCGAGCGTTGAATAGAATGATTATAAGGCTGAGAGAAAAGATGCAAAAGCTGAGCAAGATACTGGAAGATTTAAAAGAAGAAACAATGAAGTAATAGGGTTTTCATAGTCTCAACTTTGTGTAAATATTTTGATATTAAAAATTTCCATGCATTGAGAGATTTTCACTTATTTTACATATTTTTACTTTCCAGTTTTTCAATACATTATGCAAATTATTCAAAATGAAATAACCTGTAGCTGTCGGGCAAAAATGGCGAAAATGAGATTTTTTAAAATTATATGTACCAATAATTTTGGGTTTCTCAGCTCGCAGAGACAGTCGTGTCTCTAATGCTGGTTCTTTAGGTACTGCTACTGCCAGATGAATGACATGTCCAACCGATAATTTTATTGTCCGCCAAAAGCTGACATATTCTTAACCTTGGTACTTGTCATATTTTGACACGGTCTTTTCAAACAATTGAAGACCTCCCCGGAATAAGGATGTAACCAACATAAGGAAAATAATTTTAGGGACATATTTTAGTTAGGTCTGTATTTACTAGTACAATCATTTGACTAATCAAAGATACAAGTTTATTCCGCTATAAATACATGTTTCAAAATTACTTTTTCTATCTCAATCACAGACAATAATTTCATGTTACAGCTTTTTCTGAGAAGTATTCAATTTAGGATCACTAAAGCTGACATGTTCTTATTTCAGAAACTTTAATGGGTTTTTATTTTTGTACTGTTGTTATCAATTTTTAAAATGCTTAGGCGTACACCAATGGTTTGCATTTTTTTAATGCCGATTGTTTAAAACAGAGGAGCTCAATTTGATTATGTTTACAGATAAATATAATTTTACTATTCAAAATGATTATAAACAGAGAACAAAAAATGATCGATATGGCTTTAGCTCATCTTACATCTGAAATAAATGGAAATAAGTTTAAATAAATAATATCTGTATCGTACGCAAGCTTAAGATTGTTTCTATTCATTTTTGTATAATTTTCTTAATATCTTGAAGTTTAATACTTATATAACATATAAAATCTATATAGTTGCCTGGACAATAATACGAAAAAAAAAATTGTTAGATAAATTTTAAAGTTTTTTTTTTTTTTTTTTTGGTGGAAGATTTATTTGATAATGATAAAAATGTATAATTTGTATATTAGAACCTATATTTGTGATTTCTGGACATTGTCATCTAGAATCTGATAATGACCATGCGAGAATTGGACATGCTAAGAAAACCGAAGTCGAAATTAGATTTCCACCACAAGATTTGTGTTTATTTGAGAGCACTTCGAAGTAAAACAACATTCACCGGTTATGAAATAAGAAAACGGACTTTCTTTCATACTCTTTACTCACCGTTTATGAAATGAAACAAATTGACTTTCTTCCATACTCTTATTGCTCCGAAGTGTTTTGGTACATAGTAGATAAGACAGAAAAGGTGAACTCGTTGCAGATCCGTTGGCTTCAGTATACTTCCACTTTTGGAGTATTAAACCTGAAGTATTTCCCATCCAATGAAGAACCATTCCGAAAATTCGATATGAGACTAGTATGATACTGTTTTATTTTTATTTTCAGGAGACGTGCTAACAACGTATGAAAGTACCCGCTCATTCGAAATATCCATTGAATACTTACTTACTTACTTACTTACAAATGGCTTTTAAGGAACCCGAAGGTTCATTGCCGCCCTCACATAAGCCCGCCATCGGTCCCTATCCTGTGCAAGATTAATCCAGTCTCTATCATCATACCCCACCTCCCTCAAATCCATTTTAATATTATCCTCCCATCTACGTCTCGGCCTCCCTAAAGGTCTTTTTCCCTCCGGTCTCCCAACTAACACTCTATATGCATTTCTGGATTCTTCCATACGTGCTACATGCCCTGCCCATCTCAAACGTCTGGATTTAATGTTCCTAATAATATCAGGTGAAGAATACAATGCGTGCAGTTCTGTGTTGTGTAACTTTCTCCATTCTCCTGTAACTTCATCCCGCTTAGCCCCAAATATTTTCCTAAGCACCTTATTCTCAAACACCCTGAACCTATGTTCCTCTCTCAGAGTGAGAGTCCAAGTTTTACAACCATACAGAAGAACCGATAATATAACTGTTTTATAAATAAATAAATATATATATATATATATATATCCATTGAATAACTAAGAAAAAAGGAGTTTTCTTGAATTATTAAAAAATATAAGTATATGGTGATTTACCGTCACTTACGGAGCTTCTGAAGACATTTTGAATAAAAAATGTCTTATAAACATTATGTCCTGTTTTCAGTATTTTCAGAGTAACACTAATTTGAATTTGTTTATAAAATACCATTATTCTTTAGTTTTAAGGGTAAAAGAATGTTACAGATAAAGAATGAACTATTCAGGAGTATCATTTCTTTAATTAGCTAATATTCTGAAGCTAAAAATGTGCTTTGAATTTCATAGTTGCTTCGTACAGATTTTTGTTTTCGATTTATAACTACAAAATTACATTTTTCTTATGTATTTATCACAACAATTGTTACAAATCACGCTACTCTTGTAAATTCTTTAAGACTCTACATTAGGATGCATAATAAAACTGTAAAGAATCAAGTTCCTAAAGTCATATGATTTGTAACAATTACTAACAACTTCAAATTAATGAAACTCTGAAAATATTGAGATTAGGATACATGTTTATATATAAATATATATATATTTTTTTTTTGCTAGGAATGTCTTTGGAAATAAGCTCCGTAAGTAGCGGTAAATCCTCGTCAATTATTTTGTATATACGGACATGTCAGATATTGGAAAACAATTTAGATATCAAATGGTAGCTTGTCAAAATATGACTTGTATTTTTAAAGCTTATTTAGAACATCATAATTATTAATTCGTGCTTAAAATCATTAGGTTCCAGACCATTACTATATGTGAGCCAAATAAATTTGAATAAGGAACAAAAAAAAGTTTCCTTCTCAGGCAGGATTCGAACCACGAAAGTCTTAGTTACCAGTGTATCGAGCTCTGAGTGAACAAGGCTGTGTAATCAGCTACAAGGGTCGGTCCGGTTTTTTTTTGCCACAACTGTACTATTGGCAATACTGACTTTTATCTTCGCCATCTATTCACAGAAGTAATAACTTAAGAAGCCACACTTACACCAACAAATATCGATCACAATCGATTAGCAGGGTCAGATACCTTTGAATCACAGTCTACTATTTACAGTCACGAAGCTTGGGATGATTTTTTGCCAACGAGTTGCATTTCTCGCGATAGTTGCTAGCCGCTTGGAGCGCTGTGAGTACTAGGAACAATAGACTGTGTCACAGCCATCGTGATCTAATACAGACCGTAAGACAGGCCATGTGACTCGCTTAACCCGATCACGAAGGGCGGCGTTTCAACCATATAAATTAATTGGAATGCATAAAGAGTAACATATATTTCTCTAAAATGTAGTATAATTGCATTAATACAATTTAAAACAATGATAAGGGGACACTTGTGACATAATTCCTTGCGAGTTAAGGTGTAATATTATTTTTGGTGTGAAAATTACGTTGTTCGTATGCCTTTATTTCTATTAAATATTGCGAAATTCTTGTACATTCATTTATGCACGATTCAATAATTTTCAATTGCACCGCACGAATATTTAGATATGTTGAAATTATAGGTTATGTTTACTGTCCCAGGTGCCCCTTTCTGTCTAATTTTAGTGGTCTCCAATGCCCTGCCATTACATATGTATATTATGTCATATGGATGTTATAGGTTATGTTTACTATACGATGAAAGAGTAATGGAACGGAGAAAAATTCTCTCCGGCGCCGGGATTTGAACCCGGGTTTTCAGCTCTACGTGCTGATGCTTTATCCACTAAGCCACACCGGATACAACTCCGACGCCGGTTAGAATCGTCTCAGATTAAGCTCCAACTCTTGGGTTCCCTCTAGTGGCCGCCCACTGCACTACGTCATCGTAGATGTCTATGAACGCAGGACCGAAGTCCACACATGTGCTGAGGTGCACTCGATATGAGTGGCCGGGATCCGACGGAATAAGCGCCGTCTTAAATCACGAAGTGATTTACGCATATCATATATATTATTTTAATGTACCGAAGTACATATGATATTTCCATGCAGATATTCTGCGTCATCATACGATGAAAGAGTAATGGAACGGAGAAAAATTCTCTCCGGCGCCGGGATTTGAACCCGGGTTTTCAGCTCTACGTGCTGATGCTTTATCCACTAAGCCACACCGGATACAACTCCGACGCCGGTTTGAATCGTCTCAGATTAAGCTCCAACTCTTGGGTTCCATTACTCTTTCATCGTATGATGACGCAGAATATCTGCATGGAAATATCATATGTACTTCGGTACATTAAAATAATATATATGATATGCGTAAATCACTTCGTGATTTAAGACGGCGCTTATTCCGTCGGATCCCGGCCAACTAGTCACTCACATCGAGTGCACCTCAGCACATGTGTGGACTTCAGTCCTGCGTTCATAGGCATCTATGAAGTAGTGCAGAGGGCGGCCACTAGAGGGAACCCAAGAGTTGGAGCTTAATCTGAGACGATTCTAACCGGCGTCGGAGTTGTATCCGGTGTGGCTTAGTGGATAAAGCATCAGCACGTAGAGCTGAAAACCCGGGTTCAAATCCCGGCGCCGGAGAGAATTTTTCTCTGTTCCATTACTCTTTCATCGTATGATGACGCAGAATATCTGCATGGAAATATCATATGTACTTCGGTACATTAAAATAATATATATGTTTACTATATTTAACTTATATTCGTATATTCGCAATTATACATTATAATTAAACGTGATGTCATGTATGACACCCGTCACATTCTATTTGTCTGTATTTTAATACTACAATTGAATACTGAATTATTGTATTTATCTACTACCTAAAAGACGAAGTAATACAATCGTACGTACATTAATTTCATAGGAGTGATATGGTAAATTTTCTGTCTACAATTAAGGAAGGTAGATGTGCTAAATTAAAATCACAATATAAATTCGTTTTTATTGAACCTCAAAATAGCTTCCATTCTAAATTTAAAATGTTGATGCGAACAGATTATGTTAACATGTAAAATTCTCTTCACATTAAAATAACACAGTTTTGTAATTATTTCTGCAACATATTATGCAACAAGAAGTAAACGGAACTTATGGACACATTACACTAAATAAAGCTTAGCAATGATATGCAATAACGTTATATTATTTCACTGAGCTCCATACACTGAAATAGAAAACCCGAACGTACATTACGGCCTGGTCTAGATCGAAAAGGCTTTGACTGTGCCGTATTTCGCTTTGTTGTGAAAAGTTGTGTAAACTGTGAAATGTTCGTTATCGGTTGTAATAACTGTAAATGGCTAAAATACAATAATTTGAATTATAATACGGGACAAGGAGACGTTTGTGGTACTATAAATATTGTAAGAAAAAGAGGTCAGATTTATCCTTCTTCTGAAAGATCCAGGAAGGTGAGTTTATAAAATATAATATATACTTTATGAAAATAATATATAAACCTTATGTATTTCACATTTAAATAATGGAAGGAAGGTGTTAATTTTTTCAAAAGAATGCGATATCGAAAGTACAATACATTTTATCGTCTGCTGGGGAAAGGATCTGTGATGAGGCGATAGTAGCGACTCTGGTGGTGAGCAACTATCTATGTTGGCATATTTAGTAAGTATTGAGCTTCGTGACTGTATACTGTATATCAGGTTGTGTTTGAATGTCAGTGTACGAGGTTTGTAGTTTCCAAACTCACCGATCCTATACCGAGATTGGTTACATAATACATAGCGAAGATGAAGTTCAAAGAGGCTCACCATTTGGACACAAAATCTTCATACATGTTAATTGAACTCTCGTTTTAAACTCATTTTTTTCAATATTATTCCCAGATTTAATTCGTACGCGCATGAAAAAATTGAACCGTGTAAATGCAGCTTTACAGGACTCAGAGATCTTGCAATAATGGAACTTGGTAAAAATTAGAAAGGGAGCAAATTATGTACAGTGTGCCTAAAACATATTATTCTGGACCTGTGGAAATGTAATATATTCGGCGAGTGGATTTCTGCCATAAAATTTCTCAGCACCGAGCGGGCTAGCGGCGTGGTAGAGGGCTGGCCTCGCATTCGGGAGGTCCGGGGTTCGATCCCAGGGGCCGGCAATCCTAACTGAGGTTTTCCATGGTTTCCTCAGTTATTTCCAGGCAAATGCCGGGATTGTGCCTCTTGAAAGTCCGGCCATGGACGGCGATCCTTCCCTTAATCCTTTCATATGTGTGAGTGAATGATGTGTAATGTCTTAGATGTTTGTGTTGTATCGGAGGTGGCCCCGGCACTGAGCTGATCCCTCATCCGGGGAGGCCCTCCATGTCCTCGTGTGGTCAAAAAAGTATGTATGTGATCCATAGATTAATACCTCTCCCGACAGGTCGCGGCCCTGTAAGGCCCGGGTGGCGTGGGTCGTGTAAATGCACCTAGAAGGGAGAGGTTAAACTGAGAGAAAGAAAGAAAGAAGGAAAGAATTTCTCAGCACTAATTAACCGGCAGTAATAAGTGCTACTATGCAAGGTAGAGTTATGTGTATGATCTGGACGATATTGCTCAAGCCGCTGTTACAACCGTCCATGCTGCAGTAACCACAGTATTGTGTGTGGTTGCGGACACTCTTGCAGTAGGTCTTCGTCTGCTTGGAAGTGGAGAAGCCTCTTCTGATATTCTGTGATTCCCCTGTAGAGAAGAAATTAAATATTAAATAAATAGAGGTAACAAATCAGGCGAAATTGCGATGTTTTCAATAAGACGTGTTTTTATATGCCATTTATCAGAACCCTGGTGACGACAGATGATGGGTATCCCGCTACATGTCTTAAAATAATGTTAAAGATAAAATTAAACACGAGAACATCGGTATCACAGTGTATAAAAAAGGCAAAATGGAATAATAGAAAGAGAAAAGAAATTGATGGAGGAGAAGAAAGGGAAAAGGAAAGAAAACAAATCTATGATTCACGTAATCAGTAGAATAATTTGAATAATTTATTATTTTTTCACTTTGAAGATTTGGGTTTCTTGTAAGTCCGAAATAAAATCTGTAGTAGATAAAGTTAGTCCTTAATAATAATAATAATAATAATAATAATAATAATAATAATAATAATAATAATAATAATTTGTCAGAATATCACAACATGCATTTGTAAATGTACACGAATTACACTGGTCAACAGTCATTTTGCGCCAGACATAAAACTAACAAATTCTTACTAATTTCGACCTCCTGAATTCAAAAATGACAAGAAAATTTCTCATCAGTTCGGTTTTCGAGTTGCACAATATAATTAATTTTCTATGAGTTTCATTAAAAGAATTACCGTATTTCGTGTATAACTATTTTGTTTTACAAATGTGACGACCCATTATGTGAAAACAAGGAAGAGACCGCTTCTGGAAGCCCTTTTCTATTCCATTTGTAGGGGGAGAAACAGGTTCGCCGTATGAAATCGCTTCAGTTTAACAGGAGATTTCCGTGGTGTTAGTATTCTGTGTCAGACGTGTATTTTTTTAATGTGTGCTTTAATGATAATATTCAAAGTACGAATGGTTTATACTATATATATGCTGATTTGAAAGTTATAGCATTACTTCTTCAAATGCAATTACGACACAAAATTTTGCTGCTTTCTTTGCGAATGGGATAGTCTTGCTCGAGATAAGCATTATAAAATAAAAATATTGCCAACACGACAATTACTAGAGCCGGGGAAGAAAAATATTGTATATCAACCCCTTGTACCTCAAAGTAAAGTAATTTTATCCCCTTTACACATTGAGTTAGGGTTATTGAAGAATTTTTTAAAGGGATGAATCATGAAACCGAAACATTTAGACATAGGCCTATCCAGGAAAAAGTTCCTGCTATTAGTGACTCAAAAATAAAAGAGGGAGTTTTCAATGAAACACAAATTAGAGAAATAATGAAGGACAATCACTTCGAATCTTTGTTGGAAGGAAGAGAGCCGCCAGGATTGCATCCATGGAGGTTGTATTAAATTTTCTGAGTAACCGTAGAAATGAGAACTATGAAGAACTAGTGCAACATTTATGTTGGCGTATGAAACTATATAACATGTCCCTGAAAATTCACTTCCTTCACTCCCAATTGACCTTTTCCCCGAGAATTGTGGCGATTTCAGTGATGAGCATGGTGAGTGCTTTCATCAAGAAATTTCAACTATGGAAGAAAGGTAGGCCTACCAAGGTCAGTGGAGTACCAGTATATTAGCAGACTTTTGTTGGACTTTCGCTCGTGATGTATCCGATGCCCAATATAAAAGAAAATGCAGAAAAAGAAAGCTGTAATCTTCTGCACAATAAGTAGTTACAGTAGCCTATAAGAAAAAGAAACGATATATACAGTAAATTAATTATAAAGCATAAGTTACAGGAATAAAGTTTTTTTAATTGGCTTATTTTACGATGCTTTATCACTGCCATGGCTATCTAGCGTCTGAATGAGATGAAAGTGATAATAAGCTATATGAGTGCAGTACAAATCTAACCCCCATATGAGTAAAACTTGTGTTCACGGAGAAAATTGAGCATACAGTAGCCTAATAGGCGTATATTAATTCCAGAAAATAAAGGTAATATTATACTTAAAAGGAACAGAACTGGAGTTCGTATTTAGTAAGAATTTATTGTTAGTAAAAAGTCGGAGTGAAAGTTTTCTAGGTTAACTTGATAATAAAAGAATAAACGAAGAATCAAATGAATTGAAATGAAATATAAAATCATAAAATAATTAAAATATATTAGTAAGAAATGTGGTAATAATTTAAATATCGTATTGTACGTATTTCTTTTATTTTGAATTTGAATTTAAATGTTAACAGTTTTAAGTATAGATGCTTTGAAATCATTATAAATTTCAATCCCTAATTATTTCAATATAATATATTCCTGCATGGCTTTTGTGGAAGAAAGTTAATCATGTATATTTAAAAATTTGTTCCAATTGAATTTCGTTTTCAACATACCAATGACTCAACGTTCTCTCAACATTCCCAGCTTCAGGGGTTATAATACGTACGAACCTCCAACTAGGCCTGCCTAGACAGACAGCGCAGTGGATGGATCCGATAGATAGAAACAGTATTTTAGTAAAATAGTCCTAGCCTGTTCCCCAGATCTTCGTCCAATACTCAGCTATTAGTAAACCTGTATCTCTCCGACTGGGATCAGGATTTTGAAGTCAAATCATTAGTTGATATCGGCCACCTGATGATTCAATTATTTTTAAAATTAATACATCTTGATTACACAACTTTTAACACTGTATCACTTCGGAATATGTATGGTAAGACTTTCCTGTGTTAAATTACAACGTACCTCGCTTACATGTTTCGACCTATTTATGGGTCATCTTCAGAACTGCTCGTTGTGGGCAGGGCATAGTTGCACCCCACGGTCAGATAAAATGCAGCAGATAAAAAAGGGTCCCTGTTTTGTGGGCATAGTTGCGCCCCGTTCCCATCAGGTAGAGAAGAGGACATGGCATAGTTGCGCCCCAAAGAAATCAGGTAGCAGAAGGGACATGGCATAGTTGCGCCCCGATGAAATAGGTAGAGAAAAAGACATTACGGAAACTCGAGCCTCGTAATCAACCAACCTTATTGATTTCTTATTCGATTTAATATTTATTATCGATACCGTAAAAATGAACACCATGAAGTTGGCAGTGCTTTATTAACTGTTTTTCTACTGTTTATGCAGTGATTATCAATAGCCTACCGTTAAAATGAACGCCATAAAGTTGGCAGTATTTTATTAACTGTCATATTCAAATGAGTGAGCCGTTGGAATTTTGTTAGTGATTTTCACACCGTGTGTGGCGTATAGTGAGAATAATTTATAATTAATGTTAAGTTCAGTGAAAAGGGTAAAGAGTTAATAATTCACAATGGTTCTAAGTTTCAATATTCGAAACCCTGTACCGCAAGTTAAGATATCGATGTACAAACAAAAAATGCAGTTCATTTATTGTGTGATCGATAAAAAAGTGTTATTTTAAATAGCAAAATTGATCACATGCTAGGCCTACCTGATTTCAATGTAGTTGTCACTGTAATATTTTTTAAGCAATTTGTTTATATTATGACAATCACTTTCGTGTGTACTATACCCATAGGGGCGCAACTATGCCATGTCCATTCTTCTGCCTGATTTCTTCGGTGCGCAACTATGCCATGTCCCTTCTGCTACCTGATTTCTTCGGGGTGCAACTATGCCATGTCCCTTCTGCTACCTGATTTCTTCGGGGCGCAATTATGCCATGCCTAGGCCTCTCAATTGACCGCGGGGCGCAATTACGCCATACTGGTCGCTGTTGGTCTTGGCGCCACTTGTTCTGTTTCCTGTGAGGGTGTGTTCGTGTGGTATAGTGTGGAGTCAAAGAGTGTGTGTGTTTTGAAGTTGAGTTGTGTGTTGAGAATTTCGTTGGGGTGTGTTTTTGTGTGTCAGTATATTTCATATTTTTCTAGTGTGTTTAGTTTCTGGCTTTTTGGTTGGATGTGTAGTATTTTCATGTCTGTGTTGATGTCTCTGTGGGTGTGGTTAGCATTTGTGATGTGTTCTGCATATTTGGAGGTGTTTTGTAATTTTGTTATGCCTATGATGTGTTCTTTGTAACGTGTTTGAAACGATCTGCCTGTCTGTCCTATGTAGAAGTTGTTGCAGGTGTTACATTTGAGTTTGTATACGCCTGTGTGGTTGTATTTGTTTGTTTGTGTTGTTTGTGTGTTGAGAAGTTTTTGTAGAGTGCTATTTGTTCTGTATGCGATGTTGTAATTTAATTTCTTGAATGAGGTTGCAATTTTAGGTGTGTTTTTGTTTTCGCATGTTAGTGTGATGTATTTTTTGTGTTCTCGTGTTTGTGTTGTATTCTCTTGTTTTTTGTGATTATGTTTTGTCTTACGTATTATGTTGTCTATTATGTTAGGGTTGTATCCGTTTTCTTGTGCTATGTATTTGATTGTGTTTAGCTCTTCGTTGTAATCTTGTTGGTTCATTGGTCTGTAGTCTGTGTACCATTTTTCGGAATGCAGCTTGTTTGTGTTGTGTGGGGTGGTTGGATGTGTTGTGTATGTGTGTTATTGTTGTTGTTGTGGGTTTTCTGTATACTTTGAATGTGTGTTTGTTGTCGACTTCTGTTATTGTGATGTCTAGAAAATTTATGGATTTGTTGTTTTCAATTTCTAATGTGTAGTGTAGCTTTGGGTGTATTTGGCGCCAAGACCAACAACGACCAGTTCTGAAGATGACCCATAAATAGATCGAAACATGAAACGAGGTACGTTGAAATTTAACAGAGGAAAGTCTTACCATGCATATTCCGATATTTAAAATTAAATTAATGAATTTATTTTTTAAAATTCTTTATACAGGGACATCATTTTATTTTTACTTCAATTTTTATTTTACCTGAGTTTTTGAATGTACTTCACTCCCACCCCTTCTACTAATGAAGTTCAACCGTCCTCCACACAGATCCAAGACCGCATATACAGTCATAGTAGCCTTACAGTCACAGTAGCCTACGTTCCAAAAATATGTTCGCGTTTTCCAATGACGAAAGAGTTTCAATATTGCATCATTTTCGCACAGGTACTGTGGTCCATTTGCCTACGTCGCATTCCGGTTTACCCCATCAGCTTCTATTCGCCTCTCTGTAAAGGCTAGTGGCTGGACTGTCTTAGCTCTTTTCTGAAAACATTAATTCCTGTTAGAAATTGACGTCTACGTAATATTATATAACTGTTTAAAATAACTTAAATAAAAGGGCCTCGTTAAGTAATTAACTGATTTTCCTCCTTTCTACGATCATGCGACATAACCACTTGGACGGACAGTAGATAGCATGTCTGAGTAATTTTATCTTTTCGGATCGAGCAGAAGTGAAGATTGAATTTACAGTACGTAAGGTACTCTTTTACAGAGTAGATACAGAATTATTTCAACATGAGTTACTAGTACGAAGGACGAAACTAGTAATTGGAATTACACACATTAGAACTGAAGCCTGTATCGAAATGAACCGCCACCGTTTTGAAAAATGTGTTTAAATATTCATATTATGATTATTTTTCAATTTAACTTCATTCTCTATAGTGTACGCTAATGTGCTATAGACAATATTAATATACACTGCATAATGAATACGTCCGTATGGACAGCTCAGTTCGTGAGTAAAACACTCATTGTTAATACTGTACTGTATTCTGATTAAACAAAAACCTAATTAAAATGATCAAACTCAAAAGCGTGATATTTCCTAGTTTACGTAAATGGATGAACTACTTTTCTTCCCCCCCCTATACCTAGTAAAGTGATTTGTTTGTATATTACGCCATCGAACTCCAATCCTGGAAGAGGGTAGTAACCGTTGATCCAAAGATATAGCCAGGTTAATATCATAAATGTTAGTAAAAATAAAATGATGTCCCTGTATTAAAATATGTAGAGCTATATTAGACAAGGTACGTCTACGCCAAAGGATCGAGTATGAATACTGCACCATATCACCTGAATTCATGACCCGATTATTCGACGTATTACTAGGCCTACGCTTGTCCCCGCAAGCTGTCGTCTGATGGGAGATAATTGAATTGTATCAACGTAATTACTGAGCCTCGGATTAAGGCGTCTACGGACCTATGTCCACATGAACTTACTTCATTCTCAGAGTTCATAGAACATGCTCTGCAAGTTTGGCCAGATATCTTCAGGAACTTCCTGTTTAAGAACCCCATAATAATAAATTTTCTCACCTTCACCATACACTTCCTTGGTACATACAAGATCTTTTGACATGATATTTGGTTCCACAAGGTAATCTTGGTGGAAAGTTGCATTGAATGGGTCTCTGCAAGCTTTAGGATCTTCGTTAATTGTGTTTGTGGCACAAATGTAGCACTTTAAAGAGTATCCTGTAAACAATCACGTTTTATAAAATGAAGTCATAGAGACTGAAATATATTATGGTTTACTCTTCTAAAACGTTAGATTTTGTGTATTACAATTCAATTTGGAAAACAAATATCACACTGAAACCGAAGGTCTGCCCATGGGATCACCCATTTCCGGCATATTAGTAATAATATTCATACACCACATAGAACAGACATACATACACGAAAAAAATAATAAAGCGAAAAGTATTGTAAGATAAAAAAAATGACGAAAACCTGTTATATTTTTCACTGATGCATTTAAAAGGCAACAAAAAAAAGTTTAGTAACTCCACGAAGATTTGAATTCGCAACCTCACGAACTGATAGCTATCGCTCTACAAACTACGCTAAGAGTTTTACTGCAGTCAGAATGGCATTGTAACGAGCAATGGACATTCTCCACTTGAGAACCTGTTATGTTCTTGGGGAGAGCATGTTGATAATGTTACGGGTAAAGCATGGAGGGCACTTCACTTTATTATGAGAATCTTGAGAAAGGCTAGCCCCAAATCGAGGGAAATAGCATATCTAAAGTTTGTGTGACCGTTGATGGAATACGGAACTACATGTTGCGATCCCTATAGAATATATCAGATAAATTCCTTAGAAAGAATCCAGTATAGGGCAGCTAAATTTGTTAAATGTAAAAGAGAAGATGGAAACGATACGATAAAAGAACTTAAATGGGAAACTTTGGAAAACAGACGTAGGAAAACTAGAATAACATCATTGTATAGAGCACATCTAGGTCAGAAAGCATGGGTAGACATAACGGCTCGGTTAGAAAAGCCAACGTACTATGGTAGGAACGATCATGATTTTAAAATCAAATGTAGGAAACAGAAAACGGATGTAGGTAAATTCTCATTTTTAAATAGAACTATAAATGATTGGAATGACCTACCTGCAGTGGTCTTTGAGGGCTGTCCTTTCTTAAGGAGATTCAAGAATAACTTAAAAAGTTGTGTATAAAGTGCAAATTAAAATTAAGGTGATATTCAACATTTAATTTTTTAAGGTGACATGTATTTATCTAGCCTGACGAGTTTACTTCCTTGGTTTGAATTGTAAATTATTTAAAAATAGCGTGTAAGAAGGCCTTAGACTAGAAATGTTTAGTTTAAATGTAGTTATGTTTATAAGTATGCATAAGGATGTAATTATTTGATTTATTTGAACTATTGTATCAGTGAAGCGAGGTGAGTCAGTGAAGTTATGGTTTTACAGTGCAGTGAACAGTTCCGATCAGTGATAATTTATAGCGTCAATGAAATGTGTCCTAAAGTGTCAGTGAAATGCGTCATAGTGCCACTACAGGGAATGAGATGAGAGTGAAGTGAATGACTATTGAAACTTATGTATTGCCTATACATAATTATGTAGGTTGTATTGTAAAATTAGGTATTTTATTTTATGTTTTATTATTATTGTGTTAAATTGTATTGTGTATTATTATTGTATTGCGTATAAAATTGTATATGTGTTGTAAAATTGTATTGTGTATTGTAAATTTTATTGTGTATTGCTTATCATTTTATTGTGTATTGTTAATATTGTATATACCACTGCCACCGGGTGCTTGCCCACTTGCAGTGTAAATAAATACATACATACATCATAATATAGTGTTTGTGTTACAATATTCACTGTTTAAACCAGGTATGCTCAAAATTGTAAAAGCACCGATTACACGGATGATGCTGCACTGCATAACAGACACTGTGTACGGACTGGGCTCCGCAACTACATTGCAGCACCGCCCGTGGCATAGCTCTCATACTCTAACAAATACGGATAATAAACTGAATTTGAAAAAGGAAGGAGTATACACTAATATTCAGTTATTGAATTATTATTTTATTATGTTTAATATAGTTATGATATTATATCATATGTAGTGTTATTTTCATATTCCACCATACATTGCGGTCTATTCAACATGTGGATTCTTTTCTGCAAGTAATCGGAAATCTATTTCCAATGAATTTACTGCAATGCGCACCTGGCGCAAAAGGTGCTCATCTGGTAATCAGGACCTATGTCTGGATTTATCAATCTTCATTCTCGAAAATAATTGTTCGCACATATATGTCGAGGCAAAGGTAGCTAACATAGTGGCAGCGAATAAGCTCATCTCGGGATATTTCCTTTTGTTCATTTTTTTAACACTTCTATTCTTGTCAAGTCACATTCTCTGCATTACTGAATTCTACGCCACTTTGTAAATCAATTAACGTATCCTGGAACTGCACTGTCACGGATTGTACTAAATTTACTATAAAAGGATTGACAAAAATATTAATATCACTCTCCATACATCTAAAACCACTAAATGTATGTTCTGTGAATTCACATTTGAGCTGTTCCAGTACGGAGATACAATTAACTATATTTTATTCAGGCACTAATTCTTCGACTTTCTTCAATGTTTGACCTTTCATGAAGTGCTTTCAATTCTTGAAACTGTAGTGCACGTTGCACCCCTGAAAAAAATATTTTATCATAACATGTATTTCTTTTGGAATAAAATCAAACAATAATAATAATAATAATAATAATAATAATAATAATAATAATAATAATAATAATAATAATAATAACGTTGGTATATGAATACATATTACAGAAAACAGCTTCCCTGTTACTTCGACATGTCCTGTGTAACAGAGCGTATAATGTCGTTTTATGTTGCTCAGTAGTATTGCTGACATTACCTTATAACATAGTAAACAGTTCCCGTTTTCACCGAACGCACAACAAAAATTGCCTTCCTCCCACACTGTACGGAATGATCGTTTTCTTACAGAAGTTTCTGACTGTGTCATTGTCCTGCAATGTTCGTACGTTTACTAAGTACTTGAACTGCCTTCCGCAGTCACCCGTCGAGCTTCGAACGAGGAACAGCACGCTCTACATTCGAAGGTTGTGATTACAGAACGTAATCGCGAGTCAGAGAATGAGCATACCTGGTTTAACACTCTGAAGGCTCTGTCTCTTTTAAATCTCGTATATGAATTATTTTCTCGGAAGATTTTAGTGATGAATAGTTGTGTTCCCCATTGTAACTACTAGAAGAATATACGCAATCTTTTGAACAAACCATGTCTGTCCCGAGCGCTCACGGAAATACCCGATTCGAACTTAGTCTCTCAGACGCCGACCACTTTCATTTTGATCAAGTGTACAATCTTTTGCACTGAAAACAATAATTAAAACTAAATAATAACACTTTTTACTTACATTAGAACAGAAATAAATTCAGAAATAACAGATGTAAAGCATAAAATCTTTTAATTAACAATCCTATAAGAGGAGTTTTTAGTTATAAAAGCTATTTATAGCTTATTTACTGAATATTTTGCAATTCATTTTTTTTTTCAGAGAAGTCTGTATTGTATATTAAACGTATTTGAGTCACTGACTTCACAGCATATGTTGAAGGTGTTAAACCTTTGATCAAGTGTACAATCTTTTGCACTGAAAACAATAATTAAAACTAAATAATAACACTTTTTACTTACATTAGAACAGAAATAAATTCAGAAATAACAGATGTAAAGCATAAAATCTTTTAATTAACAATCCTATAAGAGGAGTTTTTAGTTATAAAAGCTATTTATAGCTTATTTACTGAATATTTTGCAATTCATTTTTTTTTTCAGAGAAGTCTGTATTGTATATTAAAAGTATTTGAGTCACTGACTTCACAGCATATGTTGAAGGTGTTAAACCTTTGATCAAGTGTACAATCTTTTGCACTGAAAATAATAATTAAAACTAAATAATAACACTTTTTACTTACATTAGAACAGAAATAAATTCAGAAATAACAGATGTAAAGCATAAAATCTTTTAATTAACAATCCTATAAGAGGAGTTTTTAGATATAAAAGCTATTTATAGCTTATTTACTGAATATTTTGCAATTCACTTTTTTTTTTTTTTAGTTTTCAGAGAAGTCTGTATTGTATATTAAAAGTATTTGAGTCACTGACTTCACAGCATATGTTTAAGGTGTTAAACCTTTGATCAAGTGTACAATCTTTTGCACTGAAAATAATAATTAAAACTAAATAATAACACTTTTTACTTACATTAGAACAGAAATAAATTCAGAAATAACAGATGTAAAGCATAAAATCTTTTAATTAACAATCCTATAAGAGGAGTTTTTAGATATAAAAGCTATTTATAGCTTATTTACTGAATATTTTGCAATTCACTTTTTTTTTTTTTTAGTTTTCAGAGAAGTCTGTATTGTATATTAAAAGTATTTATTTGAGTCACTGACTTCACAGCATATGTTTAAGGTGTTAAACCTTTGCATTACATGTTTAAAAGACGTATGAACGTTTTCGTTGGACTACGCCAACATCATCAGATACGACGTACATTTCAGCAATATCAATAATCTCTACAAATACAAAACATATTTAGTGGCATGCAAAATAAAACATACTAAAAACCAACATGGTTGTGATACACATTGATATTCTTGTATGTCTGCCCTTATTGTCAAGTAATTGAAATACACGTGTAAGTTGCAAAATATATATGTTTGCAAGTCTTCACACATGGAATAATGAAGTAACATGATATAAAGGGAATAAAAATAATAAAATATAAAACCAAGGTAATTATGTATTAAGAGTGTGAAGAGTTGCAAATTACAGTATTTAATTACATTTATTTTATTAATATTTCTCTTTCCCATTAATGCACATATTTCAACCATTCAGAACGTGTGTATCGTGGTGTGTGTCTCGTAATTTGTCCTGAATGTTTTTCAAATTAATATGGTTGTCTTACAAATGCCAATATATTATAAGTTTGGTTGTTTAATGTTGATAGTAATATAAAGTATATTTAATTTGACGATGATGCTGTTCATCCAATATGGCAATATATAGACGATATCCAATATTGTAATCGTAATAAACTGTATGATAAGGCGCAAGTCAGGTGTCAGTCATCCTACAATCAACTGATAATAACAAAGGTACTTATAATCACTACAGAATGTCTCGTATTTAGATT
The DNA here is from genome assembly GCF_040183065.1 of Periplaneta americana. Taxonomy (NCBI): domain Eukaryota; kingdom Metazoa; phylum Arthropoda; class Insecta; order Blattodea; family Blattidae; genus Periplaneta; species Periplaneta americana. The sequence goes on along the minus strand of NC_091121.1, from coordinate 172,909,775 downwards.
AATTTTGTTTTATCTCATGCACTGTTCTGATCGAAATGTCAAATTCTTGAGGGATGGCTTTGATTGATTCACCTTTTTTAAACTGTTCCAATATTTGTAACTTCTGCTTCAACATAAGTACACATTTTTGTTCCCTGCCTTTCTGGCAACGTGTACGAGTATCTGTACACTACTGGACTGGTTCAACCGGTTAGCCCTGTGCAGCACGGGACAGGATGCGTTGACTTACCTTTTATCGTGATGTACACGAGAGTGAGCGTCTATTTGTGGAGTTCCACTGTATTCGAAAGGATAATTTAATTCAATATAACTAAGTATTAAGCATACCGTAAGTAATGCATTTTCATTTCGTATTCATTTTTTCTGTCACCTTTCAAAATATTCGGCACGCCAGTAACAGAATATGCAAATAGTTCTAAAACTGTTAGGCCTATATTATTTTTCTAACACAAGACGGAAAACGCACAACTCTTCTTCCTAGTCTTAAACTTGTTTCACACATTTCATTAAAATTTATTTCCTTACCTGTGTGGACGGTAGCTGACAGAGCAACGAACAACACCGCTATGTAATGCATTGTGCCAGGAAAGCTCAACTGAGATTTGTTCAGAATGGCACGTATATATCCCTTGACATCTCTTTCCTCATTTCTTTCACAACAGATTCCCTTGCCCCGTCTGTTGTCACATCCTTCATTCCAATCCGAGCAGGAAAATACATGTAGACCTATGACTCATATCAGCATTGGGCATAGACTAGACGGCCTTGGCATAGAGGTATTACGCAAGACTTGGAAACAGTTTAATTTCTGTTACAAGCATATTTCGTTAAGATGCTGAGGTTGCATTTCTTACGATCGGTTTCACCAACTTCTAACAAATTGTGTTAACATTTTTTCATGTATTTTGGTTCTACCAATGATTTCCAGATGGATTTTGGCTAACACTTTTGTTAACCATTATCAGAATGATTAAGAGTTTAAATAATGCCTCAAGAATTACCGTAAATACTGGAAAACATTTAACTCGAGAAATTAAAAGACAAGGGTGTAGCACAGAAGCGAAGCTCAATATGTAGTAAAAATGCAAACATGGGTAGTTGCCCATCACTAGGATCGCTACTATCGCCTCATCATCACAGATCTCTCCTAGCAGATGACAAAATATGTTACACTTTCGTTGTCGTGTTCTTTTGGAAAAATTAACACCTTCCTTCCATTATTTAAATATTAAATGAATAAAGTTCATTTATTATTTTAATGAAGTATATTAAATTCCACCATAAACTCGAAGATACCTGCAAGAAATAGGTTAATATTATTTTTGTTTGTGCAAAACGAACTGAAATTTACTATAATCGCTTCACTCATTCAAGATTATAGCGATAATGAACTATGAAACCAATAAATATTAATTTGCATTTCCCTTTACAACAATAATATAATAACAATAATAATGTAAATGTGAATTAATGGGAGTAACTTACGTGTACCGGAACTTGTAGTGTAGGCTTACGTAGTTAGCAAAGTGGGATGAGGTTAAGCAATAATAATCACACCAGAATTGGAAATAAAACGTGATCGATAAATTTTATTGTAACAGACTTACTTTTTCTACATCTCTAGTAAAGTAACAAATAAAAATAACAACAAAATCAACAGCTATAATTAAAAACATATCCTTTGAAAAAAAAAGTAGGCCAAAGTTGTCTGAAAATGTACAATTATTCAAGGAATCAGCTGATACAGACGCAGAATTAGTGCAAAGCTTTTGTTTCTCAGCTGCAGGTAATAACAGAACAGGTTTATTTGAAACATCAAATAAAGTTGGAACTAAATTCCAGATTAATTTATTTTCGTTTTCATTCATAAATTGTGCGTTTTCGAAATGAAGAGAGCAGAACTTTATATTATTATAAAGATATGCTTCATTCTTTGTCATTAGATCTTCCCTCCTGCTGTTTATTAACCACTTTTTGCATCTAGAAGTAAAATAAGAAATAGATGTTAGGATTTTTCTTCACGAGCATCAATGCGAAATACGCAACAACCTAGCACTCGATGGAAATACGACTCAGTCCACTCTAAATCCAAAGTCGACCGTGGACAGTCTATTGTTTCTAGTTGCTAACCGCTTGGAGCGCTTTATCGCGAGATTTGCAAAAAATCACCTCAAGCTTCGCGACTGTATATAGTAGACTGTGGGTGTAGTTTATCACCGACACTGTTTAATATTTATGCTGACGAAATTGTTCGACAATGGAAAATTTTAGTAGATTCTGGAATTATAATTGATAGAGGAATAAAAATTAATATTTTGGTATTTGCCGATGATATGATTGTAATACAAGATATTGAAACAAAACTACAAAAAGCAGTATATGAACAAAATAAAATATGCCAAAAGCATAACTTTAGCATATCAAATACAAAAACAAAAGTAATGGCATTTCAAGGCAAAAATACTGTAAGATCTAAGATTGAAGTAGAAATGTAAATGTTATGATTTATTTAACGACGCTCGCAACTGCAGAGGTTATATCAGCGTCGCCGGATGTGCCGGAATTTTGTCCCGCAGGAGTTCTTTTACATGCCAGTAAATCTACTGACATGAGCCTGTCGCATTTAAGCACACTTAAATGCCATCGACCTAACCCGGGATCGAACCCGCAACCTTGGGCATAGAAGGCCAGCGCTATACCAACTCGCCAACCAGGTCGACTTGAAGTAGATAATAAAGTAGTAGAACAAGTAACAAATTTTAAGCACCTGGGATGTGATGTGAGTTACAGAAAGGATAATGATATAAAAATAAAATTACAATCATTCCTGACAGTATGTGGCACAATTAATAGAACTTTGAAGAATAAAAGCAGAAAAGAAACAAAAATGAAATTCTACAATGTAGTGGCAGTCCCTACTCTTTTATATGGAAGCGAAAGTTGGGCTACAACAAAACCTGAAGTTAGTAAAATACAAGCGGCAGAGATGAGATTCTTGCGGAAAGTAAAAGGATGCACGAGATTAGATAGAATTAGAAATGAAGATATTAGGCAGGAACTAGGAGTATACCCACTTATTGATAAAATAGACAATTACAGACAAGATTGGAAATTACATGTAGAGAGAATGGACGACTACAGACTTCCCAAGAAAGCAATAAATTATAAACCAAAAGGACGAAGAGATCAGGGACGACCGATGAAAAGATGGAGCGACCTTTGAAGCCGGAACGGGCAATTGCCCATACCATGAAGTGAAGAAGAAGAAGAAGAAGAAGAAGAAGAAGAAGAAGAAGAAGAAGAAGAAGAAGAAGAAGACTTTTGTTAACTCTCTCCACGGTAGTTTGAACTCGGCAAAAAATTTGGAATACTATGAATCAGAAAATTCGTGTTAGAACCAAAGATTCTCTAAACGCTTTCACCCGTTTTACAAAGGGAAAACTGTTGCAATATTACGATCTCTTTGAGCCACCGGCGTAGCTTAATCGGCGTTCGGGCGCCGTTCGATTCCCGCTTGGGCTGATTACCTGGTTGGGTCTTTTCTAAGGTTTCCCCCAACCTTAAGGCAAATGTCAGGTAATCTTTGGCGATTGCTCTCCCTCATCTCGCCATATATAATTTCGCTATCATCAGTTCCACCGACGCTAAATAACCTCGTAGTTGATACAGCGTCGTTAAATAACCAAATAAGAAGACGATCTCCTTGGTAATTACTAGATATTATCTCTTACTGAAAATGAACTGTGAAACTGGCGGCGTGTAAATATGTAAATAAATAGAGGATTCAATTGTTTTACAAATATAGAAAAGTTTTTGTTAGTAAAATTCGTAACAAAATATAAGGGTATTATGGAATGCAAGAAAGTAACTTAGATGGTGTGAAAATCAAAGTCTAGTTGACGCGTCGAAGCTGATTAGTGAATTTAATTGTCATTGAGAAAACCAACAGCGTAAAATTTTAGTGTATTTGAGGGATTAGCTGGAAGAAGGGCGTAACTCAGAAAACATAGTTTTGAGATAATCAACAAAAGCTATCGGTACCCTGCATCTCTTGCTGGAATATGACATTATTCATGTATATATTGTAGGGAAATACCACAGTCTAGTATATACAGTCACGAAGCTTGAGTTTTGAGGGTGCTAGAAACAATATACTGTGCCGGTACTAATTCACATTGTCTGTAATGAGGCGATATTAGCGATCCTAGTGGTTAGCAACTATCTATGGATGCATATTTACTACGTATTGAGCTTCGTGACTGTATATACTAGACTGTGCTAATACGTCCGCATGTGATTACAATGAGTTTCATGGTTAATGTTTAAATATTGTGCGAGAACGAAGCATTCATTTTTTTAATTACGTCCTTCTTACATAGAAGAAGGCTGAAAATACTACAACTTTTCTATAGTTCTAATATTCCTATAGAAAAGGTTAGATATAGGTCTATACTAAAGGGTGCGTCAGAAAGAACGGATGGATTTCACAGGGCAAGAAAATTGTAAGGATTCATCAAATCAAAAATGTATTGTTATCAACAGATTCATCAATACATGCAGTTTATTTACGGTATACAACATCATCCATATGATGTCCTTGGCTTTCGATACAGGCATCTAGGCGTTTTCTGAAGTTCGCCGTAACTTTCACAGTCATAGTTGGTGGGATTGCCACAATTTCTTCACGAATCGCCGTCTTCAGTTCGTCCAGTGTATGTGGTTACTTACGCCTTCAAGTGGTCCCAAAGAAAGAACTCGCAGGGCGCGAGATCTTATCGTAACCTCGACAATCTCAGTGCAATATCATGTTTGCGGGCTGATCGTTGAGGTGGCAGGACAACCTACTGTCTGTCTCCACATTTGCAGGAGTACACGCGCTCCGTGTTCGTCCAGGTGATTTCTTCTTTAATGTTGAACCTGTGGTACGAAATGAAGCCGCCCGAGTTGGAATCCTAGCGTGACATCCGATGTCGAAATGAGTCCTGAGTGACGATCACAGACTCTTCATTTTTCAAAAATGTCTCTGCGATGAAAGCACGTTGTACACCAGACCAACACCATGTTCTCAACTGAAACTGCATTCTCTCGCTGATCCAATAGTCGTGGTCCCCCTCACTCTATCCCTCCCCTCGCTGCGTATTGATAGTTTGAAATCCATCCGTTCTTTCTGACGCACCCTGTACAATAATGAAGATAATTACAATGAATATTCTACAAATATATATATATATATATATATATATATATATATATATATATAAATGATATATTCTTCTACTAAATTGTTATCACAACATTAAAAATAATAACCTCACTTATTTCACGTTCTAACTGAAAGTACCTACGATATAGGCTTACAAACATTATACCACTTTAAGTGATCTAATAACCAAACATAAACAGCATCTAGAATCTCGTAAGGCCTATTGGAGTGTTTGCTTCTCATATCTGTCATTACAGTATCACCTAGTTTCACTATATTTTATACAGTTATCACTCGTTTCTTAGATATTTTAAGCAATGACAGAATAAAGGACTTGCATAAAAATTCTTCTCAGTCATGATACTGTATACCCAAGAACATTCTCGGTGTTGTAGTTTTACAGTTGTTTCACGCTCCTTAATGGTTATCTTCTCCAAATATCCCATACGAAATGTATCCTGTTGGTTTTTTGATTTTAGTTTTCCAAAAACATCATTGGAAAATGATTTTATATTGTATATTTATGAATATTTAAAGCATTAATGCATATTTCAGGTTTTAGCGCATATAAAAGCATATTTTGTTGGTTTTAAGTTTTGTAGTGCTTAAAACTATATTAAGAACACACAAAATCAGTGAAAATGAAATACCGGTACAAAAATCGATACACATTACAGTTATATTTTATTTATTGCATTATGACAACGTACAGACAGTGCTCTGTTGTCAGCGAGTCATTGTGGGCAATTCCGTGACAATCAACAAAGCCCTCTGATATTGTGAGGAGCCTCTCATCATTTAAAAGGTTTATTCTGTGTATATAATAAAGCCAGGAAATGCACTATCACGTTTACTTTTTAACTTTGCTCTAGAGTATGCCATTAGAAAAGTCCAGGATAACAGACAGGGTTTGGAATTGAACGGGTTATATCAGCTGCTTGTCTATTCGGATGACGTGAATATGCTAGGAGGAAATCCACAATCGATTAGGGAAAACACGGGAATTTTACTGGAAGCAAGTAAAGAGATACGTTTGGAAGTAAATTCCGAAAAGACAAAATATATGACTATGTCTCGTGACGAGAATATTGTACGAAATGGAAATATAAAAATTGGAAATTTATCTTTTGAAGAGGTGGAGAAGTTCAAATATCTTGGAGCAACAGTAACAAATATAAATGATACTCGGGAGGAAATTAAACACAGAATAAATATGGGAAATGCCTATTATTATTCGGTTGAAAAGCTTTTATCATCCAGTCTGCTGTCAAAAAATCTGAAAGTTAGAATTTATAAAACAGTTATACAGTATTACCGGTTGTTCTTTATGGTTGTGAATCTTGGACTCTCACTTTGAAAGAGGAACAAAGGTTAAGGGTGTTCGAGAATAAGGTGGTTAGGAAAATATTTGGGGCTAGGAGGGATGAAGTTACGGGAGAATGGAGAAAGTTAACACAACACAGAACTGCACGCATTTTATTCTTCACCTGACATAATTAGGAACATGAAATCCAGACTTTTGAGATGGACAGGGCATGCAGCACGTATGAGCGAATCCAGAAATGCATATAGAGTGTTATTTGGGAGGCCGGAGGGAAAAGACCTTTAGGGAGGCGGAGACGTACATGGGAAGATAATATTAAAATGTATTTGAGGGAGGTGGGATATGATGATAGAGAATGGATTAATCTTGCTCAGGATAGGGACCAATGACGGGTTTATGTTAGGGCGGCAATGAACCTCCGGTTTCGTTAAAAGCCAGTAACTAAGTAAGTAAATAAGTAAGTAAGTATTGTGTGTATATAATATAAAAAGCAATTCATGAACTTTATTAAGTCAATAGACTTCACACCAGTGTAATTATTGTAAATATTGAAAACACTACTCTAGTTAAAAGTAGTATTTGTATTACTACTAGTAACAGTATTGAAGTCATATATGTTCAAATAATTATAAGTGTTTCATAAACTCTATTCAGTCAGCTGACTTTACATTCTTGTAAATGTTGTAAATAGTCAAAGCACTACTATTGTTACAAATAGTTTACTATTAGCCTAGTTTTTTAAAGTTCAGACAGAATGTAAAAATAGTGTAGCAACAAAAAATGTGTGTAGTATTGCATCACTGCAATGGAGCATATTGGCTACTTCTGTCATTGACTTCTAGCAGAATGTGGTGCCCACAAGTGGCGAGGTAACACGTTAAAGTACAAAGTGTCCAACATGCCCGAATGTCCAACAGACCCTAATTTACCCTATAAAATGCTTGTTGCCTAACAATTTAAAAGAATATGAAACTCCAGCAGAAATAAATGAAGTTTACGTCTCAATATCCTTATGTATAACTGGAAGATCATAATGTAATGTAATATGTAGCTAATCGGCGATGTATGCAATGGAGGGGGAAATGAACTGGCTACCCTACCCCATTATCTCCTGGCATAGTTGCCTCATGGTTGGTGCCTTGTTGATGTCACTTTTGAGGTTCAGATCTGTCTTCGGACAGTTGACTAAACAACAACATCAATAATAGCAAATTGCTTAAAATCGAAAAGTTTTTTTTTTCAATCTCAACAGTGCATATTTTATTATTTTTAGTGCATATATATACTGGTTTTATATACATACGTGCATGGCTATTTTCCCGCTTTTTAGTGCATATGAATTCGCCCCCTAGTGATAACAGAATACGTTTTACGTCGGTACCTACGTTACTATAAGAAAACTGTTATTAAATGCAAAGAATTGTAAAGAAAATAATGTGAACAACTACTGAGTTGATACCACTCCTTTTCATTTTATCTTTCACATCTGTGTAATTTTTGTGCTTTTGTTCTTTTTCAAATCCTGTGTAGAGATCTCCATTATTTTATTGCAAGTTGTAATACGAAAAGAACAATGTTTTACGCTGCTGTATTTAATCTTAATGTACAATTGTAATTACAATTTAATTTTCTCTTTATTGCTTTTTAAACGAATTGTAATTGCAAGTAGTTAGGGCATGCTCCCCCAACCTTAGTTCTCCTTTCTTCCGACAGAATTATAACTCTGGTATCACCCAACTTCGCTGTCTTTGCAACCGCACCACACTATATAACATGAAGACATTCAACATAATTATCCCCCTCTATCTAGCGCACTTCTCTCTACCCAGCACATCATCGCTTAGCAACCAAGATGTGAGACGCATTCAGTGAAGATTTGAGTTCAGATGAATTGACGTTTAAATAAAATCCGCATCAAAATGAAGCTATTATACCGTATATATAGAATGCCATGTAAGTTAATGAGTTCAAGAGAAAGGAGACTGTCAACCCAAAAGTGGAAATATTTTGGTAATTCTATTACATTTTTACTACGTCATACTACTTTTGACCAATAAAACGGTACGGAAGGATGTGTTTCAGTCAAACATTGCTGTTTATCGCAACAATTTCATCACTTCCCTAGCATATTTATTTATTTATTTATTTATTTATTTATTCATTTGTTGTTGAACATAACAGGCAAACTTCCCTAACATTTTTGTTTATTTTTATCACTTCCCTAGCATTTGTTTCTTTGTTTGCCAACATTTCAAACCAAAAGAGTTGGGTGAAACAAATTATTTGAAGCTCGCAACAATCTTTGGAAATCTTAAAGCTTAAAAAAGCATAAGAAGAACATCAGAAGTCAATTTACTTACTTACTTACTTACTTACTTACTTACTGGCTTTTAAGGAACCCGGAGATTCATTACCGCCCTCACATAAGTCCGCCATTGGTCTCTATCCTGAGCAAGATTAATCCAGTCTCTATCATCATATCCCACCTCCCTCAAATACATTTTAATATTATCTTCCCATCTACGTCTCGGCCTCCTCAAAGGCCTTTTTCCCTCCGGCCTTCCAACTAACACTCTATATGCATTTCTGGATTCGCCCATACTTGCTACATGCCCTGCCCATCTCAAACGTCTGGATTTAATGTTCCTTATTATGTCAGGTGAAGTATAGAATGCGTGCAGTTCTGTGTTATGTAACTTTCTCCATTCCCCTGCAACTTCATCCCTCTTAGCCTCAAATATTTTCCTAAGCACTTTATTGTCAAACACCCTTAACCTATGTTCCTCTCTCAAAGTGAGAGTCCAAGTTTCACTATCATAAAGAACAACTGGTAATATAACTGTTTTATAAATTCTAAATTTCAGATTTTTTGACAGCAGACTGGATGATAAGAGCTTCTCAACCGAATAATAACAGGCATTTTCCACATTCATTCTGCGTTTAATTTCCTCCCAAGTATCATTTATATTTGTTACTGTTGCTCCAAAATATTTGAATTTATCCACCTCTTCAAAGGATAAATTTCCAATTTTTATATTTCCATTCCGTACAATATTCTCGTCACGAGACTTAATCATATACTTTGTCTTTTCGGGATTTACTTCCTAACCTATTTCTTTACTTCCTTCAAGTAAAATTCCCGTGTTCTCCCTAACCGTTTGTGAATTTTCTCCTAACATATTCACGTCACCTGCAGTCAGGAGGCAATATCGCACAAAAACTAACAGCTGCATTAGAAATTCACTTTACCTAAATATAAACAAGCAATCATTTCTAAAGATTGCAAAATATGTTTTCTTGGAAATGACCGAGTAAAAAGGAAGTGTCAACGTAGTAAGAAGTTGCGAGATTGTGACACGAAAGTTTTCATAACTTCCTATCTTTGCATGCTTACAGTTTATTCACTTCCCTGCTATACACCAACAGCGCTTAGATGGTATTGTATATACTTCAGAATTATGATACTTACATGTCCATATTGTGGGTTCATGAAAACCAGTCGGTTGTTAAGGAGCGAGTTCGAAACCGGGGAAAGGCAGATATTATGTTCTTATAGGCCTAGACCAGTGGTCGTCAGCACTCGCTGAAATGCGCAAAGGGTACGCGGTACTGTCCCGTGTGCACTGGCGTGCAACAGGGAGAGATAGAGAGCATACCCTCTAGCAGCTACGGATTGCATCCTAGTGCACTGTTGCCAATAATAGATAAATATAGGCCTACCCGTGTTATAGAATTCAATTTTACATCCCATGATATTGATTGTAAAAAACACTGAGTTCGACTGAAAACCTCTGATATTGTCTATTAGAAGAATAATTTATGCTTAATCTACATAATCATTTTCCGTGAGACTTTTTAGCGGCTCCCAATAATGGTGCCACCTATTGAGAACTAGTGGAACTCTTTCAGAGTTTGTCAATTTTTTATATCTTTGGTATTGACTTATCCCGTGGTTGGAAAGGTCGCTTACACGATCATGAAATCATAGGTCGTGTACCTTTGAACGTCAGTGTAGATAGTTTGTAGTGATATTTACGTTACCTATGTACAACTCTACCCTTCCTTTCGCGCTGGACATATTCCTCTCCTACGTCAGGCCAGGTATACATTATGCAGTATAAATACTTAGGCCTAATATCGAAATACAAGAAAAAACGAATAATAATTAATTCGCTCGTATACACGTAAACAATCTCTCTTTTAAAAATGAAACGATAAGCAATGCTTCCACCACATCCATGGATGCTACGCCCCTAGTATTTTATGCTTGTTTGAAATATATTTATTTTTCAATGTTGTTGATCTAATTTTTGGCGATTTCATTACAAATCAGCAAGGGAAGAATAATGTAATATAAATTAAAATAAAATTATATTTTAGTTAAGGGTATATGTACGTGAAAGACCATAAATATTGTCAGAAAATGCAGGCTCCAAATTTCTAAAATTTTATAAGGAAATGAACTCAAAATTGGTCAAAAATTACAAGGTATCACAACAAGACTTATTAAAACTTAAATATCTGATAAAAGTATTAAAAAGGTTACTAATAATATTTTTTAGAATTCACTTTTTATTTTAAATTTTTTCCAAAATTTGATAATTTTCACACATATTATTTCATAACTCCACAACCATTAGAGATAGAATTCTGAAATTTTGTACACTGATTTAACATGCAGTTAAGCAAAAGGTAGACTACAGTAATGCCCATTTCTTTGAAAATAGAAAAATAAGGTCACAAAACATTATGGAGATTTTAAAACATTTTATATAGGGCAAATAAAAAATTAATTGTATTAAAATAAACAACTCTACATGTCTGAGAGTAGTCTACTTTTCAGAAATAAGTGTTTATTACATGCAGAAAAATATAGAAAATATCAGAGAGACCATAACAATGTTATGGTTATGGTTACCAAATGATATAACTGCATAATTTTTTTGTTTGCTTTTTTTCATTCTTTAATAAACTGGTTTGAAAAATATTATTAGTAAACTTTTTGATAATTTCATCAGACATTTAAGTTCTAATAAGTCTTGTTATGGTACCTTGTAATTTTTGTCCAATTTTGAGTTCAATTTCTTATCAAATTTTATAAATTTAGAGCCCGCATTGTCTCATAATATTTGTGGTCGTTCATGTACATATACCCTTAACGAAGCTCGCGAATTCCCAGGTTATATCAACGTCGCCGGTGGTGTGCCGAAGTTTTGTCCCGCAGAAATTCTTTCACATGCCAGTAAATCTACTAGCATGAGCCTGTCGCATTTAAGCACACTTAAATGCCATGGACCATGGACCAGGATCGAACCCGCAACCTCGGGCACAGAAGACCAGCACTACCGACTGCGCCACCCAGGCCGACATGTAATATAAATTATAATTTGAGGGTATATTTATTATCGTTACCTTCATATCGTTCATTATGCAACAGATTGGGATATAAAAAGTGGTTTAACTTTAACTTTACAACTATGCCTATATGTGTTCAAGGTATATTTAGTTAGTGAGTGTTTGATAATGCTTTTTCACTGCTAGAATACAAGTGAGGAAAGCGTCCCATTTTTCCATGCTATATAAGCTAATCATCTTTATTAATAACGTATTTTGATTGGCATAAAATTTAATAAAAACTTTGAAGATCCACAAATCCAACGACTGCTTTGGGGACATTGTGACAGTGTGCAAACATGTCTCGTTGCTTCGCTTAATGGAAGAAAATGGCAATTCGATTAGTTAAGATCGATTCTCGAATCTGAGACTTGAGTGGTTCTCAAGCAGGATGACTGTGACGTAGGTGCGAGGTTGGCAAACACCTCCACTCGGGTCAAGGACTCACTCCAAGAGAAGACCAATATCACACGCTTTTCAACTTCCATATGGAGTAACACGGTTCTTTATATGTGGGCAGTGATTCTCATTCCTTTTCTGACTTTCCAACAAGGAATCAAAAATATATTCGTTAATCGTATTTTACCGTGTGTAAGTTGATCACAGATGATTAATTCATTAAAATTGCCCTTAATTTTATTATAATCTTTACTTTTTTATACTTTCTGTCATGGCGTTTATTGACAAATTCAACAAGTTACAATAAATATTTTATGCTCGACCATGCCGAAATGTAGTAATTATACACCTGGTAGCAGCCCTTTAATGCACCTCATTAAAGTACACCTATTCATTATAATTCAGTTGTTCAGCCAATGAGAAATCACCATTGTACCATTATAAAACCGCAAGTATCGATTATTCTCGAATATGCAATTGAAAGACAATTAGCGTAAAGTCACGGAGGCTGGAAATTCAATACTGTCGCAGAAGGTTATGTTCTGTTACTATAATAATTAGCATTAATTGTAAATAATATTCAAATAAATTCAATTTGTCATCTCGTTATTCAACTCTAAATCAATTTCCAGGTTATATCAAGACTAATCTTCATGTTATTCTCTAGATCATATCAAGGTCAATGACATTCGTGCCTCGGAAAAAATCAATACTTTCGCGTCTGCGCACATGTCACAATTCAGGTCAGTTCCTCACTTACATAACCATATCATGAATACTTATTAATCATTTCAAGTTAGAAATATGGTCGAGCATAAAAAGTCGTATGAAAGTTGCCTATAATGGTAATTAAGACGCTCGTATGAAAATTATGATACTCGCTTGCGCTCGTTTCATAAACAAACATACTCGCGTCTTAATTACTACCATCATAGGCTCGTTGCATAATGTACTAAAATCTCATGTGCATGAACATAAATACTGTATACATAGTCAAAGTATAATAAAATACAAAACAATACTTGAAGACTTACGCCAACTAGTATCGTACAGTCCTCATAGTATGTTACGTTAAAGTTGTCCAACTAATTCTACAGAGTGATTTATATAGAACTAACACCTTTCTTTCTTTCTTTCTTTCTTTCTTTCTTTCTTTCTTTCTTTCTTTCTTTCTTTCTTTCTTTCTTTCTTTCTTTCTTTCTTTCTTTCTTTCTTTCTTTCTTTCTTTCTTTCTTTCTTTCTTTCTTTCAAAACGAATGATGCTAGCCACAATTTGTTATACCTCAAATGTAGAGTATCTTTGGGAGATTACTAATCTCTATAGCAAATGCGAAAATTCTTTATTTATTCAGCTGCAAATTCACATAATGGCCAGTTTTTAACGTCAAATTAAGCAGGAGGTTTGATTCCCCGTCACGAGATGCACACCACGGTGAAACTCGAAACTACTACTTTTTGCTCTGAGATCTAACGTGTTGTCCCTTACATCACAGCCTCATACATATAATTGTACCTATTCTAAAATAGGCAGTATAACGAGAATTTATGATGGTGAAACAAGCAGGTGAGTGGCGTACTGTCGCATTATTTGCCGGCAATTTTACGGATTCTACAGAAATTAAATTTTGAAAACGCGGTTGAATAGTTCTTAACACAACTGTTCATCCAATCGTAAATGAAGTCCGAAACCATCCAATACCATTCCATACCCCTGTTTCATTTCATACTGAATTATGAGTATCAAATGTAGACAACAACAATAAATTGATATAGTCCCGTCGCTCTAATTTCCGGCAGCCAATCGCGTTGCAGGTCGGCTACATTTAAACGTGTGCGTCTTGTGATTCGCTGATTCATTTCTTAAGGCTCGATAAATACTTAATATAATCGCCCGCCATTTTAGCTCTTTCGTTGGTGTTCGCAGAAAACACACGAAGACGTTATTTGCCGCTCTATTATTTGCTGAATTACAGTGCGTTTGATTTATTATCATAGGAGCTATGACATGATAATGTTTAACGGTGTGGCAAATAGATTCCTCGTATGGTAGCTCAGCAACGTAAGAACAAAAATGGCGAACGATACTACCTACCTAGACTTTATAGAGCCTTCACTTTCTAAGACGTAACAAAGAGGCGGAGTCACGCCGGAAATAACAGCGTCGGGACTATAAGTCTGATATTTTTTCGTCGGAGACCCTGGGTTCCCTACTTCAAATTGCTTATTTACAAATACCCTATAACCAGATAAATTTCTTCTGTTGAATTCTGAAATACTCTGTATACGTATTTTATGTGGAATGCGAGTTGAATCAATAGTAACCCTAAGTAGAGTCATTGTATGTTTATTATTAAGTCGAGAGACAGTGAGTTGCATACTGACTGGCTGAAGCCAGAAACCATTACCTACCATATACACGTCATACTCGTACAATCTATTCCTGTCAATCTCCATAATGTTACACAATGAAATTCTTGTCATTTTTGACAGGTCTTGACTTAGGTCCTAGTGTATTACCATAGTAAGTTACGGTTACCATGGAAACGAAAGCTTTCTCCGTAGGAAAATAATACAAGACCTAGTTTTCTGCCCCACATGTGTCGACTCCTAATAAAAATAATATACAGGGTTAGTTAAAAGTCCCGCACAACATGAGCAACTTTTGAAGCATATGGTTCAGTGACATCAAACTTGGTATGTGAGGATAACCATATAGCCTACTAAGAACTCAGTAATGGTATTACCGAGTTTTTTCTACTTCCGGTTTAACCGGAAGTAACTCTCTTATTTTAAATAGAACACCCAATATATTATTTTATTTTTGAATAGTACTCATTAAGAGCTTTTCAAAAATTACCCACATTTGAAACTTCTGTATAAATTCAGTGTTACTAAGTAAAGGAAAAAGGAAAGTGTATCGAATATTAAATTATAAACGCACCACCTAAATAAGTTTTGAAGCATACGGTTCAGTGGTATGAAACTTGGTATGTGAGGATAAACATATACTAAGAACTCAATAATGGTATTACCGAGTTTTTTCTACTTCCAGTTTAACCGGAAGTAACTCCAACTCTTATTTTAAATGGAACATCCAATTTTTTATTTTTGAATAGTGCTCATTAAGAGCTTTTCAAAAAGTACCCACACTTGATACTTCTGTACAAATTCAGTGTTGCTAAGTCAAGAAAAGTATATCGAATATTAAAATAATGAAATACTCCTTCCTTAACAAACATAAAACAAAGCTAGCTCACCTTCTAAATTATGTCTTCAAATTGGTAGCCCTCAGCTGCTTTACCATGTATCAGTCGATCATAGAAACCATTTAAGGAATGATTTAACCAGGCTTTAGGAATATCTTGCACCACTTCCATTTTTATTTAGCAACACTGAATTTGTACAGAAGTATCAAGTATGGGTACTTTTTGAAAAGCTCTTAACGAGCACTACTCAAAAATAAAAAAAATTTATTGGGTGTTCCATTTAAAATAAGAGAGTTGGAGTTACTTCCGGTTAAACCGGAAGTAGAAAAAACTCGGTAAAACCATTATTGAGTTCTTAGTATATGGTTATTCTCACATACCAAATTTCATATCAGTGAACCGTATGCTTCAAAATTTATTTAGGTGGTGCATTTATTATTTTAATATTCGATACACTTTTCTGTTTTCTTGACTTAGCAACACTGAATTTGTACAGAAGTATCAAGTGTGGATAATTTCTGAAAAGCTCTTAATGAGCTTTATTAAGAAAGAAAAAATATATTGGGTTTTCCATTTAAAATAAGAGAGTTGGAGTTACTTCCGGTTAAACCGGAAGTAGAAAAAACTCGATAATACCATTATTGAGTTCTTAGTAAATGGTCCTCACATACCAAGTTTCATATCACTGAACCGTATGCTTCAAAATTTATTTAGGTGGTGCATTTATTATTTTAATATTCGATACACTTTTCTGTTTTCTTGACTTAGCAACACTGAATTTGTACAGAAGTATGAAGTGTGGGTAATTTTTGAAAAGCTCTTAATGAGTACTATTCAAAAATAAAATAATATATTGAGTGTTCCATTTTAAATAAGAGAGTTGGAGTTACTTCCGGTTAAACCGGAAGTAGAAAAAACTCGGTAATAAATACCATTAATGAGTTCTTAGTAAATGGTCCTCACATACCAAGTTTCATGTCACTGAACCGTATATTTCAAAAGTTACTTAGGTAGAGCATTTATTATTTCAATATTCGATACACTTTTCTGTTTTCTTGACTTAGCAACACTGAATTTGTACAGAAATATCAAGTGTGGGTAATTTTTTAAAAGCTCTTAATGAGTTTTATTCAGAAAGAAAAAAATATATATATTGGGTGTTCCATTTAAAATAAGAGAGTGGAGTTACTTCCGGTTAAACCGGAAGTAGAAAAAACTCGGTAATACCATTATTGAGTTCTTAGTTTATGGTTACTCCCACACACACTCAAGGACAGGAGAACGCGAATTCGATTATGCGCACTGTTCAAAACATATAGAGGTGAGCCTGCCTGGAGAGAAATAAAAAATAGGTTGCAACCGCCAAATTACTCTTCAAGGAACGACCACTTATATAAATTGAGGGAAAGAAGACAGAGGACGGACACTGGAAAGTTTTCTTTTCTCAATCGTACTATCAGGGACTGGAATGCTTTACCTGCAGACTTACTAAAGGCTTTACCAACAACCAAAAACGTATTTAAAAATAGGCTTTAGGACTTTACTAATAGACGATAATTGAATCATTGAGTGGAAAAAGGGAATAACTACTTTGAACCCAACTTTTCAGGAAACAAAAAAAAAAAAAAAAAAACTTTCTACAGATTTTCTGTTAAGTTTCATTGAAATGTTGTCAACAGTAAAAATGTTCAGTATTGTTTGTAGTATATATATTATTACCAAACTTTGCTCTATGCCTTGTTAATATTTGTATACAAGTTTTTAAAATTTTAAAACTTATTTCCCTTTTCCACTCAATAATCATACATTTACTTTATTAGCTTCTTAACCTCTCCTCCAGTTTTTTTTCTTCTTTAAAAATGTATATAAATGATTAAATAGGTTAATAATGACTTCCACATTACACTTTATGGAGAAAAATATACAGAGTGATTCAAAAGTCTAGAACCATATAAATATCTTCCATATGCTTGATTTTCGATTACTATAGGTGTTACCAGTATTTGTAAGACCAAGTGCTCTACCAGTGACACATTCGATTCTAGTCCTCAGCTATCTCAAAAGCCGCCATTTTTAATGCAACTTTGAAATGTTAAATGGAAAGGGTGTCATGTAGATACTCAAAATCGTGTAAAATTTTCTGAGAAAAACAATGGTGCAATCCGTTTTGAGGTATCTCTAATCGTTTTCAAGTTATTTAAAGATAACTGTAATAATGACACAAACATTAGTTACTGCATCTACAGATATTTTGTAACATGGTACGGTACTAAGGAGGCTTTGGAAAAGGAGCTTTTATGCAATTCTGGTAATTAACTTTTCCTGCTTTACTGTTTGGTTAATATGTGACAGTTTCAATGCATTGTTGTGATTATTTGAAGCTTTCCTGTAACAAATTTCTTGATGGAATTATCGAAAGAGGAAAGAATTGATATCATTCTTCATTCTGGTAGGTTAAGCCACAGAAATGTTGCAGCAGACTGAACGAACAGTTCTCTGGACATTGGATTGGTCGGCGTGGACCAGTAGAATGGCTGGCCAGGTCTCCAGATTTAACACCTCTTGATTTTTTCTTTTGGGGTTAAATAGCTTTATATATCAAGAGAAAATTGAGAATGTAGAGAGACATTCCCGGGGTGACTTTAGCACAGGTTTCAATGATTCGGTTCTTTAAATGTTCCACATTCTCAATTTTCTCTTCATCCTACCAAGCTCTTTATGTAACCCCAAAAGAAAAAATTAAGAGCTGTTAAATCTGGAGACCTGGCCGGCCATTCTACTGGTCCACGTCTACCAATCCTGTGTAATCTACGTAGATTACAATCGTATACTTTATTAACAGAATACAATAGCTAAAGTTTCAGCAATCATCTGTGTGGCCATTTTCTTCTTCTACATTATTGGACGTAAAAGATAAAATAGTTCTGTATGTTTTTATGTTCATAGCATCATCAAATATTTTTACAATAACCTACCTATATTGCATATTACACTAATACCATTTACTAACAGAATATAATAAGTTCTATTAATCATCTGTGTGGCCATCTTCTTTTCCAGAAAATAGTGTTGCAGAGTTCTATATATATTCTTTTGGAATATGTTTTATTATCTTCATAATATTGTTAACCTTTTTCTTGTTGATACCTACTGAGCCATCATACGCTTTATCTGATGGAAGGTAAAAATCATTTACATTCATTTTTATCAGTTTGAACACATCTGATACTAGCCCTTAAATGAATTCTGACACTGTCACATATCCTTTATTTTCTGATGTATACTTGAGTTGTCTGTACTTACTTATCACAAACTTTATTTTCTTATCTCTAACACTGTTAGTGCTTTTTTTAAAAGAGTTTTGGCCACCATTCTTTAATGTTCAATCTTTCTTCGTTGCAAACTTCATGGACTGTAAATGGCATTTCTTTTTTCTTTGGAGAAGTTATATCATTGTACTGGGAGTGTGTATAAACGCGATCATGTTGTTTTCTTGCAACACGTTTAACACCTGCAAAGTTCCGATCGCACGGTAGAAAACATTCTAATTATCGAAACAAAATATCGATGTTAAAATATCAGATATCGAAAGAAAGGTGATGAATCATGAATAAAGAATAAATCCGGAAGGATTTGAAGAACTCGATTGGAATCAGACGCAAGTATTTCTTCAGTCACTGTAAAATTCACAATTCACGGTAGAAAACTATTATTATTAAAATAGACACGTACAGTAGTACCAAATTAAAAATAAAATAACGCGGGAACGTTTACTTTAGCAACTGTCAATAGTCGGATCATAGCATGGCCATCTTTAACATAGTGATGGAGGAACTGAATTAAATACCGATGTATTGATATTGCAATATATTGCAAACCTAATTTCGATAAACGATATATATCGCAGAAAATATGTCGATATATCGAACGATTATCGATATATCGCTATTCCGTAAGCAAATTGCATTTTCAGGCGTACATTTACTGTATTACAATAACATTACTTAACTTTTAATATTCCTTTTTGCCATTGAAATTAACACCATAACAGTCAAAAGCATAAATGTAAAATTGTAACAATAAAAAATACATTTTCAATACCATATGATGTAAGTCCTAACCTAAATCAAAATTATGGTGGAGGCAAGAGAGCTTAAATGATATAGTGGGAAAGTTAAGTGAACTCTACATGGTTGAGTATTTGATATTTGAACACGATTCAGTTATTCTAAAGTTATATAGCTTCAATCCAGGACACAGATATAATTCTATCTAACAACGTAATCATTTTTAAATGTAAGTAAACAGAACTTGTAATTATTTTTAAATGTAAGTAAACCGTACTTAGAATATTACAAGTTTTAACAAACTTCACAGTTGATTTGATACAATCCTTCTATAATAAATTCCCATTGCAAGATATTGTTACACTCCAACATTCCAAACAACAATGGTGAATAAATCCGGAAGGATTTGAAGAACTCGATTGGAATCAGACGCAAGCATTTCTTCAGTCACTGTAAAATTCGCAATTTGCCACAATATCGCATTCATAACGTTTTTCTTTAATTATGGTTTATTTAACGACGCTCGCAACTGCCGAGGTTATGTCAGCGTCGCCGGTGTGCCGGAATTTTGTCCCGCAGGAATTCTGTTACATGTCAGTAAATCTACTGACATGAACCTGTCGCATTTAAGTAGTCTTAAATGCCATCGACCTCGGCCGGGATATAACCCGCAACCTCGAGCACAGAAGGCCAGCGCTATACCAACCCATTCATAACGCACAAACGCAAGTAACCCATGTGGGTTTGGGATCAATGGAGACTATAATCTGCATGTAATATCCGCGGTGGATGGTGCCGTAAAGAAATAAGTGCTCTTAATATGAAATTTCCCCAGGAAATGCTGATAATTACAAGAATAAACGCGGGAATGTTCAGAGAAGATATTAAAGGTTTCCGCTGATAAGTGAAATTTCGTGTCTCCTGTAGCACTAGAGTAAATATTTGCAATTAATGCAGAAGAGCATAGGTAACACTGAAAATATATGCCTGATAATGAAATTCAATTTATATAATAGGTTAATATAATATATTCTTCTAAGTACTTACTTACTTTACTTACTGGCTTTTAAGGAACCCGGAGGTTCATTGCCGCCCTCACATAAGCCCGCCATTGGTCCCTATCCTGAGCAAGATTAATCCAGTCCCTACCATCATATCCCACCTCCCTCAAATCCATTTTAATATTATCTTCCCACCTACGTCTCGGTCTCCCCAAAGATCTTTTTCCCTCCGGTCTCCCAACTAACACTCTATATGCATTTCTAGAATCGCCCATACGTGCTACATGTCCTGCCCATCTCAAACGTCTGGATTTTATGTTCCTAATTATGTCAGGTGAAGTATACAATGCGTGCAGCTCTGCGTTGTGTAACTTTCTCCATTCTCCTGGAACTTCATCCCTCTTAGCCCCAAATATTTTTCTAAGAACCTTATTCTCAAACATCCTTGACCTATGTTCCTCTCTCAAAGTGAGAGTCCAAGTTTCACAACCATACAGAACAACCGGTAATATAACTGTTTTATAAATTCTAACTTTCACATTTTTTGACAGCAGACTAGAAGACAAAAGCTTCTCAACGGAATAATAACAGGCATTTCCCATATTTATTCTGTGTTTAATTTCCTCCAGAGTGCCATTTATATTTGTTACTGTTGCTCCAAGATATTTGAATTTTTCCGCCTCTTCGAAGGATAAATCTCCAATTTTTATAGTTTCATTTCGTAGAATATTCTGGTCACGAGACATAATCATATACTTAGTCTTTTCGGGATTTACTTCCAACCCTATCACTTTACTTGCTTCAATAGAATTTCCGCGTTTTCCCTAATCGTTTGTGAATTTTCTCCTAACATATTCACGTCATCCGCATAGACAAGCAGCTGATGTAACCCGTTCAATTTCAAACCCTCTGTGTTAACCTGAACTTTCCTAATGGCATATTCCAGAGCAAAGTTAAAAAGTAAAGGTGATAGTGCATCTCCCTGCATTCTTCTAAGTACTACGTATAAAAATAAGTTAAAACGGTAAATTAAGTAATAATTTTAGGGAAAATCGTGTTCTGCTATGAAAATTGGCCACCAAAAATGTTATGTTTTTTTTACTGTTCCAGGTAAGAGACTCCATCAGTTAATTTCTTCAAGAATACGACGGTAGCGGTCTTGGAACTAGTACAGTCATTCATCGAAGAGTACGGTAAACAGACTACACTGATTTGTATTTCCAGCCATTTATTTATTAGGTGTTTCAGTAATTGAGAGAATATTATGACGCGTTTTTCCTTCCAATTGAAAGTTTTCGACTTATATTTCTTTTAGAGTATAATACAAAGTATATGTAGTGACTGAAATAGTGTATATAGGTACTGTGTTCACATAAAAGATCTACAGTTTGATAGAAAGTTTAGACTATCATTGGCATTGCTATTACATAATTGAAGTTAAAGATATTTTAACCCTCTGCAGCACAGTACATCACAGTAAACCAAACAATGAAAACAAAAAGTAATTTTTTATGTTTGTCATATCATGGATCATAACAAAGCTACGATCATTTTTTTTTTTCGAAATTTTAACTCTGCACACAATTTCAAAAATGATATTCACTCTGAGCGACCACTATGCCACAGTTGAGATTTTTGTGTAATTGTAGAGCAATAAAGAGAATAAAATTGTGGTTCTTCTGAACAATCGCTGTGCTGCAAAAGGTTAAGTGGTTGAATTTTTATTTTTATTTTAGTAGGTTATTTTATGACGCGTTATCAACAGCTTAGGTTATTTAGCTTCTGAATGAGATGAATGTGATAATGCCGGTGAAATGAGTCCGGGGTCCTGCACCGAAAGTTACCCAGCATTTGCTCATATTGGGTTGAGGGAAAACCCCGGAAAAAACCTCAACCAAGTAACTTGCCCCGACCGGTAATCGAACCCGGGCCACCTGGTTTCGCAGCCAGATTAAGTGGTTGAAATGACACTGGGATATATACCGTATATATGTTTCTACTTTTTGTAAGATGTGCATCCTGTTTGTTGCATGATAATTTTTAACGGTGCGGCAAATATCGTCGTCTGCTAACCGCAATCGGCAACGAAAGAACTAAAATGGAGAACGATTAAACCTACCTAGTCTTTATAGAGCCTACACTTACTAGGACGTAAGCAAGGAGGAAGAGCCAAGCCGGAAATAAAAGCGACGCGACTATAGTAATGTTTTGAATGAAGAACAAGTATTGATTCCCAGCAGCGATGAAATTACAGCCCACTCTTGCTCGTAGGCGCGTCTAACGCAGACAATTGTAACTTGCGGTTTTCGCGTACAATTGCGTGTACAGACCTTGTCATAACCATCGCGGTATTATTACAACGGTGCAACGGATGATGGGAAGTGGTGATAAAATAACATGTAGAGGAAAACAATACTGTGCGGTCACATGATCACATCTCTCTCGTGGAGACACTCAATTATACACATTGGACTGTTGAAACGACGACACTCTGTTTGAACACGTGTGCTCTTCGGAGGTTCCAATTTGTGAAAACGAAAGTCAATTGTGAAACTGCAGACGTGTTTAAACAACCTGCAAGTCAATCCTACGAAAGAATAGCGTTGTTTAGATTATAATCGTGTACATACTACCTCTGTTGGACGTTGGAATTTGTTCACCATGACAAGATCAATAGTAGTGAATAATTTTCGTGTTGCTAACACAAACGACATGATTGATTGTGCAGAAGTGGAACAGTCTATCTCGCACGTTGAATGTTTTATTAATGCTGAAGTTAAATGTATGTTGATGTAAGGCGTTTTGGATTTGATTGTTTAAGGATGTTATGGAGATGGACTTAATAAATTTGTTTTTATGTGAAGTAGTGGTTTCGACAAACGACATAGAGACAATTCTGGATTTGCAGTAAAAGATTTGCCATATTGCAGAACACTATGTATGTATGTATGTATGTATGTATGTATGTATGTATGTATGTATGTATGTATGTATGTATGTATGTATGTATGTATGTATGTATGTATGTATGTATGTATGTATGTATGTATGTATGTATGTATGTATGTATGTATGTATGTATGTATGTATGTATTCATTCACACTGTGAATGGGTATATACTCGGTGGCAGTGGTAACTAATTACACTCAAAAATGACAATTAATAATAAACACAGCTAATAAAAAACAATAAATAATAATAATAATAATAATAATAATAATAATAATAATAATAGTAGTAGTAGTAGCAGTAGTAGTAGTAATAATAATATAATAATAATCCTAAATTAAATGAAGCATGGTCATTTAAAATAGGCGTAAAATAGGTGTAAATTGTGACAAAGTTTTCAAAATCTAAAACAATAATTTGTTAATGCAAAAGCCAACCCACAATCATTAGGCTTACTAGTTGAAAATGCAGTTGAATTAATTTATAGCATTTCAAACGCATAGGCGAGTCATAGAGAATAGTATCCTTTCACAAATTTCAGGTAAAACTAGCAAGGAGTTGTATGAATTATTACCTAATGACAAGTCCCCTAACTTACCATTACTAAACTTTCAATTTTCCTTTTCTTCTCCTATACTTACTTACTTACTTACTTACTTACAAATGGCTTTTAAGGAACCCGAAGGTTCATTGCCGCCCTCACATAAGCCCGCCAGCGGTCCCTATCCTGTGCAAGATTAATCCAGTCTCTATCATCATATCCCACCTCCCTCAAATCCATTTTAATATTATCCTCCCATCTACGTCTCGGCCTCCCTAAAGGTCCTCTTCCCTCCGGTCTCCCAACTAACACTCTATATGCATTTCTGGATTCGCCCATACGTGCTACATGCCCTGCCCATCTCAAACGTCTGGATTTAATGTTCCTAATTATGTCAGGTGAAGAATGCAATGCGTGCAGTTCTGTGTTGTGCAACTTTCTCCATTCTCCTGTAACTTCATCCCGCTTAGCCCCAAATATTTTCCTAAGAACCTTATTCTCAAACACCCTTAACCTATGTTCCTCTCTCAGAGTGAGAGTCCAAGTTTCACAACCATACAGAACAACCGGTAATATAACTGTTTTATAAATTCTAACTTTCAGATTTTTGGACAGCAGGCTGGATGATAAGAGCTTCTCAACCGAATAATAACACGCATTTCCCATATTTATTCTGCGTTTAATTTCCTTTATATTTGTTACTGTTGCTCCAAGATATACATAAATATTTAGTTTTGCCTATATTAATGGAAAGCCAGAAGAGAAAAGGGATAAATATCAAAGGAAGAATGCTATCAAACCTAAGATATGCAGACGCATAGTGCTGTTCGCAAAATCCGCCACAGAACTGAGCTGATCTGAGCAAAGAAACCGAGAAAGTGGGGCTACAGATGAACCCTACAAAGACCATAGCAATGACAAACTACATAGAGACACCAATAATGATAGACGGCATACACATTCAGTACTGTAAACAATATGTAGGGCTATATTTGGACAAGAAGTCAGCCTGACTGAAAAGAGGGACACAGAAATTCGAAGAAGAATTAACCTAGCATGGGGGAAATTCTGGGGACTCAAATTCCTGCTCTTGGACAAATATATTAATATATAATTAAGACTGGAAGCCCTACGGACCTGTATCATAACGACCCTAACATATGGCAGCCAAACCTGGTCGTTGACTAAAAACAAGCACAGAAGATACAGGTATACCAACGCAAAATGAAGAGAAAGATGTTAGAGATTAAACTACAGGACAAAGTAAGAAATGAAGTACTGAGATTAAAAAGCGGTACCGAAATGGCCTGCCAGACAGCGAGAAGACTAAAATGGAAATGGGGAGGACATGTAGCCAGACTACCCGCCGACAGATGGGCATACGCCACTGCAGTCTGGGACCCAAGGAGGGGAAGAAGAGAAAGGGGAAGACTAAGAAGGAGATGGGCACAGGACTTCGTTGACGTGATAGGACCGCAGTGGACGCGTATTGCGAGAGACAGAGAAAAGTGGAAAGACATAATTTTAGATTTAGAATAAGTAACAGTAGAACACAAGACAGTGAAGTGAAGTGAAGTGAAGTGAAGTGAAGTGAAGTGAAGTGAAGTGAAGTGAAGTGACTCAACTTTGAGTAAGGCCCACAGGGACTAGCTCATCCAGTGAGCAAAAGTAGAGCTGCCCTACCGATGGTAGGAGGCCCTTGCCTGCTAAGGATGTAATGGGCTTGTCTAATTCTAATTCTAATTTCTAAGTGGTTTCGACTACTAGATTAGAAAGGGTCAGATTATGGAAAAATCATGTTTTCTTTTATTTATGTAGGTCGTATAATTTTGAGGCAATAAAAGTTTTATATCGGTTGTTTCGTACAGGTTTTTTTTTCGATTTTTTTAACAAAATTACATTTTTTCTTACGCATTTATCATAATTAGTACAAATCACGCCACTCTTGTAAATTATTCAAGACTGTACTTTACTTACTTACTGGCTTTTGAGGAACCCGGAGGTTCATTGCCGCCCTCACATTAACCCGCCATATTCCGAGGCTTATTTTGAGGTTTCATAACAAACTGTTTTTTACGGTGATGGGTTGTTAGCCCTTCGCCCAACCTCCAAGCTGGAGGACCACCCCTCATCGGCTGTCCGCTACTGCTTATTCAATATATTCACAGCTACCCTCCATATTTGGAGGCCGTCTCCTCGATCCGCAACCTGAGGACGCGCCATGCCGTGGTGATAGGGACCCACAATACATGGAAGACTGTACATTAGGTTGTATAATTATACTGTAAAGAATCAAGTTCCTAAAGTATGATTTATAACGATTTTTGTGATAAGCACGTAAGAATAATGTAATATTTAGTTAAAAATTGAAAACCAAAATCTGTACAAAGCAATTAACAACATATTTTTAGCTTTAGAACACTGGCCAATTAAAGAAATAATACTTCTGAATAGGTCATTCTCTATTTGTAGTATTCTTTTATCCTTAAAAGTAAGGAAAAAAAAAGATATTTTACTAACAACTTCAAATTAGTGTAATTCTGAAAATATTGAGTTTAGGACAAATGTTAATATGACATTTTTTTGCTCAGAATGTCTTCGGAAATAAGCTCCGTAAGTGGCGGTGCATCCTCGTGAATCATCCTGCATATCACATATTTGCAAAGAGATACATCGTTAGAATAATTCCAGGTCAATTCGTCCACAGCACAAAGTGAAATATACAGAAAATGCACTACAAAAATGCCCAGAACCATAACGTCCAATCAAATAAGGCCACTAGTCAAAATGCCCAATATGCAGAAATGTCCACAAATCAAAATGCTCAATATATAGTAATGTTCAATATATGGTATGTATACAAACGATTATTCAACATTCTTTTATGTGGATTTCCTAGGAAATAATGTTGCACGGTGGTCATAGAACTAATAATGTAGTGAAAGGTCTCCATTCTAAATAAAAAAAAAAAATAGTTGCTGGACATCAGGTCAGTATTTGGAGATTTGTAGAAAACGCAATAGGAGAATTTATTTATTTATTTATTTACTTATTTATTTATTTCTTTATTCATTTATTTATTTATTTATTTATTTACTTATTTACTTATTCATTTATTTATTTATTTATTTATTTACTTATTTATTCATTTATTTATTTACTTATTTACTTACTTATTTATTTATTCATTTATTCATTTATTTATTTACCTATTTATTTATTTATTTATTTACTTATTTATTTATTTATTTATTTATTTATTTATTTACTTATTTATTTATTTATTTACTTATTTATTTATATATTTACTTATTTATTTATTTATTCATTTATTTATTTATTTATTTATTTACTTATTTACTTATTCATTTATTTACTTATTTATTTATTTCTTTATTCATTTATTTATTTATTTATTTACTTATTTATTTATTTATTTATTTACTTATTTTCTTATTTATTTATTTATATATTTATTTATTTACTTATTTATTTATTTATTTATTTATTTATTTACTTATTTACTTATTTATTTATTTATTTTTTTTTCTTATGTATTTATTTCTTTATTCATTTATTTCTTTATTTATTTATTTACTTATCTACTTATTTATTTATTTACTTATTTATTTATTTATTTACTTATTTATTTATTTATTTACTTATTTATTTATTTATTTATTTATTTATTTATTTATTTATTTATTTATTCTGGTGTAGTTAAGGCCATCAGGCCTTCTCTTCCACAACACCAGGAATACAAATACAGGTGAATAGAATGAGACAGAGAATATCATAATCCAAATTCGCTATGACACTCCCTAAACAAGGTATATATTACAAAACAACGGAGAATTGAAGGGATTATACACCGATACAATCAATATAAGGACAATAGTAATGTGAAACAATATTTGCAGGCATTTTCATATCATAGGAAGCTGCATGCTGACCTCAGTGGAGAAGAAAATTAGAAAATAAAATTAGTTACATAATATTGTAAATGGAGCTTACATTTCATTGTTCAATTATTAATTTACAATCGGTATATATTCTTGTGGGCATTCATGATACCGTATATATAATTCCGGACATTTTTGATAATGGCCTTTTAATGGCTGTGGACATTTAATGGCAGTGGACATTTAAGGTAATGGCTATTTAATGACCGTGGACATATTTTGTACTGGACATTTGGTAACTGGGGACATTTTTGAAACTGGACATTAATGATGATAAATATTTTTACACTGGCCATTTCACGTAGGCTAATTAACTGATAATCATTAGGCCTATATTTCAATTGTTGTAAGAAAATATTTATTTTGGCTTATCTTGGACGATCCGTGATTAGGCCCACTTCGGCCCATTGTGGATGGGAACCTATACAGGGTGGATGGGAACCTATTACATTAATTCACGGAGATAATACGAGGCGCATCCAGAAAGTAAGTTTCTCGATTTTTCCCCTTGAAAGTAAACGTAATTAGCCGTGTCAATTGCGCATGCGTAACAGATCTATGACGTATCAATCATATGCCAGCCGGACAGGTCCCGCCTGGTGCCAGTAGCGTGGCAGCAGTGGTCCGAAATGGAAGCTCTTATTTCTTCTCCCGCCGCCTGCGAGGTTCGGTCGGTGATAAAGTTCTTTAATGCACAAAGAATTGCGCCAATTGAAATTCATCGGCAGCTCTGTCAGGTCTATGGGCCGAACATCATGAGTAAGCAGATGGTGCGTCGCTGGTGCAGGCAGTTTTCCGAAGGTCGTCAAAGTGTCCATGATGAAGAGCGCAGTGGGCGACCGTCCCTCATCAATGATGATCGTGTTGAGCTGGTGCGGCAGTGCATCATGGAGAACCGTCGCTTCACGATTACGGAGCTGAGCAGCCATTTTCCGCAGATATCGCGATCCTTGTTGCATGAGATTGTCACTAAGCACCTGCTGTTTAAAAAGTGTGTGCCAGGTGGGTGCCGAAAAACCTGACACTCGAACACAAAATGCAACGTTTAGGAGTAGCACTGACATTTCTGCAACGGTATCACGATGACGGCGACGAGTTCCTCGACAGGATCGTCACTGGCGATGAGACTTGGATTTCGCACTTCACCCCGGAAACCAAGCAGCAGTCAATGCATTGGCAGCATAGTGGATCTCCGGGCAGGATGAAATTCAAACAGACGCTGTCGGTACGGAAAGTGATGTGCACGGTGTTCTGGGACAGGAAGGGCATTCTTCTCATTGACTTCCTTCCAAGAGGTGAAACAGTGAACGCTGACCGTTGCTGTGAAACACTGCGAAAATTGCGGCGTGCCATTCAAACAAAGAGGCGTGGAATGCTTACTGCATGCAGGTGTTGTGCTCCTCCATGACAATGCTCGTCCACATACGGCTCGGCGCACAGAAGCTGTTTTGACGGAATTTGGCTGGGAGTTGTTTGATCATCCACCCTACAGTCCTGATCTTGCTCCCAGCGCTTTTCACGTTTTCTTGCACCTCAAGAAATTCCTGTCCTCCGGTGAGCGTTTTGGCAACGACGAAGAGATGAAGACGTCTGTCACACGCTGGTTCCATTCACAGGCGGCAGAGTTCTATGACAGAGGGACACAAAAGTTGATCCCACGATACGACAAGTGTCTCAATTCTGATGGTGGCTATGTTGAAAAATAGCTGAAACATTGCTGTACCTGTTGCCAATAAATGTTTTTCCGAAAGTGTGTTCTTTTTTTTAAAAAATAGGGAACTTACTTTCTGGATGCGCCTCGTAGATCAAGTCAATGCGAACACAAGTTACACATAATTTGTACATTAACACAACTTGTACCAATTATATAAAAGTATAATTTTAAATAAGATATTGAGATAAAATGTTCATGAAACCGTACAGCATAACCATGTTCTATCAATTCCACTCCATCAAACATCTCTCTACTCTGCTTCCTTCACAATACACACAGCTCGTTCCTGGAATTCCTTGTCACAGGAAATCAGGAGCAGTCGGAGTCTAAAATCTTTTAAGTACACTCTACTTAGAAATGTTTTTAATGAACAGAACTAGACTCTTGCGGAAGTTTCTAAATAGTCTTAAATGACCAAGTTGTTATTTTTTTCTCCTCTCTCTTCTTTTTTTTTTCTCTTTTCTTTTTTTTTTTATTATCTTCATATATTACTTAAACATTTGTGTTTGTATGCCATTTAGTAGGACTTTGCTAATCAACATTTTATGTCTTGTCACCCATATGTATTCTCCAATTAGTATATTACCTGAATAATATATCTCAAGTAAATTAATCGTCCAATTTGTCTCGGGCATATTAGATCTTATAAAATGTGTGTTTGTGTGTGTGTGTGTATTCCCCTTATGTTATGTAACTGATTTTGATTATGTGTAATTTTCTACTTTATTTTATATATTATGTAACTGATCTTGACCATTTGTAATTTTATATTATGTAACTGATCTTTTCTATTGTAATTTCCTACTATATTTTATGTAATTTCTAAGTTATTTTCTTTTGTGTTGTTTTGTAATCAAATTTTGTATCTCATGTGTTTGTATTATTGAAACCTGGTTGAGTGGAAGAGAAGGCCTCATGGCCTTAACTCTGCCAGGCAAAATAAACCTACTACTACTACTACTACTACTACTACTACTACTACTACTACTACTACTACTACTACTACTACTACTACATTTTTAGCGTAAAAATAAAAAAATGATAAAATTCGACTATTTTCAGTAGCGCATAGCCTTAAGAATGATTCCTTGTAATGAAATTGTGTAACTAGTCTTACTTTTTTTGTGGAACTCGTCTCTGTTTTAAACTATCTCCAAATTAACTGTAGTCTTTTTTCGGCTATCCAGTTTATATAGATGACAAGAGGAAAAATTATGAAATAATATTGACAGGAGAAGCATACACGTACTTCCATTGACGTAATATTTTATGACAAAACTGTGACTAACATTTGAATGAGCGACTTTATAATTAAAATGAATATAATGTATAAAATTTTATTAATTATACTGAGCATTGTAATTGAAATATTTATGAGTCAAAAATAATTAATATTCATTCAATGAAACGTTGCTAAAGCTATTTCACTTGACGTAGAACGCGGAATAGTTTGCTTTACCGTATTTCGAGTTTGTTATATTCTCGGCAGGTGTCGTTGAAAACTGTTACTCAACTCGTTTTGTGACTATGATTGATTGCACTTAAGGTGTGATAGTGGACCCTTTGATGGATGGACGTAAACAAGTAATTAATCAAATTTCCTTCTGCTTCTTCTTTCCGTACATACATTCAAATTGAATATACAAGTCAGAATGGTGGCAACTGTGTATAAGTCACCTATACTGGAACTGTATGATTTATGCATGTTTCATTCGTGTCGCATTTCGTAAAGCTTGAAGCCTGAGACAGTTTCTATCAATTCAGTTGCAGTTGCAATATCATTGCCTTTGACTCTTTCGCACAGGAATTTCTTTTTAGAGTCATAAATTGCCGAACAAGGTTCTATGTTAAAGATAAAGCGGTTCCGAGAAGCCTGAGTTTGAAACCAGGCCAATAAAATATCAGCCCTGTGTCCCAACTGCACAAAATAAACCTTCTTGGACTGCATGTTCGTGTGAAATTTCAGGTTTAATGCTTAGAAAATATGGTGAATATTACTTATGTCTCGGCCACTGTAGGAACGTAATAAAATACCTTGAAAATGCCTTGGATTCTTGAACAGTAGAAATTGATGTGATCACTGTGAGCTGTAAGCCCACCCAAACGCCCTAAATACGTACCTTACTTATATACGTGCTACAGCTCTGCCCATCTCAAACGTCTAGATTTAATGTTCATAATTATGTCAGGTGATGAATATAATCCGTGCAGTTCTGCGTTGTGTAACTTTTTCCATTCTCCTGTAACTTCATCCCTCTTAGCCTCAAATATTTTCCTAAGAACCTTATTCTCAGACACTCTTAATTGTAATAATCTTATCTAATAAAATATCAACTCTAAGAAAGTGTTAGAAATTGTAAATAATATGAATATTATCTAATAAAACTTGAACTCTAAGAAAGTGTTAGAAATTTTAAATAATGCGAATATTATCTAATGAAATAATACACTTATTACTACACACTTATAATTAGGGTTATGTCAGACATATTACTTTATACTTTATACATACTATAGATAGATACATAAAGATAGATAAACTTTATTGTCAGAGACAAATATGCGTAGACATTGCCAATAAAATACATTAAAATTACAATAAGTCAAATATAAAATGCATTAAGCAAGAGTTCAAATCCCGCATGTGTATCCTCAAGACTGTAAGGACACAAATGTGTTAATTTATTTCTCATAATATAATATATTATATATTATGTCTCCTGAATTTAAGAGTATCATTTGTATATTTAACATCCTCAGGCAAGCTATTGTAAATACCACAAACCATATAAGTTCTGCTAATATTTGTAAGGTGGTATACCAGAATACTTAAACTATTTTTTATTACGAGTATCATAAGAATGATAGTCACAATTTTGTTGAAAGTCAGAAAGATTTGAATAAATTAATTGTAATACACTAAAAATATATATACCATAAACAGTGAGAATATTATACTGTAAAAATATTCCCTACAGAAGGTTCTACTATCAACATCCGCTATGCACCTGACAATATTCTTCTGAGCCATAAAAATGTCATTCAGCATGATTCCAGATCTCCACAAACAATTGCCACATGAAAGCCTTGACTCAACTTGTGCAAAATAAAAAGACATTAATACATCATAATTAAGTATGGTCCTAAAAATTCGGATTTGATAACAAATACTGTTAAGTTTAGAAATTAAACTTATACAGTTCGGTCTCTAACACCCAGAAATTTAGTCGTTTCACATTTACGTAAGTATTATTCTTGATTAGAAATATTAATATCCTTCAAATTTTTCTTTTGAGAATTGTGAAAGTGAATACATCCCGTCTTGTTAACATTCAAGAAAAGCAGATTGCTATCAAACCATACTTTTGTGCCAAGTGGAAGATCTTTCCTATTTTCTGTCTTCTGTTTTGATGCAATCGGCTTGCAGGCAATTTCTATGGGCGATCATAAACAGCGGTATTCCCTTTCTCGAATGTTGAACTACTTCTAAGTCTAAGGCGCAATTCACACAGAGAATACGTGGCTCGGACATCTGGCGGAGGCATGATGACTTTTCGAGTCTCTCCCATGTTAACAAATGTATCAATGCATACAGCGAGGACGGGGTGGGGGCACTCCACTTCGAAGTCAGCGCTTCGCTTCTTCCGACTCACGACACGTGGCGTCTGACTATAAAAGAAAGTTCACGACGATTTTGAATCTAATATTCAATTTTGTGAAGAGATGGTGTAATATGGCATAGAAACATTGGTGGGACATCATATAAAAATCCTGGAAACGGTCGGGATACATGTTCAATTCTTTCATCACATCTTCTACTCCAAAATATCTGAGAACTCGCTTTGAATATCTTACAACTTTGCGGAATCAATGTCAGACTTTGTTATCTATTCCTCGTCGCCGTATCTCTTTCTATTCATCCTATTTCACCATGTCAGTTTGTCGCCTATGGAACTCCTCACCTCGTCCTATTAGGGATTGCCAAACAGTTAATCAATTTAAATTACGAATTAAAATTACATACTGTTACACGGAATTGATTTGTGAGTGTTAGTCGAATTTAATATGTTATTCTATGTGTTTGTATAAATTGTCATTTAGGTCTATTATAAAGTGGAAATAAGATATAAATTTCAATTAATTATGTATCATGATTAGTCAATATTTCATTATACAGTATGTAACCTCCTTAATGTGCATGATAACGATTTTATATTTAAGTATTTCTGCGTTTTATTGTTTCAATGTAAATATCACTTCTGATAGCGTGGAAGAGAAGGCCTCATGGTCTTAACTCTACCAGAATAAAAAAAACAAATACAAGCCGAAGTCATAAATAAATGCATGAATGAATTAATAAATACAAACATACATACATGCATGTATAGATAAATCAATAAATAAACATGCATATATAAATGAATCAATCAGTAAATAAAACAAATAAAATAAATAAATAAGATATGCCGTACATTTTTCCTTTTTTCAGCCACTAACGTGCACACAAAATTGTTATCAATTTTTTAATAATAGCAAGTTAGATGAGAACCAGGGCATCCTCATCTTCTGTGCAACGCAAGTGTCGCAAGGGTTTTTGATTCTTCAGTATGCGTTGCTGACGTCATGTCCGCGTCACGTCTCCGCCCGACGTCCGAACCACGTCCTGTCTACGTCTTCTCTGTGTGAATTGCGTCTTAAGAATTCTATATCATTAAAAATAATTGGCTAGTTCAGTAAAATTTGCTATACAGATGTAATTAAGTTAGATTTTAAAAATTAGGGTTTAGAGACGATCTGGAACTGCGTTTTTCAACACAATCACGAAAATTATTCTCCTAAGAATATTTTCACTGTGAACTAATTATTCGCAAAAAATGCTTAGAAAATTAAAATGACAAATTTCAGGAGAATATCTCGCGGCCAGGTGTAACTGACCCCAAGGCCAGGTATTGCAGTTGAGAAACACTGGAAAAGAATATGATGTAAGCCTATATTAATAGAAGATACAAAAATAAAATATGTTTCTAAATATACATCAACCTCAGAATATTTCTATCTTTAATTTATTCAACAGAAAAATACACACAAATTCCACAATTTTGGACATCTGGCCGACATCTACGGCTGACCACTAGGATCCAGAATAAAAAGCAGAATTTAAATTAAAAATAAAATGCAACTAGTGGCTTGTGCAGCAAATGCTGCTGCAAACTAAGTTCGTTAGACGTTCAAATAAAAATTTTTCAGATTTATTTTCAATGAAGAATAGTTGTCTTTTTGATAGTTATTTGCTTCCATAATAATGAAACATACTCCCTCTGAATGGATTTTTTTACGCCAAATACTTTTTCTTGAACCTATCCAACTTCAGTTTTTGAGTTTCAACGCGAAAACGCAAGTATCAATGTCAGGACGATAGCAGTAGCTATTTCAGGTCATTGTGGATTGTAGGCAAAAGTTAAAAAAATGTCAGGTTTGCTAAGCTTTCGAAGAACAGCATTTTCGTATAGCTGCTGCATGTAGAACTTGAAATGTAGAGCGTAAAATCATTTTATCCTACTAAGAGATCTTGCTGAAATGATCTGGAGACTACAAAATTTTCTAGGCCTCTTATTTTATCAGTAAGTAATACCTTTTTATCTTTCCTTAGGAACTGTAATTTTTGCGGTCTCTCGAGCCAGTACTGAAGACAATGACACATATCAATATCTACACTACACCGCCATTAAGTATATGAAAAAGACCCAACCCCACTGGGTTAATAAGTATAAAAATATTTGATTTTTAATAACAATATTATTATCTTACTTAAGTTTTGTAGTTATATATAGCAGTCACTCAGTAAATTATAGAAATGAAGATCTAAATTAAGATATTCTCCACATTTACTGACATAACCTCAAAACGTTTCACTTTCATGTCATCAATATAGCATCAGTATTATGTACAATTAATGAACAATAGACGCATCATGATATTAACTATAATAATATTTAATTTCTAATGGTAATAATGTCATCAAACCACCTCAAGTTTCGTAGATTTGAATATCCAATACACAGCTGTACTCAGAAAATTATACACTGCAGAATCAGTTTTTAATAACAAATTGAATTGAGCTCTAAATATGTCGGCAATCCTGCAGGCCATGGCCTTCGTGTAATAGCCTATTGTTTATTGTAGTGTGTGTTTTGTTCTGAAATTCAATCAATTCGGCCGTGATTCAATAAAGTAGTTCTCAAAACTGACAACAGATGGATTTTGGAAAATAGGAAAATTATGTAGGAAAATTGACATTTCACTGAAAACTACTACTTTTCCGAAAAACTTTGGATGCCACGCATGAAAATGAGGGGTCACTCATTAAAATCCATTCAGCCGTTTTCCCGTAATTTCCATTACCAGTTCAAATTATATATATATAGATATGATTTGCGGAGAGAATACGGAACAATGATAAATTTAAAAATAAAGTACAATGAAAAGTAAAGAAATGAATTAAAGTGCGACATGATTACCTGATTAATGAAAGGTAGACATTTGATCATAGAAGTTAAGAAGAAAGAATATTTTTGTATTTACTGAATTACAAATTAAACCTAGAATAACAAAATTCTATAGTGATGAAATTACCATATACTGAGATATTTTGTGATATATTAAGAGAACTATTTACAAGAAACCATGTCTAAACGAGTCTCAATTACTGACCAAGTGCCTAGTAAGTTTGCGTTTGAATTGAGTTTTATTTCGACAGTCCCTTATGCTAGCAGGTAACGAATTCCAGAGTCTTGGCAGGGCTATTGTGAAAGAGGATGAGTATGAGGAGGTGCGATGGGATGGTATTATTAGCATTGTTTCATGGCGAGAGCGTGTGTTCAGATTATGGTGGGAAGAAAGGTAAGTGAAGCGAGAAGACAGGTACGAAGGAATAGAAGAGAGAGTAGTGTCATACAAGTGGTTGTGTAAAATGGATAACGAATCTCTCAATAACATTAAACAAATTGTGTTAATGTCCTGATTAAAAAATTTAAGGAAAAGGAGAATGGTTTTGGTTAACTTAAATGAAGTTCCCATAGCGCCAAAAAGATATTAAGACTTTAGCCGGGCGGTTGGCACAAATTTAACTAGAAAATTATAAACAGCACTATTCATATAATTCTTTACATTTACAGTTCTTCAATAAATAAATTGCGCCATAAAATTGAAGCGTCTGTTTATATAAATGGCTAGCCCTCTTTTTCATTTATGTTGCAAATTACATACATTTATAGCTAAAGGGAAAGTGGTTGTTCACCGATATATTATTTTATCGTGCTATCATGCAGAAATGTAATTGAACATCGATTTTATCTGTCCCTTGTTCTCTTTTATTAACCATTGCCTGTTGCGTTTGAATCAAGATTAATTCTATCATGAACAATCGGGGCTGGAAATAACAATATCGCTGTTCACACATGACATTTAACGTCAGATAATTGGTGGTTAAGTTTCTCAACCGTTACATACTATAAATATGAGTTGAAGAATCATAGGAGTTACTCTTGCAAGAAATAGCCTACATGGCGCTAAGAGTATTTCTGTTCTGTTTGTAATATGTAAAGACATTCGTGATAACAAACAGGATACAACATTTTAAAAAATCACTTGTATAACAGTATTACTACCCAAAGTCTATATTTCAACGATATTGCTGAAAACTTAAATATACTTCCAAGTAAAAAGATCGCACAGATCCCTGGGGAATGGTTTGGTACAGAATTCTCTTATTATTTCGGTTGCTTTCATAAATATTTATTTATTTATTTATTTATTTATTTATTTATTTATTTATTTATTTATTTATTTAATGTGACAGGAATAAGGCCATAAGGCCTTCTCTTCCATCCTACCAGATAGCACATATAAATAAAAAAAAAAGAAATACAGACACTGATGAAACAGTACAAATTAAATCAAAGCCGTGTAGAGAGTAAAAAGGGTCAAAAGAACACTATAGAGCTCTCATCGAGCTAATACAAGGAAAAAAAATAATAATTTAGGCAAAAGTAACGATATTTATTTATTTATTTACTTATTAAACTTTTACTTATTTCATTATTTATTTACTTATTTATTTATTTATTTATTTACTTACTTACTTAGTTACTTATTTACTTATTTATTTATTTATTCAATTATTTCCATATTTACTTACTTATTTACGTATTTATTTACTTATTTATTTACTTGTTTATTTATTTATCTATTTATTTATTTATCTATTTATTTATTTAACTATTTATTTACTTACCTGTTTATTTATTTATTTATCTATTTATTCATTCATTCATTCATTCATTCATTCATTCATTCATTCATTCATTCATTCATTCATTCATTCATTCATTCATTCATTCATTCATTCATTCATTTAGCAAAGCCCAATTACAATGTTCAAGACTGAAAAAGTAATTTATAAAACATAAACAAGGAAAAGGAAACATATAGATGTGAAGAATATCCTACATTTTCTGTACACTATGAAAAACTTTAATCAACATTGGACTCAGATTTGAATTAGGATGAAAATAGGTTGTGAAATCTGTGAGGTTGAATATCTTATGTTGTCTTAGATGGAGATCTGACATTTTAACTCAATGTCAGAGAATTCCGATCACGTGGCCGTCTAATTTTATGTAGTACGGAAAACAAACTATCTGCTCGGGATAAAACTGATGAGGGATATGAAAAGAAGGAAAATGGGAAAGACGGGGGGGAAGATATTAAAAATAAATGGAATGATTTATGGAATTCACTCTAAATCAGTGACTATCGTTCAAAAGTTTCAATGGGAACACATCAGGGGATATGGAATATAGGAAATTTTGTGAAGAATGCTGTAGCAATTATCTCGCGGTAGAAAAGGTTAAACTGTAATGAGAAAGCCACTGATGTGTGTGGAATTGTTTGAGAGAGCAGTAGAAACAGTAGGAAACGACGCCCATCATCTTGCAGAGGTAAGGAAGACAAAATAAGAGAGGAATGAAGCAAACTATACCAAGCGAAATACTTCCGTATAATTAAAGTAAAACTCGCTAGTTCTGGAATTGAGGTTTTAGTCAATTGAGGGCGAATATTCAAGAGTGCCGTCTTATTTCCTCATGCAAACCATGTCTCGGCTCCAGAGCTTGCATTACCAATTTGAGCACCGACAGTCATAGTGTGTTTCACAAAATCGCTCACTTCAGTCACCTCCTGTAAGGTTTACCTTACCAATTATCTTAAGTACCATAAGTTTTCACGTTCCTTGCGTTAGATGTTTGTCCTTATACTTCAGAACTCGCGAAAAAGTATGTCCAATACAGAGTAATTTATATACAGGGTGATTCACGAGGGTTTACCTTCCTCTACGGAGCTTATTTCTGAAGACATTTTGAGCAAAAAATGTCATATAAACATAGTTCCTATTCTCAATATTTTCAGAGTTCACTAATTTAAAGTTATTTGTAAAATACGTTTGTGCGAGATCGTGTGTATTTGCTTGGTTTCCGCACAAAACCAATCCGCAGTAAGTCTAAAATTCCACATTTAGTATTCCCAACCTAACACACATAACAATTTCCCTCTTCTTACCGCTTAAGTGACATATTGATTTTACTGCTTTAGGCTTTTAACATATTATTTTTAGAGATGTTTAACATAGTAATAATTATAAATTGGAAACTTACCACTGCAATTTCACCTAAATTGCAATGTTAATTATTGTTTTTAAATATTTGCAAAAATTAAGTGAACTCTACAACTCCACTAAAGTTACTGCATTCGTGATGCAAGTAACATTAAGGAAGCCGTGAAAAAATCAATAAGATTCCAGATGCTGATGTTATTACTGCAATATGTTAGACTTATATAAATAATATTGTTAAAATATTAAAATGAAAAATAAATCATTACATAACCTTACCGTTTGTTTTAAGTTCGCATTTATGGACTGGGGGAAAAAAAAGACAGACGTATATCACGGCCTGCTGGAGTATAGCAAACAGAGAAAACATTTTAAAGCAACAATGTTGAAGATAGATAGTTTTGTTTTGCAAATTTGCCGTCATTGAACAGAAACTAAGATGGAGATTTCATTGCAACTATTAGAAATTTCTCTTTCAGGTATGTAATAAACGATCTTCGCACAAAATAATGTACGATACACGAGCGGTATGTTTTCTTTCAATTCTCGGAAATTAAAAAAGCTCAACTACGTTTCGCTTTTTCAAACTTTTCCTCGAACATGAAAACTTCAACACATCCCTCTTGTAACGCATATTACTATTTTTCTTTAATTTGAAGGTAAAAGAATAATACAAATAGAGAATGAAACATTCAGAAGTATCTTTCTTTAATTGGCAAATATTATAAAGCTAAAAATGTGCTGTGAACTCCTTAGTTGCTTAGTACATACATCTTTTTCTATATTTAACTATAAAATTGCATTATTCTTACGCACTTATCACAACAATTATTACAAATCACACTACTTCCACCGACTTAATTATTTGCAGTTCAATTTTGCATCCTAATTTACAGTCTTGGAGAGTTTACAACACATTTTAAAAAATGTCGCCGTCCGCTTGAGTACACTTGGACGCACGCTTGTGAACGGCACTCGTCGCTCTACGTAACTGCATACGGCTATCTTTGATTTCCGTAGCGCTCGCGCTGGCTGCTGGCTGCACGCTGACCAAGATCACGCGTTCACAGCAATGCGTTCCAATAACGAAACGTAACTCTGTAAATATTGAAAATAGAACCCATGTTGATATGGCATTTTTTGCTTAGAATGTCTTCAGAAATAAGCTCCGTAAAGTACGGTGAATCCT
Organism: Periplaneta americana; assembly: GCF_040183065.1. Classification (NCBI taxonomy): domain Eukaryota; kingdom Metazoa; phylum Arthropoda; class Insecta; order Blattodea; family Blattidae; genus Periplaneta; species Periplaneta americana. The sequence continues at coordinate 172,869,158 of NC_091121.1, read as the reverse complement.
CGTGAATAATAATAATAATAATAATAATAATAATAATAATAATAATAATAATGATTTATTTTAACTGGCAGAGTTAAGTCCATTCGGCCTTCTCTTCCACTCAACCAGTATGATAGAAAATTACTACATTACTATGAATATAACATAATTAATACAATACAATACAGTACAATACAATTCAAAGCAATACAATACTATAGGACAATATAATACATAATCAATATAATAAAATGACAATTCTTTTTATCTTCACAACAACAATAAAATAATGATAATAATAATAATAATAATAATAATAATAATAATAATAGTTATACCTAAATTAAATTAAATTATTAAACTCGATCACAATTATAACTTCAATTTGACTGCGTCCGTAAGAAATCGTTTAGCCTTTTCTTGAAAGTGGCTATTGTCTGGAAGCCCATAATGTTCTGAGGTAGAGAATTCCATTCAGGGTGACTGAGACAGTAAAAGAGGATGAATAGTGGGATGTTCTATGGGCAAGAATCAACCTGTAGAACTAACACATTTCTTTCTTTGAAAACGAATGATGCTAGTCACAATTTGTTATACCTCAAATGTAGAGTATCTTTGGAAGATTACTAACCTCTATAGAAAATGTTGAAAATTCTTTATTTATTCTGCTGGAAATTCACTTAATGACCAGTTTTTAACGTCAAATTAAGCAGGAGTTTTGATTCCCTGTCACAAGATGCGCAGATGTTTATTCTTTATTCTGTATATTTATTGTAATGTTCTTTTAGTGATCCAGTCGCTTCCAATTTGTTTACCAGTCCCAGTATTTGATATTTTTCATACATCTTTGGTTTTAAATTTACTCCTTTAGTTTCCCAAGAACTCCCTTTGTGTCGTTTCTTTGTAAGTTGGAGTGAAACAGAAGTTCTCTAATTAAAATTCACAGTTAGATCTCAAGTTCTGAAAGAAATCCTTACGGCAGTTTTTTTTTCTGTTTTTCTCCACCACAAATGTCGTTAGAGAATCAGGGATGTAAAATGATGTACTTTCTATGAAGGATTCCAGACAATATTGCATTTAGCGTAAAACTCGTCATAGTCTTTGAAGTCATAGCTAAAGAAGCCATAGGACACTTCAGAGTGCTTGCAAGTTGTGAAACCGGAAGTCGGAATTAATTATATTTAGCTCCTTACAAGTGTTACTACGCTTCCTACAGGGGCGAATACTTCTATTTCAAGTCTGGAAAGTTTCAAAACTACTCTCGTACTCTAATGCAGTTAAGGAGAACATCTAAACAACTGGAATGGGTCTTCCTTCAGGAGTCTAATAAATTACCCTCATGAGTAAGTTTCTGTCGATAGGAACACAGCTTGTCAGCAAACGTTTTGAATGAAAATTATAATATATTTCTATTGTGTACGTTTTTAATCAGCTCAGGTAATACAATTAATTATTTATATTAAGAATAGATTGTTTCTTACTCTCGAAGTTTGTAAGTTCCTACACGGTCAGTGTATAACCCTTCCTGGATTTGTAAATTCCTACAGAGGATAGGACTGACCTAAAAGGTGATGTGTAAAGGCTCATTCACAATGAAAATTAAACATAACGTAAATTTTAACTTAAAAATGTAAACGTTACAGTAAAATCAAGAACATTCACGTTGGAAACATAAACATAACCGCAAAGATACTTGGTAACCATGGAAATATAACAACGACGCCATTTCCTCATATTCTGTCGTATACATCAGCGCTCCACGATTGTGTACTGTTTGCAAATCACGTAAACATAAGCACGGCAGAATTGATGCTCGCTTCGCTTCTCTTTACCGGCCTCGACAATTCATTTTGATCCCTGTGTTAAAGCTGTAATCGAGAAAATATGAAATTCCCGCCAGATGGCACTGACTCCCAAGGTTCACTGAGGAATGTGTGTATGGTTTCTTGTACGATTATAATTAGTAATATAGCGCTTCTTTCTACTGGTATGTGAGTTTATTGTGATATGATTCAAAATGACGTATTGTTGTGTACTATTGTTTACTTCGAACAGAAAAAAAGAGTGAAGGAGCAATATCATTCCACGAATTTCCGAGTGCCAGAGAAAGATGATTATATTTCGTGACCATAATATTGTACCAAATGGAAATATAAAAATTGGAATTGTATCCTTCGAAGAGGTGGAAAAATTCAAATATTTTACTTTATTTTAGTGGGTTATTTTAAGACGCTTTATCAACATCTTAGGCTATTTAGCGTCTGAATGAGATGAAGGTGATAATGCCGGTGAAGTGAGTCCAAGGTCCAACACCGAAAGTTACCCAGCATTTGCTCATATTGGGTTGAAGGAAAACCCCGGAAAAAACCTCAACCAGTTAACTTGCCCCGACCGGGAATCGAACCCGGGCCACTTGGTTTCGCGGCTAGACGCACTAACCTTTACTCCACAGGTGTGGACAAAAATTCAAATATCTTGGAGCAACAGTAACAAATATAAATGACACTCGGAAGAAATTAAACGCAGAATAAATATGGAAATGCCTGTTAATATTCGGTTGAGAAGCTTTTGTCATTTGGTCTGCTGTAAAAAAATTTGAAAGTTAGAATTTATAAAACAGTTATATTACCGGTTGTTCTGTATGGTTGTGAAACTTGGACTCTCACTTTGAGAGAGGAACAGAGGTTAAGGGTGTTTGAGAATAAGGTTCTTAGGAAAATATGTGGGGCTAAGAGGGATGAAGTTACAGGATAACGGAGAAAGTTACACAACGCAGAACTGCACGCATTGTATCCTTCACCTAACATAATTAGGAACATTAAATCCAGACGTTCGAGATGGACAGAGCATGTAGTATGGGCGAATTCAGATATGCATATAGAGTGTTAGTTGGGAGGCCAGAGGAAATAAGACCTTTGGGGAGGCTGAGACGTAGATGGGAGGATAATATGAAAATGGATTTGAGGGAGGTGGGATATGATGATAGGGACTGGATTAATCTTGCACAGGATAGGGACCAATGGCGGGCTTATGTGAGGGCGGCAATGAACCTCCGTGTTCCTTAAAAGCCATAAGTAAGTAAGGGAAAGATGCGAAAATGGCTTAAAGTGATTTCACGCCGAGACTTTGTTCCTAAAGCAACTCCCCATCTTCAGTCGTTTGTAGTTTACATTTCAGGGAAGAAGATTATTCTAATAATCGGAAATTTAGACTATTAAAACCAAATGCTGTGCCAACAATATTCCCTCATTATCCTAGGTGTAAGTGACAGATATCAGAAGACCATGACGAACAGTTACTAAAACTGATCTCCCTCCACCCAAGAAAGGCAAATCTTTTAGTAATATTTGTTTTTCACTATTTGAACAAATATTCCGAGTGTCTCAGCATCAGTTAATGACATTCCCTTCTTGGCAGTTGAAAATGACCATAAAGCGACGCAAACAGACGTTGTCAACTTTGTGGAGCTAAAAAGAAATAATTAACAGATTGCATGTGAAAATTACATAACTTAATCAGGTGTTACAAGAGAATCAAGATGAGATAACGAAAACAACCGAAAAACTCCAACTAATTGAAAGAGATCCGTTACATAAAAAACAAGGAAATGTATGGAAAGAGGCCGATGAAGGCCAGTATTCATGCAAAATTGATTCTAGATCAGCTGCTTAATCATCGAAAGAGAATACCAAACAAGAATATATTAGACAATTTGTGTTGAGAAATTGAGCCGTTACTGTGTAGATGCCCTCTCTTGCAATGCCAATTTGTGATGAAGACGGCCAAAACGGACTTGCTAATATCATTACTGTGAAATTTGTTAGGCCGCTTCTAGATAACTTTAACTGAAAAGCTTGTTCCTTCGAAGAATACGGCTTATAATCCACTGAGTCGCAAAATCTTGAAACTATGATTCTTGAATCTGCAATATCAAGTGGAATGTATCAGTGCAGTGAGTGAAATTATAAAACTCATTACAAGTTATGGTAAATAATTACCCAAGTGATTACTCTGAAACATCGCAGTTTAGTCTAGGGATGCTACTCAGCGAATGAACTACAAAATTACGCCTCTGTCATCATGATACTTAAACTGAAAAGGTTACTATGTGCTATCTTCCCTGCTTTCAAACTCACGCTGTTAGCATAATTAACAGAACTAAACATAATAATACTTATTATTTTCTTATTTATTATTTGTAAGTGTTATTATTACTCTTTAATCATTTATTTTAATTCATATTGAGTATTTCTTCTGTGGACACCAGAGCTTGGCAGACAGCGCCTCGTGATGGAATTAAGAAATTATCCAATTTCAGGAAAATATTACTATTGTCAAGGCCGTATACAAAAAAGCGAAGGCAACATCAAGTCGGCCGTGGCATAAGCATGAAAGTTTGGAGTTTGCAAACTTTCATGTTAACGTCTAACGGTAATGTTTATGTCAATGTTTATGGGAATGATTCCATTTCATAACCTGGCCGCAAACGTCTGTGTTCATGTTACGGTTGTGTTTAATTTTCATTGTGAATGGGCCTTTAGTTATTTCTCGACATAAAAATCAGCAGATAAAATTTTCCGTCCCACTTTATGCAGACTGGGGACTGCCAACAAGATATCTGTTTGGTGCGGTTAAAAATTTTGTCATGAGGTGATTTCCTGCATTTGCATTCGTCCTCTTCTGTCAACGTCGCCTTTTAGTGAGAAATTCTCTTCTTATATGAAACTAATTTTACATAATGAAATCGAGATATTCGGCCTCTGAGTAGTGTTTATACACTTTTTTTTAATATACTTCAGTTTATTTCTTTGTGTTTGTCTCTTCTGGGCTGAATTCCAATTTGTGCACTACATCTAATGCGTGCAATGTCCACCGTTGTAATTTCATTTCCATTTTTGTATTTGCTAACCTCTAAACGTAAGATTATTTTAAGGTCGTTCACATAAATTTTCCAAAGCTTTCCGTTTGAATACATACTTACTATTTGTCGGTTGATTTTGCTTTCTTCATTGTGGTTATGGTTAGACTTGCACGTGTTCAACTAACAATATAGTTTCAATGTTTCATCATCTGTATAAATGAAATATTCCAAAACAACTGGTATATTTCTATGAATTCGCTGTCATTTGTATACCTGTACCATCTGTGATTGAGACGCTATATTCTGTCCAGGTAAAAATCTTTATTGCGATCAGCACTATTTGTTTTAGCTCATGATGGTGAACCCAGGTTTCGTCTTCTGTAACGATGTGTGACAGAAAAATATCCCCCATCCTCTTTGCACATCACTCCAGAAGCTCCGAAGAAACGTATTTCCTGGCCTGTTTTTGCTAGTCCGTCAGCATTTTAGGTAGCCCCGAAAGCAAATCTTTCTGTAACCTAACTCTTTGATGGAAGTCATGAAAACTGGTTCATATGTTGTGATACGCCAATATTCTTTTATGAAAGCAGCAATTCCAGCCTAGTTGCATTCTGTCATTGCCGTTGCTGGCAGACCTCTTCTAGGCTTCCGAACGAAGTTCCTTTCTCCGTTCTTGAAGTATCTTACCGAACGTCAAACTGTACTGATGTCTATAATACTGTCACGGTACACACTTAGTAGGCGAGTATGGATCTCAATTGGAATCATTTTCTCCGCAGTGAGGAATTTAATCAGAGCTCTTTGTTTCGCACGGATATCGGAAACACGCGCCACTTTGAACAGCTATTATTTCGCTTTCATGTGACGTATCGCATTGTCTCTCCGTATGGTGAAACTAGAGACTTCTTGTGGTCACTAAATGCAATTCGCAATATTGTGGATTGCCAGGTTTGAAAGAAATAAAAGAGGTGACATCACTTTCGTACCAACCCACACATTTAAATCAGTTCAGTTTTCGACAGTTGTGGTTAAATTCACCGTAATTCGGATGAACGGTAATTGAAAAATACGGTATATGCTCAATAATTTCGAACTAGTAGAGGAAAAGAGATGAAAAACGCCTGACTGTTCGGACATAACAGTTCTTTGTGAACGAATGCCAATTCAATTATATTCTTTCTTTCCTGTTGCAGTTAGATAGTGAATATGCAGGAACTTCAGAATTAAGAGATCGTTAACTTTAGTATATTCCTGTTGCGGTCACTACTTCGTATTTGGCAGCAACAAAGTTACAAGACAGTAGGGGGGCAGCTGTTCGTTTAGTGATACTGGTATTTTGCATATAATTCATTATTATTTATGTTGATGATGATAGAAAATGGGAACAGTTTTCCAGTGTACCTGCAGCTCTCATCAACCAATGAATAAATTGTTTTGCCATAAATTATACCGTTTCCTTTTAATTGTGCAATTGTGTGTAGATATTAACGTAATTTCAGAAGTTTTGTATCTGTCTTATAATAAAGAGATAGACGTACATAAGAATATGATTTAGATAGCAATAGTACAGGGTGATCCGTTTGGGTATGGATAAAATAAAAACACCATAAAACATTCACTACTGAACTTTATTCGTTGAAACATTGCGTATTCAACACTGAAAGATGGGAGATTCCTCAGAGCTCAACATGGCCCCCATTGCGTACCCTGCACAACTCATTACGGTGATGGAATTCAGTCCATGTCCGTTGTAACATAAGAGGTGTGATTTGTTGAAAAGCTTGAGTAATTTTTACTCTCAGATCATCAGTGTTCTTGGGTTTCTCTGAATAGACAATGTATTTAACAAAACCTCACACAAAGAAATCCGGAGGGGTTAGATCTTGGGAGTTTGGGGAACAAGTCAAGAGATAGTTTCTTCTCGTACTGGGTTTCGCTTGCGACCTCCTGCATGTTAATTTTTTTTTTTTAACACAGAACCTGTTTCTACTAATGTTCGATACCTAAATATTATGAAATGGTATTTAGGTAGATTACGCACACCATACTCACGTCGAAATTCCCTTTGAACTCTTTTAACACACTCATTTTTAGCACACCAAAGAACACATTATGCTCGCTGTTGATTTGTAGTAGCCATTTTAATCATCTACGATTTTCATTTGTCCTTTCAGATTATGCATTGTTGATTGTCATATATGGAAACTCCCATCTTTAATTATAATGTATACAGCGAGAAATTTTCCTACTATCATAATAGCTTTATAATACTTACTTACTTACAAATGGCTTTTAAGGAACCCGAAGGTTCATTGCCGCCCTCACATAAGCCCGCCATCGGTCCCTATCCTGTGCAAGATTAATCCAGTCTCTATCATCATATCCCACCTCCCTCAAATATTATCCTCCCATCTACGCCTCGGCCTCCCCAAAGGTCTTTTTCCCTTCGGTCTCCCAACTAACACTCTATATGCATTTCTGGATTCGCCCATGCGTGGTACATGCCCTGCCCAACTCAAACGTCTGGATTTAATGTTCCTAATTATGTCAGGTGACGAATACAATGCGTGCAGTTCTGCGTTGTGTAACTTTCTCCATTCTCCTGTAACTTCATCCCGCTTAGCCACAAATATTTTCCTAAGCACCTTATTCTCAAACACCCTTAACCTTTGTTCCTCTCTCAGAGTGAGAGTCCAAGTTTCACAACCATACAGAAGAACCGGTAATATAACTGTTTTATAATTTCTAACTTTCAGATTTTTAGACAGCAGACTAGATGATAAAAGCTTCTCAACCGAATAATAACAGGCATTTCCCATATTTATTCTGCGTTTAATTTCCTCCCGAGTGTCATTTATATTTGTTACTGTTGCTCCAAGATATTTGCATTTTTCCACCCCTTCGAAGGATAAATCTCCAATTTTTATATTTCTATTCTGGTCACGAGACATAATCATATACTTAGTCTTTTCGGGATTTACTTCCAAACCGATCGCTTTACTTGCTTCAAGTAAAATTTCTGTGTTTTCCCCTAATCGTTTGTGGATTTTCTCCTAACATATTCACGTCATCCGCATAGACAAGAAGCCGATGTAACCCGTTCAATTCCAAAGCTTCCTGTTATCCTGAACTTTATAATAATAAATTAATATTATCCGTATCCAAACAGATCAGACTGTATATTGTAATACTCTTGTAAAAGGCATCCATTGCGCATACGAGTGCCTTTAGTTGGAAACTGATGTTTACCGAAAGTTGCATATGACACGAGGATTACAATGAGGTTTCTACACCTGGTGTACATACAATTCTTTCATTCATTCGTAGTGTTCTGCCCAAGGGCAGGTCTTTCACTGCAAACTCAGGATTCTCCAGTTTTTCCTATTTTCTGCCTTCCTCTTAGTCGCCTCATATGACCCATATATCTTAATGTCGTCTATCATCTGATATCTTTTTCTGCACCGAACTCTTCTCCCGTTTAATATTCCTTCCAGTGCATTCTTCAGAAGACAGTCAATCAAAATTTTCTCAAAGTCCTATTGTTTCCGTATTTAATTCTCCTCATGTTACATCCTTCCGACGTCGCAGCTGAGGTGATTCAATAGTGGTTCTTCATTGTTGTTCTTAATGTAGACGACCACTCCAACATTACATTAAGGACAACTTGAAACAAATCGTCAAAGTTTTCAGAATTATCCCAGTAGGGAATGTTTTGCGAATGAGTGAGGAACAGAATGGTAAGGTATTATATTTAGGCTTATGCACCGGTTAAATGGTTCAATGATTCTCAGGTTGTTGACACTATTGAGAATATCTTCTTCTTTAAATAGCCTATCTCACCTGAATGATCGTTGGCTATCTGACAGATACCAGATTGTGCCTTACCGTAATGATCATATTGACGATTTACAACTACCATAGGCTTTTAGGGAAATGGCTGATGGATACGGTAGGTTTTCGTTGGTTTTCGCTGATGATGGTAATGCCAACGAAATGAGCCCGAGGATCAAACACAGAAAGTTGTTCAGATTTATTTGAACGGTCGAGGAAAAACCACGGAAGAAATCTCAATCAGGTAACTTGTCTCAACCTGGATTAGATCTCGGGTCCTCGAGTTTCGCTGTCTAATCTGTAGAACTAGTGAAGAGAAGGAAATAGAGTTTCCGATTTTTCCGAAATATTATTAAAATACTTAAAAACATGTCCCATGAATAAAACCCTTTTCTGTGAGTATCTGAACCCATTTGTATGTATGTATTTATTAACACTACAATTGGGTATACACCCGGTGGTAGTGATATATAATATACAATAACTACAATTACATGAAATAAAATAATATAAACGTAAATCTATAAATAGTAGCTGCAATAAACCTAGGACTATAAATAAAAACTATTCTATAATAACGCCTACGATAAGCAAAAGTAAATCTAACTTATAAGTACTTCTAATTCACCCAACTATTACCAATTTAAGTAATTACATATCACATTAATTTATTTACATATGAACTAAATTACATATCATCTTAATTAATTACATATCAACTTAATTAATTATATATCAACTCAATTAATTACATGACACAACTTAAATAATTACACTGCATCTCCAGTTACATTTTCAGTCTAATCTTCTCAACCTTTCCTTAAATATATTGATTTTAAGAGGACCACCCTGAAAGATTGCCGCAGGTAAGCTGCTCCAGTCTACTATTGTGCGGTTAACGAAGGAAAATTTTGCCACGTCCGTTCTTTGTTTTCTACATTTAAACTTCCTAATATGATCAGCTCTTACTAAGTATGATGGTGTTGTTAATCTAGCATTGATATCGGTCCATGATTTGTATCCCATTTGTGCCTTAAACAATGCGGTGAGTCAGGGTATTTTAGAAAGGCTTTACAGTATGTAGGACATGTCTAAAGATTGGACAAGAACTCTTATTGCACGGAATTGCATCATAAATTTGCGCTTCTTGTTTGGGTTTTGCTATATAAAATCAATGTGAATTACTGTAATCGTATCATTCATAAAAATACCTTAGCTGCACTGGTGATATTTTCAACAGTAATGTAATTTTAATTTAAAACTAGCCTACATGAAAAAACAAAACAAAAAACAAAATATTGTGTCATTTGTTCGTTAACTCAAGTTAAAATGATTTTTTAAAAAATCTTTATCTGTATTAACACTATTTTTTGGGTTTCTGTCCTATTTCAGTTTGATAATAATATATTTTATAACGATTGTGTGTGACGTTTCTTTCTCTTACTGAAAACTCATATTTCTCCTCTAGCTCTCTGATTTTTAATTTTTATTTTCTAATAACATGTAGAAACACTAATTGAGAATATTGATCAGTGTGGAAGGTACGTAGATCAAAGTGAAATGTGGTCGGATGGCTGGTTTTATTTGTATAAACATGCTACTCATCTCTTCCGATATGGCACCGTGCATGTAGGAAACTTGTGGGAGGTTGACTCGAGGGAACGGCGGACGTTATAGGAACCCGTTTATTTTGCCTTTGTATTTTATTTGTGTTTAATCAATTCAGACATTCAAATTGGTTTGATTGCAGTTATAATCAACAGATTGACTCGAAATTAACACTGGAGTAAGACAAGGATGTGGCCTTTTCCCATTGCTATCTATAATATACATGGATAAAGTTGTCCAAGAGTGGCGCAAGATGCGGCATGGCTATTTTCAATTAAATAGAACATTACAAATAGACTCCCTGATTTTTACAGATGATTTGGTATTAATAACACCCACAGAAAATTATCTGCAGTATTCTACACATAATTGGAATATAATCGGAAAGCAATATAATATGGAATTCAATATAAACAAGACAAAAGTGATGGCCTTTTGTGGAAAATACCTGTATCGACCAAAATAGTTTTGACTATGAAATTTTGGAAAGAGTAAATGAGTTCACATGTTGGGGGTTATAATTTGTCATTTCATGAAGAAGTAGATATACCAAACAAAATTACAAAATTTACGAAAACAATGGGGATAACTAACGGTATCATGAAATCATCATTAGTACAAAAGAACACAAGAATACGTCTCTATTAAATTCTTGCAAGGCCAGTGTTAAGCTATGGTAGCGAAGCATGGACAATAAGAAGGGATGAAAGCAGGATAACAACTAATGAGATGCGATTTATGGGATATATAGCAGGATAAATACAAGATGGGACCATAAAAGAAATAAGGAAGTAATGAAAGAACTGATACAAAAGCCAATTCTCCACTATACAGAGTGTCCCATTTATCTTGTGCACCTATTATAACTTTTTTGTCAGGATAGGTATTGGAATTTTTGTTTTTGAGAGTTATGTTAGAACGAGGGGCTAACATGAGTGTAGAGATTTGGTGCATGTAACTATATTATGATAAAACATACACGTGACTTCATCAATTTTTCAAATAACACTACATACTTTAATCATATTACATTGATTACACACATTAAGACGAGTTCAAAAATATATCACAATGTCAGCTTCCCAATCAATAACAATAACAAACTGCAAAGTGAATGCAATCAGAATTCGCCGTTTGTTGTGCTCCATTCTTCTTGTGCATTAACTTACACAAAACGAAAGACGACTGACATCCGTACACGTCGTGTGTTGTGTGTTTGCTGTCTTAACATGTAAACAAACCACAACAACTGTCGACGCCACAATCCACGTACATTGGCCTGCACGTTCTCCAGACCTGTCGCCACTCGTCTTCTTCCTGTGAGGAACTGTAAAGGACAGTGTGTACTAGAACATTCTGACAAAACCAGACGACATGCAGCAACGCATTCGACGGACTGGGGTGTCCACTCAGCCAGCAACATGCCGGGGAACGCCTTGGAATGTGCATTAATGTGAATGGTCACCATTCGGAACATCATCTGTGACTCTCCAAGCATAACATTATCACATTGGAAGTACGTTTTTGTTTTGTTGTTATTGATTGGGGAGGTGATATTGTGATACATTTTTGAACTCGTCTTAATGTATGTAATCAATGCAACACGATTGAATTATGTAGTGCTTTTTGAAAAAATTGATGACGTCACGTGTATTTTGTACCATAATGTAGTTACATGCACCAAATCTTCACACTCATGTTAGCCCCTCGTTCTAACATAACGCTCAAAAACAAAAATTCCAATGCCTATCCAAACAAAAAAAGTTATAATAGGTGCACAAGATAATGGGACATCCTGTATACAAAATTACCAGGCCAACTGGATGGACCATCTACAACGAATGTCATCCCACAGAATCCCAAGAGCTATGCTTATTTCGTTATTGTGTATGTTACTTGAAAACTCGCTCAGTCTGTAAATCTGTGGATAAAAAGTAGTCCTGTCCTTTCATAAAAATGGACTTAACGCGTTTTGGGATCACACTCTTCAGTTCTATTCTGTATCTATCTCAGTTTCTGTATAAGGGTACGTACACGTTGGAGCGACGATAAACGATAAAAGAAGCAGCGATGCTATATCAGAGAGAATTGAAGCATGCATTGTCATTGAGGTGTGCATATTGGAGTAACGATAAAAGCGAAGATACACGGTAAAAGAAGCAGCGATGCTATATCAGAGAGAATTGAAGCATGCATTGTCATTGAGGTGTGCATATTGGAGTAACGATAAAAGCGAAGATACACGGTAAAAGAAGCAGCGATGCTATATCAGAGAGAATTGAGCATGCATTGTCATTGAGGTGTGCATATTGGAGTAACGACAAAAGCGAAGATACACGATAAAAGAAGCAGCGATGCTATATCAGAGAGAATTGAGGCATGCATTGTTATTGAGGTGTGCATATTGGAGTAACGATAAAAGCGAAGATACACGATAAAAGCGACGAAAAAGAAAAGTTCCATTTTCTTCGCTCTTGTCGTTCATATGATCTCTGATTAAGATAATATTAATCTGTATAATTACCGGTGGTTATCAATATATGCGAATATTTATTGATTTATTATTATTTTGGCATATTAATTATTGTAGATATTGGCAAATTGATCAGTTGTGTATTTATTCGTCATATGTTATGTGATCACAAGAACCAATCACAACACTATCTTTGGGATGAGAAACGGGTTTAATTTTGTACGTATTTAAGTTATATTAACCTTGAACCTAGCAGCTGATATTTCCTATATATCTTCTTTCATTAAGTGGATGCATGGAATATCTTCTACTGATGAATCAAAATGTTCGCTTCCCGCGTCTCCTTGCTCCGATATGAACACTTGATTCTTTGATAATACCAAAGCATCGCTAGATCGTTTCTTTCATCGTTTATCGTTGCTCCAACGTGCACGTACCCTAAGATACATAATTATATGCTGTATCTATCTTTCTTTTCACCTCAGATCTTAGGATCAAGCGCATACGTTTTGTTTGCTAATTTTGAATTACTCATAAAATCGCCAAACCTCCAGCAGTGAATTCAATATGTTCCTCTTTATGAGGGATGATTAATTCGTATCTTTTATTGTTAGTGAATGCTTCCGTGTTCTCGTTATTTCTTTTGATCTCAGCAGCATCTCATTTCCTTCGTACATCTAATTTTCTTTTGGTCTCTTGAAATATATTGCATATTCTCAGGGATAAAATGGTATCTGGCCTTTTTCTCCTACTTTTGTTAGGACTTCGAGAATAATGATGGTAATAATAATAATAATAATAATAATAATAATAATAATACAAATAATTTTTATTTATTTATATTTAATGTGCTGTACAAACAGCCAGTGGCCAATTACAGTTTAGCAGAAAGAATATAACAAAAAATATAATACAAAAATAATTATTACACATAAATACAATTACAATTAATTACAATAATGACGATGAATGGATAAATAATGGATAACTTTAAAATACATATCTAAGAATACTATGAGACAATGATAATTGAGTGTAATGCCTAAAAGAATACATAAATGATAAATCGTTGCCAAGAGCAAACTAAGTCTATACATTGAAGGGATCGAATTCGCAGCCATGCATGTTGGCATTTTTAATGCATCTGGAGACTGGTGAAAGAAATTTTGAATTTCTAATATAGAAAAGTTTGTGGGCTCTCATATCTTATGTTGGAATACGGAAGGTAATATTGTTTATTCTCGACCATGCCGAAATGTAGTAATTATACACCTGGTAGCAGTCCTTTAATGCATGCCATTAAAGTACACCTACTCATTAAAGTACAGGTATTCAGCCAATGACAACTCAGCTTACAGGTGTTCAGCCAATGACATCTCAGCTTACAGGTGTTCAGCCAATAACAAGTCAGCTTTGTACCGTTATAAAACCGCAAGTATCGATTATTCTCGGATATGCAATCGAAAGAGAATTAGCGAAAAGTCACGGAGGCTGGAAATCCAATACTGTCGCAGAAGGTTATGTTCTGTTACTATAATAATTAGCGTTAATTGTAAATAATATTCAAATAAATTCAATTTGTCATCTCGTTTTTCAATGTCGAATTCAATAATCAAGGTTATATCAAGTTTAACGGGATTACATCAAGGTCAATGACATTATTGTTCCTCAGAAAAAATCAATGCTTTCGCGTCTGCGCACATCTCACAATTCACGACCTAGAACAAGGTCATTTCCGATCTTGTCGGATACAAATAAAATGTATACATTTGAATAATTTAAAGATAGAAATATGGTCGAGCATAAAAAGTCGCATGAAACTAGCCTATAATGGTAATTAAGAAGCTCGAATGAAAATTATGAAACTCGCCTGCGCTCGTTTCATAAACATCCATACTCGCTTCTTAATTGCTATCATTATAAGCTCGTTGCATGATGTACTAATGTATTAAGAAACAGTCACAGGATATATCACCTTTGAGGACTTTACAAAAGAACAGATAATCTAGCTCATGGCGTCAAGCATATAGATTTTGACAAAATAATAATAATAATAATAATAATAATAATATAATAATAATAATAATGTATGAACAAGTATTATACTTCATGATTTTAACTTCGAGATATACTAAGGGTGAACCAAAATGTTTATTTGTACTAGAATCTTATTGTTTAATAATTACCTTCGACGTGCATTTATGTAGGAGCACAAACATAAAGGAATGATATGTAGGCTAAATGAACAGATGTTATTTTATTTTATGCTCGACCATGCCGAAATGTAATAATTATACACCTGGTAGCAGTCCTTTAATGCATGTCATTAAAGTACACCTATTCATTAAATTTCAGGTTTTCGATTATTCTCGGATATGCAATCGAAAGACAACTATCGAAAGGTCACGGAGGCTGGAAATCCAATACTGTCGCAGAAGGTTATGTTCTGTTACTATAATAATTAGCGCTAATTGTAAATAATATTCAAATAAATTCAATTTGTCATCTCGTTTTTCAAAGTCGAATTCAATTTCAAGGTTATATCAAGACTAATGTGTATCTTACTCTCTAGATTATATCAAGGTCGTCGACATTCGTTTCCCGGAAAAAATCAATACTTTCGCGTCTGCGCACATCTCACAATTCATGAGGTAGGCTATTGCACTCACTCACATAACAATAACATGAATACTTATGAATAATTTCAAGTTAGAAATATGGTCGAGCATCCCGCTTAGAGCGAGTAAATAACGCTATAGATAAATTGATCGAAGACATTGACTCGATTGTGACAAGGACAAAGAAACTCCATCATAAAATCAATCCTGGGAAGACGCAAGCAATTGTATCAGGACACAAACGGCAAACCGACCTGTAAAACACCTCGACAATTCCCCCGTTAAACTAAGTACAGTGCATATCCTTTTCAGTTCTTCAGTAAAAAAGTCTTGGCATTCACATGGATAATAATCTCAACTGGGACTTGCAAATCACAGAAACCTGCAGAAAAGTATATTTTATTATTAATGTGCTAAAAAGGATAAATGTTCATCTCCCCTCTTGCATAAAAAAGTCCCTTGTGCAGACACTTGTATTTCCCTATTTCGACTATGCGGACATTTTACTGACTGACCTCTCCAGCGACAACAAAACGAAACTTCAACGTGCTTATAATTTGTGTGTACGTTTTGTAAGCAATGTTCGTAAATATGATCATATTACTCCATCCCTGGAAGCAATAGGTTGGCTTTAACTAGATAAGAAAATAAATTTACATTCACTTCTCTTTCTCTTCAAAATCTTGAATTCTTCTATTCCTTCGTACCTGCCGTCTCGCTTCACTTACCTTTCTTCCCACCATATTCTGAACACACGCTCTCGTCATGAAATAATACTAACAATACCATCCCATCGCACCTCCTCATACTCATCCTCTTTCACAGTAGCCCTGCCAAGACTCTGGAATTCGCTACCTGCTAGCATCAGGGACTGTCGAAATAAAATTGAATTCAAACGCAAAGTTACTAGGCACTTAGTCAGTAATTGATTTCTTGTAAATAGTTTCTTTAATCTATCACGAAATATTTCAATATCCAGTAATTTAATCGCTATACAATTTTGTTATTCTAGGTTTAATTTGTAATTCAGTGAATATAAAATATTCTTTGTTTTTCTATGATAAATTATCTAGCTTTAATTAGTCAGGTAATCTTTTCGTACTTTGATTTTTATTATAATTGTAATTGTAAATTTAATACTAATTGTAATTTTATTTGTAATTGTAATTGTAAATTTAATACTAATTGTAATTTTATTGTTCATATTATAGTTGGAATCTCCTGGTAGAGGGGCTGAGGAGGTCTGACGGCCTTATCTCTACCAGGTTAAATAAATAAATACTAATACTACTAAAAAGTCGTATGAAAATTATGAAACGAGCACAAGCGAGTTTCATAAACATCCTCGCGTCTTAATTACTACCATTATAGGCTTGTTGCATAATGTACTATTCTATGTTTAATTGAAATTCATTAAAGTACATTTGACAGTAAGAAACTATATATTCCCCGTCATTTATTTGTTTACTCACTGCCTTTCAGAATATCCAACAATTCCAGAAGATAATACATATAAATGCAGTCACACAGATGTTTAGTATGTCATTGTTTTACTAATGCAATGCGAGAACGTTACGATAACATTATACCGAGACACCCGCGTATCTACATGTCGTGGCGTTTATTTACTGAGACGAGCCTTGTCCGTCTTTGTAATCCAAGCGTGCCTCAACACATTGTCTGTAGCTAAGCCAACGTACAATGGTCGAGAAAACAAAGCAATGGAGTTTACAATCATACAAACCGCGTTTAACTCACGCAACAAGTGGTTGCAAACCAAAATCTGTAATGTGATCATGTTTAAATGTATCCAATTAGAATTAAAAGAAATAGTACAATTGTAAGCCTACATAGGGGAGAGTTGCGTAATTCGTACCGTTGCCTAAATTGTACCACCGTCTTGAAAATTCCTTGATAAGTGTTCTCATCTACGTCAAACATTGTGAACTACATCAACAAATATGCAATTTTATGAGATACGAATCCTGTGGGTTGTGTTGTGCAGACGTGATGTAAAAAAAAACTTGTTTTAGGTAGTTTCAATCTAGTTTTTGCGCTACCTGGCTGCAACAATTACTTCCGAAAGGTAAGCGGAAGTCCACAATGATATATATTATTTAAAACTACATTTATATATTGTAATTTTCATTAAGTTACAGACTTCTGTTAGAAACCGTTAAGCAGCAAGAATTTAACAAAGAAAACATGGCGAGGTTGCATATTTTGTACCGGCTTCAGTTTCCTATAATGTACCGGTACAATATAGGGAACTTTGATTATATATGTTTGAAATTGTAGTGACGTATGAAGAAAAACATACCTAATTTAAATCAGCAATTATAATTTATTAACTTATAATCATTTCAATATGAATATAATACTGTAAGTTTTATTTTTAGGAAATAAAACACATTCAATTCTGAATTTAAATAGTCATGTCAGACGTTCATTACAAATAATCAAGCGTACTGTGACAAAAATAGCATAAACACAATAAATTGTGCATTTAGAATTTAATGGAATAATTTTCACATTTCATGTTCTGGCGTTTTAAGTTTCTTCCTTTGTAACAAATTATAAATGCATTTTACATTAATTCCAGAATGGCAAAATTCTTGCTGCTGCTGCATATATGAATGGCGGTCATGGAGTAAATGAATGTGCCCGAATGTACAATGTGCCTAAGTCTACAATACTAAGACATGCGAAAAACAAAAAAGTAATTGCTAATGAAGATGTGAAATCGTTAGGAAGAACCACAGTATTTTCGCCAGAAATTGAAATATGAACTTGAATATCACATTCTAATGTTTGAATAAATGATGTTTGGATCAACTCCAACAGATTTTAGGAAACTTACTTTTGATGTAGCTCAGAGAAATGGACTGCCACTTAATTTCAATCGTGAAAAGGACCAAGCATTGAAGAAACGGTATTATGCACAGCCTATCTGAAGAGACATCCCAAATTGTGTAGTCAGACTGAGGCAACATCCATGGCTCGAGCGAAAGGGTTCAACAAGGAACGTGTCTATGAATTCTTCGATCTGCTGGAAAACATTAGTGAAATATACAAATTGGAATCCACGAGAGTTTTTAATGTGGACGAAAGTGGCTTTTCCACAGTGCAGAAGAAGACGCAGAAAATCGTAGCGAGGAAAGGCGAGAAAGAAGTGGGTGTGATATCGAGCGGAGAAAAAGGAGAATACAGCGATGTGCCAGTCCATCTGGTCAATATGTACCTCCCATGATTATGATCTGTCTGTTGGTGCTCCACCGATCATTATTATTGCAGTTTCAGAAACTGGCTACATCAACTCCAAATTGTTTGTGAAATTGATGCAACAATTCATTTCCTCGTCCATCCTACCAAAGAAAGGCCAGTATTGCTGTTGCTTGATGGACACACCATTCAAAGCAAGAACTTTGATGCCCTGATGTATGTGGTACAATTTAGGAACCCAATGGTAAAATTTAAGAAATCACTTGCCTAATTTGTACTCATTGCAGACATTTAGAAAACTGAACGTAATGACTTTATGTTAACTTGTAGTAAACTTTTCTTTTTAAGAAAATCCTCCCAACATACCAGGAATTAAGATGTCGCTATTGAAATGATTCAACATTTGTCAGTTAAAATTAGAAAAAATAAAATGTGTAAAATGGTAAAAATAAGGCAACTCTCCCCTACAAACAAATGTATGACATAATAGAATTTGTCCTTAAATCCACTGCACGGTTCTTTTGACCGTACGTGTTTTGCAAAAAAGAAAAAATACTTTGTAGGTTGTGCCCCTCCTCATCTAAGATTAAAATTCAACCACTCTCCTTAAAACATACAGATTAATATGCAAGTGGTAATACAAAACATATTATATCATATACCCTAACTTAAATTATTAACAGACATAAAAGTATACAATTCAATAGTTAGTGTTATTTCTTCGTCAATTCGTATCATAATGTATCACAATATCACCTTCCTAATCAATAACGTACTTCCATTGTGATAATATTATGCTGTGAAAGTCACAGAAGATGTTCCAAATGGTAGCCATTCACATTAATGCACATTCGAAGGCGTTCCCCGAAAGACCGTATGACTGCAGGCATATTATTGGCTGAATGGATACACAAGCCTGTCGAATGCGTTGCTGCATGTCGTCTGGTGTTGTCAGAATGTTCTGGTACAGACTGTCCTTTACGGTTCCTGAAGGAAAAAGTCGAGTTGCCACAGGTCCGGAGAACGTGCAGGCCACTGTATGTGGACTGTGGCGTCGACAGTTTTTGTGGTTAGTTTACATGTTAAGACAGCAAACATATAACACACGACGTGTACGGACGTCAGTCGTCTTTCGTTTTGTGTAAGTTAATGCACAAGATGAATGTGGCACTACAACAAATGGCATATTCTGATGGCATTCATTTCGGATTTTGTTGTTATTGATTGGAAAGGTGACATTGTGATACATTTTTGAACTCGCCTTAATGTGTGTAATCAATGTTACTTGATTAAAGTAAGTAGTGCTATTTGAAAAATTGATGGCGCCACGTGTATCTTGTAGAATAATGTAGTTACATGCACCAAATCTCTACATTCATTTTAGCACCTCGTTCTAAAACAACTCTCAAAAACAAAAATTCCAATATCTATCCAACCAAAAAGGTTATAATATGTGTACGAGATAAATGGGACACCCTGTATAGGAAGATTCAAATGTCCAACAATAGCGAAAGCGGTCTATTGGTATACCGCAATGTGACCACAGATTTTAAAGCATTTATAAATAAACTTAACAAAAGAAAAGTAATGATGAAGATTACACACAACGTAATAGGCTATAATTATGAGGCACGACTTGTGTGAAAGAGAGGCCATCAAACATGGCTGACCTACGGCCGCAAATGTTAAGATCCCCCTTTGCACTTACTTCAATATTCACCTCCCCACGTATGTGTAATTTCAACACTATGATTATTTTGTTCTGGCCTATAATATATTTTATGCTCGACCATGCCGAAATGTTATACACCTGGTAGCAGTCCTTTAATGCATGTCATTAAAGCACACCTACCCATTAAAGTACAGGTGTTCAGCCAATGACAACTCAGCTTACAGGTGTTCAGCCAATGACAAGTTAGCTTTGTACCGTTATAAAACCGCAAGTATCGATTATTCTCGGATGTGCAATCGAAAGAGAATTAGCGAAAAGTCACTGGAAATCCAATACTGTCACAGAAGGTTATGTTCTGTTACTATAATAATTAGCGTTAATTGTAAATAATATTCAAATAAATTCAATTTGTCATCTCGTTTTTCAATGTCTGATTTAATTTCAATGTTATATCAAAGTTAATATTTAAGTTTACTCTGTAGGTTCTTATAGGCTATCAAGGTCAATGTGGACATCTGTTCCTCGGAAAAAAATCAATACTTTTGCGTCTGCGCACATCTCACAATTCACGAGGTATTGCTCAAGGTCAGTTAGATACAAATAAAATGAATAATTAAAGTTATAAATATGGTCGAGCATAAAAAGTCGTATGAAACTCGCCTATAATGGTAATTAAGAAGCTCGTATGAAAATTATGAAACGAGCGCAAGCGAGTTTCATAAACATCCATACTCGCTTCTTAATTACTATCATTATAGGCTCGTTGCATAATGTACTATTATTGTTTTTTTTTTTCGTGGCGTTACAGCTTTTTATTTCATGAGAAAATTTCGTTTAGGAAATAATAATCAAATAATTTCATTTTCCTTTTAAATACAAGACCATTACTGTGTCTATATTCAATAGCCCGGCTCTTTATCTCAGTTCTTTATTATTCACGGACGAATGAAACTGACTGGAAGATTATTGTATTGCATTCCGGCAAACGTCCAGCGTGTAAAATAAGGCCACACTGAGTTCCGTAATATGTTAGAACAAAGACAGGCTGAAAGACGAAAAGGCGGCACTTGAAGTCTGGTAACGGTTTTTATCAAACTCGACAGTGATGTAATTTCCTTCCTTTAATCTTCCGTCGTGGCAGTAGATAAATTGAGAGCGCTTGTCTCTTATTCCGGAACGAACACTTTCAGAGAATAATGGGAAGCAGCGGCAGAATTTTCGTGCATGTCGGGGTGCGAGAATCTGGCCGAGTGGACTGTATAACGAAGGCCATTACAAAATAAGCTTATGCACTGAGGAATTCCTTGTTAAAGAATGCGTTGAAAATTAAAACGAAAGAATTGTACATAACAAATGCGATATCTCAAAATCAGAATGAGACTAAGAAATGAGGTGTGCAGGTAACAGATTAATGGCGAAGTGCATCAACATCGGTTAAAAACGCAGTAATAATAGATTACGAAACGACGGTTAAACAGTAACCGTGGTTAAAATGTAATTTCTGTGCACCATTCATAATCACCAATTACTTAAACATAGTTAGCTGACACTTCATTTAACCAGAGCAAAGTCTATGATGGTACACTGTTTCTACAGAATGACTAAAGGAAAGCATTCATACCACAGCAAAGATTATAGTCAACATCTAAAAACGACTGCGCTCACCCCGTTCTACATCGAAGTGAACATGTCCTGCATTTTCGCGTTGCATTTGTTTGCCTTTGGGCGCTGTTATATTTGCGAGTTGCATTTCTTTGTTTTTCATTGCTGATAGGTTAAAATCGTACAAAATAGAAAATTGAATGCAAAAATGATTATATCCCAATGTGAGGTTAAGTATCGATAGACCTACTTAATAGATTTAAATATATTATATAATAAAGAAGGAATATCCATAAAGGAAAAGGATGCAGAAGATTAGTAGAAATGTATGTACGACCCAAGATCCCATTTACACCAGGTTACTGTTCATTATCCTAAGATCCATCCATAACCTCTCTTTGTTCAGCCAGTGACAGAGAAAGAGATATTCAAGTATTCCAGCTTAAAATACAGAAAATAACAGTTGCATAGAATCTTAACATAAGGAGCTGATCAACAGAAGAAATATGACTGTTTTTGAGTTATTGCAAGTGAGCCATTTGTAGATTTTGATAAAGAAAATCCCTCCTGAAATTTTCTGTCACCTAATTCCTCGTAAAAATTCTCTCTTTCCACTAAAGAAACTTCACGCCCACGCTCTATCCAAGTAATTCAAGTACTGTACAATAATAATCGTCTTCGAAGTAAACATCTGTGGCTCTGGCCGCCATTTTGCTTTACTTGCTCTACTAATCACTGGTTATCTCCTTTAACCGCTCGAAAATGGCCGGTTATAGATTACTGTGGTTAACCTCCTATTTAAGTCGTAACCGAGGTCGATACACTGTAAAAATGCTTAACCAGAGGTTAGATGACAATTTTAAGTGGTGGTTACACTAACCGACGTTGATGCACGTGGGCATAAATAGTTATTTATGCTACAAGGGAAGTAAGTAGTAGTTATTATCGCCGCGCCAGCCGGAGTAACGACCGGCGAGTCTTTGATATTTATAAGTCATTGTTTGTCGCTTGTAATTGTGGTTCTTTTACGCCCACCGCTCCAATCATATTCTACAAAAAACGGTTGCCGCCAATGGCAATCCAGGATCGCTTTAGAACAGTATGCAATCGACAGGTCTGTTATTGTTGTTAACCTTTTCTTTGATCTGCCGGTCGTTACTCCGGCTCGCGCGGCGATAATACCTGTCGAGGACGAGTTTGCGCTCTAGCGAGGGCGGCAGGTAAGTCCGAAAATGGTCAAATCCAGTACCATACTTACCTCTCGAATTGTAGTAGCCTATATAATATTCTCCACACTTTTACGTAAGAACTAGTATATTTTCAAAAAATTAGCTTGGCTTTACACCTGTTAATATCAGTGAACGTCTTTGAGTATTCTTTTGTTTTATTTAAAAAAATTGGTTTGTATTTAAATCTGTTAATATTAGTGAACTCGTTCAGTATTTTTATTACAAAGACAGCAGTACTCTGAACACTGAATTTGTACAGAAGTATCAAGTGTGGGTACTTTTTGAAAAGCTCTTAATGAGCACTATCCAAAAATAAAAAAAAAATATTTATTGGGTGTTCCATTAAAAATAAGAGAGTTGGAGTTACTTCCGGTTAAATTGGAAGTAGAAAAAACTCAGTAATACCATTTTTGAGTTCTTAGCATATGGTTATCCTCACATACCAAGTTTCATATCACTGAACCATATGCTTCAAAAGTTATTTAGGTGGTGCGTATATAATTTTAATATTGGATACACTTTTCTGGTTCCTTGACTTAGTAACACTGAATTTGTACAGAAGTATCAATTGTGGGTAATTTTTTAAAAGCTCTTAATTAGTACTATGCAAAAATAAAATAATATATTGGATGTTCCATTTAAAATAAGAGAGTTGGAGTTACTTCCGGTTAAACCGGAAGTAGAAAAAATTCGGTAATACCATTATTGAGTTCTTAGTATGTGGTTATCCTAACATACCAAGTTTCATGTCACTGAACCGTATGCTTCAAAAATTATTTAGGTGGTGCGGGACTTTTAACTAACCCTGAATGTTGGCACTGCTAAGTATAGATTTAGCCATAGGGATTGAGGCAGCCTCCTCCACGTCGAGAATGCTCTCTCTCTCTCTCTCTCTCTCTCTATATATATATATATATATATATATATATATATATATATTATATCTGTTTATCTCTTAATCTCAAAATAAAACAAATCAATGTACAGGATGTTTCCGGGCTAGTGTTACAAACTTTCAGGGATGATGGGGAAGGGCACATGTATCTATTTTTGATAAGGAACCCTGGTCCGAAAATGACTGAGTCGAAAGTTACAAGCAAAAATAGTTGTGTGGAAATGAAATAATTTTATTCCTCTGTACACCTTATTTATGTGTAGGCCTATTTATCTGTATATCTTACACATACTGTATTCATCTGACGTTGTTTACATTGCCTACTTACAGTATTCCATTCAGTGCGCTGTCTGAGGGGTGGGGACAGGAAACTACACTAAAGCAATGGAGATAGCGTAATGTGTAACGGACATGGTCGGTCCTGATATGCACGTCTGTAGACAGCAGTGTATGTGTACAAGTTGCAGTGTCCAGTCGATCAGTGATAGTGAAATGGAGGAGTACACGAGACCGGAATAACCAGACCTGATTTTCGAATACGGATGAGCCAATGGGAACAATAGATAAGATCACATTGTATCCGGACAAGTACCCACGTAGGAGACATCTGGCCCATACCATCTTTCCACGACCATTCAAATTGTTAAGGGAAGGAGGGCACGTGGTGCGAAATTACAATTCCATTTCCATACAACTATTTTTGTTTATAACTTTCGATTCAGTCATTTCCGGAGCAGGGTTCCTTATCTCAAATTGATACATGTGCCCTTCCCCATCATCCCTGGAAGTTTGTAACACTAGCCCGGAAACACCCTGTATAACGCGGTAGCCTAAATATATGATAACGCTTGTCAACAATGATTAATATTTTTTTAGGTACTAAGGTCCAATTTAGGTTTTTTTTTAGGTTCAAGAGAATTCACATATACAACTTCTATGATCATGATTCGGAAAATATTGAAGAAATTAGGAGTTCAGAATAAAGGAAAAAAAAATAGGTAAAAACCTACAAATCCGGTCCCCAGTTATCGCATATATAGGGCATAAAATTTGCGAATGAGTGTCTAGGTATGTAAGAAGAAAATTGCCTTTTCTTACGTTAACTTATTAAACATAGTCACAAGATATTCCACTCTTGACGGCTTTCACGTTATGCACTTAGTAAATATGCTAATGAGTAACTTCCTTATTAGTACATAAATTTTTGAGAAACTCGTTTCTTGAGTAAGAAGTTTATTATTTATGCTTGTATAAAATCTCATTATAACTCTGATTCCATAAAGATATTATACAAATAATGTAAAGAGAGACGCAGCAATTACGGTATAAATCAGGCGTAATGCTTCTTAAATCCTGTTTTGTGCGAGATCGTGCGTATTTGCTTGTTTTCCGCACAGAACCAATACGCGGCAAGTGTGAAATACCACATTCAGTATTCCCAACGTAACACACATAACAATTTCCCTCTTCTTACCGCTTAAGCGCGACATTTATTTTACTGCTTTAGGCTTTTAACATATTATTTTTAGAGACGTTTAACATAGTAATAATTATAAATTGGAAACTTACCACTGCAATTTCACCTAAATTGCAATGTTAATTATTGTTTTTAAATATTTGCAAAAATTAAGTAAAGTCTACTACTCCACGAAACTTATTGCATTCCTGATACATTGTTCCTGATATATTGTTACAATATTAAAATGAAAAATAAATCATTACATAACCTTACCGTTTGTTTTAAGTTCGCATTTATAGACTGGGAGGGGGGAAACAGACGTATATCACGGCCTGCTGGAGTACAGTAAACACAGAAAACATTTTATAGCAACAATGTTGAAGAAAGATATTTTGGTTTTCCGAATTTGCCGTCATTAAACAGAAACCAACATGGAGATTTCATTGCAACTAATTAGAAATTCGTCTTTCAGGTATGTAATAAACGATCTTCGCACAAAATAAAGTACGATACACGAGCGGTATGTTTGTTTTCATGTTCTCGGAAATTAAAAAAGCTCAACTACGTTTCGCTTTTTCAATCTTTTCCTCGAACATGAAAACGTCAACATACCGCTCTTGTAACGTATATTACTATTGTTGAACGTGGAGTGAAATGTTAAAAACTTAGCCAAACTTAATTACAGTGGTGTCGTTAATTTATAATAAAGCTATATTTGAGGTTTATTTAACAGCTGTTATTATCTTCAAAAGTGGCGACTTCCCTCTTTATTCCACTCACATTCTCTCTCGTAATGGTTTTCCATATCCTCGTAGCAGTTTGCATTAAGCTCTATTTGACGATTTAATCCGTTTAGCGCTAAATATATACAGTGTAGCACAGTCATGATTGTGAGCCACAATACACGACAACACAAGGCAATGCATCGACAACGGGTAAATATTCTTAATCCTCAAAACCAGACGTGCGTACTATGAGCCATGGACACAGACGTGCGGTCTCTGATACCGCTATTGTATTAGTGTTGTTGTCGATGCAAGAATAAAGCAATGGATGTGAAATAACTTAGCTGGTGATCTTTTACATCCCTCGCCTAATTTGAAAAGTAGAGATGTAATGTACTGCTATATTTTATTTATAAGTTCATAAATACTCAATGTCATGCCAACTACTGTTTGGAAATACAGGGACATCATTTTATTTTTACTTCAATTTTTATTGTACCTGAGTTTTTAATGTGCTTCACTCCCACCCTTCTACTAATGAAGTTCCAACTGTCCTCCACACAGAACCAAGGCTGCATACAGTAAACAGTACTGATTTATTGAGTAGGCCTATAGTACATCCAGAAATATGTTCGCGTTTTCCAGTGACGAAAGAGCTTTCAATATTGAATCATATTTTTGCACAGGAACTGTCGTCCGTTTGTCTACGTCGCATCCCGATTTCCCCCACCTGCTTCTGCTCGCCCCACTGTAAAAGCTAGTGGCTGGGCTATCTTAGCTCTTTTCTGAAAACATTAATTTCTGTTAGGAATTGGACGTCTATGTAATATTATACAACTGTTTAAGATAACTTTAAGAAAAGGATCTCGTTAAGTAATTAACTGTCACGTGATTTCCCCTCCCTTTCTACGATCCTGCGGCATAACCACTTGAAAAGGCAGATAGCATGTCTGAGTAATTTTATCTGTGCGGGTCGGGCAGAATTGAAGATTGAATTTACAGTACGTAAGGTACTCTTATATAGAGTAGGTAGGTCTAAATAATTATTTCAACATGAGTTACTAGTACAAAGGACGAAATTGGTAATTGGAATTAGGTATAATATAATATAGTGCGATAATATGCGCAAAAGAAGTATAGCCTGTATCGAAATGAACCGCCACCATTTTCAAAAATGTGTTTAAATATCCATATTATGATTATTTTTTAATTTAACTTCATTTTCCATATTGTACGCTAGTGTGCTGTAGAGAGTATAACGAATAGGTTCGCATGGATTGGATAACTCAGTTCCTGATTAAGAACTCTCATTGTTAATACTGTACTGTATTTTGATTAAACAAAAACCTAATGAAAATTATCAAACTCAAAATTGCGATATTTCCTAGTTTACGTAAATGGATGGAATACTTTTCTTCCCTCCTATACATAGTAAAGGGATTTGTTTTTATTTTACACCAGTATCATCGAACTCCAGTCGTGAAAGGGGATAGAAACAGTGCTTCCGGTTCTCATCCGTTAATCCAAAGGTATAGCCAGGTTAATATTAAAAATTTGAGTAAAAATATAACGATGTCCCTGTACATGAGTACACATGAGAAAATATGCGTCTATCAATCTCAGTATGTATTAATGTTCAGTTTAGGATGGAATTAGCAGAGTAATATATATATATATATATATATATATATATATATATATATATATATATATATATATATATTAATATTTAAATGAAATAAGAGCTGAATTAATATTATGTTTAAAACAAAAAATAAGAAATATTAAAAACACTACCTACTTTACAGTGTTGCTAGAAAGTTTAGCGACACCTTATAAAATGCTGCCTTGGCCTTAAATTATTAAACTAGCAATGTTTCTAACTGTTGTTTAACAGAAGGAAAGGCTAATTTTAGTGCAATTTTGGTATTTATATAATGACTAGACCCCGGACGTCTGTGGTGATGCATTGAAATTGTGAATGAATGTGGCTGAAGAGAAGACATCGGAAGAGGTAAACATTGGACTGTGGACTCATGTCACTCAAACGTGTACCGTTCTGAAAAGGGATGCGAACACTGAATTAAACTCGATGTCTTTCGAGTTTAATTAATGTAAGACAGGGTCCATATTTTTAAATTAAAAAAATATATATAAAATCGTATACTATATGCTGTAAGTTAATATATATTTTTAATTTTAATTTTTTCACTTTCATTCTTTGTAGAGAAAATAATCGTTATTTTACTTTTTTCTCTTGCTTACACTGCAGCCTGTGGTAGTATTGTATTCAGTAAGAATTTAGTATTAGTAAGAAGTCAGAATGAAAGTGTTGTGCGTTAACTTGATAACAAAATATAGTAAATTGAGAATCAGATGAATTAAAATGAAGTACCGCTATCACAAATTCACAAGATACTTGTTTAAAATATACAGTATGTTGAATATAATATATTAATAATTTAGCTGTTCAAAAATTTTTCGTTCCAAGACAATTTTGGCTCTTAACTCCTTCAGGCCTAATTTACTGTACATTATAGTTTACATTGTTTCTTTTTTTTCTTTTCTTGGATGTCTTCGATACTTTTACATAATTTGAAAAATTCAATGTGATAGAAATGGGGAATATTATTTTTGAAACATTTCTATACCTGAATTGAAAATAAAATTTAAACTTTTCGGGCCCCAGGATTCAAAATTGTCCCCAAATTTTTATTTTCTGTGAAGACTTGATTTGGGAATTTTGGATCTCCTGAATGATTATGTGAACAGTTTTTTAATTGTTTTTAATATAAATTCAGGCCTGAAGGGGTTAAAGTATCTGCTTCTCAAAATGCTAAAACTTTTGTTTCGTTAATTGAGATATTTAAGCTGAAACATTTACTTATATTATTTAATTGGAATAGAGCCCTCTGTGTGATTCGTTTTCAGAACTGGATGTTAAAACACCGCAAAATAATCAATTAAAATACATGCTGCGTCACGTTTTATTTATCTGGTAACCCAGGGGTCGTCAGCACAGAGCACTCTGGGGCTAGCCTTTCTTACCCGCGGAAAACGCAGTGCACTAGGGTGCACTCCGTAGCTGCTAGCGGGTATGCTCTCTATCTCTCCCTGTTGCACGACGGTGCACAAGGGACAGCACCGCTTACGCTTTGCACATTTCAGCGAGTGCTAACTCTATCTTGGTATACCTTAGTCAAGTTGTACCTTACATAAATCAATATTTTCTAACGCATAAACAATATTCACCTTCGAAGGGAGTTAGTAAGGTCTTAACAATTTAGCTTAAGATAAAATTATCTATCATCATCATCATCATCATCATCATCATCATCATCATCATCATCATCATCAGCCACATGGTTTAAGCCTTGTTTGGCTCGTTCCGGACTCATGAAGTGTATACATTTTAAAATTGTTGAAGCCATCTTTTCCTGGGTCTACCTATGTATCCCGAGCCAGGTCGTTGGCATTTAAGTGTGTTTAAATGCGACAGGCTCATGCCAGTAGATTTACTGGCATGTAAAAGAACTCCTGCGGGACAAAATTCCTGCACATCCGGCGACGCTGATATAGCCTCTGTAGTTGCGAGCGTCGTTAAATAAAACTTAACATTTTCTACCTATGTTTCGTTTACCAGTTGGTCTATAGTCGAATATTAATTTAGGAATACGGTCTTGAGTCATTCTTTCAACATGTTGCTTCCATTTATTCCTATATCTATGAGTTTTTCAATTAAATTGAGTATATTCAGTTCTAGTCTGATGTCTTCATTGCGTTTCTTGTCTAAAAGAGTGTATCCTGCTATACTCCTCAAAAATCTCATTTCTATCACCTCGATTAACAGCAACAAAGGGACTGCCATAACTTTATAAAATTTTAACCTTCTTTCTTTGCTAGTGTATTTTAAAGTTCTTATTATTATTATTATTATTATTATTATTATTATTATTATTATTATTATTATTATTATTGTCTATAATATTATAAAATGTGGTTTATAGTACTGCAGAAAACTTAGCATACATTTACTTCATTAACTAACAGGCAATATATATTCGCGAAGAACTAGACTGAAACAAAGCGAGTAATTACAAAAGCAAGGAAGCTTGTATCGTGGACGGAGAAAATTAGCCCGGCAATTAACGCTGGGAACCGGAATTAAGTCACATTAAAGTTGCTAATACTGGCTAAATTTTATGGTGGACCTTGTGAGTACAAATTGACGTCAGGTCAGGTCGTTCTATTAATTTATCTTGCGCTAGTTGGTTAAGATTACGTTAGTTTAGGAATATTACACCGCGCTACATTCACCGAAGCCGCCGGCAGCGGCAGCACTGAGTCTCTCCCCCCTATCTAATAACAAGATGACGTATGACAACCTCACTGAACTTAGTGTTTACTTGCGAGGTAATTAGATTTACCCTGCTCTTAAGACATAGCTGCTTATCTCGCCTTGCTCCAACACTAACACGCCAGTTCCGGTGGGTTAACACTTTTCACAAAGTCATTCTTTGACCGACTTATTAAAACACTAAGGGTCGAATTCATAGTCGTCACTTATAAAATGAGGAAACACTTAAGTAATGAGCATTTCCTTAGCACTTATTTCAGATCGTATTGCAGAGA
The DNA here is from genome assembly GCF_040183065.1 of Periplaneta americana. Taxonomy (NCBI): domain Eukaryota; kingdom Metazoa; phylum Arthropoda; class Insecta; order Blattodea; family Blattidae; genus Periplaneta; species Periplaneta americana. The sequence goes on along the minus strand of NC_091121.1, from coordinate 172,838,352 downwards.
CGCTACTCAATCATATGCCCTGAGCATTCCCTTGACATCGAAAGAAATATGGCAACATGGCCAGACGTGAGCGCTTTCCTACATTCAGTTGTTTTCCAGCACCTTCAAATTGTTAAATCGGCATTATTGTCATACTCAAATACAGAAGTAAATATTATACAGCTGAAAATTATACAAGATGTCCAGAAAGCATTTTACAGAAAAGAAGGAAGTGAGCTAAGATAACTAGTTATGAAATATGGAGATATCGTCGAAAAAAAAAATTGATAATTGTTCTCTCCAAAAGAAGATATTGACATGGAACAAAATTGCAGTTGAGTGTAATGCAAACTCCGGAAATATTCCTGTAAGTAAATCATTTTCATTTATTTTTCAGTTATTTTTATGCTAAACAAAGAGGAAATGATATAATTACGCACATTTTAACAGCTTATTCTTTGGATAGAATACAAACAAAAATGCAAATAACACTTTGTTGGGACGTGAATACTTTTCCAAAAAAATGCCACTTAAATCTACCTGAAATGCTGCTGTATCATAAAATCCCAAAGCAACCAGTACTTTCAGCAGTGGCGAAATCGGTAAGCCTCATGGTTGTATTGTGAATTGAAATGAGAGACACCAGAATATCCACAACAGTGTTCTTGTCGAAACGGTATCTCCTCTTAAATTGTTGATCATTCTACATCTCTAAAGGGTTTCCATATCTCTGATATATATTTTGCTTGCCGAAACTCATTTTCATTTTAATTACAGAACTCAATAAATTAAATTAAATCATAATCGTCATCCATTGTATACCGAATCAGCTGATTACAATGCATATGAGGAAACACTTGAGTAAGCTGACAAGCTACCTTATTTGAATAAGTGTTCACTTCAGTGGGATTTATGAATTGGAAATTATTATAAGCAACTGCTTAAGGGTTTCCTTACGATAAGTGTTGACTATGAATTCGGCCCTAAGGCCCAATTGTATGAAACTCCCTGACTAAAGATCAACTTTGATCGAAGATCGAAAATTTAACCGAGTTCAGACATTCATTCTATTGTATAAAACTTTTCTGCGATCAAATTACCTTGGTTCAAATGCAATCTAAGTTCACGTGAAAAGGATTTGGCAACATCGCATAAACAGGTGAAATATGTGATGTGCGGACCATGTTGTACAGGTTTGTTCAGTGTTGCCAATCTAGCGACTTTAACTCTTTTTCAACAACAATTTCTTTTAACTTTTATATTGCTTAAATAGGAATTTAGCGACCTTTTTAGCACCCCATAGTGACAAAATTTAATCTTTCTTTGTTGATAATGAGAAATCTAGCGACTTTACAACTACTTTTTGGCGACATTCCGTACACTCTGTTCGATACACTGGTTTGTTTTGTGAAATGTAAATAATGGCGGACAATAAGAAGAAGGTTGACTGTTCTCCAAGTTGTTATCATGTTATGGTGTTTGCTACTGCTAAACATAATAAAGCTTTATAAAACGACAATTTTCGTTTAGTAATACAATTAATTGAAAATTTATGAATGTACCTATCATATCCATTAATAATTAATGGTTGTTATAAACATAATATAATTATAGGTTATGTTATTTGATACTGCTGAACACGATAGAGCCTTATAAAATATAAGATTGTTTGTGTATTAACACAAGAAATTGAAAAAAAAAATATATATATAAATGTACCTCCCATATCTATTAATATTAATAATAATAATAGGCCTAATGGATATTTTATTTGCACAATCTGTCACTCGCTTATTTCAAACAGAAAAGAAATAACTGAACTTAGATCATCTAACTTAATCGGAGAAATTTCTTCAGTCAAAGTTGACTTCAGTTTGAGACAAATTAGTATCAGATTAGACTTTATACAACACAAAATTCCAAGTTCAGCTAGAACGAGGATCAATTTAACCTCTGATCTAAGATTAAATGGTTTATACAATCGGCCCTAAACTAGACAAAGTTAGTTTAAAAACGGAAAATAAATTTGATGTTTTTTTTCACGAATTTCCCATTCCCCACTCAATATTGTACTATTACTACACAATATGTTCTTTGTCCTATTTCGTTTTTACATTAATGATTTACTGGAAATTAATTTATAAATATCCAGTGGTGAGATATGTCGTTTGTGGACGATACTATTGTTATTTGTGTGGGTAAAACTTGCGATCTTAATGCAAATAACGGAATCAAATTGATTAAAAATTGATTTGATTCCAACCTAATTGGCAGAAGGTGTGAAATGGGAGTGCAATTAAGTTTCATGTACTCTTTGCGAGAATAACACCAAAAGTCACAAATTGACTAGTTTTCGAATTTTATTTTCAGTGCATTATCAACGGACATTTCCAGCAAACTTTCCTTCACTTTTAACGGAAATTCAGAGGAATTGAAGGCTTGGTGGAAAACGGATTTGTAATCGAATCATTAGCTCTGATCATTCGTGAAATGTATAATCTTATTTTAAATTTCACGCATTCCCTAAAACGTTTCGCCTACCCATGCGTACTCACAGGAAATCAAAATTAGTCGGAGTCTAAAATCTTTTAAGTACACTTTACTTAGAAATGTTTTTATTGAACAGAACTACACTCTTGCAGAAGTTCCTAAACAATTTGCTTTACATGACCAAATTATTATTATTATTTTTTTCTCGTCTTTCCTTTTTTCCTTCTTTTATATTATCTTGATATTTTACTTAATCGCTTGTATCTGTATGCTATATAGTATGATTTTGCTATTCAACTTTTTATATATTGTAACCCATATCGAGTTTACTTCGAGCAGTTTATGTCTTATAAATTGTATATATTCCCCTTATGTTATGTAACTGATTTTGATTATAGACTATGTAAGTTTCTATTTTTTATATTCTCCTTATTAATATATAACTGATCTTGGCTATTTGTAATTTTCTATTATATTTTATGTAATATCTAAGGTAACTTCTTTTGTGTTGTTTTGTATTCGATTGCATAATTATGTATTTCATGTTAATTATTCAAAGCTGGTTGAGTGGAAGAGAAGGCATTATGGCCTTAACTATGCCAGGCAAAATAAAACTACCTACTACTACTACTACTGCTACTGCTACTGCTACTACTACTACTACTACTACTAATAATAATAATAACAATAATAATAATACCGGTTGAATACCACTGGTGTATTATGATGGTTCTTAAATAGGATATGTCGTCAGCAGTATAGTTCATGGACAATATTTTACTTTCACTTATAGCCTACCAAAAATTAAGATAAAAAACAACCAGAGTCCAAAAACAAGTTTTTGTGTCTCCAGAAAATTCATCTGGCATGGCTATTGTTCACACTTCAAATATGAAATTGATCCTGCCGTTTCTTAAGGTGTTGTAAAAACTTGTAAAAACTAAAGTACATTTATAACGTAAATTGTCTCATATTGATACATATGTAAATCGTCATTGTTCCTGTAATAACTTCTATGTGCAAATTATACAATTTTTCAGTAGGAAGAAAAAACACATTTATTCATCCTATGGCAGCCGTACATAGGAGACTGTGAATTCTTACATTTTCGAAACAGAGAAATATAATTACATATAGGAGATTTTATTATTTGCTGTATGACCATGTAAGTTATTTAAGGTGAGCAGGTCTGCCTATCTCTACAATGTTAAAATCACAGAGTTCGGGTACGCGTAGCTCTGAAACCATTGAACATAGAGATTTGAAATTTTTACATGCTATATTTATAACCTTTATCTATGTATTAGAATAATTTCATTAAGTACATTCAATTCCTATAATTGATAAAAAATTTTTTATTGTGACCTAATTTTTTTAATTTTAATCACATGTTATTTTTTTGGGACCACAGTTTTAAAGATACAATAATACATTTTGTTTTAAAAATAGAGGACTTTAAGATTGATAAGTGTTGTAAAAATTGTTTTTCTATCTCCAGTAGTTTCTGAGCTATGCGTACCTGAATTTAACATTGTCGAGATAGGCAGTACCTGCTCCCCTTAATAGAGTAAAATTCTGAAAATCGCTAAATATGTCACATAGGAGTTATTGCAGGAAAAACGACGAAATCTATATAACTTTTTGTTTATTATGTCCTGTTTCTTCTCCTTTCGTTGCTTTCGTGTCTTCCACAGGGTTACTTCTACACCTAAAGATGACCCCATAACTAACACAACAACTTACGTGCTAAAGTACTTTTCTCTCAGGCGGATTTTGCCACGTACATAAGAATCAGTACTGCCAGTCTACTGCAGTTTAAAATTGTATGGATAAATGTTTCAAGATGATATGAATGGGATATTTGTAAATGCTACCATCGTCCTGGAGAATGGCTCTTTTATAAAAAAAAGTCTGTGGACTATGGTTGTTTTATGAAAGCCACTGAAAATTTCCACTCCTACAGCATAGGACTATGATGTTGCTTTTCCACTAACAACCAATTCAGTAGATGGCCGCTACGATATGCTCACCACATGCTTAATATCTCAAATTTGCCTTGATAATCCATGCTGACAAAAGTTGACAACAAACACACCTTCAAAATACACAGAAAACCAACCATCACCACCACACACATACACAACACATCCAATCACCCCACACAACACAAACATGCTGCATTCAGGACAATGGTACACAGATTACTCAACATACCCATGAGCCAACAACACTACAATGAAGAAGTGAACACAATCAAATACATAGCACAAGAAAATGGTTACAACTCAAACATAATAGACATCATCATAAGGAAGACAAAACAAAAACTCAATAAACACAAACACACAACACAAACACAAGAACACAAGAAATACATCACACTAACATACGAAAACAAAATCACACAAAAGATCGTATCCTCATTCAGAAAACAGAAATACAACATAGCATATAGAACAGAAAACACATTACAAAGACATTCAACACAGAAACAACACAAACAAATAAATACAACCATACAGGCGTATACAAAACTCACATGCAATAGTTGCGACAATTTCTAAATTGGACAGACAGGCAGATCATTCCAAACTCGATACAAAGAACACATTAAAGCAATAACCAGAGGACACAATACATCTACATATGCCGAACACATAACTAATGCCAACCACACATACAATAACATAAATACAGACATGGAAATCCTACACATACAACCCAAAAACCAAAAACTCGACAGACTAGAACAATATGAAATATACAGACACACTAAAACACACCCTAATCAAATTCTCAACACACAGATCAATTTCAGAAAGCACACACTATTTGACACAACTCTTCATCACACGAACGCACCCACACAACAGGCAGCGAAGTTGAGATGGCGCCGAGACACAGAAGGCTCTGAGGATGGTGTCAAGTAGCACCGAAACAGCTGTAAGCCGCACATGCTGCCGTAATTAACACGAGTAAGATCGCCATTTAATCAGTTATTTACTCAAATTTGCATTTGTTTGGACTATGGTTCTTTTTAAAAGAAACCCTTCAATTTCATTCGAAGACTAAATACGAGTATTTACAATAATACTTAATAATTTAATTCAAATAAATCTCATTGATTAGGTAAGAATATTTATTACCCTCATCACATTTCTGTCGAAATCATCGCAAAGCACTTTATACTGCTAAGGTCGCGGGAACACTTTCTCAAAGGTGGATAACGACGGGACTATTCGTTAGTGTCTAGTTTTCACTCTCGAATCGAGATTACAGTTCTCACGCAAACTACATTATTAATAGTTTGCAACTCACATGTTGCATTGTGTTAGTACACAAGTTCATTTCATGTTGCTGTGGTACGTTCGTTTTCACTTTCCTTTTTTCGCTGTGTATTATGTCCTTCTTCCTATGAGGACTTGTCTCAGCAAAGAAACGTCTTACTATGTAACAATTTATTTCAACTAAACAAAAAAAAGCGCTAGAGGTAGAGTGACCAGATTCACATCGATAAAAAAAAGAGGACACAAAGCATCGAAAAGGAGGACATTGTTCGAAAAAAGAGGACAGAAAATATGTATTTAGATAATATCAATATCTATTGTATTACAAAATATTTACAGTACAGATTAAGGCTTATATCATCCTTAAAAATATATTAATATCTAGGCATATTTCTTTACAAAATAATTTATGAAAAACCGTAATAATAATGATTTTACAGTTAGCTACATATGAAAGTCAAGGGAACTACTTAATTGAATCGGTTATTTCGAAAACGTAACGTGACATTTTCGAGCATGTTACTTTTTTAACCGGAGTGCTCGTCACTCTTTTATATAACATATTGTTGTTACAAATCACAAAATAAGTCACATATTTCATCTATAGAAATGAATAAGAAATGGACTTTTAATTTGATTACTGTAATAAATGTTACTGAAGTAGTTTGCACACAACATTACATGTTACGTTTTCGGAATAACCGATTCAATTATTTAAGAGAGCAGATAATATTGTGACTTTTATTCAAAACAATAATGCAACTTTTATTGTCACAACAATAATCACTTTCTATAATTGAATTTAAACACTCCCGTCTACAATGGGTATTTCACTCCACACAGCAACACAGTATTCTTTATTGCACTCCACAGACGACAATGACATTTCACTTGGATTATTGAGAACAACAATGTACTCCTAATCTTAACTAATGTTCACAAAGCACTATTTACAAAACAAAACTGTCAGTTCTTAGTTCACAATTCCTTTGCCTTGGTTAGTTCTTCTAGCTCATTCACTCAAATTCACAGTATATCGAACCCAAGACTTCCAGAGACAGTCCACTGAACTTCGAACTCAGGTCCCCCAACTGCGGTCCACCGCATGTCGAACCAAAGACTCCAGATACGCCCCACTCGCCTGGACGCTCCCACAGTTGCAGACACACTCAAGTCGAACTCCGGTCTCGAAGCTGCTGCTTCACAAGACTGACTGGCTTGCTGTCCAAAAACTGAACTGACTGACCTTTCTGCTCTTCTATTTATTGCTAGATCATAGTTCTAGAATGTATTACATCGAGTATCTTCCACCGCGTCGCTTTCCAGAACCTGTTTCTCGCGGCTTCTGTCCACGTCAAGCCCCTCACCTCACCTCGCACAGCCCAGCGCCCGTGTAATGCCCACGTTTCCTATCCCCGCACCGCACCCCAGCGCACTAGGAGCTCGCCTCGTCTCCCCTCTCCGCCGCCTGTTTTCTCGCCGCGCGCCCTCCCTTCTGCCGGACACGTGCTCGAATCCCGAGGCAATGAGAAGTTTCTAGCAGGGTTGCCTCAATTGCCACAATATATATTTAGATTTACGCTTAGGCCTATATTATACTTAAAATTATGTCAGTATCTATTTTATTACAGGATATTTATGACAAAACTTAATAATGTAAAATGATTTTACAGTTAGCTGCATATGAAAGCAACGACTATAATAAATATGAGCTAAGAGGATTATGATCATTGGAAAAGAGTATATTCCGTCGATGCTGCTGCCACCTACAGGGAAATTACTTCAGAAAGGCGTCAAATCAGATAATTTCAAAATATCATGCATACAAGTTACGAAAAGGGGGACATTTGTTGATTTTTTTAAATCCGCCCGTAATTAACATTTTTAAACCTGTATTTCGCTGTTCTCAATATTGGCATTACTGAATAATGTTCAATTTGTTTATTGCAGTAATCGATATTCATCTATTTCGACTTCACAATGTCTGAACAGGTTAAGTATTCATAAATATGCATAACATTTTGTGAGCGAATTTTAGGGGTATATTAATTACATTTTTATTTTATTCACAAAATAGTCCTAATAGATGTCACTCGAGGTCTCTTCGCTCGTGGATTTATCGGCAAATCTCATCTCTTGTGACATTACTATAGAAGGTTTATAAACTGCAGAGAGGGCTGCATCATATAGGAATGAGATGGGTGTGGGAGAAAGGAGAGAATAAAAGGAGGAATGTATGGCGTAATGTTAAGATGCGTTTAATTGATATCGAGAGGCAAGAGATTGAGCTCCAATGTTCGGAAAAGTCCTCACTACATTTACAATCAGATCTCATGCTTAACTGGGGGAGGTGTGACTACATAAATTCTTGTAACAAAGACAGCAGAGCAGGTTTAGCGTGGCTAAGATTGGGGGCATGGAATGGTAATAAAATTGTCAACGAAGAAGGGGAGCGTCTTTGTCCGCTTTGCAAAGAAAAGGATACCTAGAAGCATATTTTATTACTGTGTGTCGAATTGGAACATGTGCGGAGAAAATATTTACCACCCTCGATGCTAAGTCAGAGTAGGAGTTCGCTTGCATGTCTTGACCTCATGGGGAATAGAGAATGGGAACAAAAGACTGGATTGTTCCTCTTGAAGGCGAGAAAGATTAGAACTGCAGCTGTCGAAGTTTGCGACGCGAACTGAGGTAGGGATAATAGTATCCACCCAACTGTACACTTTTATGTCTTTTAGGTTAGGATATAGTATGTAATGTGTTTTATTGTGTCATTTCCATTTTAATATGTGTGTTCTTTTAGAGAGTAGTTGGATGTAATCATAGGTGGGGGGGACCTACAAAGGAGGACTTGTTTGGGTACAAAGCATGTACGGTCAGAAGACATGTGCATTGGATTTTAGACAAAGTTATGATAATATAAAACTTGTATGTATAATATTAGTCAATAAATCCATCTGTCTAACTATCTATCTAGAAGCTTTATACAATAAAGACTAGTAAGTAATAAGTGATAATGTGTTGTTTCTGCCATTAATCGTCCCAGTTTTATTCATGAGACATATATTCATTTTTGGTACTTGAAATGTACTATATATTGTGCAGAACAATGTTATTTACTGCACTTATTGATGGCGTTTTATAAATTAATGTCTTCACTAATTTGTGAGGTTGCCATATGACAAAAAATAATTAAATAAGATTGAAACGAATAAAACATGATAAGAAATAAAAAAATTATAATAGTGTTCAATACAGAGTGTCCAAATTGATGCATACACATTTTGAAACACTATTTCTCAGCAACGAGATGAGACAGAAATACGATATTTGCGATTTTGTATTCCTTAAGTCCGTACATGTTCAAAATGGCCCCCTTCCGCCACAGTACACTCCCAACAACGACGTACAACAGAGCGACATACCAACTGGATTGTTGCTAATGGAATATCATTACAGGCATGTTCAATCTGAACTCTCAGTTCCTCCAGTGTTTGTGGTTTTGTGGCGTACACTGTGTCCTTTAGAGCTCCCCATAGGTAGAAGTCTGGAGGGGTTAAATCCGGAGATCGAGGCGGGAACTCCGCAGCACTTCCTCTTCGTCCTATGCATCTCTAGTTCGTTCTCATTTAGTGCGTGGACAAGTCTCGGAATGTAAGGCTTCCATTTTTGAACTCGCTAAATTCGATGAATACTGAATTTACTGATACCATTCTCACGAGAACATTGCCTCATTGACTTCTTTGGGGATTGTGCAAAAGCCTGCATGACTGCATCAACACTCTCGTTATCGGTGGAACGCCTCTTTCTTCCGCTCCGCCCCTTCAACACATCTTGCACCGTTCCGTCGATTTCAAACTTGTCTCGAAATCTCGTGATAGTTAACCTTGTTGGTGGTTGTGTTCCAAATTCAACCCTCCAACGTCGTTGAACCTCAACAACATTCTCCACTTTCCAATAACATTTCAGTATCCACTTACGTTCATCGAACGATAATTGCACAACCATGTTTGTTTATAAACAGATGAACATGTTTCCATGTGTTGTGCGACCGTCAATTAGGTCGCATTATTTGCTAACCGGATGGCTACTGCGTTCGACTTCTGCTTATACTTATCAGGATTTCTGACACCACCATTTTACTCAATAATGGAAACGATTTTACTGGAAGAGCTAGAGCCCTCAGGATGCTATAGGAACTACAAGGTTACTAAACTTAGTCTGAATTGATTACAAATGAAAACTCTACTTGATTTATTATGAATTCACAAAAGGTACATGAAATTTACTTGTGGGCTGCCGCTGACGCCATGACGCTACCGTCTGCTAATTCACTTCAAAGACGCGATTAACACTCTCCGTCAGTCTCCACTGCCTCCAGAATCTCCTCACCAACACTTTTTATGTTTCCTTATCGGTTTCCCGCCGGGGTACCAACCACGCCATCCACCAGGTGAAACCCGTTTTGATTTTACGTGCTTACAGATGTCGTCTTATACTACGTCCGCTCAAATGAGAGCCACTTGCACCTACCTTGAGCGGGAGGCGTCAGGTGTTTCAGTCTTGAAGCACGCGGCTGATTGTTGGTACGCCAGCGCTGTTGACAGATCTAAGTCGGTGCTCCGAGAACAAGTTCATATAGTATTCGGTTTCAGACGAGCTCGGAAGTATAATACAGTTAGCTCAGAACAAGGCAGAAGACCGTAAATGTATATTGTGGCTTTTGTGTTCCATACATTTTGATTATATTTATAATGTGACGTCCTTGGGAAACGGATAATAACAATAGTCGTAGACGTAAACCCACACAATCGCCATTAGAACGAGGTAAGATTGTAGAAGAACAGTGTTAATTATTATTTATATCTATACGTATTTCAAAGACTGTGCGGGTAAGTGCCGGACACCACTGAAAAATACCAGTGCTGCTACAGGAATGTCTCGCGCAACAATAAAGAGAATTATCTCTGGAAAACGTAAATCAACTAAAGAAAACGTCGATCGAAATATGAAAGAAAAATTTCGTAAAATCGATGGATCGTAACGGCTGACTACGACGAACTGTGTATGAGTTTTATCAACAGTAATCTCACTAGAGGTTTTGATTTATCTAGAGAAAATCAAAACTCTAGTGGGATTTAATTGACTATTACACAATTAGAAGAAAGTAGGCTATATAAAGATTGGAAGTAACAAAGTGTACAATAAAATATTAATTGGCTTACGAAAATACAACTGTCTTCAAATGTATTATTGTACCATCTCAACATTACGCTAGATGGCAGTAGTGCTTTATGATGATATTTCTTGTTACCGGTATCAGTTGTGCCAACTATGGAATCATCATTGAACTCTGTGGACTGTTACTAGTCAAGAAGGCTTTGTTGATTGTTTCATTTTTATTAAGACAGTTGCATTCCACTTCAATTATCCGAATCCCAGTAATCAACGTCACTTGATAGATGATTTTCAATAAATATTAATATTAAACAATCTCTGATACGTGACTATCCATAATATCATTGGCCTATAGCAGAAGCTATAACATAACCTAACTAATATACACAAGTGTTAGAAAAGTTTTATTTAACGACGATGACATAAAAAATAAACATGAATAATTTTAAAAGGAATAATTATTGAATGTACAATTTTCAAATTTGAATGTGGTTGGTGGTTCAATTGATGTTATATTGGACTTGTGCGTAATAGAAGTGGAACTCGTTGATTTAGGCCTACATGGTGTATTCAACTTATTCAGGATTTCCGAATGAATAATTTTAAAAGGAATAATTATTGAATGTACAATTTTAAAATTTGAATGTGGTTGGTGGTTCAATTTATGTTATATTGGACGTGTGCGTAATAGAAGTGGAACTCGTTGATTTAGGCCTACTTGGTGTATTCAACTTATTCAGGATTTCCGAATGAATAATTTTAAAAGGAATAATTATTGAATGTACAATTTTCAAATTTGAATGTGGTTGGTGGTTCAATTGATGTTACATTGGACGTGTGCGTACTAGAAGTGGAACTCGTTGATTTAGGCCTACATGGTGTATTCAACTTATTCAGGATTTCCGAATGGTGCTCTTCATTTATTTGTAAATCGGATTTCAGAAGATGCATAGGTATGATCAGTGATTTTGATTAATTCTTGTTCTTGAATGCCAATGCGAGTCATATTTGAAACTGCTGTGCATCGACTGGAGTGGTTTGTAATTATATATATAGGCCTATATATTTTTTTTTTTGACGTCCAGACCAGCGCAGTTTCAAATGTTGGCAAACAAAGAAACAAATGCTAGGGACGCGATAAAATTAAACAAATGCTAGGGACGCGATAAAATTGTGCGATAAGCAGCCATGATTGGTTGAAATACGTCCTTTCGTACCGTTTTATTGGTCAAAAGTAGTATGACGTAGTAAGAGTGTAATAGTCAAAATAAAATAGCTCCAACGTTGAATAAACTTCTCAATGCATCATCATCATTATGGATAATGTCCCATACCATTCCCGTATTGTGAAAACTCTACCTACCACTAGATCAACAATAGATCTCATTAAAGCATATATACGTGAAAATAACATCTCTTTGCCCACGCCAGTCCCAACAACAAAGTTACATCTGCTACAAGAGATAAAACGTAACCATCATAGAAAAAATATGTATGTAATAAAATTGACTAAATATGATCAAAATACGGTCATGTTGTACTACGACTGCCCCCCCCCCCTCTACCATTGTTGTCTCAAAGCCATAGAATTCGTTTGGTCGGAACTGAAGAGAAATGTCCGGTCAGAAAATACATTGGGAAATAAATCTGTTGAAGAAGTACGTGATTTGATAGTAAATGTGGTGGATGATATTAATCATAAAAAGCAAAGGGTAAATTACGGGTATGTCGAACATGTAAAGACAGAAGAAAGTGATTATCGCTCCTTAGCAGCTAGCTTGGAATCTTGTGTAATTGATTTAAATAGTGACTCAACGGACTCTGAATAGGAGGTGTTCGTGTTTTAGTTCTGTATTTACAAGACGCACACGAACGTTCACTTCTGTCTTCAGAAGGGAGAGATGGCAACGCAGCGTTGTTTACATGGAACCTGTTCAGAGTCGCGTGCTTACTTGCGCCCTGCGGTAAGTGTGTCCAATCGCACGTTCCAAGTGGCTCTCATTTGAGCGGACGTACTTATAATCAAACATCTATTATAATTAATTCGATTCAGTGCAATACAGTGATAGGTCGCTTTAATGAGACTACGCGTAAGAAAAGAGTTCGAACAATGCGTGATTTAATTTAACCAATTAATATGCATGCTTTGTTCTACTGGACCAATGCGATTAGTCCAGCAATGATCTGTGGCGTAAGAATACTTTTATCGTAGGCAGTGATTTACCACACGCCCGACAAACTCTATAACGCTGGCTAAGCATCTATTTACTTCGCAAGCTGGGATTGCATTACGCGTCTTAACCTTGTATTCCGCTGACACTGTTCCTGTTTCAAATTTAATACTCCACAGGAAATCATGCTACAGGGCGCTCTTTAGCCCTTGGGCATAACACATACTTTCCACTACCTTCTGAATCATAAACCGCAAAAACCGTATTCCTATCTTATTTCTTTACTGTGAAATAGTATTTCAAAGAGTTTATTATATCAATCTGCATAAAATTTAACGTGGTAATAGAGTACTAAAAAGGTAGCTCAGGATGTGGAATAAAGATTATGTTGTAGAATGTAAATTGATAGCTTCAATGACTCAATAGCTACTCATTTAATGGTGGTAGTTGATAATTCAAAGCGTTTTCAGAATGAAAGGAGACGAGTGATGATGGTTCCTCTTGCACAAATAAAGAGACCAATAACTTCTACATCGCTAAGTTGGCAGGCATTTTTATAGTATGGAACGGTCGGGTCATGCTATAATGCTTGTAATTTAACAAGGCTGACAATTTTCCTTGGGAGTCTGACATGTGTACTAAACTCTACTAGAAATCTTTATTATCCATAACCAAGATATTGCATTTTGTTATTAATGGTCTATCTGGTAGTTGTGAAAATGTCAATTTACATTACACAGTCGAGTTTCATATTTAAATGAAGTGACGTACAGAACAATAACTTGTTCACCTAGTAGCCAATAGCAACTACTCAACGGATGGACGGTGACGTAAGTTTTATGGACGAAGTTTACGACATATGCACAGGGAGAGACAGGTCGTGAACTGAGGCCACACCAGTACCCCACAGTAAAACGAAATCACCATAGATAAGGTGAATATGAGGCCCGTGTGGCATAACTTCAAGATAACATGTGTCCCGCGAGGATAGTTGCATGATTAGGCAAGGAAGCTCAAAGTGTTGCCAACATACGACCTTGTTACCTGCTGCATTGCAATTATCATGTTTACTGCGCTACATAAAGTTTTTTACCGGCAGAAACCTCAAGAGTTTAGTGCCGTTGAGACTCGCAATCAGATGTACTGTAAATGTATCACATCAGGTCGGCAGCCAAGTCCGTCTCACGTGCAGTGATAGTAACGTAACATATTCAGCATGTCTTTTGTTTCAGAGAGTTGTGAAAAATAGTACGTCGTTCTGTTCCTAGTACAGGATGTCAGAAGATAGCAATTTCATAACGAAAACAACCAATGGCGTCAACATATATGGCCCCGTGGGACCCGAGTCCACCCAATAATTGTCTTATTATTATTAAAATCATTATTATTATTATTATTATTATTATTATTATTATTATTATTATTATTATTATTATTATTATCACTTTTGTTGACGTTGTACAAAATTTTGTCAAATATTCTTTTCAGAATCGGTGTCGGTTAGAGTTCCCGAGTAGCTCAGTGGTAGAGCGTTGGTACATTAAACCAAAGGTCCCGGGTTCGATACCCGGCTCCGGAACAATTTTTCCCTCGAAATTATTCAAATCAACTTTACAGGGAGTTATACCTGAAATCTTGATTTGCATAATACACGTCACTGTTCGTTAACAGAAAACCACAATTTAAGTCACACGGAGTTAGTGTGCACTGAAGTTGGTTGCTTGACGGTTGTCAGCCCACTTTGAGGTCTGTGGATATAGAGGGAAAAATTGGATCGGTGTCGGTTAGAGTTCCCGAGTAGCTCAGTGGTAGAGCGTTGGTACGTTAAACCAAAGGTCCCGGGTTCGATACCCGGCTCCGGAACAATTTTTCCCTCGAAATTATTCATTCTTTTCAGAAGATTAACTCCATATGTAGACGAAATTATTGGGGATCATCAGTGTCGTTTTGGGCGTAATAGATCAACTATTGACTAGATATTTTGTATTCGACAGATAATGGAGAAAAAAATGGGAGTGTAAGGGTACAGTGCATCAGTTATTCATAGATTTCAAAAAGGCATATGACTCGGTTAAGAGAGAAGTTTTTTATGATATTCTTATTGAATTTGGTATTCCAAAGAAACTATTTCGATTAATTAAAATGTGTCTCAGTGAAACGTACAGCAGAGTTCGTATAGGTCAGTTTCTGTCAGATGCGTTTCCAATTCACTGCGGGCTAAAGCAAGGAGATGCACTATCACCTTTACTTTTTAACTTTGCTCTAGAGTATGCCATTAGGAAAGTCCAGGATAACACAGAGGGTTTGGAATTGAACGGGTTACATCAGCTGCTTGTCTATACGGATGACGTGAATATATTAGGAGAAAATCCACAAACGATTAGGGAAAACATGGGAATTTTAGTGGAAGCAAGTAAAGAGATAGGTTTGGAAGTAAATCCCGAAAAGACAAAGTATATGATTATGTCTCGTGACGAGAATATTGTACGAAATGGAAATACAACAATTGGAAATTTATCTTTTGAAGAGATGGAGAAGTTCAAATATCTGGGAGCAACAGTAACAAATATAAATGATACTCGAGAGAAAATTAAACACATAATAATATCGGAAATGCGTGTTATTATTCGGTTGAGAAACTTTTATCATCCAGTCTGTTGTCGAAAAGTCTGAAAGTTAGAATTTATAAAACAGTTATATTACCGGTTGTTCTTTATGGTTGTGAAACTTGGACTCTCACTGTGAGAGAGGAACATAGGTTAAGGGTGTTTGAGAATAAGGTACTTAGAAAAATATCTGGGGCTAAGAGGGATGAAGTTACAGGAGAATGGAGAAAGTTACACAACACAGAACTGCACGCATTGTATTCTTTACCTGACATAATTAGGAACATTAAATCCAGATGTTTGAGATGGGCAGGGCATGTAGCACGTATGGGCGAATCCAGAACTGCATATAGAGTGTTAGTTGGGAGACCGGAGGTAAAAAGACCTTTAGGGAGGCCGAGAAGTAGATGGGAAGATAATATAAAAATAGATTTGAGGGAGGTGGGATGTGATGATAGAGAATGGATTAATATTGCTCAGGATAGGGACCAATGGCGAACTTATGTGAGGGCGGCAATGAACCTCTGGGTTCCTTAAAATCCAGTAAATAAGTATCATTGTTATTAATATTATTATTATTATTATTATTATTATTATTATTATTATTATTATTATTCTAGTTGCGAATAAACCCTTTCAGGACTACGCAAAGTGCTTAGAGGCGTTTCTTTGCCTGTAGTTCTGTCATTCTTTGGCTGTGGACTTCTTTTCTCTCTTCAGTCCACGCTGTTTCAGTCTTTATCGTCGGTTTTTCCTCTTTGTCAACTTGCCATTTTATAAACTTTGATTCCAAAGATCTGTCTGTTTAAGATGACTTCTTGTGTGATTCCTGCTATTTTAAGTCTTTTTTTATTTCGGCAATCCATTTTATAATATCTGTGCTTTACTCCTGTTTTCATAAAATTCAATAATTTGTTTTGTGAGTCTGTAGGGGTTCATTCTTTTGATGTTTCGTAAAATGTTTACTCTTTTTCTTCTAATGTCACTATGAATGTGAGTGTATTTTTTATTTCTTGTTTACTTCTCAGTCTATATCGTTCACCTATGACCTTTGGGCATAACATTTTTCCTTCTTTTTTTCTCAATGTTTTCGACATCTTTTTTTTTATTTATAATTAACGTTTCTGCTCCATAGAGACATTCTGATGTAATGAGTGTTTACTACTATGATTTATTTCAAATCATCCGTCCTCCAGTGAGGTTGACCACTGGGATCCGGAATTAACAAACATAAAATATAAAGGGAAATGAAACTAACAAAATAATGATTCGATTTGTACATTAAAACAAAAATTTACGTGTATGTTTGGATATGCACTTTTTATTTTAAATATTTTGAGTGAGTCGAGATGCTTTCTCAATTTTTTTTGTGGTATCCCATTTCTTTCGCTTTTGTTTCAACTCCATTTCCCAAATCACGTCAGCGAAGTACAGTATTTAGATTGTGAGAATCGTTTAATTTTACTATATTTGGTTGCCATATACTTTGGCGCTTGTTTGTTGCAGTTAATGTATTCTGTTTATTCGAAGGATATGTGGAGATCTACTTTCTCCGCGATTTCTTTTAACAGTTCAATCTGTTTTTGAGCTGTTATGATGTCATGAGTTGAAATTGCTAAGTCGTCTGCAAATGCTAGGCAATCTATCTTTATATTATTTTAATGTACCGAAGTACATATGATATTTCCATGCAGATATTCTGCGTCATCATACGATGAAAGAGTAATGGAACGGAGAAAAATTCTCTCCGGCGCCGGGATTTGAACCCGGGTTTTCAGCTCTATGTGCTGATGCTTTATCAACTAAGCCACACTGGATACCTACCCCGTCTCAGTTTAAGTTCCAACTCTTGGGTTCCCTCTAGTGGCCGCCCTCTGCACTACGTCATAGATATCTATGAACCTAGGACCGAAGTCCACACATGTGCTGAGGTGCACTCGTTATGAGTGACTAGTTGTCCGTGATCCGACGGAATAAGCGCCGTCTTAAATTACGAAGTGATTAACGCATATCATATATATTATTTTAATATACCGAAGTACATATGATATTTACATGCAGATATTCTGCGTCATCATACGATGAAAGAGTAATAGAACGGAGGAAAATTCTCTCCGGCGCCGGGATTTGACCCCGAGTTTTCAGCTCTACGTGCTGATGCTTTACCCACCCCGGCGTCGGACAGAATCGTCTCAGTTTAAGTTCCATACGTTCATAGACATCTATGACGTAGTGCAGAGGGCGGCCGTTAGAGGGAACCCAAGAGTTGGAACTTAAACTCAGATGATTCTGTCCGACGCCGGGGTGGGTATCCGGTGTGGCTTAGTGGATAAAGCATCAGCACGTAGAGCTGAAAACCCGGGTTCAAATCCCGGCGTCAGAGAGAATTTTTCTCCGTTCCATTACTCTTTCATCGTAATCTATCTTTAATTTTCCTCTGCCTAATATGATTGGTTGATTAATTTTGAGGATTGCTTTTGTTTACACCACTCTTGTATTATTTTTTAAGGACACTGTTGAAAAATAATAGAGTCCAACTCCTTACCTTACTCCTGTTTTGTTACTTCGAAAGATTCTGAAATTTCTCCCATAAAATTAATTTTACATTCTGAATTTGTCGGTGTCTCTTTCATGGTTGCAAGAGTTTTGCGGTCTATACCATTGTTATTATTATTATTATTATTATTATTATTATTATTATTATTATTATTATGATTATTATTATTAGTATTATTATTATTATTATTAATTTTAACTTATAACTAGTGTTTGAGCCCACCCAATGTATCCCAAAACTTATCGCCACTGAGAACAACTGCCATCTATGCAAATTATAGTGGCGCCGTTGTGACATAGCTTATTTTGCACTAGGTCGATTGCGTGGGGATTGCGTGGGGACTCTGTTTCAAAAACAAATACAGACAATAAAAATTCCATAATTGCTACTACTGCTAATAAAGTCGGAACAGACCCTTCGGAAATCAAAACACAGAATTCTAACTTGACTTTGTTTGCATATAGCAAAGTACGGTATATTACGTCACGACTGCCATATGATAGTTATTCACTGGAAACTCATCTGTTGTTCACATGTAAGCTTATATCAGCAACACCAGAGACTATAAATAAACAACAACAATGTGGTTATTCAATTTTCACGACCTTTTCGCTTCGCTTTGTTTGTTATTCCATTTGGTTAGACGACTCGCGTGAGAGTGCAATGGTTGCCATATCAATGACGTCATGCATCAGTGGACAGTGATTGCACATACAAATATTTGCATAACAATACAAAGAAAAGGCCCAAATCGAAGCATATGATTAAACAGAATTAGTGGTTTAAAGACAGTCATTCAACTTTATTCTTTATCACAGAGTGGACGTGTGGAAGTCCTTTGACACTGCTACTACTCGCCATTGTAGAGGCACATCATTTTATTTTTACTTCAATTTTTATTGTACCTGCGTTTCTAAATTTACCTGACTCCCACCCCTTTCACTAATGTCCTTGCTAACGTCAGTCACACAAACTTACGGCCGCTGTTGCTAGCAGTGAAGTAAACAGTACAAAGTACAGTGTGTTTCAGAAATATGTTGCGTTTTCTATAGAAGAAAGAGCATATATTATTGAAGTTTATTTTCACACAGGTATGGTGTGTAGCATAACTGTGTGGACTGAGCACAAGTGAAGATTAGAGTTACCGAAAGTACGGTACCCTATAATATAGTACGGTACTTAACAGCATTATTTAAACAAGAGTTTTGTTTTACTGTTTGTAGGTATGAAGGACGATGATGGAAACTGGAATTACAATATAACCGAATATGAACAACATTTTTTTTTTTTTTTTTTTTTTTTTTTTTTACAATTTCCTGATTATATCATTACGGAATATTTTCGTAGAAATGTCATTAATCTGGTAGATAAATTTAGAGCAACAGAGTGTACAGAAAGGAAGAAAAGTGTAAGATGGCCAACAGAGGTGACAGAAGATGCTAGAGAAAAGATGCAGCGAGGTCGTAATAAGTCGGTCAAGAAGTTAGCTGTAGAAATTGGGGTTTCTTACGGAAGTGCCCACAAAATTCTCAGGAATAAATTACGTTAGTAATATGCTGAATAAAGTAGGCATTACATAATGTATATAACCGCCTAAAGAATTGAGTTTGTGAAAAAAATTGTTACTATTCTATTGTTTTTTGATAAAATACTGTAAAGTAATGACCAAACTGAAAATCGTAATAATACATTTCCCTGTAACATAAATGGATACACTACTTTTCTCTCCTCCTATAGCTAGTAAAGTGATTTGTTTACATATTGCACTAGCAACTCCAAACTCCTGTAATGGAAGGAGGGTAACAGTGTTTCCAAATATAGCCAGGTTAATGTTAAAAATGTTAGTAAAAATAAAGGGATGTCCCTGTACTTATTACCTTTCCATACAGGGAGGAATGAAATGAATCGTTTATTTTAGAAGGGATATTAGTCACATTTTCCCAATTGTACAGGGGACATAAGAAACTTTTCAAATTCTTTCTTTCAATTCTTTGTATTTCATACTGAGAAAGATACTTAAATACATTTTATGCTCGACCATGCCGAAATGTAGTAATTATACACCTGGTAGCAGTCCTTTAATGCATGTCATTAAAGTACACCTATTCATTAAAGTTCAGGTTTTCGATTATTCTCGGAAATGCAATCGAAAGACAACGAGGGAAACGTCACGGAGGCTGGAAATCCAATACTGTCGCAGAAGGTTATGTTCTGTTACTATAATAATTAGCGTTAATTGTAAATAATATTCAAATAAATTCAATTTGTCATCTCGTTTTTCAATTCTAAATCAATTTCCAGGTTATATCAAAATTAGTTCATGTTATTCTGTAGATTATATCAACGTCAATGACATTATTGTTCCTCGGAAAAAAAATCAATACTTTCGCGTCTGCGCACATCTCACAATTTACGAGCTATTCACAAGGTTACTTCGGCTCTTCAGTCAGATGCGAATAAAATGAATACTTCTGAATAATTTCAAGTTAGAAATATGGTCGAGCATAAAAAGTCGTATGAAACTTGCCTATAATGGTAATTAAGACGCTCGTATGAAAATTATGAAACTCGCTTGCGCTCGTTTCATAAACAAACATACTCGCGTCTTAATTACTATCATTATAGGCTCGTTGCATAATTACTAAGCATTGCTGCAGGTGTTTACTTTCATTATCGCTAGGCAGAAAAATTATACTGAGCATGCATTGCTGTAGGTGTTGCACGTTTCATTGGTAAAGTCTGTCTCAAAATAAAATGTGTTATATGAATGATTTCGTTGTAAAAAAAATGCGTTGTAAAAACACTTTCTGGATGGGTTAAAATTTAATTTTCAATACCAAAATTTCGCGACACACCGGTTGGGAAACCCTGCATTAACCCAGATATGTCTACTGTCCTATTAAAAAGTTGTCAATGTTTCAAATTACCCTCTCTACAGTCAACGCATTTACTTTTTCACAGGTGTCACTATTACTCGTCTTAATTAGAGGCTTGCTAGGTGTGGTAAGACTGGTAATTAGAGTTCTGGTCACCGTTGGGTTTGAGATGTGGACTTGAGAATTGTTCGTTTATTTCAGCTATGGCATCCGAGACGCAAATCAGATAAGAATGTTAAATATTTTTACAGTTCGGAATTATTTTACAAATTGTTGTACAGGGACATCATTTTATTTTTACTTCAATTTTTATTGTACCTGAGTTTTGGAATGTACTTCACTCCCACCCCTTCTACTAATAAACTTCCAACCGTTCACGACACAGAGCCGAGGGCGCGTAAGCATTACTGAGTTACTGAGTATAGTACGTTTCAGAAATATGTTCGCGTTTTCCAGTGACGAAAGAGCTTTCAATATTGAATCATATTTTCGTACGGGTACTGTCGTCCGTTTCCCTATGTCGCATCCCGGTTTCCCCCACCTGCTTCTGTTCGCCCCTTTGTAAAGTCTAGTAGCTGGGCTATCTTAGCTCTTTTCTGAAAACAATAATTTCTGTTAGGAATTGGACGTCTACGTAATATTATTCAAGTGTTTAAAATAACTTAAATAAAAGGGCCTCCTTAAGTAATTAACTGTCACGTGATTTCCCTCCCCCTTCTACAACCCCGCGACAAAACCACTTGAACGGACAGTGGATAGTATTTCTGAGTGATTTTATCTTTTCGGATCGGGCAGAAGTGAAGATTGAATTTACAGTACGTAAGGTACTCTTTTATGGAGTAGGTACAGAATTATTCCAACATGAGTTACTCGTACGAAGGACGAAACTGGTAATTGGAATTAGGTACAATAGTCTACAGTGCGATAATATGCACAAAAGAACTGAAGCCTGTATCGAAATGAACGGCCACCATTTTCTAAAATGTGCTTAAATATCCATATTATAATTATTTTTCAATTTAACTTCATTCTCTATATAGTACGCTAATGTGCTGTAACAGTACAATATACACTGCATAATTAATACTTCCGAATGGATAGCTCAATTCGTGTGTAAAACACTAAGTGTTAATACAGTACTGTATTTTGATTAAACAAAAACCTAATGAAAATTATCAAACTCAAAATTGCGATATTTCCTAGTTTACATAAATGGATGAACCACTTTTCTTCCCTCCTATACCTAGTAAAGTGATTTGTATTTTACGCCAGTATCATCGAACTCCGTCGTGGAAAGGGTAGCAAACGGTGTTTCCTGTTTCAATCGTTAATAGAAAGGTATAGCCAGGTTAATATTAAAAATGTTAGTAAAAATAAAATGATGTCCCTGTAGATCAAATGACTCCTAATAAACATAAATATAAAGTGAAACCACAATGCGTTCGAAATATCTATTCATTGCAACATGACAATGACGAAAACTTATGTGTCCTTTTAAAAGGACAGTAGGCATATCCCCATATATTTTGAAATTGATTTGCTTTTTCAATTTTAGTGGATTTACCCTGCATGAAATGCTATCTACGTTTGAAAATTATGGTACGGGCGAAATTTCATCTCAAATACAGACATATCATATAATGCAGCCTACAAATGCCATACAGAGTTCGTTTGCACTCAAAATTGGGTTTCTGGCGTCTTGTCAGCCCACTAAGGTGTGTGGATATGAAGGGAAAAGTTGAGACAGTGTCGGGTGTAGTTATTGGGTAGCTAGTCGGCAGAGCGTTAGTGCGCTAAGCCAAAGGTCCCGGGATAGATACCCGGCTCCGGAACAATTTTTCCTTTGAAATTATTCAAGTCTGCTTCACGGGAAGAATACCTGAAAGCCAGATTTGCACAGCAAAATCTGTTTACAAATGGAGGACTGGTATCTTTCTGGAGGGAAGTATTGAACGGACAGAAGTTTCTATTGTTTTTCATTTAGTATTTTTGGAAGAGGTCTTATTTTCTGTCTAAATTGTCATTGTCATAACAATGTAGATGTTAGAAAATGAACTGAAACCTGTCTTTCGATATTGCCACAGCAATTTTTTTTCATTATATGCATCGTCACTTCTCTCTCAATATAACCTCCTCCTCCTCGAAACTTCAACAATCTTTTCGCCTGTTATTTATTTTTACGTATCAATAGGAATACGGTACTATTCAATGACGAAAGCATTCCAAAGTTAAAACGAATTTAGCCACAATGCACCTTTCTTCAGAATAATATTAGTAGAAATAATAAAGAAACTATAACAAAATAACAACGTAATAATTTGTTAATAATAATAATAATAATAATAATAATAATAATAATAATAATAATAATAATAATAATTGTAAATTACAACAATGACATTGTTCCATTTCATGTAAGCATAGTATACAATTATTCCTTAAAATGTATGCTCATATGCCTACTGTCCTTTTAAAAGGACACCTGTTCCTAGCTCAACCAGTTACAACTAGAATGTTTCGACACCATACAAATACTTCAGTTATATACTGCATTAAATGAGATTTGAAAAATACACAAAAATTGCAAAAAAAAAATATTTCAGGCATATCTGGGGTATTGAGATTAAAGATTTTTCTGTATATATATATATATATATATATATATATATATATATATATATATTTATTTATTTCCAAGAAATAGTCTGCCCAGGCATCCTGGGTTGCCAAAAACACAGAATAACACACATATAAGAATAGTAACGATTACAGTAAAATAGATGAGCCAAATTGAAATGTGAACTAGGAGCTTAAATTTAAGAAATAATACATTTGTACATATATTTGTAACAATCACACACTAACGAATAGAAAAGGGGGGGGATTATGATATTTCGTATAAATGATTTTTCAGAATAACCACAGACCCTTTAATAGTTGAAGTAATTATGTTTGGAATGATGTCATGGATTCCAAATGTTTTGATAGTGTTTACAGTTGATCGTGGGATAGTGTCCCTCGCTCCGATCATTAAACCATGTACTTCCCAGGTGCCTTCCATCTGATATTTTTCACGAAAATACGGAATAGTAGGCTCATAAATTTGTTGTTTCTCTTTGTCGACCTCAGATGGTTGAGTCTGGCTCATCTCAAATCTAACAGTTGTGTCCAGTATAAAGCCTTTACCATTAGTCTTGTCTAGTGCCACGATGTCCGCTCTTCTAATTCCGTCGCCTTCAGACGCAACGCAGTGCACCTCTTCATGGACCTCGAAGGATCTTTTTCTAACGGCTTGTGCTATTAGTTTTCGGATGTTATGATGGCGTGAATTTCTAAGGAGTTCTCCATGCTGACAGGATCCTAGGACGTGTGCTAAGGTTTCAACATGTTAAGGTAACATGTTAAATTTTACGGAATTCTGTTATATCTATAAATAAATATTCATGAATGAATAAACATACAATTTTGCAATAAATTAATCATTCAATGATTCTGGAATATTTAATTATGAGGACAGACGAACGTCGGCATAGAGAAATAAGCTAAAGACGTACTGTTCTCTTCGTACCGGTACTAAAATTACACGCTAACACACCCATCCTTGCTTAGAGTACAGCAGCTTGTTCTTTTATTTTATGGCAAGCATGTGTACATAATTTAAGAGCTGCTTCTGGAAACGTACAGCTCTCTTTTACATAATCCATGTAAATGGGTCGTAAAGCAGCAGATTACAACAAAACGAGTCATCGGAGACACGAAGATAGAAAGCGGTTATCGAAACACTGTGCCAGAATGCTTGTAATTGCGGACGTGTGATTTCAACTGTTTAATGTGGCCATGTGGATTCTCTATCACGGAGTTAAGGACCCTGGCAGCTTTACTGCCGGGAGGTCAGCTTTTGATTTGTGGGCCGTGGCAGAATTCACCCAATAAACTTCCTTCTGCATCCCACACTCACCCACTAAATCATAACACAAAAGTGGGGAAGGTGGAATAATGCCAAATATACGAGTAAAATTTGCTTACTATAGCAGTTTCTCATATAGAATTTGCCATATTGTGATATTTTATTCACGGACTCTTATTAAGGCAATAAAAATCTACTTTGCACCATCATAGCCACTGTCCGATTTTAATGTCCTGTTCCACCCTACAGTAAAGACAACATGCCATTATACGTGGGGCCTGTTCCATAAAGCTAAAATTACTATTTTACTAGCGACAAATTATTAAATAAGTAAAGAAACGAGTCATGTCCATGCATAAATCTGTATTGGTAAATTTGTCACGACAAGTGACAAGCACTAGTAATTACTGACAGTTTAATTTCTTCTACCAAAGAACTGTTGCATAAAATTTGTCATTTGTAAAGTAGTTAGAACTGCAAGCACGTTTTCTACTAATCCTTTGTTCTTCGTAAACTTTCTTAAAATTGTACAAATCAGGGCTGTAGCTAGGCCGGTACAGGGCGGTACGCCGTACCGTCTAAAATAAAAACTCGCTGTTACCGTACCGAAATAAAATATAGACTCAAACATATATTAATTATATTTTAATAGTCTTTAATATACTTTTAAATGGAGGATATTAGCTATTTGAAAAACATTTTGATTTTGATATCTGGCGTAAAGATTTCTCTGGGAAATCTCAGACCTCGAGTGACATTTATTAGGACTATTTCGTGAATAAAATATAAATGTAATAATATATCCCTAAAATTCGCTCAGAAAATATTAATAATTGTATATTTATGAATAATGAACCTATTCAGACATTGTGAAGTTGAAATAGATGAATATCGGTTACTGCAATAAGGAAATTTGATATTATTCAGTAATGCCAATTGAGAAAAGCGAAATACAGTTAAAAAAATTATGCTCGACCATGCCGAAATGTAGTAATTATACACCTGGTAGCAATCCTTTAATGCATGTCATTAAAGTACACCTACTCATTAAAGTACAGGTGTTCAGTCAAGTCAGCTTTGTACCGTTATAAAACCTCAGCCAATGACAAGTCAGCTTTGTACCGTTATACAACCGCAAGTATCGATTATTCTCGGATATGCAATCGAAAGAGAATTAGCGAAAAGTCATGGAGGCTGGAAATCCAATACTGTCGCAGAAAGTTATGTTCTGTTACTATAATAATTAGTGTTAATTGTAAATAATATTCAAATAAATTCAATTTGTCATCTCGTGTTTCAATGTCTAATTTAATTTCAATGTTATATCAAAGTTAATATTTAGTTTACTCTGTAGGTTCTTATAGACTATCACGGTCAATGTGGACATCTGTTCCTCGGAAAAAATCAATACTTTCGCGTCTGCGCACATCTTTCAATTTACGAGGTATTGCTCAAGGTCAGTTAGATACAAATAAAATTAATAATATCAAGTTAGAAATATGGTCGAGCATAAAAAGTCGTATGAAACTCGCCTGTAATGGTAATTAAGAAGCTCGTATGAAAATTATGAAACTCGCTTGCGCTCGTTTCATAAACATCCATACTCGCTTCTTAATTACTATCATTATAGGCTCGTTGCATAATGTACTATAATTATACTGTATATACTGCGCTTTTCTTTTGTTATTGTAACAGAAATATAGCTTCATTAATTCAAAACGTTCTTAGACATTCAGCCAGGTAATAGGTTGGTGATCCACCGACGTTTCGAGAATGTTCATCGTTCTCGACTTCAGAGTTAACTGGTAATTAGGGTGAAAGAGTTAAGTGAGTCACTCTGTATAAGCAAAGCTGTTCATAGTAGGCATTAAGTGGGGTCTCTATTGCTAACCTGGATCAACTATTGAACATGTAATAATCTATATATATAATTTGAACTGGTAATGGAAATTACGGGAAAACGGCTGAACGGATTTTAATAAATGACGCCTCATTTTGAAGCTTGGAACCCAAAGTTTTTCGGAAAAGTAATAGTTTTCAGTGAAATGTAAATTTTCCTACATGATTTTCCTATTTTCCAAAATCCATCTGTTGTCGGTTTTGAGAACTAATTTTATCGAATCACGGCCGTTTTGATTGAATTTCAGAACAAAACACACACTACAATAAACAATAGGCTATTACACGAAGGTCATGACCTGCAGGATTGCCGACATATTTAGAGCTCAATTCAATTTGTTATTAAAAACTGATTCTGCAGTGTATAATAATTTTCTGTGTACAGCTGTGTATTGGATATTCAAATCTATGAAACTTGAGGTGGTTTGATGACATTATTACCATTAGAAATTAAATATTATAGTTAATATCATGATGCGTCTATGTTTCATTAATTGTACATAATATTGATGCTATATTGATGACATGAAAGTGAAACGTTTTGTGGTTATGTAAGTAAATATAGAGAATATTTTAATTTAGTTCTTCATTTCTATAATTTACTGAGTGGCTGCTAGGCCTATATATAACTACAAAACTTAAGATAATAATAATATTATTAAAAATCAAATATTTTTATACTTATTAACCCAGTCGGGTTGGGTCTTTTTTATATACTTAATGGCGGTGTAGTGTAGATATTGATGTGTCACTGTCTTCAGTATTGGCTCGAGAGAGCGCAAAAATTACAGTTCCTAAGGAAAATTATAAAAAGGTGTTACTTACTGATAAAATAAGAGGCCTAGAAAATTTTGTAGTCTCCAGATCATTTCAGCAAGATCTCTTAGTAGGATAAAATGATTTTACGCTCTACATTTCAAGTTCTACATGCAGCAGCTATACGAAAATGCTGTTCTTCGAAAGCTTAGCAAACTTGACATTTTTTTAACTTTTGCCTACAATCCACAATGACCTGAAATAGCTACTGCTATCGTCCTGACATTGATACTTGCGTTTTCGCGTTGAAACTCAAAAACTGAAGTTGGATAGGTTCAAGAGAAAGTATTTGACCTAAGAAAATCCATTCAGAGGGAGTATGTTTCATTATTATGGAAGCAAATAACTATTAAAAAGACAAGTATTCTTCATTGAAAATAAATCTGTAAAATTTTTATTTGAACGTCTAACGAACTTAGTTTGCAGCAGCATTTGCTGCACAAGCCAGTAGTATAATATTGAAAGTAGAGTGGTCTATAGCAAACAAACATAACACACACAGGAATGGCGGGAAAAATGGCACAATATGTAGCAACGTTTGATGGCATGCAATCTACAAGCGATCTGATTGTATGCAAGTTCGATGTTCACACTTGAACAAGGAGGTTATGTACCATTAATGCCACAAGAAATGTCCTCGTCTGTACAGGGCTTAAGAGTACCTGGTTCATGAAATATCCACGTAGTGTAGCAAGGCAATAGTAGACTTACCGACATAAGCATCTTGGTTCACATCCTCAAGGCAATAAATGAAATGCGACTCGTTCAACACACATCACGCTTTTGAGCATTAAGGACAATTGGAATACAGCCTTACAGGCCATAAATAAAGCTGCAGACCGAAATAAATTATTTATGTGTTCTCGAAATTACTGTTATCTGAAAGAACCAATTACACATGAAACTTGTGGTAGTAAAATGGTGAACGGCTTTCAATAAAAATATTATGGACGGTTGGAGTCGCAAAAATCGATGTCTCTCTCGGGAAGCTGAAACCGGCGTGGAAGAAATCTGATGCTGTAAGGTAGAAGATGGGAAGAACTTTCGGGAAAGTATAATATTTCTACTAATTGGACAGTGATTAGCAATAGTGATCCAAGAGCTAAAATCGGGAACTGAGATAATTGATCTACTGTAAACCTTTACATAATAAATTCTATATGAAAGCTATTTTTTACAAAAATTGGTGGAAAATTAAGTAATAGCGTACACTTTACTATGCACATGTTAATTCTCTCAAATATTAAAGCCTTACGACATGTTTTGTTACAAAAATGGCGCTTTGATCTTCAGTCAGTAAACGGTACACTGACTTTAAGGCAAGATTCTTTGCAAGCGATTGCGTTTTCATCCGTACCGACTACAGTTGCTGCAAACCCTAAAACCAGAGGACAAAGTGCTACGAAGAAATTTCTGCATAATTATGCAGATTGTAATTGAAAACGATGCTGCATTTCAATAATTCTAAGGAAAAATTGTTCCGGAGCCGGGTATCGATACCGGGACCCTTCGCTTAGCGCGCGAATGCTCTACCGACTGAGCTACCCCAGGAACCATACATGACACCGTCACAATTTTTCCTTTATATCCACACAACTCACATGAGCTGACAAGACGCCAAAACTCAATTATGAGTGCATACGAATGTTGTGTGACTTAAATTGTGGAAGGGTCCAGGGATTGATACTCAGCCCCGGAACAATTTTTCCTTTAAATTATTGAAACCTGCTTTACAGGGAGCTACTACCTGAAAGCCAGATTGGATGATGAATTTATTCTTTCCATGATATTTTCTGACGAAACCGCTTTTCATCTTTCTAGTAAGGTAAACAGACATAACCTCAGAAGCTGGGGGGGGGGGGCAGAAAATCCGCGTACCTTCGTGGATCTTGACTATAGGCTTGATGTGTGCCGTGTTACCAAGGGGGGGGGATTGAATGTCTTTGAGGTAAGGAACTAAACTTTTTGAGTTTATTTTTTCATTGGTACTAATTTCATGCATCTCAGATTCATAGAACGTAAATTACATGTGTTCGAAATTGGAAAAGTCTTTTGTAGTAGCCCTGCATATTACGATACAAGATTGGGAAATGCTTTATAAAAATCGAGAAAAAGTTTGAAAAAGGAGCAGATCGAGTTTTCCAGTTTCCGAGATTTTGTAATGTATTTCACAAACGTGTATTGTGCAGTATTTTTGCACGATAGTATACTGAAAAATAATATTTTAAAAAATCTTAATTTGTACAGTATACGTACTATATTACAGTAGAAACAGATGACTGACTGATAATAAGCAGTCTGGCCAACGTACAAACTTCACTAGCAATTTCAATGTGAAGGAATAACGTTGTAGGTGCGGCCATATTGCTACTGAAATGAAATAATATGAATTAAAAATTATATAAAATGAAGGGCGATCTGTGATGGAATATATCTGGTCACATGAATATATATCCTCTATATGGCATAAAACACATTATTGTTTAAAATTGTCGACCTGGTTGGCGAGTTGGTATAGTGCTGGCCTTCTATGCCCAAGGTTGCGGGTTCGATCCCGGGCCAGGTCGATGGCATTTAAGTGTGCTTAAATGCGACAGGCTCATGTCAGTAGATTTACTGGCATGTAAAAGAACTCCTGCGGGACAAAATTCCGGCGACGCTGATATAACCTCTGCAGTTGCGAGCGTCGTTAAATAAAACATAACTAACTGTTTAAAATTAATCATCATAGGCAGTGAACATGAAAGCATTCATAAGACCTAATTCAACAGTTTCATTACTTAGTTCTGTTGTAGGGTATTGGTAATTTACAAGGCTGTGTGGCTGTGGTGTAATTGAACCTGAGTTTGAACCGGGGGTTAATTTACTCTTTTCTTTATATTTTTTTACTTACATTATATTAGACACGTTATTTTATTTTAACCCGAACTAAGGGGATTTTACTACATGAATAATATATCCGTAATTTTCACTAATCAAGTATTTAGTATTATTATTATTATTATTATTATTATTATTATTATTATTATTATTATTATTATTATTATTATTGCTCTATCGTTATCGTCATTCTGTATTATTCTGTTGTAACATGTATATATATATATATATATATATATCTTTTTATCTTTATTATACAGTACCTACATACGCTATACTACGAACAGCTGATTGACTGAGCAAGAAGTTTGTCATACGTGCCGGTAGATGGCAAGAGTAGTTTAAATTACATCCCTAAACCTTTATTTAAAAAAGCTTCATTCCCCTCAAAACCAAACTATTGTTGCACACATCATTTATACGATCATACATGTCCTACACGTCAGAAATTTGGGTTCAAACCCATCCCCGCCACATCAAGAAACTCGATGCCATCCAAAGAGCTGTTTGCAGAACCATCACAGGCGCTGATTTTTACATTACTAACGCACAACTGTACAGTGACCTGGAAATCATTTTATTCAGTGACTGCGTGCAACACTTACGTAAAAATTATCTTCAGAGACTACAGACACATCCTAATCCACTTATTAAACCATAATTACACATAGCATACAGTGAACAATCAAGTAATGTCAATTTTTCTGCAAAAATAATTGATTCTGAAAGTTTACCTACATGTCCAGCTTACCAGTCTCAGTTTCTGATGCAGAAGATGGTCACACTTCATTTACGTACTCATGTTATACTAAGCAATATCCCTTGTTAAGGCAAGGGTCCACGTGACCTGGAACTTGTGATGACATGTGTCTTTATTGACACCATCAAATAAATAAATAACCTTTATTTGTAATAATTAAAGGTACTTAAAAAAGGGGACAAAACCAACTGTGGTAACTTTCGAGGAATATCACTTTTGTTGACGTCGTACAAAATTTTGTCCAATATTCTTTTGAGAAGATTAACTCCGTACGTAGATGAAATTATTGCAGATCATCAGTGCGGTTTTCGGCGTAATAGATCGACTATTAATCAGATTTTTTGTATTCGACAGATAATGGAGAAAAAATGGGAGTATAAGGGTACAGTACATCAGTTATTCATAGATTTCAAAAAGGCATATGACTCGGTTAAGAAGGAAGTATTATATGATATTCTTATTGAATTTGGTATTCCCAAGAAACTAGTTCGATTAATTAAAATGTGTCTCAGTGAAACATACAGCAGAGTCCGTATAGGTCAGTTTCTATCTGATGCTTTTCCAATTCACTGCGGGCTAAAGCAGGGACATGCACTATCACCTTTACTTTTTAACTTCGCTCTAGAATATGCCATTAGTAAAGTTCAGGATAACAGGCAGGGTTTGGAATTGAACGGGTTACATCATCTTCTTGTCTATGCGGATGACGTGAATATGTTAGGAGAAAATACACAAACGATTAGGGAAAACACGGAAATTTTACTTGAAGCAAGTAGAGCGATCGGTTTGGAAGTAAATCCCGAAAAGACAAAATATATGATTATGTCTCGTGACCAGAATATTGTACGAAATGGAAATATAAAAATTGGAGATTTATCCTTCGAAGAGGTGGAAAAATTCAAATATCTTGGAGCAACAGTAACAAATATAAATGACACTCGGGAGGAAATTAAACGCAGAATAAATATGGGAAATGCGTGTTATTATTCGGTTGAGAAGCTCTTATCATCCAGTCTGCTGTCCAAAAATCTGAACGTTAGAATTTATAAAACAGTTATATTACCGTCTCTTCTGTATGGTTGTGAAACTTGGACTCTCACTCTGAGAGAGGAACATAGGTTCAGGGTGTTTGAGAATAAGGTGCTTAGGAAAATATTTGGGGCTAAGTGGGATGAAGTTACAGGAGAATGGAGAAAGTTACACAACACAGAACGGCACGCATTGTATTCTTCACCTGACATAATTAGGAACATTAAATGCAGACGTTTGAGATGGGCAGGGCATGTAGCACGTACGGGCGAATCCAGAAATGCATATAGAGTGTTAGTTGGGAGACCGGAGGGAAAAGACCTTTAGGGAGGCCGAGACGTAGATGGGAAGATAATATTAAAATGGATTTGAGGGAAGTGGGGTATGATGATAGAGACTGGATTAATCTTGCACAGGATAGGGACCGCTGGCGGGCTTATGTGAGGGCGGCAATGAACCTTCGGGTTCCTTAAAAGCCATTTGTAAGTAAGTAAGTACTTATATACTGTAGATTGGCAACTCTGAATTCAGTAAAATCAACTTCCAATAGCGGCAGCCGTTTTATGTAACGACGAAAAAACACACTATCGTGCAAAAATTATTCTACTCGTTTGTCTTTTTGTTACTAGGCAACGAACGATTCATTTATGGGCCTGTATGTTGTTGGTATTGCTTTGGTTTACATTCCAAACAGCATTTAACTACGTATCTATTTGCGGTGTATGAAAGTCGTGTGCATTATCTTCAGTTCCTCACTGGAAATGTGCTACAATTTAATCGCCATCCAAGTGTTTCTGCGTTTCTTGAATAAATTTCGGGATGTTCTGTATCTGAGAGACGGCCGCATGTTTTAGGCTATACGTAAATATGTTTCTCGAGATGGGATGTTCAATATATGGTATGAGAATGAAGAAATGCACTCGGTATTATTATCTTCATAGTGTCGGAACTCCTGGGAGTAGTCATCTTGTATGCATTGAAAGTAAATATGTCGATTGCTATCGTATGCTACGCATTACTTATACGCCAGCTACTATTTTGTGAATTTTCTCCCTTCGAGGTTCTGCCTGTACATTTCACTTGAAGATATGTGTCAGAGGAAGAACAATTTTTTTTATACATCTAAGTCTGACTAGTGTAATATATAGCTAATCGGCGATGTATGCAATGGAGGGGAAAGGAACTGGCCTAGTTGCCTCATAAATGATACCATGTTGGTATCACTTTTGGGGTTAAGACTTGTATTCGGACAGTTGACTAAACAACAACTCAACTTCACTCCAAATTAACTTGTCGACTGTTGATTTTTGCTGAATTGAGAATCGTTTGACACCACTTCCAACGTTCTATCGCTTCGCATTCTCTAGTGACACTGTCTGGGCTGCCGCGCGACCTGTTAATTCGTGCATCAAATTCTCCCCTCTCGCATTTCACTAGATGACGTCATCCGGTCAAATTCAAGGTCACATTAGATACATTTATCTTTCGTCTATCTATCGCCGTTTACTTCATTTCAATATATATTGTAGTTTAGAAATTATAGGCGCGATAAAACTGGCCTGAAAATGTGTCGGTCGACTTTCTGGGATGGCACCCTAGTACTGGGCCAAATTTATTGACGTATTCCCGCCAAAAGAAGATATGAGCACGAAATCAGCAACTGAAGAAATTTTATTTAAAGAGGAGAGTGGCTAGTAGACGACATCAAATTTGTTTAAGCGATTCTTTGATGAAGACCATAACTATGAAGATAAACCTTATTCAGAAAACCATCTATTCTAAAGTCTATCCCACATAATCTGATAGGGACTCCTTCCCTTTATTACCGGCAGAGGGGAGTATACTACGGTCTATTTAAACAACATTGTCCATATGAATACATTACTCTGTAGTGTCTTACTGTAAGAACAATCATAGTACTAAAATATGAAAATAGGGATGTGAGAAGTACTTCTTATGTTCCATGTACAAAAATTGAATTAATCTAACCGAAATAAAAATGTAGCCTACAGATGAAAAATCAGGAATTAAAAAAATTACGTCATAAAATAATACAGTAGGGATATTTATATTTAATAACTAGGCCTACGTACATTTTCAATTACTAATATTAATGGAGTCTGTTTTCCCGTTATTTCAGCCGGTTGTTCAACAGTTATAGTAGGGTATTGTTCCTTCGGTGAATTAAACACATTTAAAATGCATCTTTTCTACCCATTTCTTAACGCTTTACTGGGCTTATGTTTTATGATTGAGTTTTCTGTCATTACAAATCTCACTCACTAGGCCTATATGGGCATTATACTTTTTAAAGTGCGCTGTTAACACTACAATTCGGTAATATTATATTTATATTACTCGTAGATCTATATTTACCATATACGGTAGGCCTATACTGTTTACACATAGGCTACACGCACTAAACTATATGCCGGTATACAATTTATCATTATTCAGGGTGTTCATTTCAAAGTGTGTCATGACGTCACTGTTGTGAGTCGCGATTTGAAGCGAGTTTAAGCTTTTATGTCAGAGAAGTTGCCTATTATTCAAGGCGTTCATTCTGAACTTGAGAACGTGTATGGTATAACTTGAACGTCGTAGCAACAGAGGGCGGTCTGTACGGTCTGTGTGCTACCATAACCTCCTTCGAACTGTGTTTTGTACGGGCAAGTCGTACGCAGGGTATATGTTATCATCGGTTACGTAGGGCAACATTCCACAACACTAATCAAATGATCCGTGTCCATGTTGACCGTCGAAGTTAATGT
Source organism: Periplaneta americana (assembly GCF_040183065.1). Taxonomy (NCBI): domain Eukaryota; kingdom Metazoa; phylum Arthropoda; class Insecta; order Blattodea; family Blattidae; genus Periplaneta; species Periplaneta americana. Next base: position 172,803,146 of record NC_091121.1, on the reverse strand, counting down.
CAACAAATACGTATGTAATCGTCTTAACCCTCTCCCCATGTACCGACAGTAAGAAAAAACTCACCTCAGTACGTGTTTCCAAACAGTTCACATTCCTGCCACTACCGACGTTATCGTACGTATGGGTACGTACTCTTCAGAATGAACGCCGTACTTGCTAGGCAACTTCTCTGGCACATAGGTAATACGCCTCTGTGGAAGTGTAGGAAGATTGAATTCTCTAGGCTCATCGGCTAGCCACATGACGGCATACAGCGAGCCATGACACACTTTGAACTGAACACGCAGTATAACTTACGCAAACAGTTGGGACAAATTACTTCGCGAACACGTTACACTGCAGAAACACAATGTTTCCTTGAAGGATAGTTACCACAACTCTAGGGGAGCTACCGCATTCCTAAGTTTTCTCACACTTCCCAAAGTTTAAATAAAGGAAACATCATTAATTGAAATTAAGGCTGTTATATATTTATTTCACTTATGTGATTGGGAAAAGGACATCTAACACATTTATCTATATTATCTATATTCATATTATAATTGCAGTTCAAAATCTGTACTTTTTAAAAAGTAAATGAATTATGGCGAAGCAAGGATGTAGAACGCGGTAAGAGGAGCAGAAATTCTCACATTGGAGGCACGAAGCGGCTACAAGGAGGGAGTGAAAGTTGTTTTGTTTCCGTATCAGGTTACCTGAGATATACTTTAGAGAATGAGGCTATATCTACCAAATTTGAAGAGCAGTCACTGGCCAATAGCAGTGAATTGTCAGCAAGTTTTAGTGTTTTTAAGGCCACAATCTGATATCACTTCCATCAGCTTTCGATCATGTCTTAATGGCGACGATTAGATACGTATGAAGTGACGGAAGCATAGTTATAAATGCATAATAACTAGTGGCTTGTGCAGCAAATGCTGCTGCAAACTAAGTTCGTTAGACGTTCAAATAAAAATTTTTCAGATTTATTTTCAATGAAGAATACTTGTCTTTTTGATAGTTATTTGCTTCCATAATAATGAAACATACTCCCTCTGAATGGATTTTTTTAGGCCAAATACTTTTTCTTGAACCTATCCAACTTCAGTTTTTGAGTTTCAACGCGAAAACGCAAGTATCAATGTCAGGACGATAGCAGTAGCTATTTCAGGTCATTGTGGATTGTAGGCGAAAGTTTAAAAAATGTCAGGTTTGCTAAGCTTTCGAACAATAGCATTTTCGTATAGCTGCTGCATGTAGAACTTGAAATGTAGAGCCTAAAATCATTTTATCCTACAAAGAAATCTTGCTGAAATGATCTGGAGACTACAAAATTTTCTAGTTCTCTTATTTTATCAGTAAGTAATACCTTTTTATCTTTCCTTAGGAACTGTAATTTTTGCGCTCTCTCGAACCAATACTGAAGACAATGACACATCAATATCTACACTACACCGCCATTAAGTATATGAAAAAGACCCAACCCCACTGGGTTAATAAGTATAAAAATATTTGATTTTTAATAACAGTATTATTATCTTACTTAAGTTTTGTAGTTATGTATAGCAGCCACTCAGTAAATTATAGAAATGAAGAACTAAATTAAAATATTATCTACATTTACTTACCTAACCTCAAAACGTTTCACTTTCATGTCATCAATATAGCATCAATATAATGTACAATTAATGAAAAATAGACGCATCATGATATTAACTATAATAATATTTAATTTATAATGGTAATAATGTCATCAAACCACCTCAAGTTTCGTAGATTTGAATATCCAATACATAGCTGTACTCAGAAAATTATACACTGCAGAATCAGTTTTTAATAACAAATTGAATTGAGCTCTAAATATGTCGGCAATCCTGCAGGTCATGGCCTTCGTGTAATAGCCTATTGTTTATTGTAGTGATTGTTTTGTTGTGAAATTCAATCAAGTCGGCCGTGAGTCAATAAAATTAATTCTCAAAACTGACAACAGATGGATTTTGGAAAATAGGAAAATTATGTAGGAAAATTGACATTTCACTGAAAACTACTATTTTTCCGAAAAACTTTGAATGCCAGGCATGAAAATGAGAGGTCATTTATTAAAATCCGTTCAGCCGTTTTCCCGTAATTTCCATTACCAGTTCAAATTATATATATAGATTTTACAGTATCACTTAAATTTTATATTGAGCTTTGCATCTCTTCCAACGGGAGTGGACGTGTGTTTCCTAAGAAACATATGAGATGATATTGTCGCCTTATATTGTAAAGAAGTAGTCCGAAATTCATTAATCAAAACATTCACATATGTAGGAAAAGAGCGGATAAAAAGATTCAGAATTTGAAGATCATCATGATGAAGATAGTTTCAAATTATACAAATTTACAATAAGTTTAGTGGTCCATGGACAAATGTATACAGCAACTGACACTTATGTATCTTGGAAGTAACATCTGCGGACGGTCATAAACCTGGGGATTCTCATTTTAGCTCACACATGCATGGCTGCGATAGTTAAATATTAGCTGCCATGACAATGTTTACTGCTTCCCACTCTGACGACAATTCTTCTTACCTCAGGTCGTAACACTCAAATGTTATTTACAGTCACTTGATATAAGCACAGCGACAGCTAAATGTCTTACAAGTTTCAGCTGTATATTCCTGTGTGTAAATGTATCCTTACTCAGCAACATACATTTTATTATCATCATAAAACTTGCTAGGCTACTCTGGTGTTCGTATGGTATGTTTCGAAAGAGATGTTACAAGTATAGCAAATACTTATATTGTGTCGGGCTCCTAGCACTAGCACTGGTAAAATAATAACTGGCAGAATGGCTCGAGAGTACAAAATAATTAAATATATATTTGGAGTAGTGGGGATGTATAATATCAGGATCGAGTATTTTAAACTTCCCGCATCTTGCATAAACTTCTTATGTAAACTTGGCAACATCCGTTCATGTACAAGCCGTGCTCTTTTCAAGAAGGTTACAGAAATTTCACGCATGCGCGAGAGAAAATTGTCTTTCGCTGGCCGCATATGACTCGTCAAGAGCACAAAGCATTAAGTGAACAGTGAATCTATCCTATAGATGTCAGGTGAATCGATGCCTATCGTTTACGTGCTGTATCTCGAGGTGGAAATTTAATTCGTCTGTATTTTAGCCTGCAGGTGTCAGCATCTCACTGTCGGAACGTTTACTTTATGTGGATGTGTGTACAGTACTGCTACGAGAGTGTAGTTTGTGAATTAGTATACTTCAGTGTCGGCATATAGCATAGTTTGGCTTTCAAAGATGTGCTGGCTGATGTGATTGTGGTATTAATTTAAATATCTGTATGGTGGTGTATATTATTTAAGAATAATATTTACTGGCATTTATTTATAGTAATCAATCTATGGGAATGGGATTACAATACTGGTATAGGCTACAGTGTATCAGTGTGTTGTCAATCAAAATATATTACTGAACACACGCTTTTGTAAATTGTGGTACGTATTAATTTTTAACAAACGTAAACAATGAACTCTGTTCAAGTAATTTTGAAGAGTAAAGAACTGGGTAAACTGGCTTACCAGGAAAAATTGGAAATAAAAAGACAAGGTTTCATCATCATCATCATTATTATTATTATTATTATTATTATTATTATTATTATTATTATATGTTGTTTTGAATTTATATACGGCTTTTTCGACAGTGAAACATTGGAATCATGACATTTCATATTAGGCTAAAAACGTACGATTTCAAATTATCTTTGATTGTGGAACACAAAATTGTGAACACACATAATATTTTATCACGAGCCGCCACTGCTCTACACTATCCCTGGGCACAACGGGGAAGTGAAACGGAGCTCAAAAACCCACGCCCATGTCCTTTTCGCTTACATTGCCTTCTAAACAAACACAGTAGGCAGTTGTGCATCAGTGATGGATTTCAGGCGACCAGCGAGAGCCGAAAGTTCGTTAAAGCCTTATATGATACAATCCGTCACTGAGCAGTACTTACTTCCTATGTACTCGTCTCAGCCATGGAAGGTGCAGTGGAGAGTTAAGGGGAAATATGCAGTACCTCAGTTGAGTTAATAGTGCCCAGATCTGCACCACACTTAGCACCTGAGATATCTTTCAGTTGCGATTGGTATTTGTAGGCCTATGTCCAGATTTGAAACGTGTAAATTGATTTTTGAGGACTGCTCTGAAATCCTCTTCAATCTTCTCTTCTGAGACACGTCGACGAGAACCTCCGGATTGTTTTTTCCCCACTTCCAGTCTCCAGAAACTTTTCACACCATGCCTTAATGTTTTTCCCATCAGGTGCACTGTAATTTTATTGATTTCGTCTCTGCATACGAGGAAACATTTTGTGCGCGTTGCTGCGGAGTCCCCGATTTGTTTCATGCCATTGTTGCCCAACATGTGACAGATTAATTACTTCAAACAAATGAAATAACAATTCTTTGAGTTTCTCTTCCTTTTAACTCTAGTCCTATTTCATAATTCAGTACACTTTGTTAGCTACGATTAATTAAGGGTATATGTACGTGAACGACCATAAAATATTATCAGAAAATGCAGGCTCTAGATTTCTAAAATGAACTCACAATTGGACAAAAATTACAAGGTACCACAACAAGACTTATTAGAACTTAAATATCTGATAAAAGTATAAAAAAGATAAGTAAGTAATAATATTTTATGCTTGACCATGCCGAAACGTAGTAATTATACACCTGGTAGCAGACCTTTAATGCATGTCATTAAAGTACACCTACTCATTAAAGGTCAGGTCTTTCAGCCAATGACGACTCAGGTTACAACTGTTCAGCCAATGACAGGTCAGCTTTCTACCGTTATAAAGCCGCAAGTATCGATTATTCTCGGATATGCAATCGAAAGAGAATTAGCGAAAAGTCACGGAGGCTGGAAATCCAATACTGTCGCAGAAGGTTATGTTCTGTTACTATAATAATTAGCGTTAATTGTAAATAATATTCAAATAAATTCAATTTATCTCGTTTTTCAATGTCTAATTTAATTTCAATGTTAACTCTGTAGGTTCTTATGGCCTAGCAAGGTCAATGTGGACATCTGTTCCTCGGAAAAAATCAATACTTTTGCGTCTGCGCACATCTCACAACATACGGAACATTGCTGAAGGTCAGATACAATTAAAATTAATAATATCAAGTTAGAAATATGGTCGAGCATAAAACGTCGTATGAAACTCGCCTATAATGGTAAATAAGAAGCTCGTATGAAAATTACGAAACTCGCTTGCGCTCGTTTCATAAATATCCATACTCACTTCTTAATTACCTTCATTATAGGCTCGTTGTATAATGTACTATTTCAAACCAGTTTTATTAAAGTATGAAAAAAAAAATCTGCAGTTACATCATCTGGTAACCATAACATTGTTATGGTCCCTCTGAGATCTTTAATATTTTTCCTGCATGTAATAAATACTTATTTCTGAAAAGTAGACTACTCTCAGACATGTAGAGTTGTTTATTTTGATAGAAAAAAAATTATTTTTCTTGTATAAAATATATTAAAATTTACATAATGTTTTGTTACCAATTTTTATCTTTTTTTTAAAGAAATGGGCATTATTGTAGTCTATTTTTTGCGTAAATGCATGTTAAATCAGTGTACAAAATTTCAGAATTCTATCTCTAATGGTTGTGGAGTTATAAAATAATATGTGTGAAAATTTTCAAATTTGGAAAATTTAATTTAAAGTAAAAAGTGAATTCTAAAAAATATTATTAGTAATCTTTTTGATACTTTTATAAGATATTTAAGGTGTAATAAGTGTTGTTGTGGTACATTGTAATTTTTGTCCAATAAAAGTGGGTTCATTTTCTTATAAAGTTTTAGAAATTTAAAGCCTGCATTTTCTGATAATGTTTGTGGTCGTTCACGTACTTACACCCTTAAAATGTGGGAGGTTTGAAAGGGACAAGGTGTGTATAAGTTAAACTGCTACGATCACTACTTTCTTACGAAGACTATAAAGCATTTTGTTCTTATCAATCATTAAACAATTTCTAAACTATAGTCTGACAGAGACGTATGTAGCTATTCAAAGAAATACTAGTATAGTTTCCTACATAACACAGGCGCACTACTTTCTGTTCTTAAAAACCTATTCTCCACTTAACACATAATTCATTCCTGTACGGTCGTTCCATTCTAACGTAGTAAGGCAGAAAATGCGTTGAAATACTCTGCCCGTTCCTTACCGAATTTCTTTGTCCTCATTCAGCTACCTCTCTTCCATACGTACACGGTCCTTACACTTCACTGTGGAACGGTTTCCACATCGCCGGCTGCATATAAAGCTCGATATCAATGGAATGAAGTTCATGGTAGCTACATTCTCTGAACTAGGAATTTCGCTATGTTGTAAAACACAAATTGCATATCACAACGGCGGACTATACAAGCTTTGTAGGCGACAATACCAGAAAATGGAATTTATAATGTCTGGGACTATGGGTCAGTCTTTATATACTCCCGCCTGTTGGCTTTTTAATACAGTCGAACTCCTATAACTTGATTTTTCGTAACATTGAAATAATTTTAATTTTCCGGCAGCATCATACTGTATATAATTTATGTATGTATGTATTTATTCACACTGCAATGGGTATACTCGGTGGCAGTGGTAACTAATTACACTCAATAATGACAATAAACTTATTAATTAAAAGTACAGTTAATAATAATACCAATAATTAATACAAATAATTAATACTAACAATAATTAATAATAATAATAATAATAATAATAATAATAATAATAATAATAATAATAATAATAATAATAATATGTAATATTTCTGATTATTTATTTATTTACTTAATTATTTATTTATTTAATTATTTATTTATTTACTTATTTAATGAATAAATTCATTAATTATTTACTTATTTATTTATTTACTTACTAGTGCTTACACAAATTTTGGCCACTCGAGCGCAATTACGAAAAAAATAAATTTCCCTGGGGCCGTTTACAGAAAGAGAACAAAATTTCATGGAAAGTTTAATTGGAACAGATATAGCAATTGTTGGGTTATTTTTCAACATATTCATCACCAGAATTGAGACATTTGTTATGCCGTGGGATCAATTTTTGTAACCTTGTGTTGTAGATGTCTGCCGTCTAGAATCGGAACCAATGTGTCGGCACATGTCAGTAGTGTCAGAGTTGTAAGCTCCGAAACCGGTTGTGGTGCTAGAGAAGTCCAGTCGGAGCGTGAACTTGCTTATCAGCGTATTCCGAATCTCACCGGTCCGGTGGCATCAGTGACGTCACGTTGCAGCGAAATAAGGAACAAAACTGCTGTAAGGATCGATGCTGTCATGGCAACTGTACAAGTTGTTGCCTGTGCTACGCTAGCAAAATTTTGCGAAATTTTCGTACTCCCATCTCGTTCAAAGGAAAGATAGCATAAACAATTTATTTCTTGAACCGGTAGTAATAACTGGTACGTTGACATGTTCGCTCATAAGCCAGTAACATATTGTTTTTACGTTGTGCTCATTACAAACAATACAGCAGAACTAAAGCAGAAGACACCGCCATGACACAACAGTGCACGATGTTATTCGTCTGCTAATTCCCGCCCTATACAAGAACCAATCAGATTCACTGATGGCGGCTGATGGAGACTGCCACCACCTCTGCAAGCTGATGGCACCGGTGCGACACCAGTGGAGCATCAATGACGTCGTCGGTGGAATTCGGAACACCGTGATGCCATCGGATTGCTTACCGGTGAGATTCGGAATACGCTCTATGTCTGTGGAAGCATCGGAGCACGCAACGAGTTATAGTGGAGCGCTTCGCTCCGTTTAGGCTGTGTCTGACAACGCTGGCACATGTCTTTTACATGAGTTGTTTCTGCGCGCTTCCAGGATTTCACAGATCTTCAAATGTGAGACGGCTATACTGACATATGTGGTTTCTGCATGGAATGATAGCCCTATATCAACAGTCTTTGAAACTCGAATAAACTCATTTCGCCACAAATGGTGGCATGTGCTGTTTCTGCAATCCCTGATTCAAATAATATTGTTATTGTTATTTTTTCGCAAAACTAAAGCTAGAGATGTGTATTTGCAGTAAATACAATATTAATTGCAATTAAGTGGATATTCTCCAAAATAACATTAAAATCTGATGTGGTTATGCACCACCCCAAGTCAGTACTACTAATAAGAAGTATTTTCGTGTTAGTAGGCCTATACCAGGGATATGAGACGTACTGTCAGTTTCTTGGAATCATTTCCCTCCCGGCTAAGAAAAGTATTGTCCTTAGTTGGGTTTGAATCTGCGAACTTACGCTATAGTAACAAAAGATTCATAATTTCAGTTCTAGCGGTACCTATATAAAAAGCATCTACTTAAAAGGACAAATTTAAATTTTGAATACATTTTAAAAAGATTTTCAAATAAGTCGGAATATGATAAATAGATAATATAATTTTTTTTTGTGTTTATTTTCCGTCTTGACTTATTACGATGTTAACTAAAAATATTTTGTTAACACATTTATTTTTCTTATGAAGGTTTTCGCCCTATTGTGGGCATCTTCAGACAAAGATATTTGTACCTAAATTACATGAGTAGCTTAATATCAAAGATGGACATCTGACCTCAATCGAAATTTAGATAGCTGTGGTTTTTTATACAATTTTTCATGCTCTTTCCAGTTATAGTGAAACCATATGCAAACTCTAACACTACATTTATAAAATAAATTGTGTTAAATATTACAAAGAACACTGTGAATTAAAAAATTGCCTCTAAATCAAAATTATGGAGACGACAGATGTCCGTCTTTGATATTAAGCTACTCACATAATATATGTTAAAGTACACAAATTAATTAGAATATATGAATACATTTAAAAATATTTTATAAAAGTATATTAAAACACAGCAACAAATTATGTAATAAATATGCATATTTAAAACATTGATGTCATGATAATCTGTTAAACCAGAATGTTTTAAATATGTATATTTAAAACATTCTGGTTTAACAGATTATCATGACATCAATTTAGTTTATACAAACGTCCATGTTATACTCTCAAATCCTTCGTCGCCAATCCTAAGTCCTTCTTTATTTACACCATTTTTCCACAACAGTCAAGTAGGATCCCATAAACCTTTCTCCCATTGATTTCAACACATTGAAAATGCTTTTAAATTATGTATGTAATATTTTCTGTGTCATACCATATTAAAATATGCACATTTAATTTAAGAGGCTTATCTTTCAACAAGTATTTATTTGAGTCATTACATATTTTAATCTAATACAATAACTTGTTCACGATCTCCAGCTAACATGAAGAATATGACATTAAATATGCATATTTATTATATAATTTGTTGCTGTGTTTTAGTATACTTTTAGAAAATAATTTTAAATGTATTCATATATTCTAACTAATTAATTTGTGTACTTTAAAATATATTATGCAATTTAGGTACAAATATCTTTGTCTGAAGATGCCCACAATAGGGCGAAAATGTTCATAAGAAAAATAAATATGTTAACAAAATATTTTTAAGTTAACATCGTAATAAGTCAAGACGGAAAATAAACAAAAAAAATTATATTATCTCTTTAAAAAGGCAAGACAAAACCACATAACGTCTCACGATTTTTCATTTACACGTAATACCACTTCTAAGTGCCATATATAAATCTTAACCAAGATTTTCCACAGTGCTCAATTCCGTACTGTATTAAACCCAGAGTTAATATTTGCAGAAAGATATCCAGACACACAATCACAATCGTTCATTGTGGAAACGGAGTCAATTCTTCCGCAGTCGCAGTAACGCAATATATCTTGAGGCAGCTGGACTAGGGGAATGGATGGGCAGACCGCAGCACAATTGAATTTATGTGCCTCCCGCAAGTAGATGTGGGCGGCCGAGCTCTTATCTCCCGAAATGAGACAGCGGAGTGACGTTCGTGGAGCCAATGAAACGCCCCCACCCTCACATGGATGACAAATACCAGCAGCCAATGCTTCTTGTTTATCATAACTGCCGGGGAACAGAATTGTTCTCTAACAGGGTTGTACAGCCCTTGGTAGAATGCCGGAAAACCGCTCATTTCTGTCCTCCCGAGGGAACACTAAAAATTCGTCAGTTCTGCTATACCAATTAATTCTTGTTTCGAAATACAGTGAAACCTCTCATTTACGGACATCGAAGGGACGTAACAATCTGTCCGTATGTGGGAGGTGTCCGTTATTGGGAGGGAGGCTCCCCAATATAACAGTAAATTTATAATATGCATTATGTACCCCTTCACTGTATTACTTACTTACTTACAAATGGCTTTTAAGGAACCCGAAGGTTCATTGCCGCCCTCACATAAGCCCGCCAGCGGTCCCTATCCTCTGCAAGATTAATCCAGTCTCTATCATCATACCCCACCTCCCTCAAATCCATTTTAATATTATCCTTCCACCTACGTCTCGGCCTCCCTAAAGGTCTTTTTCCCTCCGGTCTCCCAACTAACTCTCTATATGCATTTCTGGATTCGCCCATACGTGCTACATGCCCTGCCCATTTCAGACGTCTGCATTTAATGTTCCTAATTATGTCAGGTGAAGAATACAATGCGTGCAGTTCTGTGTTGTGTAACTTTCTCCATTCTCCTGTAACTTCATCCCGCTTAGCCGCAAATATTTTCCTAAGCACCTTATTCTCAAACACCCTTAACCTATGTTCCTCTCTCAGAGTGAGAGTCCAAGTTTCACAACCATACAGAAGAACCGGTAATATAACTGTTTTTTAAATTGTAACTTTCAGATTTTTGGACAGCAGACTGGATGATAAGAGCTTCTCAACTCAAAACCTTATCCCTTTGCTGTGGTCGTGCCAGAGAATCAGTCCTATTCCGAGGCTTATTGTAGCGATTCGAAACAAGCTGTTTTTACGGTGATGGGTTGTTAGCCCTTCGCCGAACCCCCAAGCTGGAGCACCACCCCTTATCGGCTTTCCACAACTGCTTATTCAATATATTCACAGCTACCCTCCATATCTGGAGGCCGTCTCCTCTATCTGCAACCTGAGGACGCGCCATGCCGTGGTGATAGAGACCACAATCGTCAGTTCTGCTACACAAATTAATTCTTCTTTCGAATTACAAACTTTTTACCTAACTTAAAGATGCGAAATATAGGACTGTTTGTCTACACCTGTGGAGTAACTGTCAGCACGTCTGGCCGCGGCCCGGGTTCGAATCCCGGTCGGGGCAAGTTACCTGGTTGAGGTTTTTTCCGGGGTTTTCCCTCAACCCAATACGAGCAAATGTTGAGTAACTTTCGGTGCTGGACCCCAGACTCATTTCACCGGCATTATCACATTCATTTCATTCAGACGATAAATAACCTAGATGTTGATACAGCGTCGTAAAATAGCCCAATAAAATAAAAATATAGGACTGTTTGGCTATAGCAGGAATGGAGAATCGGTAGACTGGAGAAAAACGTCTATTCATTAACGGTACTCCAACTCGGGTTTCCAGCTTTACCTGCTGATGCTTTATTCACTAAGCCACACCGGATTCAAGTTCCAATACCGATTGAATTCCTCTCATTTTAAGTTCTATCTACTGTGTTCCCCTTTGTTGACCTACCCTCGTGTACCGTGTCACAGTATGTGTGACAGTGTACACAATGTCCAACCTCAAGTACAGAGGTGCACTCATTACGAGTGACTAAGTGGCCGGGGTCCGACGGAACAAGACGCCATCTTGACTGACAAAGTGATTACTTACACTGTATCATATTACTATGATGTACCGAAATACATATGGAGTTTCAGTGCAGTAATTCTGTGTTTCCATATGGTGAAGAATCGGTAGAATGGAGTAAAATTCTCTCCGGTACCGGAACTCGAACCCGGGTCTCCAGCTTTACATGCTGGCGCCTTATCACAGGTTGTGAGGTCAGAGCTGTGAGTTGGCCAGTCGAGAGGAGCTGGTAAGATAGGTGACCTACTGCCTATCCAGCGTTGTGGAAAAATGTAAAAATGTGCCATGAAGTTTCATTAATTTTATTATTTTTATTAAATTCGGTAAAGATGGAACAATAGTTGGAAGAACAGCAATTTGGCTTCAGGAAGAGAAAAGGTAAGAGAGATGCAATTGGACTGCTAAGAACAATCGGCGAAAGATACCTAGAGAAGAATAGAGAAGTCTATGTAGTATTTGTGGACCTAGAAAAGGCTTTTGGCAGAGTAGATTGAAATAAACTGATGGGGGATCCTAAAGAAAATTGGCGTAGTTTGGAAAGAGAGGAGGCTATTCAGTAATCAGGAATCAAACTTAGGATAGGAGAACAAATGTCAGAAGGAAGCGAAATAGGGAGAGGAGTACGTCAAGGACGCCCTTCATCACCTACCCTGTTCAACATCTACTTGGAGAATTTAGTGAAGAACTGTTTTCCCAGAGCATGGGAGGAGTGATAGTAGGAGGAAGAAGAATAAAGTGCTTAACATTTTCTGACGATGATTTGGCGTTGTTAGCAGAAGAGAAGATGATTCTAAGGGATATGCTACAGGAGCTAAATGATAGCTGTGAGGAGTAGGTGAAGATAAATGCAAATAAGACAAAGACCATGGCCATAGGAAGAAAAATAAAGAAGGTAAACTTGCGAATTCTAAATGAGTCAAAAGAGCAAGTGGACAGCTTCAAATACTTGGAGTGTACTATAAGCAGTATCATGAGCTGCTGCCAAGAAGTCAAAAGGAGGATAGCAATGCCCAAGGAAGCTCTTAATAGATAAAGGTACATCTTCTGCGGATCTCTGGAGAAATAACTAAGGAAGAGACTAGTGAAGTGCTTTGTATGGAGTGTGGCATTGTATGGGAAAGAAACATGGACATTACGACGAAGTGAAGAGAAGCGACTAGAAGCATTTGAAATGTGGATATAGAGAAGAATTGAACTTGTTAATTGGACAGACAGATTAAGAAACGAAGCTGTGTTGGAAAGAGTGGATGAAGAAATAATGATGCTGAAACTGATCAAGAAGATAAAAAGGAGTTGATTGGGTCACTGGCTGAGAAGAAACTGTCTACTGAAGGATGCACTGGAAGGAATGGTGAACGGGAGAAGAGCTCGAGGCAAAATAAAATATCAGATGATAGACGATATTAAGATATATTATGGATCATGTGAGGAGACAAAGAGAAAGTCGGAAAATAGGAAAGATTGGAGAATGCTGGGTTTATAGTGAAAGATCTCCCTTGAACAGAAAACTAAATGAAATGAAATGACCGTCCTGGATAAGAAAATAGGGGCCATAGGCTATACAATGTCACTGCGTGTAAATACTTATTTATGTTTATGAAACATAATTTACACACCGATTAAATTTGCACAACTAATTTTGTTATGAACTTGCTCACTATTACGGAGACATCTGGTAAATATATGTCTCGTGGTTTGCTTTAAAATTTATCTCTAGCCGTTAATTTACCACTCTGTCTATTACACAGTGTTGTTTAATCACCTCTGTAAAAGTTATAAAGTTTACACTGACGTATATTCGATGCAAATTGTGGCAGAAAACTAACGTGATTTGTAAAAGAAGCAAAATTAGCTCATTCGTAATACAACTTTCACAGACAGTTGATTTTACGGCAGTTAAATTAAGCCAACTGATAGAACTGTTAACTGTTAGAGATGGAGCCATCAGGAGATAAATGTTCAGATACACGGAATACATTTCCAACCACAGGTCTCTGCATTCGGCTATAGTGTGGTTTGCGCAAATTCGTCAGCGATAAATAATAGCATGCGAAACCTAACGGACAGGGCATAGTTGCGCCCCATGGTCAAATAAGATGCAGCAGATAAAAAAGTGTCCCTGTTTTGTGGGCATAGTTGCGCCCCGTTCTCATCAGGTAGAGAAAAGGGGCATGGCATAGTTGCGCCCCGATGAAATAGGTAGAGCAAAAGACATTACGGGAATTCGAGACTCGTATTCAACCAACCTTATTGATTTAATATTCATTATCGATACCGTTAAAATGAACACCATGAAGTTAGCAGTATTTTATTAACTGTTTTTCTACTGTTTATGCAATAATTATCGATAGCCTACCGTTAAAATGAACACCATGAAGTTAGCAGTATTTTATTAACTGTTTTTCTACTGTTTATGCAATAATTATCGATAGCCTACCGTTAAAATGAACACCATGAAGTTAGCAGTATTTTATTAACTATTTTTCTACTGTTTATGCAATAATTATCGATAGCCTACCGTTAAAATGAACACCATGAAGTTAGCAGTATTTTATTAACTGTTTTTCTACTGTTTATGCAATAATTATCGATAACCTACCGTTAAAATGAACACCATGAAGTTGGCAGTACATTATTAACTTTTTCTACTGTTTATGCAATGATTATCGATAGCCTACCGTTAAAATGAACACCATGAAGTTGGCAGTACTTTATTAACTGTTTTTCTACTGTTTATGCAATGATTATCGATAGCCTACCGTTAAAATGAACACCATGAATTTAGCAGTATTTTATTAACTGTTTTTCTACTGTTTATGCAATGATTATCGATAGCCTACCGTTAAAATGAACACCATGAAGTTAGCAGTATTTTATTAACTGTTTTTCTACTGTTTATGCAATGATTATCGATAGCCTACCGCTAAAATGAACACCTTGAAGTTGGCAGTACTTTATTAACTGTTTTCCTACTGTTTATGCAATGATTATCGATAGCCTACCGTTAAAATGAACACCATGAAGTTGGCAGTACTTTATTAACTGACATCTTCAAATGATTGAGCCGTTGGAATATGCGGGCTTAGCAGTCTTTGACATTTTATTAATGATTTTCACACCGTCTGTGGCGTATAGTGAGGTTACTTTAAAATGAATGTTAAGTTTAGTGAAAAGGGTAAACAGTTAATAATTCAGAATGGTTCTAAGTTTCAATTTTCGAAACCCTGTACCATAGGGTTAAGATATCGATGTACAAACAAAAAATGCAGTTCATTTATTGTATGTGATCGATAAAAAAGTGTTATTTTAAATAGTAAAATTGATCATATGCTAGGCCTATCTGATTTCAATGCAGCTATCACTGTAATATTTGTAAGTAATTTGTTTATATTATGACAATCACTTTCGTGTGTACTATGCCCATCGGGGGGCAACTATGCCATGTCCATTCTGCTACCTGATTACTTCGGGGCGCAACTATGCCATGTCCATTCTGCTACCTGATTTCTTCGGGGCGCAACTATGCCATGTCCCTTTTGCTACCTGATTTCTTCGGGGCGCAACTATGCCATGTCCCTTCTGCTACCTAATTTCTTCGGGGAGCAATTATGCCATGTCCCTTTTGCTACCTGATTTCTTCGGGGCGCAACTATGCCATGTCCCTTCTGCTACCTGATTTCTTCGGGACGCAACTATGCCATGTCCCTTCTGCTACCTGATTTCTTCGGGGCGCAACTATGCCATGTACCTTCTGCTACCTGATTTCTTCGGGGCGCAACTATGCCATGTCCCTTCTGCTACCTGATTTCTTCGGGGCGCAACTATGCCATGTCCCTTCTGCTACCTGATTTCTTCGGGGCGCAACTATGCCATGTCCCTTCTGCTACCTGATTTCTTCGGGGCGCAATTATGCCATGTCCCTTCTGCTACCTCATTTCTTCGGGGCGCAACTATGCCATGTCCCTTTTGCTACCTGATTTCTTCGGGGCGCAACTATGTCATGTTCCTTCTGCTACCTGATTTCTTCGGGGCGCAATTATGCCATGTCCCTTCTGCTACCTGATTTCTTCGGGTCGCAACTATACCATGTCCATTCTGCTACCTGATTTCTTCGGGGCGCAACTATGCCATGTCCCTTCTGCTACCTGATTTCTTCGGGGCGCAACTATGCCATGTCCATTCTGCTACCTGATTTCTTCGGGGCGCAATTATGCCATGTCCCTTCTGCTACCTGATTTCTTCGGGGCGCAACTATGCCATGTTCCTTCTGCTACCTGATTTCTTCGGGGCGCAAATATGCCATGTCCCTTCTGCTACCTGATTTCTTCGGGGTGCAACTATGCCATGTCCCTTCTGCTACCTGATTTCTTCGGGGCGCAACTATGCCATGTCCCTTCTGCTACCTGATTTCTTCGGGGCGCAACTATGCCATGTCCCTTCTGCTACCTGATTTCTTCGGGGCGCAACTATGCCATGTCCCTTCTGCTACCTGATTTCTTCGGGGCGCAACTATGCCATGTCCCTTCTGCTACCTGATTTCTTCGGGGCGCAACTATGCCATGTCCCTTCTGCTACCTGATTTCTTCGGGGCGCAATTATGCCATGTCCCTTCTGCTACCTCATTTCTTCGGGGCGCAACTATGCCATGTCCCTTTTGCTACCTGATTTCTTCGGGGCGCAACTATGTCATGTTCCTTCTGCTACCTGATTTCTTCGGGGCGCAATTATGCCATGTCCCTTCTGCTACCTGATTTCTTCGGGTCGCAACTATACCATGTCCATTCTGCTACCTGATTTCTTCGGGGCGCAACTATGCCATGTCCCTTCTGCTACCTGATTTCTTCGGGGCGCAACTATGCCATGTCCATTCTGCTACCTGATTTCTTCGGGGCGCAACTATGCCATGTCCCTTTTGCTACCTGATTTCTTCGGGGCGCAACTATGCCATGTCCCTTCTGCTACCTAATTTCTTCGGGGAGCAATTATGCCATGTCCCTTTTGCTACCTGATTTCTTCGGGGCGCAACTATGCCATGTCCCTTCTGCTACCTGATTTCTTCGGGACGCAACTATGCCATGTCCCTTCTGCTACCTGATTTCTTCGGGGCGCAACTATGCCATGTACCTTCTGCTACCTGATTTCTTCGGGGCGCAACTATGCCATGTCCCTTCTGCTACCTGATTTCTTCGGGGCGCAACTATGCCATGTCCCTTCTGCTACCTGATTTCTTCGGGGCGCAACTATGCCATGTCCCTTCTGCTACCTGATTTCTTCGGGGCGCAATTATGCCATGTCCCTTCTGCTACCTCATTTCTTCGGGGCGCAACTATGCCATGTCCCTTTTGCTACCTGATTTCTTCGGGGCGCAACTATGTCATGTTCCTTCTGCTACCTGATTTCTTCGGGGCGCAATTATGCCATGTCCCTTCTGCTACCTGATTTCTTCGGGTCGCAACTATACCATGTCCATTCTGCTACCTGATTTCTTCGGGGCGCAACTATGCCATGTCCCTTCTGCTACCTGATTTCTTCGGGGCGCAACTATGCCATGTCCATTCTGCTACCTGATTTCTTCGGGGCGCAATTATGCCATGTCCCTTCTGCTACCTGATTTCTTCGGGGCGCAACTATGCCATGTTCCTTCTGCTACCTGATTTCTTCGGGGCGCAAATATGCCATGTCCCTTCTGCTACCTGATTTCTTCGGGGTGCAACTATGCCATGTCCCTTCTGCTACCTGATTTCTTCGGGGCGCAACTATGCCATGTCCCTTCTGCTACCTGATTTCTTCGGGGCGCAACTATGCCATGTCCCTTCTGCTACCTGATTTCTTCGGGGCGCAACTATGCCATGTCCCTTCTGCTACCTGATTTCTTCGGGGCGCAACTATGCCATGTCCCTTCTGCTACCTGATTTCTTCGGGGCGCAACTATGCCATGTCCCTTTTGCTACCTGATTTCTTCGGGGCGCAACTATGCCATGTCCCTTCTGCTACCTGATTTCTTCGGGGCGCAACTATGCCATGTCCCTTCTGCTACCTGATTTCTTCGGGGCGCAACTATGCCATGTCCCTTCTGCTACCTGATTTCTTCGGGGCGCAATTATTCCATGTCCCTTCTGCTACCTGATTTCTTCGGGGCGCAACTATGCCATGTCCCTTCTGCTACCTGATTTCTTCGGGGCGCAACTATGCCATGTCCCTTCTGCTACCTGATTTCTTCGGGGCGCAACTATGCCATGTCCCTTCTGCTACCTGATTTCTTCGGGGCGCAACTATGCCATGTTCCTTCTGCTACCTGAATTCTTCGGGGCGCAACTATGCCATGTCTCTTCTGCTACCTGATTTCTTCGGGGCGCAACTATGCCATGTCCCTTCTGCTACCTGATTTCTTCGGGGCGCAACTATGCCATGTCCCTTCTGCTACCTGATTTCTTCGGGGCGCAATTATGCCATGTCCCTTCTGCTACCTGATTTCTTCGGGGCGCAACTATGCCATGTCCCTTCTGCTACCTGATTTCTTCGGGGCGCAACTATGCCATGTCCCTTCTGCTACCTGATTTCTTCGGGGCGCAACTATGCCATGTTCCTTCTGCTACCTGAATTCTTCGGGGCGCAACTATGCCATGTCTCTTCTGCTACCTGATTTCTTCGGGGCGCAACTATGCCATGTCCCTTCTGCTACCTGATTTCTTCGGGGCGCAACTATGCCATGTCCCTTCTGCTACCTGATTTCTTCGGGGCGCAACTATGCCATGTCCCTTCTGCTACCTGATTTCTTCGGGGCGCAATTATGCCATGTCCCTTCTGCTACCTGATTTCTTCGGGGCGCAACTATGCCATGTCCCTTCTGCTACCTGATTTCTTCGGGGCGCAATTATGCCATGCCTAGGCCTCCCAATTGACCGCGGGGCGCAACTATGCCATACAGAACTTAACGACTTTCCCATTTCAAACGCTAGAGGCGCTAATGTGGAAAGTGATCTTGCTGTCACCTGTTTTGGTCCGGGATAACTTTAGTCCATGCATGTAGCAGTACACCAAGTGGCAAAAAGAATAAATAATTACCCCATGAATCTCTCAGGGCAGAATGTGGCGAAAAGAATTAAGGGGACACTTTTGTGAGTTTTAAAACTTTTACAATTTTCATCCAAAATTTATGAATTTTAAATTACATAAACATACCTACAATACAATACAATACAATACAACATATGTACAAAATTTTGTGCCATTAGGACAAATAATTTTGAAATGATATTTTTAAATGTATTTTATATTGACGTCACTAAAAAGGCTCCTTGCATAACAGTTTCCACAATTTTTAATTCATATTAGCTCAAAAGCGTGAAAATAGTTATGGAAACTTAAATTAATGAGCTTTCTGAGCTCGGTGTAAATAATAATAATAATAATAATAATAATAATAATAATAATTATTATTATTATTATAATTATTATTATTATTATTATTTATTTTAGCTGGCAGAGTTAAGGCCGTAAGGCCTTCTCTTCCACTCAACCCGCAAAAAGTGTATATACATATGCATGAACTTACAAAGAATTAAACAATTTGATTTAGATGAGAGTTACATGTATACAAGAGTTATTTACGAATTAAACAACAAAATACTATGAACTATTAATTAAACACTGAAATAAACTGTGTAGCAGAATTAAGCTAAAATACATAGAATGTTAATATATTTCAAATAATATTAGGTAATAGAAAGAGATTATTATGAGACAATTTTGAAAATACAGCACAATCAGGATGATGTCTACAGAAAAAAGTAACAGTGTAGTCAGTGATAGTTTAAATCAGTATGATTGGAGTGAAATGCTAATAAGGTTATCTTTTAAGCTGTTCTTAAAGGTGTTTGTTGTCTTGCAGCCCCTAACACTTAGTGACAAGGAATTCCATTGACGCGAGGTGGATATTGTAAAAGATAAGGAATAACAAGATGTTCTATGAAGAGGTATATATAGCGTCCCACAGATAAGTGATCTGGTATTTACGTCGTGGATAGAGTATAGATAAGAGAAACGAGACGAAAGATAATTTGGTGTTGAGGTGTGCAGAATTCGAAAGAGTAAAGACAAAGAGTGTAAAGTTCTGCGTTCTTTAAGTCGGAGCCACGAGAGACTTGCGAAGGACGGTGATATGTGATCATATCGTCGGATGTTGCACACGTATCTGACGCACATATTCTGAGCTCGCTGTAACTTGACTGACAGTTCAGAACTGAGGTCACTTAACAAAACGTCACAATAATCGAAGTGCGGCATTACTAGGGTTTGTACTAGGGTAAGTTTTAGTTGCTGGGGCGAGAAGTTTCTCAAGCGACTCAAAGAGTGAATGGAGGAACAGATTTTTTTTTTATCGTTTCTATAACTTGAAAATTCCAACTTAGATTATTATCAATAAAGAAGCCAAGATTTTTTACAACAGATGAATAAGGGATTAGCGTGTTGTTAAGGGTAACAACTGAAAGATTACTGTTATTAAGGGAAAACCACAATAAATTTTTAAATCGATTTTCTTAATTTTTCACTATTGTTTCACCATACTGTCCTCTTTTAAGATGTGTATGAAACATTCCGCCCTTTTGAAACCACCAAATTAAAAAAAAAAAAAAATAAAAGAATACATGAAAATGTTTATTCCTCCTATCTTTCACTAAAAATTCGTATTGGGGCCACCAGGAAGATGAAATATATATAGTGTATTTTCTACTTTCTTCTAATAGAACTTCATAAAATAGAATCAAAAAGAAACACAAAATAAAACAAAAGATTAGGGGCCGTATACATAGACATTCTTAGCGCGGGCTTCCGGTGGATGATCAGTGAACTAACGTTCTTCGTATTCATAAACCAGTGTTAGCGATATGATATGATATGAATCCTGTACAAGTAACCAGTCGATAGCCTGGGCTAGTTTAGCACGCTCGTAGCGCGGGCTAGCGAAATGTCTATGAATAGCACCCTAGATGATTAGAATTCTATTCTTGGGGTGTATAATGTAGAGTCCATTGGAAAAGTCTGCAAAAATTAGTCAGATAATTTAAATTCTTTACGTACTATTTTACAATATATTCAACAACAATGTTTAACAAGATCCATAAACATCACTGCTTAACATAAACTGCATATCGTCGTTGTTCCTGCAATAACTCCTATATGACATTTAAAAGAGCAAAAATCTGAAAACCGATAAATATAATTTAAATAGTGATGCAGCAAGTAATAAAATCTCCTATATGTAATTACTAGAGGGCGGAAAAATGTGCGTTACCACGCGATACAGGTTAGTTTGTTCTGAAGTATGGATGACGTCACAGGTACAAGCGCAATAACATAAATGCACTAAGAGAGGGCTGCAGTACAAGTAGGAACCAACAAATGACCTTCAGTGTTAACTTCTGGTCGTATGGGAAAGAAAACCGTCTGTTTACAGAATTGTGCAGATGCTAGTGTTCTGTAAAAGTGATTTAAAATACCTAAGTCGAAGGATTTGGAATTGAACAGTCTAAGAAATAAATACGGAAGAGAGATTTTGATTCCGCAAGGGGAAAATATTTCCTGTGCTGTGCGCAAATGTGAAATTAAAATACGTAGGAAATATTACATAGAGCGGCATTAGGTTCGTTCCAATAACAGTCAGGAACCGTCCGTAACCATCGTGAGCATGCGCAGTACAAAAAAAGCGTTCCAACACAATCCGAACCAGTCCTGAACCGGAAACATGTACTGCAGTCGGGCGTTCCAACAAGCTTTTGACACGGGTTCGGAACGGTAAAAAATAGTCCGTGGATTGAGGAATGTACGGAAGAGTACGCGAGACGCGCATGCGCATAAGCTCACCAACGTCTCCTGGATACTGAAGAAAGACATGATCGACTGTTCACATCATTGAGGTTAAAGATGAAAAGTGACAGTACAGACGAATAATAAAACTAGAGATTCAATTTAAATTTTCGCCAAAAAGAAAGGGAATGGAAATTATTTGGTTATAGAAACAGTTGATTACGATTTCAACATGCAGCTTTGATTAAAAATATAATAAATAACGTACATACATTAATAATTAAAAAAAGAACTATTGAAATCAATTATTGGAATTCTTGCCTTCCATATTTTTTGTCATCTTTTTATAGAAAATGATCGAAATTCTATTTTCTGCAATTAGAATTAGCTGCGAAATGATAATAATTAAGCATCCCGTTCTTAGCAAAGATGATCACAGTTATAGCATCTCTGGATTTAGTACATAACGATCCGCGAAAGCGTTCCAACAGCGTCCAGTCCAGTTTCAATCCCATAGCAGATGCTCAACTAGCGCATGCGCATAAGATGGTACAGGAACCGTACATGAACTGATCCATGAACCGCTTGTTGGAACGAATCTATTATAACAGCAAGAAACATACCGAAAACGTACAGAGGTCTTCGATATCAAATAATGAAAAACGTACACGCTCTGAATTTAATGTTTATTTACGTAATATGATGATTTCTGCAAATATTCCGTTCATGAAACTTGATAATCCACATTTTATAGGTGAAAAGGTGGAAGAAAAATTCCTCAAATTCTGCAAAAAAAAAAAAAAAAAAATACCGGGGAAAAATGATGATACTACGGCGCTTTTTTCAATTTGCACCTCTAACATCTTGTGACACGGAAATAAGCTTTTCGATGTTGGAAAACTGTTGGAGTGAGAGACACCGATCTCCTATTTCGATAATTTACGAAATATATTGTAACGCATCCTTTAATCATCAGGCGGTGACAGGCAGACATCGAGATTTTGGACCCGATAGAATAAGTTTACTAAGTCCATACTATAGGCAGCTTTGTCACTGTGTTTGAGGTGGATGGGAGTCGGCAGGAGAGACATGTGTACTTGAAACCAAGTTCAGTCCAGTCTGCTGGTGCTGTACAGGACGTTCCAAAGAAAGACAACTAATTTATCAAACATTAAAATGAAATGAATGTTAGAGGAGAAAAATTCTGTAGGACCAAAAAAATCTATACGTAGATTGAAATAAAAACCTTTAATGAGAAATTTTCAAAATAAATTAATATGCATTTCCTTTCGGCTTCTTTCATAAGCACATGTGCAATACTTACTTACTGGCTTTTAAGGAACCCGCAGGTTCATTGCCGCCCTCACATAAGCCCGCCATCGCTCCCTATCCTGAGCGATTAATCCAGTCTCTATCATCATATCCCACCTCCCTCAAATCCATTTTAATATTGTCTTCCCATCTACGTCTCGGCCTCCCCAAAAGTCTTTTCCCTCCGGCCTCCCAACTGTCACTCTATATGCATTTCTGGATTCGCCCATACGTGCTACATGCCCTGCCCATCTCAAACGTCTGGATTTAATGTTCCTAATTATGTCAGGTGAAGAATACAATGCGTGCAGTTCTGTGTTGTGTAACTTTCTCCATTCTCCTGTAACTTCATCCCTCTCCATCATCATTTCACATAGATCTAAGAATAGCTCGGATGATTTATTTGTAAGTGAATCTGACACAGCTGGAATTTCTTCCCTCTTAAAGAGACAAAATTTTTATCTGTGAAATATGTTTTCGGGAGTTACAGTGGGTCTCAAAGTATCGTTTTTTGTCTCCCCTTAGTCTGACATGACACAATTTATATGTAACATGATCCACATTAACTTCAAAATAATCATTTCCGAACTCCTGCACAAATAAATGCGTCTTAGAGTCCTTCACGTTTGGCATACTTACTGTTAATTATATTCTTACGACTAAACAGATAGATAACCACATGCATAGATCAAAACTAGACTACAGACGTGGACAAATTATTAACAAAATTGACGATTTTTATGATAATTCTGTTTACAAAATTTGACTTTTCAATTTACACTACAGTTGACAATTTTTCATATTTCTATCATTATACTAGACAGAAAAATGCAAAAATGTCAACTGTAGTTTAAATTGAAGAGCCAATTTTTGTAAGAATATACAGTATAATAAAAATCTTTAATTTTGCTAAAAATTTGTAAATATGCAAAAATGTCAACTGCAGTCTAAATTGAAGAGTCAAATTTTGTCAAAATATAAAATAAAAATTTTCAGTTTTGCTAATTATTTGGAAATATCCAAAATGTGAACTGTAGTCCAAATTGAAGAGTCGAATTTGGTAAAAATATACAGTAAAAATCTTCAATTTTGCTAATAATTTGTAAATATGCAAAAATATCAAATGTAGTCCAAATTGAAGAGTCAAATTTTCTAAAAATATACGATACAAATCTTCAATTTTGCTAATAATTTGGAAGTACGCAAAAATGTCAACTGCAGTCTGAATTGAAGAATCATATTTTGTAAAAATATATAATAAAAATCTTCAATTTTGCTAATAATCTGTCCACGTCTGTACTACCTCCTGTCCTCTCCTGACAAAGTAACCTAGACATACAGGACTGTTTTTATTATCAGAACAGTACCTCCTCTCCCTGCCTTATGAGTATGACATGGGACGACAGGTAGGTCGCTACCCTCACTGCCCCCAATCACTACCGTCCTGATTTCCAACTTGAAATCGCACTGTTTTCTTCTATCGGGTCTAAAGTCTCTAAGCCTGGTGACAGGTAACATTTTAGGTAAGTTTTTAAATCATCATAACTATATTACAACTTCATTCCAGTATTTATAGATCGATTGAATGGAGTGATGAGCTTCTCATTACCAGACTGTACTCTCTTGCCGCTGTTTACGTGAATGAATGACAACAGTATTGTCCTTTGATATTGAACTTCAGTCATAACGCACATCTTTCCGCCCTTTAGTAATTACATTTCTTTCTTTCGAAAATGTAAGAATTCACAATCTCGTAAGTACTACTATCATAGAATGGATAAATGTGTTTTTCTTCCTAATGAACAATTTTATATTTTGCACATAAGAGTTATTGCAGGAACGACGACGATATACAGCCACAGGCAGAACATTTGCTAGGATTTTTTTTTGCAAGTTTCTGGGTTCCATCTTGTCTTTTCATCCTTCTAAACCTAACGGATAAGACATGGAGAACTCTGGGGGATCTACCCTATTAAACGTTTTTGGATCTACCCATCACTTAATTTTAATGCTCGCCACCTACGACACCGGGAGCTGGTCTAGTTATTTCGGCCGGGTGAAGTTAGATTCCGCCCGCAGTTTCTCGTCCTAATATATTCATCCATGAATTCGTTGCGTAGACTAGCTGGTGAAAATTATATGAGATTGTAAACAGTGCTTTTCGCCGTATACCGCTGCAGAAAACCGGTGTGTGTGTAGTGAATAAAAAAAAGAGCTGGTTGCTGTCATATACAAAAAATAACTAATATCTCGTGACCGTATTTTGTTAGACACAGACGAAATAGTTTAGTTAAGAAATACCTTGAATACCGAAAGGATGATATAAGATTAGTATATATAAGAAAACCCAAGTGTATTGCACTCGCAAATCGATACAAGAGGGACTGCGTAAAAGAATTTTGTAATAAAGATCCTCGCGAAGGCAAGATATGGGCAGACCAATAAAGAGAAGCGATACCAGCTTTCTAAAGCTATGAACAACCTCGGAAGAGCCGTGTGTATGGTGAAGAAGTCGCGCTACATCAGACTGAAGAAGTCAAAGTAGTTGTGACGATCGCTGCTTTCTTAAAATAATATGCTAAGAAATCGAGTATTTCTTCAATGTCAGACATACAACAGTAACATTATTTACCAGTAGTGTCTATGCCATGATTTTTTTTAACTTAGCAGCAATTTGACATTTCTTCTGATTTGTCTGTTAAGAATAAAATTTGCCTATTATTAGGGTTCATAGTAACTTATCAGTAGACATCGTTGAATTGCCACACGCAGCATGCAATCAGGTTGCCTATGTACGGTAGTATAGAGGAGGTGAGCGAACGCCCGGTCTCGTAGTATAAGCAGTTCATTTTAAAAGTTGTGACCGGTCCAAAGACGAAGCAGCTACAGCTAATATATACCTATGTAAGCACTTGTTTTCGCATTACTGTTGTTGGAATAGTCAAAGCTTAACATTTGTTCAGTGCAGACAAGAATTCAATCAAACATAATATAATGATTGTGTTGCTGTTCCAAATAATTGCCCCTGGAATACCCTTACCCCCACAGACAGTCTTGACCCGTTGGAGAACGTGGTTGGATGCTGTTAATTATTATGCAGAATATTACGGCAAAATAATGGAGGTAGTTGATGCATTGGATAGCACAGACAGTTCCGCTTTGCAGCTGTAAAATCATTGCCTTCTGAACAGATATTGGAAGATATTCTGTTCATTGATTCTAATTTTAAAATCGTGTCCAAAAGCATCATTCTGTTAGAATCGTCTAAACTACAACTCTCAGAAGCCCTTAATATAATGGATAAAGTATCACAAATCGTTATCCAAAATAATAATTCACTAATTTCAGAAAAAGTGAAATGTAAGTTGAGAAACGTTATTGCTAAATATTCTGCCTACACACAACTTCGTATTATAAATGATGTACTATTAGGTCATGACAAGACATCTGAAGTTGGTGTACTAAAAAGTAGTGACTTTCCGTTCTTCACATATGTACGTATTACATCGTGTGATGTTCAACGTACATCTTCCCAAAATAAAAACTGTTTAATGACCATCGGAGGAGGTTACTTTGCAGTCGCTCAAAATGTACGTAACTCTTCACTGCAATGCACATCTTCAAGGATGATGTGAGTATCTTACATTAAATTTTAAGAGTTAATATATCTGACTGTAAAATAATTGTGTATTTACATGTTTAGACATTTCCTACTTCAATGATCATTCATTACATTTCTTGATGCAGGATACAGGTTTTATTGTAAACGCAGTATATTGCTCAGTGTTTACATCAGACGCATACTCCATCCGTTGCACGTCCCCTTCTCATACAGTCTATACCGCGTGCGCAGTAAACCTTGCGATTCTCGTGGCAATTCCACGAAGTCTACTTATCACTTATACAGTAATGTTGCTGAAAATCATTTTAACTACGTACTTTATTTGATGTACATTTTGAAAAATTCTTTCTGTAAAATCTTATACAAAAAATTTACTCATCGCTGAATTTTTTTTGTGTAGTAACATTTATAGATTATATAGACTCATTGTTGTTAAATAAATACAGGGTGAGTCTGGAGGAAAGGTACATGGTTTGAGGAGTGATAACATTGGTGATTCTGAACAAAAACGTTTATATGAACTTATGTTCTGTTCTTAAGGCAGAGCATCGGTGAAAATTTTAAAATTTGTATTTATTAACCTATGGAGTTCAAATTTTTACCAGATCATGAAAATGCATTGTTAATACAAAACACTAAATTACATTGCTGTATAAAGTACTAGTCATGAGATATTAAATTTTAATTACATTTTTAATCGCTAAATTTACATTTCAACAATATACATCATGCGATGAACGGTTTCAATTTTGATCTATAAATGTAATATTTGCTTCACAAAACCAATATAAACAAACTGATTCGGGACTTTTAAGAAACTCTTGTTACTTTTCAATTAAACAATTTTTAAATATTGATATGATTTTGCTTTTCGCATTTTATATTATCTGCCAATGATTTTTTAAAATTATATGATCATTATTAGCACTATGAAAAAGCCCAAATCAGATCTTTAATAGAGTATTTATACAAAATTCATGAAAATTTCAAGACAGTTGCATGAAAACTGTATGTCGTAGTGAATTTTGAATGAAACAAATTACTGGAAAAAAAAAAATGAATGACAAATTAATTTCAAAATTGGAATGTGAAAAACTGTACATTACCACCATCCTGTTGACCTACATTTTTCCAGAGGAAACCGTCATATTAAAATAGAAACTTTATTTATAATAAAATACTGAAAAATTATAAAACGTATTTTTTTCCATTTTTGACCAAAATTTCACCGATGCATTGCCTTAACGGTTTCGGAGAAAAGTAATGGTCACAATGAGGAACGGGAAAAGTGCAGGTTATAGTAAATTAAAACATTGTTATCATAATATGTTCTGTCTGATTGTGTACTTTTCTTTACATAACATGTTCAAAAAGTCCACCGTCAACTTCAGTGCACTTTGCACCTCTTCTAGACAGATGCTGTGTTGCTGATCTGAGCTGATTCGGACATTCCTTTACTTGACCAAAAACATGTAAAATGCGAGCTAGAAGTTCCTCCTTTGTTTCCAATTTGCGCTTGTAGACACGAGTCACGAAATGCCGACTACTGTACTAGATCATTGTGAACGATAATGGCACAGACTTCTTCAATTTAGGCAATATCTACTAAATGTAATAATATTATTCCTTTAATTAAGTGTGAATTCATAGAATGTCACTAGAGCGCATTACGAAAAACTGCTGTGAAAACAATGTACTGAAACTAACATCACCAAACCAAAAGTAGGCTATTAAAGCTAAAAACTAGTCTGTGAAAATGAAGAACATTACGATGAAACCAAAACTAACCTAAACATACCAAGAAGCATCCTCAGAAAATGACCCAAGCTAACCGAAAGAAACTAAAGCTAACCCAATCGAATTAGAAACTAAACCAACCGAATCAAACAAAAACCAAACCCAGAAGGTCAAAATTGACCTGAAGAAACTAAAACTAATCCGAATAAATAAAAAGTAGCCTCAATAAACTAAAATCTCAGCAAAACAACTAGCCGACAAAATTAAAAGCATTTCTAGCACAGAAGAAGTGTACATAATTTACATGTATGTGAACATTGTTTCGACAGCGATGGTTTTGCTACAGTACAGTGTGCATACTCATAGCCTATATTATGTATATTATACACAATGCCAATTATATATCATATATGTATAAACATATCGTTAGTTATGATGTGCCCACACAACATTGTAATCGAAAAATGGGGAGCTACAATAAGTAGCTTTAACGGTTGGGAGAATCAATGTCCTGATCACACATTACTTCCATTTTTGTGAGACTGTCCACTCTGCCGCGGGAAAGTGGGCTTGAGCTAACAGTAGGCTGGTAGGCCTTGGCTTTATTTGGGCTGATTCATCGCGGATTAAATTTATTATCATTATTTTTAATGGGTTATTTTACGACCATGTATCAATATCTCAGGTTAATTAACGTTTGAATGAAGTAAAGGTGATAATACCGGTGAAATGCGTTCGGGGTCCAGAACCGATAGTTACCCAGCATTTGCTCATATTGGGTTGAGGGAAAACCCTGGAAAATACCTCAACCAGGTAACTTTCCCCGACCGGGATTCGAACCCGGGGCACCTGGTTTCGCGGCCAGACGCGCTAGCCGTTACTCCACAAGTGTGGACTATTATTATTATTATTATTATTATTATTATTATTATTATATAGTTTATCTAAAATGTTAACAAATCAAATGAATAAATGAATGATTAAGCCATTTTTGTTCCATGAAGGGCTAAGCCCTCCTAGAAGAAAGAACTGGTTTTTAAACTCTGAGGTGATCTGCTCCACATCATATTGTATTACAGATAACAAGCAATAATTCAATCAAAAGCGTAATCCTTAGCTTTTTTAACGGGTAGACGAAATATAAAATTTATAAATTGTACGATAAGCTATATTTAACAATATTTTTCCATATCGGAATTGAATAAGGAGAACCTCTGCCTACACATAGAATGGAATCAGGATAAGTAAAGAGGAAGAGAAGCTTAGCCGAGAAGCAGAGCAAATCCTGGACGAGGGGGAGGGATTTATTCTCTTCGTCGTATTCTCGGAAAGGTTATAGTATACACTCAGCCTCCTATTACATGACTACTGAATTCTTTCCCAGAAGCAATGTAGCCGAAAGATAATGAGATGCGAGATTCAGAGAGCAAGGGAGCTCTACCTCTTTGCCTTTCGTAAGTCTTTTTGTTACGAGTCTTACGCATCTTTATCTTTACACATGAAACAAAATCGAGAGTTCCCTCTTGAGTTTCTCTGAAGCATATCCTAAACTTGAGGTATTGTAGAAAAGCATGAACAATTCTTTGTTTGGTATTTCTATCCACTTTTCTGGCTCTTAAAGCCATGACGAGATGCTGGTATACAGAATATTATCAACATTCAAGATGTCTAAATGTAATGCCACGAGAATGCTGCAAACACCTTAAATAAAGATGAATAGCCAAATATAATAATAATATAATCTTAATATATAAAATTGAATGTATGTATGTATGTATGTTCTCTATACCAATCTATACGTTTTGACCGATATGTACCAAAGTTTTGAGAAGAACATAGGTTACATTAAAATTGTGCAAATGGACCATAAATTAAATAAACAATAAAAAATAGAAATAAATACGATTAAACATTCATGTATAATATTAAAATGCAATCTTCTATAGTCAATTGTTTTTTATGCTCGACCATGCCGAAATGTAGTAATTATACACCTGGTAGCAGTCCTTTAATGCATGTCATTAAAGTACACCTACTCATTAAAGTTCAGGTGTTTTCAGCCAATGACAACTCAGCTTACAGGTGTTCAGCCAGTAACGAGTCAGCTTTGTACCGTTATAAAACCGCAAGTATCGATTATTCTCGGATATGCAATCGAAAGAGAATTAGCGAAAAGTCACGGAGGCTGGAAATCCAATACTGTCGCAGAAGGTTATGTTCTGTTACTAGAATAATTAGCGTTAATTGTAAATAATATTCAAATAAATTCAATTTGTCATCTCGTTTTTCTATGTCGAATTCAATGATCAAAGTTATACCAAGTTTAACGGATTACACAAGGTCAATGACATTATTGTTCCTCGGAAAAAATCAATACTTTCGCGTCTGCGCACATCTCACAATTCACGACCTAGAACAAGGTCACTTCCGATCTTGTCAGATACAAATAAAATGTATAGGCTACATCTGAATACTGTAATTTCAAGTTAGAAATATGGTCGAGCATAAAAAGTCGTATGAAAACTCGCCTATAATGGTAATTAAGAAGCTCGTATGAAAATTATGAAACTCGCTTGCGCTCGTTTCATAAACATTCATACTCGCTTCTTAATTACTATCATTATAGGCTCGTTGCATAATGTACTATTATTATTGTCTGTCGTATTCAATATCGACTTTCACGAGGCTGTGGAAATTATAACACGAAATTAAATAACATTTTTCATACACATCATGCAGGCCAAAATCTAGATAATTGATGCAATAAGTATCTTTACGCAGTCCAGGACCATAATAATATTATGAATTTCTCGATGCACTTGTATAATATAATTCTCAAAATTTTGAATGTCCCATATTAACCGAATCCTCAGTCGTTAAGTATTTAGGCATTACAATCGACCAACACTTACGATGCAATAAACATATTACATATTTATGCAATAGATTACGTAAAACAATTTATATCTTTGTTATACTTCGGTCATTAATTAATATTTTACGTCTCATTTATTTAGCTTTATTTCGATCCATTCTCCAGTATGGAATTTTAGGTTGGGGAAATGCAAGTATTTCTAATCTCACTCCACTAATACTTATTCAGAAAATAATAATTAAAATATGCCTTAATAAACCAATTGATTACTCATCCGAGCTTTTGTTTACTGATTTTAATGTTTTGAAAATTAAACAGATTTATTATATTGCCTTATTAATCTTCACACATAAAAATCGTAATAAATTCAAATTGTATCATATAAATATGGAACTAAAAGATCCGATTTTATACGACTAGAGGAACCAAAGTGTTTCACAAGCACAGCTCTGAGCCATGGTACCTACTTTGGTCCAAGGTTATACAATAAAATAATTGATAAATACACAAATTTGGAAAATTTTAGTATCAGAAATTTAAAAAATACCGTTAGGAATTTAAATGTTAAAGAATATATATTGATTTAATATGTAATTGTATGATTTAAATTGTTTATTTTTATTTTATTTTATTGGGTTATTTTACAACACTGTATCAGCATCTAGGTTATTTAGCGTCTGAATGATATGAAGGTGATAATGCCGGTGAAATGAGTCCGGGGTCCAGCACCGAAGGTTACGCAGCATTTGCTCGTATTGGGTTGAGGGAAAACCCCGGAAAAATCTCAACCACGTAACTTGCTCCGACCGGGATTCGAACCCGGGCCACCTGGTTTCGCGGCCAGACGCGCTGACCGTTACTCCACAGGTGTGGACTTTAAATTGTTGAAATTGAAATTGTATTTTTAAAGGTAATTTATTCCTGTAATTCTTTTCTTGACCACGGTTTGTGTCAAATAATTATCTTTATGCTCGACCATGCCGAAATTTAGTAATTATACACCTGGTAGCAGTCCTTTAATGCATGTCATTAAAGTATACCTATTCGAAAGACAACTAGGGAAACGTCACGGAGGCTGGAAATCCATTACTGTAGCAGAAGGTTATGTTCTGTTACTATAATAATTAGCGTTAATTGTAAATAATATTCAAATAAATTCAATTTGTCATCTCGGTTTTCAATTCTAAATCAATTTCCAGGTTATATCAAAATTAATGTTCATGTTATTCTCTAGATTATATCAAGGTCAGTGACACATTCGTTCCTCGGAAAAAATCAATACTTTCGCGTCTGCTCACATCTCACAATTCAGGTGAGTTCCGCTCCTCACTTACATAACCATAACATGAATACTTATGCATAATTTAAAGTTAAAAATATGGTCGAGCATAAAATGTCGTATGAAACTTACCTATAATGGTAATTAAGACGCTCGTATGAAAATTATGAAACTCGCTTTCGCTCGTTTCATTAACAAACATACTCGCGTCTTAATTACTACCATTATAGGCTCGTTGCATAATATACTATTGTTGTGTTTAACTTTGTGTTTAGATATCTCCCTGAGCACGAGCTTTTACTCCTTCAGGGAAGAACTAAGATTGTATTTTTGTACATGTTATCTTACTAACAATAAACAACAATATTAGGTTATTGATTCCTTAGAGCTTCGCATCTGAAGACTTCCACAAACTAAAGCACTGAAACCAGCATTTATTAAGAATTAATGCTAGCTCCTGGAAATTTTAGTATCACTTATACAACGGCTTTTGTAATGGGATGAAGAGTGTGGGTGTTGGTTATAATTCGCACGAAGAGGTAACAGAAAATGTAAAGGAAAGAAAAAGGATCGTTGTGGCGCCTGAAGTCGTTCCTTACAGTGAAATAACCATACATTATCTTAGTATGAGTATGTATCATGTAGAAACTGACACGTATTAAAAATCTCTGTAAATCTGCGATTACGTTTACGATAAATGGAGCGTCATTAAGACATATTCTATACTTTATGCCTTCCACAAATTCTCATATCATTATACTCGTAATTGTTGCCTTATGTATGTTTTTCTTTGCCAATCTACCAGAACCTCTATCATTTATGAGAGACTTCACACGTGAACATATAAGGTATTAAGAAATAGGTCATGCTTTTAAGAATTTGTAATTGAATTTCCAAACAGATCCTTCATGTCAGTCCGTAGGTCTCTCATAAACTGTAAATTACAGTTTCAGAAAAGTTACAGCTATACTTATTTACTTATGGCTTTTAGAGAACGCATAAGCCCGCCATCGGTCAATATCCTGAGCAAGATTAATCCATTTCCTACCATCACGTCCCACCTCCCTCAAATCCATTTTAGTATTATCCTCCCATCTACGTTTCGGTCCCTCCAAAAGTCTTTATCCCTCCGGTCTCCCAACTAACACTCTATATGCATTTCTGGATTCACCCATACGTGCTACATGCCCTGCCCATCTCAGACGTCTGGATTTAATGTTCCTAATTATGCCAGGTGAAGGATATAATACGTGCAGTTCTGTGTTGTGTAACTTTCGCTATTCTCCTGTAACTTCATCCCTCTTAGCCCCAAATATTTTCCTAAGCACCTTATTCTCAAACACCCTGAACCTATGTTCCTCTCTCAAAGTGAGAGTCCAAGTTTCACAACCATAAAGAACAACCGGTAATATAACTGTTTAATAAATTCTAACTTTCAGATTTTTTGAGAGCAGACTGGATGATAAAAGCTTCTCAATCAAATAATAACAGGCATTTCCCATATTTATTATGTGTTTAATTTCCTCCCGAATATTATTTATATTTGTTACTGTTGCTCCCAGGTATTTGAATTTTTTCTCTTCTTCAGAGGTTAAATTTTTTTATTTCCATTTCGTACAATACTCTCGTCACGAGACATAATCATATACTCGCTATTACCTATATTATTTAACGTTATTTGGGCCTCGCCCGTGGCGGAGTGGTTAGCCTCTCTACCTTTCACCGTGACGACCTATATATTTTGATCCTCAGTTCGGTCACGAAGGAATTTGTGCTGGACAAAGTGGGAGCGAGAGGTCTTTTTTGGGTGTTTTCCCGTTCCCTCTCACCATTATCATCCTCATATCACCATACTCTATAATCACTTTCGCTCTTCAAGGTCCCGAAGAAATAAAAAAATGGCTGAAAGTTGTACGCATTTGTGTTTAAAGACAATTATTAATTTGTATTCGAAGTGATCAGTCAATAGTTAAACCAACTGAGAAGATATAAACATTTGAACCAACTTCCTTTCACTCATTCCTACACGTTGAACAATATTAATTCTTTTAATTCAGAAGATAATGTGCAAAAGGCTATTTACAAATTATATATTATATTTCAGAATTTAACTGAAGAAATTGAAGGGGTTGTGGAGGGTCTTATGGCTATACTACACGAAAGTTAAAAATGTTGCGTTGACAGGCGTTGGTAACGCGTGAAAAGTGTATAAACTACACGTTGCGTAGTTGCGTTGACAGGCGTTGGCAATGCATGAAAAATGTGTAAACTATACGTTGCGTTAGGGACGCTGTGTTTGGTTTCAGAACTGAAATGGATGTCATACAAGTTGCATATGTAGTTCTGTTATGTGTTCGATTTATAAGTCTGTCCTGAAAAAAGAGCAAAAAGGAGATGGTGAATTCATCCCGCAAACATTAATATACTTTCGACAGGAAAGTTTTATACTGTACTGCATTTGAAAATCACCGACAGTATCCCGACAAATTTTTTCTCTACAGAATGTCAATAAAAACTTTTGATGATCTTTTGAATTTAATTTCTCATAAAATTAGGAAAACTGATACTGTAATGAGGAAATCAGTTCATCCTGTCGAAAAGCTGATTGTAACATTAAGGTAAGTAATAAAATTTGCCTTAATTTGTAATGATTATATTTTTATTTTATGCATAATATGTTGAATATTAAGAACATTACAAGCTGCAGAAAATGATTATATTTTTATTTTATGCATACTGTGTTGAAAATTAAGAACATTCCAAGCTGCAGAAATCAGTACTGACTGAAATTAACAATGACTTCAGAATCATTTGAACCATCGGCAATAACACTCAGCGGCGACATATCTGACAATTGGGACATTCTTGATGTTGCCCGCTGCTCGACAAGCAGGTATCTGAACACTTCAGAAACTTTGAAACGGGCTTCAATTGCAAGCTCTGGAGGTAAATTGTCCATGATTTTGACTAATGATCAAAGCTCGGATCTTGGGGACTTGTGTGTCGTGTGCTTGAGTAAGGTTACAGGCATAACGTACACAAAGCTCACGCTGCAAGTGCTCAGGGACAGTCGTTTGTACTAAGAAAGTGGTCACATCGAATGGCAAGAAGACGAACGAATAAACTGTGTCACGTCGAAGCCAATGATATTAAGAGAATTACAGGTAAACGGTCTGTTTAAGGAATTAGAAAATACGTGTTATTCGAATGGGTGTTATGGAAGTTTGAAAATGCATTTCTTAAATTTTAGGTACAGAATTTCGTGGAGGAATTCTGAGGAGATACATTATTTTCTTCTAATGCAGAGTTTATATCTTGTAAGTTGTACCACACATAAACTAGAGCTGGAAACGGGCATTCATTGAAAGACATTGCAGTCCTTTAAATTGATGGATAATTTGTCCATAGCCATGGATTAAGTCGTAGAGGGACCTTCCCTAGTAGTGATACACTAATTGAAAACTATTTGCGAGAAAAATTTAGGATATACTTATCTTTCTCAGATACGAGATCTGCTGAAAATCGAACAGGAAACAGTGACAGTGAAATATTCAGTATTTTATTTAGGCCCAAGACTTTATAATAAAATTTCAAACCATTTTCCAAATTTGAAATTTTTAAAAATTGAAACTTTTAAAAAAGAATTTTGTAAAATTATCCATGATATATAATAGTAACAAATGTACTTTTTTACCTTTTATTTCTATCGACTATATTCATGTTTTTATTGAATATCACTGGCTTCTGTCGGATTGTCAATTTATATTAAATGTATATTTTTCTCTCGTTTTCCCTTTCTTCTTTATTCTTGCTCTTGTGTTGCACTTATTGGTTTGAATTAAGTTACTGTATTTAGTAAACTGTCCTTGTAAATTTTATGTTATATTATTCACTAAGACCACACCGTACACGAGCCTGACTCTTACGGTAGTGGCTAGAAACATTTTTATTTTATAAATGCAATTTGTACTCACTAGGTAGCTAGTTAAAATAAATAAAATAAAAAAATTAAAGTTTGCTCCCGTCACTTCATGTGACGTGGAAATAAGTTTCCTTCGTTTCAAATCATGTTTAACTAACAGACGAAGAATTTATGGGTTCGAAAATCTTCGAATGCATGTAGTCATACACTGTAATGAAATGTACAGAGCAGAACTGTAAATTTGATGTATTTTGCATGTTTATTTATATATATGCTATAAAATTAGATGTTTCAACCTATCATAATATTATCATTATGTTGTTCCAGCCAGGAACCACTTTTATAGCAGACCTGACAGTACCTCCGTGCTGGAAGCGGGAGTTTGTTGACATTGAAGTCCGGTCGCTTAGCCACGTTCAAAGACACAAGTCCCCAACTTCCGAGCTTTGCTAATGATAATAGGAAAGCTTTGTTTCCATCCTTGTCATTCTCTCTGTCTTGTCTTTGTATGGCCACGCTCTCTGATAATATATTTGTAATATCCCTTGTTGCAGTTACTAGAATATTTTCAGATTTTTCTTTTCTTCCTGTCCATGTCGAGCGAAGAGATGGTCCCGATTTTGTTTGGGTATCGTTTACATTACTCTCATGACCCGAAGTAGCCTGAGAAATAATACCATCCAGTATGTCTTCTTGTTTAGGTGGAGGTTTATTCGAAATGGTTTCATTCTCACCAAGAGTGGGTAGTAAAAAATGCATTTGCTTGACAAGATCCAGTATGTTGTTGACGTTGCGTTGGTGACGCACATGCAGTATGAATACGTTTGCAAAAGATGGCGTTGCCAACGCAAACCTCTGCGTTGAAACTTCACAACGTCGAAGCAACGCAACCAAACGCAGCATTTTTAACGCTTGTGTAGTATAGTTATGTTATTATACAAGCGCTCATATTACCAAAAACCAAGTTCCTATAAAAGAACGTTGTCAACGCAACGTTTTTAACGTTCGTGTAGTATAGCCCTTTGGTAAGTATTTTCAGATAGGGAACTAGTTGTTTGCTGTATGACGTGACGTGACGTGACACGACACGACACGATACGACATGACCCGACCCGATATGATATGATATGATATGATATGATATGATATGATATGATATGATATGATATGATATGATATGATATGATATGATATCGTCGTGTGAATGCAAGAACTAGGTAACTCTAAATTTGCGTTTTTTAGTTACCTTTTTTGTAGCATAGCAAAAATCGCACAAAATGTAATGCAAGAACTTGGTAACTGGTCGAACGATACCAGCGACATCTATTTTCCAATATAACAAATAGGTAAATGAAAACGAGACATATTTCTTAGTGCAATAAATAAGTAAATAGGTGATGTCACAAAATATGGCAAATCAAGTTACCTAGTTCTTGCATTCACACGACGATATGATATATGATATGATATGATATGATATGATATGATATGATATGATATGATATGACAGTGATGTCAAAGCAAGCGCATTTTTCTGACCTTGACGTCGTGCGCGGGCATTAACCGCTAGGTATGCTAGGAGGAATAAGCAGCCTGTTGGATTAAGAAAACAGTGTTGCACAAACTTCAAACGGAACGTGAAATTTTATGTCGTTATTTTTATATGGCATATTTCTTTCTGTTTGTTATTTTCTATATTGTCTATAAAACAAACGTACTAACACCTATTTCTTAGCCTAATATTGCAGTTGTGTTTTAAACGTTAATAACATAAGAAAGAATAAAGAAGGAATATTCACACGAATTTCATAACAACAACTATACTGTACTAAGTGAATTAAACACATCATACATAAAGAAAGTGTTATCCCAAAGAAAGACACTGAATATGACATGATAAGTTGAAATTGATATTGATGGTATCTTTAGCCTTATAAATGTAATCAAAACAATATTATAGTACAAAGCAAAGTTGCCTAGGTATATGTTTTAACTATAACTAATATTACATAATAAAACTCTTATCGCATTATGCTTTTAGGTGATACTGGTGCGCAACTTTCTGTTATCAGAATATTAAATTATCTTGAAATCTGCTGAAGCTATAGAGCTGAAGTTTTACCAGGACATAGGCATATATCTTTTGTTTGTGCTGTAACAGTATTTGCTTTGTTAATTCATTTCCTTACAAACATTTTCCATGCGAATATTTTCAAACATTTTAATACTCTGTCTTCAGTAATACGTATTTACGATATATTAGATTTACGAAAACATTGTTTTAGTACATGTAAGGCTACTAAACAAACATATCTGAAAATTTCACTTTTCTGTAAAAAGAAAAGTTGAGAAAACATTCCTTTTGAATAAAAAAGCAAACTTGTGAAAAATGAACATTAAAATTAAAACTTACATTCTTATAATGCACTTATACTTCTCAGACAAATCTAAAAATTAACATGGATACAGTTTTAATAAGTTCTCTCCCCTTTATCCATTGAATCAGTGCTGGCCATCCCTGTATGTAGCTCGACCAAGCGGCATATACTACCTCTTTCGTCTGTCTCTTTCCTTTCCGCTGTAAAGTGCTCAGGCTCTCCTGGGCTCTAAAGCGCGCGCTTGCTCCTATGGGCATCAATTGACATCACTATGATATGATATGATATGATATGATATGATATGATATGATATGTCATCGGGCAAGTAGTGGGGAGGGATTTCTCGTATTCAAGCAATCCGCTAGTGCCGGGCCCAACACACTAGAAGCTCGCATCAATCTGTCATCCGTATCACATTACCTGGTTGATTTTTGACATTCTTCCAAAGTGTTTGTTACAAAATGATGAATTCCAAACAATACAAAGAAAATTAGAAGTAAATGAAGATAATACTCACCAACATCTCGCATATCACGAAGAGTTTGAAGGTACAAAAGCCAAATTCAGAAATGTTAGATTTCCATTGAGTAGCTGTATGAGGAATTTTTAAATACCGAAAATGAACTTGCAACTTATCTTGGAATAATTAGGTTGATTAAGAATTTATTTTCATAAAAAACCGGTATTTGATTTTATGCATGTTGGCATATTTCTTCAGAATTCTCCATTTCTGCGTTGTTCCTTGACTTCAAGCAATGTTCCCGTCTCCATAGTTTAATAAATTCATAATAGTACAGTATGCAACGAGCCTATAATGAAGGTAATTAAGAAGTGAGTATGGATGTTTATGAAACTCGCTTGCGCTCGTTTCATAATTTTCATACGAGCTTCTTAATTACCATTATAGGCGAGTCTCATACGACTTTTTATGCTCGACCATATTTCTAACTTGATATTATTAATTTTTTAGTAATGTCCCGTATGTTGTGAGATGTGCGCAGACGCGAAAGTATTGATTTTTTCCGAGGAACAGATGTCCACATTGACCTTGCTAGGCCATAAGAACCTACAGAGATAACATTGAAATTAAATTAGACATTGAAAAACGAGATGACAAATTGAATTTATTTGAATATTATTTACAATTAACGCTAATTATTATAGTAACAGAACATAACCTTCTGCGACAATATTGGATTTCCAGCCTCCGTGACTTTTCGCTAATTCTCTTTCGATTGCATATCCGAGAATAATCGATACTTGCGGATTTATAACGGTAGAAATCTGACCTGTTATTGGCTGAACAGTTGTAACCTGAGTCGTCATTGGCTAAAAGACCTGACCTTTAATGAGTAGGTGTACTTCAATGACATGCATTAAAGGACTGCTACCAGGTGTATAAGTACTACATTTCGGCATGGTCGAGCATAAATAATTTTATGTTAAAGTACTTTAGAATATACAGTTAAGGACGTTGCAAAACTTATTCGCTAAAGTACAGCAGAACATCTTTGCATAATTTATTCGCAATCGTTTAATCTCCTACACGAGATACTGTTGAAAGTGTTTTCTTCCGGTGCGAGTGAGGCTTTACACATAAGTCATTGTTGCATCCAGTGCTCTGTTATATAGAGGATGAACAAGTTTAGAAGTAATGTAATATGGGAGTATTCTGTACCAGGAAGTTCACAACCAACTCCAACCAGAGCTTCTACATCGAGATAACTTCGCCAATAGACTAATTCAACTGATGGAGAGAGCAAAGAAATTGGAGTACAGACTACCTTCTGCCGATTCTCTCCTGCTGGTTTCCCATTTCCTGTGAAGGCTTAAAGGTTACGTTAACAAGAGCTCAAGAGCGTACTGTAGACAGCGCTTCAATTACTCAGGAAATACACTTGATAATTATTTATAGTATGAACAGTTACGCCTAATATTATCATGGTCAGATTATGGAGCAAGTTTCCAGAATTCCTTTGTCTTTTCCTAATCCGTTGATTTTCTGTATATTGTATTGCGTTGTATTGTATTGTATTTATTAATATTCCATGGTATTCATACATTGCTTTACACCTAGAATATGGAAAAAGTAAAAAAACTTTATACAGTATAAAGTCTTAATTTATAGTCACAGTCTAGATGAAATATATACAGACGAGATTTACAATATAGTCTACTAGTACAACACATAGTTTTAGTATCAATTTCATGAAGTGTTATAGAATGTCATTAATTCACCTACAGAATAGAAGACGTGAGAAAATAGGTACTTCTTTAATTTGGCCCTAAATAATCTTATGTTTTGAGTTTCATTTTTTATATCCATAGGGAGGCTATTAAAAATGTTTACTGTCATATAACTCACTCCTTTTTGATAGCACGACAGACTTGCCGATGGAGTATGAAAGTCATTTTTTTTTGACGTGTATTTATGCTATGAACTGTTGAATTAGT
Organism: Periplaneta americana; assembly: GCF_040183065.1. Lineage (NCBI taxonomy): Eukaryota > Metazoa > Arthropoda > Insecta > Blattodea > Blattidae > Periplaneta > Periplaneta americana. Next base: position 172,761,966 of record NC_091121.1, on the reverse strand, counting down.
TACAAAGTTTTCACGAGTTTTTACATACGGGGAAGATTATTAATGAAAATATATATTGACAAGCCATTGGCATTATTTGTAGTTTTTTGAAAATAGTCCTACACGATTCCCTAGATTTGGTACGTACTATTATTCTAATTACTCTTTTTTGTAATAGGAATATACTGTTACTATCTGTGGAATTTCCCCAGAATATTATTCCAAAACTCATTAACGAGTGGAAGTATGCAAAATATATTGTTTTTAAGGTATTGGTATTTACTATCTTTTGCATAGATCTAATAGCAAAACATGTTGAATTTAGTTTGGGGGTAATTTCTTTAATATGATTTTTCCGATTTAACACATTATCGATTTTTAAGCCAAGAAATTTGGTTGTTGTTTCCAATAGGGATCTATTGTTAATTATTGCGCTAGAAATTTGCGAGGTTGAATTTCCACAGGATTTAAATTGAATTATGTTAGTTTTGTTAAAATTTAATACCAATTTATTGACTGAGAACCAGTCACATATTTTAAAGACAATTTCCTCTGTTGAAAATTGGAATGTGTTGGAGTTATTGGCTGTAATTACTATACTTGTGTCATCTGCAAAGAATATGGGATGACCTACATCTTTTATTAGGGGGATCATTTATAAACACTAGAAAAAGTAGGGGACCTAATATTGATCCTTGAGGAATTCCAATTATACTATTAACTAGCTATATATGGGCGTATGAGCATTGTGCTATTAAAATGTTGTTGTAACAAAACTACAGATTAAGAAATTGATATATCTGGATAAAAATTGAATTACAGTAGTTAGAAGAAACGCGAATAAGCAGAAAAATTATGATTTGTTCTATAATGTAAGAATGTAACCTAAGCAGTGTCATTAATTTATAGAGTTATTCTTTGAGATATTTCAACCAAAAAAGTTTATTACATTTTATTACTGTTCGTACGCTTAAGGAAGATATTTTTAGAAGAATAATTATAATGTAATGCTAATTTTTTAAACTCTAAATTTAATTTTTGTTTGCAATATTGTATTTATTCTCAAATGTACTCTCTATATATATTTTTTTTAATTTCAACTGTGGAATTTGATTTCGGCTGAGGTCTCAATATACAGAGTGTTTCCGGTCTGGTTTTACTAACTTTCAGGGATGATGGCGAAGGGCACATGTATCAATTTGAGATAAGGAATCCTGGTCCCAAAATGACCGAGTCGAAAGTTATAAGCAAAAATAGTTGTGTAGAAATGGAATAATTTTATTCTTCTATACATCTTATTTATGTGTATTTATCTGTATATCTTACACATACTGTATTCATCTGACATTGTTTACGTTGTCTACTTACAGTATTCCATTCAGTGCGCTGTCTGAAGGGTGGGGACAGGAAACTACACTAAAGCAATGCAGATAGCGTAATGTGTAACGGACATGATCGGTTCTGATATGCACGTCTGTAGACAGCAGTATATGTGTACAGGTTGCAGTATCCAGTCTATCAGTCCTAGTGAAATGGAGGAGTACACGACAGCGGAATTTGCAGACATGATTTTCGAATACGGATAAGCCAATGGGAACAGTAGACAAGCTCACAGATTGTATCGGGGCCAGTACCCACGTAGGAGATATCCGACCCATATAATCTTTTTACGATTGTTCCAAAGGTTAAAGGAAGGAGGGCACGTGGTGCCAAATTAAAATTTCGTTTCCACACTACTATTTTTGCTTGTAACTTTCGACTCTGTCATTTCCGGACCAGGGTTCCTTATCTCAAATTGATACATGTGCCCTTCCCCATCATCCCTGAAAGTTTGTAACAGTAGCCCGGAAACTCCCTGTATATTAAGTCTGGATTTTAAATGCTTCAGTTGGAAATTGATATGATTTATATTATTTTGTCATATACGATGAGTAATTTAAAATATCATTTACTGTTCGTGAATAATTTGTTTCTTATATACTGTGACTAAATTACTGATATCCCAAGACTTTGACCAACAGAATTTACGTGTAAATTCGTTAAGACATAAAATAAATAAACACACACAATACACACTTTTACAATCAGTAGGTATTCATCATTGGAATGGACGTACTCATGTAGATCTTCATTTAAGTAATTTTAAATTAGGACTATCTCGAATTGATGATACCTATGATATTGGAACTGTTGTAGAAACTGGAATTCTACAAACTTTCACGCAAGTCTCTTGCTTGTGGTATGTCTACCCTACGTCATTCGAGTTTTCCACAGAGTCTAGGATGTGGTGCAGTTGCGGAGTTTCAATTTGCGTTCAAGTTTCCCAAGAGAGAACGCTCTTCGCTACACATATCCATCCGACTGCATAAAATTGTTATTCATGGACAATTTAGTATGTCACTAGTGGCTTTCATTCTACTCTCATATTGGAGCTTCTTGAACCCAATGCTAAACATAGAGCTAGCATGTTGCTCGGTCTCAAACTAAGACAGAAGGGACGTCACATGCTGTAATGTTAATCACCAGGCCTAGGATTTATATGTAATAAAAATGGGTAAATATGTACATACCGTATATATGTGGGCTAAAAATCTTCAAAATTTGAAGTAAAATATTTTCTGATATTTTATAAAAATTATACAAAATAATGTATATCTGAATTTTATCAAATTTTAATACTTTATACAATATCGTAATTTTACAGATAATGATTTAAGGGGAGAGGATGGTATTTTTTGGTGAAAAATGAGTAAATTAAAAAAAAAATCTTTAAAATACTCTGTGATATGTGTGGAATGCATAGCATAACATTTTGTGGGTATTTGTGCCCTAATCGGATGTAGAGCCGCCATATTTAATCTTCTTGCGTTATGGATTTTTAAATCACTTGCCCACTTTTGTTGTTGTTTCCAGTAAACTAAATTAAAAAAAACAATTTTTTTTTCTTTAAAATACCCTTTGTGGAATGCATTGCATAACATTTTGTGGGTATTTATGCCCTTATCGGATGTTGAGACGTCAATTTTAAACTTCTTGGGCTATGGATTTTTTAATCAAACGCTCGCTTTTATCGGGTTCCAGTAACTTCATGTTTTTTGCTACATTGCCAGACAAAAATTGATATAATTTCTGAACTATTAAAGATACATGCATGAAATTTAGAACACACATTCTTTAGACTATTAGGAAACTTTTCTCTGTAATAGAATTTTGTTAATTGATTTCATTTTAAAAATAAGTCTGTTTGTTTGCAAGAAAGGAAATCAGAAAATTGTTATTAAATTTTCATTGTTTATTTTACAAACGTAGGGACATAATATCAAAATTATGTTACATACAATTTGTAGAACATGGTTTTGCAAATACATTGCATTAAACTGTTTGAATCTATCTTTAAAAACGGTTTAGATATATCGGTTTTAGTACAATCCTACATTGGGTATATTTTTTTTCAAATTTGGGCCCCCAAATAAATTTTATTTTTATTTGGTTGAGTTGCCGCAGCTATGAGCTCTCTACATACAAAAAAATAATATTTTACACCAAATAGGAAAAAAGTTTAAAAAATACCATCTTCTCCCCTTAAGATCTGATGGAATTTCAACTGCTTAACACTCCGAATGAACAAATATATAAATCACACTGAAAACGCACTCAAAACTCATACGCGATTGTTGATAGTTGATGCACTACAGAGCAGAATATGTTACAGCTAAACTATTAAACTCGAACAACTCTCTATCAATGGTAAATGGACTTGACCAGGCGACAATCGTAGATGGATTGTTACGGACAAAATCTTAATCCTGAACAACACTCTATCAATGGTAAATGGACTTGACCAGGCGACAATCGTAGATGGATTGTTACGGACAAAATCTTAATCCTGAACAACCCTCTATAAATGGTAAATGGACTTGACCAGGCGACAATCGTAGATGGATTGTTACGGACAAAATCTTAATCCTGAACAACCCTCTATAAATGGTAAATGGACTTGACCAGGCGACAATCGTAGATGGATTGTTACGGACAAAATCTTAATCCTGAACAACACTCTATCAATGGTAAATGGACTTGACCAGGCTACAATCGTAGATGGATTGTTACGGACAAAATCTTAATCCTGAACAACACTCTATCAATGGTAAATGGACTTGACCAGGCGACAATCGTAGATGGATTGTTACGGACAAAATCTTAATCCTGAACAACCCTCTATAAATGGTAAATGGACTTGACCAGGCGACAATCGTAGATGGATTGTTACGGACAAAATCTTAATCCTGAACAACACTCTATCAATGGTAAATGGACTTGACCAGGCTACAATCGTAGATGGATTGTTACGGACAAAATCTTAATCCTGAACAACACTCTATCAATGGTAAATGGACTTGACCAGGCGACAATCGTAGATGGATTGTTACGGACAAAATCTTAATCCTGAACAACCCTCTATAAATGGTAAATGGACTTGACCAGGCGACAATCGTAGATGGATTGTTACGGACAAAATCTTAATCCTGAACAACACTCTATCAATGGTAAATGGACTTGACCAGGCTACAATCGTAGATGGATTGTTACGGACAAAATCTTAATCCTGAACAACACTCTATCAATGGTAAATGGACTTGACCAGGCGACAATCGTAGATGGATTGTTACGGACAAAATCTTAATCCTGAACAACCCTCTATAAATGGTAAATGAACTTGACCAGGCGACAATCGTAGATGGATTGTTACGGACAAAATCTTAATCCTGAACAACACTCTATCAATGGTAAATGGACTTGACCAGGCTACAATCGTAGATGGATTGTTACGGACAAAATCTTAATCCTGAACAACACTCTATCAATGGTAAATGGACTTGACCAGGCGACAATCGTAGATGGATTGTTACGGACAAAATCTTAATCCTGAACAACCCTCTATAAATGGTAAATGGACTTGACCAGGCGACAATCGTAGATGGATTGTTACGGACAAAATCTTAATCCTGAACAACACTCTATCAATGGTAAATGGACTTGACCAGGCTACAATCGTAGATGGATTGTTACGGACAAAATCTTAATCCTGAACAACACTCTATCAATGGTAAATGGACTTGACCAGGCGACAATCGTAGATGGATTGTTACGGACAAAATCTTAATCCTGAACAACCCTCTATAAATGCTAAATGGACTTGACCAGGCGACAATCGTAGATGGATTGTTACGGACAAAATCTTAATCCTGAACAACACTCTATCAATGGTAAATGGACTTGACCAGGCTACAATCGTAGATGGATTGTTACGGACAAAATCTTAATCCTGAACAACACTCTATCAATGGTAAATGGACTTGACCAGGCGACAATCGTAGATGGATTGTCATGGACAAAATCTTAATCCTGAACAACCCTCTATCAATGGTAAATGGACTTGACCAGGCGACAGTCGTAGATGGATTGTCACGGACAAAATCTTAATTCTGAACAAACCTCTATTAATGGTAAATGAACTTGACCAGGCGACAATCGTAGATGGATTGTTACGGACAAAATCTTAATCCTGAACTACCCTCAATCAATTTAAATGGATATGACCAGGCGACAATCGTACATTGATCGTTACGACCAAACTTTTAAACCTGAACTACCCTCTATCAATGGTAAATGGACTTGATCAGGCAATAATCGTAGATTGATTGTTACGACCAAACGTTTGAACCTGAACTACCCTCTATCAATGGCAAATTGACTTGATCAGGCAACAATCGTAGATTGATTGTTACGACCAAACGTTTGAACCTGAACTACCCTCTATCAATGGTAAATGGACTTGATCAGGCAACAATCGTAGATTGATTGTTACGACCAAACGTTTGAACCTGAACTACCCTCTATCAATGGTAAATGGACTTGATCAGGCAACAATCGTAGATTGATTGTTACGGCCAAACGTTTGAACCTGAACTACCCTCTATCAATGGTAAATGGACTTGATCAGGCAACAATCGTAGATTGATTGTTACGGCCAAACGTTTGAACCTGAACTACCCTCTATCAATGGTAAATGGACTTGATTAGGCAACAATCGTAGATTGATTGTTACGGCCAAACGTTTGAACCTGAACTACCCTCTATCAATGGCAAATTGACTTGATCAGGCAAAAAATCGTAGATTGATTGTTACGACCAAACTTTTAAACCTGAACTACCCTCTATCAATGTTAAATGGACTTGACCAGGCGACAATCGTAGATTGATTGTTACGGCCAAACGTTTGAACCTCAACTAACCTCTATCAATGGCAAATGGACTTGACCAGACAACAATCGTAGATTGATTGTTACGACCAAACATTTAAACCTGAACTACCCTCTATCAATGGTAAATGGACTTGACCAGGGAACAATCGTAGATTGATTGTTACGACCAAACTTTTAAACCTGAACCACCCTCTATCAATGGTAAATGGACTTGACCAGGCAAAAGTCGTAGATTGATTGTTACCAATTGCAAATGTCATATTCTCGCAACGTGCAGGAAAGACACTTGAATGTTTTAGTTATACAAAGTAAGATCTTCACATTTAGTAATTATGAATTTCTTTTTAATCAATTCCATGTTTAAAGAGCCGGGCTATCGATCAGAGCGTCACAACTTCAAATCCCCAGAATAACAGAATCCAGCTTTGAAATACTCATGGTAGTAAAATAATTTTAAACGGTTTTCTGACAAGAATAACTTTGAATGTGGAACATAATGTGAAATAAAATGTTAAATTATGTAAAGGTACGTGCATTTCCCTCCAATGTGTAAATCTATGTACTATACCAGGATATATGGACAAATTTGGAAAACAAAATATGTTTTGTGCGAGATCGTGCGTATTTGCTAGGTTTCCGCACAAAACCAACCCGCGGTAAGTCTAAAATTCCACATTCAGTATTCCCAACCGAACACACATAACAATTTCCCTCTTCTTACCGCTTAAGTGACATTGTTTGTACTGCTTTGGGCTATTAACATATTATTTTTAGAGACGTTCAATATAATAATAATTATAAATTGGAAACTTACCACTGCAATTTCACCTAAATTGCACTGTTAATTATTGTTTTTAAATATTTGCAGAAATTAAGTAAACTCTACAACTCCACTAAAGTTAATGCATTTCATGATGCATATAACATTAAGGACGCCGTTTGTTTTAAGTTCGCATTTATGGACTGGGGGAAAAAAAAGACAGACGTATATCACGGCCTGCTGGAGTATAGTATACACAGAAAACATTTTAAAGCAACAATGTTGAAGATAGATATTTTTGTTTTCCAAAATTGCCGTCACTGAACAGAAACCAAGATGGAGATTTCATTGCAACTAATTAGAAATTCCTCTTTCAGGTATGTAATAAACGATCTTTCGTACAAAATAATGTACGATACACGAGCGGTATGTTTTCTTTCAATTCTCGGAAATTAAAAAAGCTCAACTACGTTTCACTTTTTCAAACTTTTCCTCGAACATGAAAACTTCAACATACCGCTCTTGTAACGCATATTACTATTATATCACTCTAAATATCGAAATTTTTTTAAATATCACAATTTTTACTATGGGTAATGCAAAAAAAAAAAATATGCTCGCATAGAATTTCGAGCCCTGATAATGACTCTTAGTCTGAGCAGTATTTTAACCAAAAACAGTGCTTTATAAGTAAGCTTAAAATTTTCTTCCATGCGTTACTTCACCATGGCTCAGTTTAGATTCATCTGTAACTATTCTCGTCTTTAGTTTATAATATTTGAGACCGATGTCAACACTGTTTGTCTTGCACACTGTACGGCTGTGCAACAAGTGGTCTAACTTCGGAAATGATGGAGCCATTACTTTGAAATGGTTGGAGATGATGTCTAAATGTGTTGGCGATGTCACTTGTCACATGACACGGCTGAGCAGATATCTAAGACAGACTATAGTAGGTCACACACGCAACCTAATGTTTTTTTCTGGATTTATTTTGTGAAACATGTGAATTTGCTTCACTAATCACACAATTTTTACATTTTGTGTGTAGTAGTCGTTATCAAAACCACATATAACGCCAGTACAGTTATAAAACCTGTCATTACTAACATTACTTTACCAGTACCAGTAATGCTGCCACTATCATGAAAATAATTTGATACTATCGCTATCAAAATCGATATCATTATTGATATCGTTCAAACCAGTTGGCAAGGGTTCGAATCCCGATCGGAGTAAGTTACCTGGTTGAGGTTCTTCCCTGGGTTTTCCCCCTCAATCCAATATGAGCAAATGCTGGGCAACTATCGGTGCTGGATTCCGGACTCATTTCACCGGCATTATCACCTTCATTTCATTCAGACGCTAAATAATCTGAGATGTTGATACAGCGTCGTAAAATAACCCACTAAAAATCATTATTGCTGTCACTTAAGGGGGGAGGATGGTATTTTTTAAACTTTTTTCTTATTTGGTGTAAAATATTAATTTTTTGTATGTAGAGAGCTCATAGCTGTGGCAACTCAACCCAATATAAATATTTTGAAAAAAAAAATATTTTGGGGCCCAAATTTGAAAAAAAAATATACCCAATGTAGGATTGTACTAAAACCGATATATCTAAACCGTTTTTAAAGATAGATTCAAACAATTTTTGCAATGTATTTGCAAAAGCATGTTATACAAACTGTCTGTAACAGAATTTTGATATTAGTCCCTACGTTTGTAAAATAAACAATTAAAATTTAATAACAATTTTCTGATTTCCTTTCTTGCAAACAAACGGAGGTATTTTTAAAATAAAATCAATTAACAAAATTTTGTTACAGAGAAAAGTTTCCTAATAGTCTAAAGAATGTGTGTTCTAAATTTCATGCATGTATCTTTAATAGTTCAGAAATTATATCCATTTTGTCCGGCAATGTAGTAAAAAAATAAAGTTACTGAAAACCGATAAAAGCGGGGGTGTGATTTAAAAATCCATAGCGCAGGAAGTTTAAAAATGGCCTCTTAACATCCGATAAGGGCACAAATACCAACAAAATGTTATGCAATGCAGTCCACACATATCAACGGGTATTTTAAAGAAAACATTTTTTTTATTTAATTTACCGGAAACAACAATAAAAATGTGCGAGTGATTTAAAAATCCATAACGCAGGAAGTTTAAAAATGGCGACTCAACATCCGATAGGGCACAAATACCCACAAAATGTTATGCTATGCATTCCACACATATCACAGGGTATTTTAAATATTTTTTTAATTTACTCATTTTTCACCAAAAAATACCACCCTCTCCCCTTAAGCCACCACTACCATAAACACTATGCAGGGTGGAAGGTAACCTTTTACAATCTTTCACACACATAACAGATCATGTCATTTGGAACGTTTTGTCAAATAATATTTTTTCATATGACCAATCATTTTTGTAATATTTCGAGAAAACGAATGTTGCAATGTTGCAACGTCGTAGACAGTATCAGTGTTTACTTCGCGAGATTATTGCATTCCAGCATACTGAATACCACTCCAATCATCTACTTGGCAGGAATTTTGAGAGGATGTACACACACACTGTTTTGTAAACAAAAACATCTGTTGAGAATGCAGTCAAATCAAAATTTATGTAATTGTAACATGTTAATTCCGTGAACTATGTTATTTGTTATCTATTGTATCGTTATCGAACTATGTTATTCGTTATTTTATCGTTTCAGCACTAAATTTAGTACGAAGAAACACGTAGTTTTCGCTACATTTTAAGGCAATTTTCATCAATAATACTTTAGAATTAAAAGTTATGCATAATACAAAATTAATCCTTTAAATACAGTATTATTTTACATTGAGGTTCACACGCCAACTCAATTACAATACAATCTTTGGAAGAAATGAACAACTTTGAAACTAAATGAAAATAGTACACATTAATAATAATAATAATAATAATAATAATAATAATAATAATAATAATGGCTTTATTTAACCTGGCAGAGTTAAGGCCGTAAGGCCTTCTCTTACAGTCAACCAGGATTAAAACTTGCTTACATAGTTGAACATAAAACTGGATCGGAATTAAGTAATTACATACTGATACAATTTAGGTACATAATGAGATCAAAAGAGGTAGTTACATAAAAATTTACTTCATAAAATAAAAATAAACATAGTGGAATACATATTAATGTTGTTAGAATCAAATACGAATCACATAAAAACAGAAGCCGATAATTCAATAAAAAAATGTACACGGTAAAAATAAAAATAAACACATTAGTATACATAGGGTAAACTAGGGTCTGTTGGACAGTCGGGCATGTTGGACACCCAGTACTTTAACGTGTTACCACGCCACTTGTGGGCACCACATTCTGCTAGAAGTCAATGACGGAAGTAGCCCCACTCGTGCCTACTTCCGTCATTGACTTCTAGCTGAATGTGGTGCCCACAAGTGGCGTGGTAACACGTTAAAGTACGGAGTGTCCAACATGCCCAACTGTCCAACAGACCCTAGTTTACCCTATTAGTATTAGATTACAATTAAGTAGGATTTACATAATTAAACCAGAAACCGACAATTGAATAAAATGTACATAAAAATAGATTAATAATAAAAAAAACAACACGGTGGGATACATATTGGCGTTAAGTGATAAATAAACACGACTTATTAATAAAAATGAGAAAAAAATAAATACAGTGGAACACATTCTATTAATTATTTGCAACGCGTTAGGTCTGGCAACTCATCATAAGATATTTTTCTAATTTACATTTAAAGGAAATTAATGTCAGGTACACTTAAATTTTGTACATCATTCTCTACAGTGTCTTTTAAAGGTACTGTTCAAAGTGTCCACCAGTTGCGTGTCTACAACTTTCACACTCCTGATCAAGTTATCTGTCACGGTATAAGCGAGCAGCTGAAGCGGCATTGTGACCAGTTTCGCCATAAATTAATAACATATCCAGATACTCATGATTAGAAAACTGTGGCATCTCGTTGTGTTTCAACTGCTTCGAACTGCACGTAGCCTGAAACTAATGACGAAGTGAATGTAAGCGTATCGTCCGCTCCGCACACCTAGCTCGGCCACATGGTTTGCGTACTTAAGAAACAGTGTTGCCAGCGTGTCACAGCCCTGCTCCCATGTAATGTGTACATGATTATTAACGCGATTTATTCTAAATCTGTGTTATTTTCCATACAAATACAGGGACATCATTTTAATTTTACTAACATTTCTGATATTAACCTGGCTATACCTTTGGATCAACGATTAAGAACCGGAAACACCGTTTGCTACCCCCTTCCACGACTGGAGTTCGATGATACGGGCGTAATATACAAACAAATCACTTTAATAGGTATAGGAGGGAAGAAAAGTAGTTTATCCATTTACGTAAACCAGGAAATATCGCGATTTTGAGTTTGGTAATTTTCATTAGGTTTTCCTTTAATCAAAATACAGTGCAGTATTAACAATGAGTGTTTTTACTCAAGAAATGAGCTGTCCATGCGGACGTATTCATTATGCAGTGCATATTATACTGTCTACAACACATTAGCGTATAGAGAATGAAGTTAAATTGAAAAATAATAATAATATGGATATTTAAACACATTTTTGAAAATGGTGGCCGTTCATTTCGATAAAGGCTTCATTTATAATGTGCATATTATCGCACTATAGACTATTGTACATAATTCCAATTACCAGGTTCGTACTTCGTAACAGTAACTCATGTTGAAATAATTCTATACCGACCCTATGAAAGAGATCTTACGTACTGTAAATTCAATCTTCACTTCTGCCCGATCCGAAAAGATAAAATTACTCAAACATGCTATCTACTGTCCGTCCAAGTGGTTACGTCGCAGCGTCGTAGAAAGGAGGGAAATCACGTGACAGTCAATTACTTAACGAGCCCTTTTATTTAAGTTATTTTAAACAATTGTATGGGTATAATATTACGTAGACGTCCAATTCCTACCAGAAATTAATGTTCTCAGAAAAGAGCTAAGACAGCCCAGCCACTAGCATTTACAGAGAGGCGAATAGAAGCAGGTGGGGGAAACCGGGATGCGACGTAGGCAAATGGAAAATGATGCAATATTGAAAGCTCTTTCGTCACTGGAAAACGCGAACATATTTTTGGAACGTACTGTTTACTATGACCGTAAGGCTACTATGACTCGCTGTTCTGCAGTTGGTTCCCCATGTTCAAATATCAACAACATGAGTTGGTTCCCCATGTTCAAATATCATCAACATGAGTTGGTTCCCCATGTTCAAATATCCAAGGCTGTGATTTTGTAGCAGGCTGTGTGGGACATGGATGATCATAAGTTACAGTGGCAGTGGAAGTACAGGACAGCTGTATTGCACTTAATTATGGATTTTACTACTATGCCCAGTGAAAAGGGGAATCTGAAAATAGTCAGCTTGTAAAAACTATATTCGGACTGCCTTTATTGGCTCCTCAAGAAGTTGAAGATTGTTTTGTTAATGACTTAATGGCTTCAAACCTACAGACGATCGATTGGACCAGTTCTTTGATTACCTCCTCCATACTTATATTACACCAACAAGTGAGGATCCACCTCCAATATGGGCCGAGTTTACTTCTTCCTTAGTGCGAACAACCAACTGTTGTGAATCTTTTCACAGTAAACTTAATGCGCACTTTTGTGCTCCACACCCAAATATATTTGCAGTTGCAGATGCTCTGAAGGAGTTTCAGTGCGATACTTACATTAAGCTTAGGAGTAAAAGTAAATGTAGGCCTAAGATAATGCAACAAAAGGAAACTTTTGTGAAAGATTGGATGGAAAAGCTTTCTGATGGCAGTGTCAGTAGATATGCATTCCTGCGACACCTTTGTTTCAAATTTTTACCAGTACAGAAATAAAATTGTGAAGTTATTCGACGCAGCGCGTCCTCCATGCACAAAACATTTTTAACCTACCTACTACTGTAGACAGAAGTTGACAATCCTAAGTATTTATAAAATGGGAAGGGAAATGTTTTCTGTCTTGATCTAGCGCGGGAACCAATTGCAGTACACAGTAGAAATCAACCTGGAACCAACTCGGGTATAGCTCTGGGACGAACTGGGAACTAATTCACAGATTTGGGAACCAATTCCAGTACATGCGGCCTTGGATCTATGTGGAGGACGGTTGAACTTCATTAGTAGAAGAGTTGGGAGTGAAGTACATTAAAAAACTCAGGTACAATAAAAATTGAAGTAAAAATAAAATGATGTCCCTGTACTACTGTAACATGGCCATACATAGCTTACTCTATCATCCTACGTGAGATAAAAATCCAACTTTGAGCTGTTTCATGGAAAACTTAATCATAATTTCTGAGATATTTGTCCCAAACCGTCTTTGTTCACTTTAGCAGTGTTTGAAACAATTCTCATCCATTCGCTAGCCGTTCTACCTACTGCAACGGCGTCCGGGCGCTAAAGAGCTCTTGTTTGACTTAAGACTAGAGTGATCCGCCTGTTCTCAAGGGAGAAGGGCCGAGTTAAACGACTTGAGGAGTTAGTGAGCTGAGTACGCCAGGTCGCAAGCCTCTTCACGAGCTGCTAAGGTGCTTATGCAGCAGGAGCTGTGCGCTCACGTTTCTCAGCTTCTAAAGCCAGTCAACATCAGGAAATGTCCACATGCTATATATAAGTCCTGTAATGAGAAGATGAAGTATGACACCTTATCTTCTAATTTGCAAGCAAAAACGGTTAATCTCGTATAAAATTTAATTTGACTATTTCGTTTATATGACGTCATTCCATTTTCGACCAATGAAGTGTAATGAAATTTTGAATTCCACCCAATCACAGTCAAACATCGCGATAATTTTTGCAGCTAGATTTATCGCTATCAATTTACCGCATGGTCGTTCTTTTGTTTAGTCGCTGTCGCCAAATGTTTCTCCGTAAATTGATGAGATTGAATGCATTAAGATGCATATACACGGTTAAACTGTTCTTTCAACTTTACGCATTCAAGCAATGAATGCAAGATTGATTGCTATTATCAATTAATATAAAGGGTGCGGCAAAACATCCTCACTAATTTAAAGTTCAAATAAAGAAGAGATGGATCAAAATAAGGAAACTGTATTAATATGAATTGTATCTAAACAGTGGGAAATTTAGGTTTACATGCGTTGCCATAGCGATATCAAACGACATGCGCAAAACAACAAGAATTGAATAGGACATTGAATACACGGAATTGACATTCAATTAGTGCAAATTGCAATCTGTAACGAATTCCAGCTATGCCGTGGACGGGTGAAGAATGTGCTTACGCTGTGGTATCGTTTGTGGTAAGTAGTAATTCCGTTGTCGCTGCTCAGATGTTTCCCGGACGCTTAATTTCTTCCCGTGGCGACGTCCCCTGGCCAGCACGATCACCAGACCTTGCACCCTGAAATTTTTTTCTATGTGGGCAACTTAAGGCTGAGGTGTTCAAACATCGGCCGAGGACTTTGCCAGACCTAAGAAATGCAATACAGGAAGAAATTGGCCTTATTCCTCACGAAATGCTAGTTAGAGTGATTCAGAATTTCCGAAGTCGCATTCAACAATGCATTGATAGTGAAGGACACCACTTGAGAGACACGTTATTCAAAAAATGAAAAATTCCCACTGTTAAGATACCATTCATATTAATAAAGTTATTCCCGGTTGGGGCAAGTTACCTGGTTGAGGTTTTTTCCGGGGTTTTCCCTCAACCCAATATGAGCAAATGCTGGGTAACTTTCGGTGCTGGACCCCGGATTCAATTCACCGGCATTATCACCTTCATCTCATTCAGACGCTAAATAACCTAAGCTGTTGATAAAGCGTCGTAAAATAACCCACTAAAATAAAAAAAATAATAAAGTTTCCTTATTTTGATCCATCTGTCTTTTATTTAAACTTTAAATTAGGGAGGATGTTTTGCCGCATCCTTTATTTACGCAGTGAAGACGATGTTCAAAACGGCTCACCATGTAGACACAAAATCTTCATGCATCTTATTTGAACGTACTTTTAAACTTGATCATTTCAGTATTCTTCCCAGACAGCATGCATACGCGCATGGAAAATTGAACTGTGTAGATGCAGCTTCAGTCTCGTTACACATTACAGCGAGAATGCGTTTGTTGATCTATGGAAAATGCTTTCCTGTAGCACGGAGTAATGGTCGAAATAAGGCACAGCTGACACATGGTCCCGCGCCCACAGCTAACTAACCTAATTGTAACGTATAATATCTATATTACGTGAATAAAATTAAACAATTAATAGAAAGTCAGATGTTCAAATTTATGTAACATCAGCGCATATCAAATCTAAAAACCTTGTATATTATATACAATATTTTAATTATGTATACAGAGATGGCTTCATAGTTTAGCAAAATAGCTATGTTTCGCTGTAGTGCGAATATACAGGGACAACATCTTATTTTTACTTCAATTTTTATTGTACCTGAGTTTTTGAATGTACTTCACTCCCACCCCTTCTACTAAGAAAGTTCCAACTCCACACAGAACAAAGACCGCAGATAGTAAGCAGTACTGAGTTACTGAGTATAGTACGTTCCAGAAATATGTTCGCGTTTTCCAGTGACGAAAGAGCTTTCAATATTGAATCATATTTTCGCACAGGTACTGTCCGTTTGCCTACGTCGCATCCCGATTTCCCCCACCTGCTTCTGCTTGCCCCTCTGTAATAGCTGGGCTGTCTTAGTTCTTTTCTGAAAACATTAATTTCTCTTAGGAATTGCAAGTTTACGTAATATTATACAGCTGTTTAATTTAACTTAAATAAAAGGGCCTCGTTAAGTAATTAACTGTCACGTGATTTCCTCCCTTTCTACAATCCTGCGGCATAACCACTCGGACGGACAGTAGATAGCATGTCTGAGTAATTTTATATTTTCGGGTCGGGCAGAAGTGAAGATTGAATTTACAGTACGTAGAGTAAGTACAGAATTATTTCAACATGAGTTACTAGTACGAAGGACGAAACTGGCAATTGGAATTAGATGCAATAGTATATAGTGCGATAATATGCACAAGAGAACTGAAGCCTGTATCGAAATGAACGGCCACCATTTTCAAAATTGTGTTTAAATATTCATATTATGATTATTTTTCAATTTAACTTGTTTCTCTATATTGTACGCTAATGTGCTGTAGACAGTATAATATACACTGCATAATGAATACGTTCGCATGGTTAACTCACTTCGTGAGTAAAAACACTTATTCTTAATACAGTACTGTACTTTGATTAAAGAAAAACATAATCAAAATTATCAAACTCAAAATCGCGATATTTCCTAGTTTACGTAAATGGATGAACTACTTTTCTTCCTTCCTATACCTAGTAGAGTGATTTGTGTTTTACGCCAGTATCATCGACCTCCAGTGTTGGAGGGGGGAGCAAGCGGTGTTTCCGGTTCTCTAAAGGTATAGACAGGTTAATATTAAAAATGTTAGTAAAAATAAAATGATGTCCCTGTATAAGCATTGTTATATACCTGTTTCCACACAATATTATATAGTTCTTAGTTCTCGGTGTAGTGTGTAATGTAACGACGAAGTACTAAATAAAGTGTGAAATTCTACTTCCACATCTTCATCTTCTAATTCCATGTCCATTGTAGGCTATCAGAAAAAAAAAATACACTCCTTCATTCAGATTTGATAACTGCGTTTTCAAAAATTATTATTTATTTAATTAATGTATTAATCAGATTATTTGTAATTATATTATAAATGTTTAAATTATATTATGATTTCAGCAGATAAAGAAAAGGTATTTCTGTTATAATAATACGAGAAAAGTGCAGTACATGTAATTAACATATTAAACCTGTATTTCGCTTTTCGCAATTGGCATCACTGAATAACATCCAATTTCTTTATTGCAGAAATCGATATTCAATCTATCTCAACTCCACAATGTCTGAATAGGTGAAGTATTTGTAAATATACAATTATTAACATTTGAAGAGTTCACGGGAAAAACGATGAATGTCACATTTCTGTTAAGGATTAGATATTGATCTAATTGAGTCTATAACTGCCAGATATAGTGCTGTTTCTATAGAAAATAAAGGACAGGATTACTATATTCGTGAAGATAATTCTCCTTTTTACCATTTTTCATAAGAACAACATTAAATTTCGCAGTGATCCATGGAATTAGATAATGACATCAACCTTAACAGAATTGTGACATTAATAGTTTTTCCCGCGAACTCTTCAATTTGTTTCCGCATATTAGACTATGCACAAACATCATTCAGCCTGGTATTCATTCTACAGAGTGATTTATATAGAACTGACACATTTCTTTCATTAATTGTTTCAAAACGAATTGTGCTAGCGACAACTTATTATACCTAAAATGTAGAGGAATTTTGGGAGATTATTTACCTGTATAGCAAATGTTGAAAATATCCTCCATCCTGCATAAGGCACAACTCAACACGTCGTTCCATGTTACTGGCCCCTCGTTGGAGGACTCTGTTGTCAAGAGCTTGAATCTCTTGTGTGATGTTGTGCTTCAGATCGTCCAATGTCTGGGGACGTGTGGCGTAAACCCTCTCTTTTAAGTAACCCCATAGAAAGAAGTCCGGCGTTGTTAAATCCGGAGATCTCGGTGGCCACAGGTTTCTGGAAATTATTCGGTCGTCAAAGAAACTTGTAATTAGTTCCATGGATTCATTTGATGTATGGCATGTAGCGCCAACTTGCTGAAAATATCCTTGACTCAGCTCTACATCGTTCAGTTGCTCAACAAACTCCATGAAAATCAGTCGGTACTCTGCAGTGTTCACAGTCTGGTTAAAAAAAATTGGCCCCACTATTCTCTGTGCGGATATTGCGCTCCAAACTCCGATTTTAACCGGGTGCATAGGTGCTTCATGGATGACATGTGGATTTTCGATGGCCCAATGGCGTGAGTTCTGTGAGTTCACATAACCGGATAAATGGAACCATGCTTCATCTGTGAACCATGTGATGGACAATATGGCAGGATTTTGCACAATGAACGTCTGAAACCAACGACAATAATTCAATCTTTTATCCTTATCTGGTTCCTGTAGCTGATGAACAACCGTAACCCAATATGGCTTTAGGCTGTCAACAATAAGAATAAAACATAAACACCTGCGCATCTAGTGACAAGGAATCGAAACTCCAGAACATTCTGCTTAATTTGGTGTTAAAATTGGGTCATTGAATGAATTTCCAACGGAATAATTAAAGAAAGAAATGTGTCAGTTCTATATAAATCACTCTGTATCATCACTACTTAGAATTTCCTGACCCAACTGACCTGTGACTCGCATAGAGGGAGCAGGTATATAGAGGAAAGGGCTGTCAGCTTCGAAGCCTGGATACTGAGCGAACCTTAGTGTAATCAGCTTGTGTTGATCGGGAACGCGTCTAGCTGGAGTTAAGCGTAGCTAATAGCTCTCTCAAATGGACGTAAAACCAGGGTTCGCCCTCATAACACTTCAAGATAATCACAAACATTTGTGAAATATTTTATCCTTTATCGAAAATTACTGACATTCAACATTAAAAGCAACTTTCTTCAGTTACGCCCACATGACCTGTAGGCCTATATATTCTCCTCCAGACGAAACATGTTAGTTTCAAGCAGAGTTGCTAAACAGTGACCATTTATTTTCCGTATACCAGTCGTCATTTATTATTGATTAGAATCTTTCATCGAAGTCTGAATTTTTTTCCTTCTGCCGGAGATTTTAAAATATGACCTTTGTACACGTGAATTCGCATTATACGTGTGGCTGCCCTGGTTTCACGTGATGTTATTGATAAACCTCAGGCACGTGCGGGATGTCTGCCCCTCTCTATCTCTCTCTCTCACGTTCACATTCACAGGAGGTGTACTTAGTTTGATGACTTGATATTGATTTTTTTTTTTTTTTTTTTTTTTAAGATTCGACAATAGCACTTTGGTAAAAAGAATTTAATCTTTCTTGCTTCCCGAAAAATGATGTCAAGCATAATTATGAGGTTTTGAAACTCACCGCTATATTTTTATTTATATTCTTCTGACAAATGACAGTTGAGCTTCTGCAGACAAACATTCACGATTTCCTGCAAGACCTGCCTGGTATTACATCAAGACAGGTAATAGTTTCTGACGGACAAATTTACTTAGACTTTTTATTTCCTACTTATTTAAGCTGAATTTTAAAAATAAAGTTAAAAAAGTGGATCCAATCTAACCCATGCATGGATAATATGTTCCTCCGCGGGCACTAAACTAACCATAAACTTAACATGAAGCTTAACAGTGTCCTGTCAATTGTTATGCAGTATATTGGAAACGGATTTGTTAGCCGTATAGAATAGATAGAAAATAAAAGCTCTTTCTTGCCAGCGCTGAAGAAATAAAGACGGTAGGAATGAATTATGGCCAGCCCTTACGTTGGGCACATTGAAGAGCTTTCTGTAGGATGTAAGGGAAAATTGCCTCGTCATGTAAAAGGCCGACGAAGTGGCTGTTACATAAAGAGTGGTCGATAATCCATTCTTTACTCTAGACTTAGATATATTCAAGGCTTAGTCGCGAATTCATTTCAGGCGTTCGCTGTACGCGTTTCTGCTTTAACTTCGAACTTGCCATCGCTTCTTCGTAAATCGAATTAGATGGATGGTAGAATCTTTGCTCTATTGTCTGGAATCACTATACTTCCCATGTTCCCGGTTTTTAATCCTACTTATACCTCCGACATCTTCCACTTTAATAGTTTTTTTCAACATATACAGTGTACGATTATTTAGTCGTGACAGTCGCCGACAATGTGCGCCTGGGTCAGGCGAGCCCATTAAGTTACGCCAAGGGGTGTTCAGGTTAGTCAGTCGCTTGTATTCAGAGCGATTGGATGTCACGCATGCGGTAGAGCGGTGTGTTCCCAGTACAATTAAGCTGTACTGCATTTCTTTACTGACGACTCGCTCCTATCTCTACTCCGGAACTCTCCCCACTACTCCTATTATCTCCCCTCTTTCGCGTCACTGAGCTGTCAGGACTAAACAATCGGTCTGTTCAATCACTCATTCATTCATTCATTCATTCATTCATTCATTCATTCATTCATTTTATTCCATAGATCTTACATCAGCAATGAAACTTTAAGATGTGGAACAAGTCAAAATTTTACAATATTACAATTACAATTTTTATAAAATTTTACAGTTTTACAATTTAGTAATTTTCTACAATTTTTACAATGTTGTGCAATTTTTACAATATTTTGGCGATGTAGTGAGATGTGGTGAGGTCCGAGGATTCGCCAAAAGATTACCCGGCATTTGCCTTTAGGTTGGAGAAAACCTCGGAAAAACCCAGCCAGGTAATCAAATCAAAGGGGTTGATGCTAATGACTCGCCATAGACCATCCGCCTTCAGTCCCACGGCTGGGGAAAACCTCGGAAGAAACCATTCAAAGAAATCAAAGGGGGATCCAACCCAAGCCCGAACGCAGCTCCGGATCAGCAGCCCAGCGAGTCTGCCGGCTGAGCTACATCGATGGCTGTACTAAAAATATACAATACATAGCAATCAGATTATTAAATTTACAAACGCACACGATCATTCATCAGTTGAGCTATATGTATAATACTGAAAAAGTAAGTTAATTAAATTAAATTAAATTAAATTAAATTAAATGGTGAACAATAAGTAATCTCATTAATTTCAAGAGGTTATTTTTTGAGATGTTTCAAACAAGATAGTTTAATACAATTTTTTTCGCTTTAGCTTTCTTTTCGATAAAAAAATTGTTTTTTATGGAGCATTTCATAGCGTGTTTTGGGGAAGACATTAATCCAATTCCCAATATGATCAGTAAATTTAAGAGAGCAGTGTATTATGAAATTATGATAATAAACTGACGACAACAACCACAACCATACACAAAATATTCAATCACTCAACACAACACAAACATGCTGCATTTCGAACCATGGTACACAGACTACTCAACATATGAATGAGACAGCAAGACTAGAAAGAAGAAATAAATACCATCAAATACATAGCACAAGAAAATGCATACTCGTACAACTCCAATATAATAGACAACGTAATAAAAAAGACAATACATAACTACAAGAAACATAGAAACACAACACAAACACAAGAACAAAAAAATACATCACATTAACATACGAAAACAAAAACAAGATCGTATCTTCATTCAAGAAATTAAACTACAACAGAATACAGAACACTTTACAAAAGTATCTCAATACACAACCAACACAAACAAATACAACTTAACAGGAGTATACAAATTCACATGCAATAGCTACAACAACTTCTCCATCGGACAGACGGAAAGATCATTTCAAACACGTTATAAAGAACACATCACAGCCATAACCAAACCACATAACACATACGCACAACACATCACAAACGCCAACAACACCTGCAGCAACATAGACACAGACATGGAAATTCTACACATCCAATCGGAAAACCAGAAACTAACACACTAGAACAATACGAAATATATAGACACACACAAAAGCACAATCACACAATGAATTTCAGAACACACACATACTGTTTGACTCCACACTACAAAACATAAACGCGCCCCCACCGGGAGTGAAGACACCAGAAGACGCAAGGACCTCGGAGTTCTGAAGATTGCTCTCAAGCTAAAACTAGTCAACTTGGTACTATTTATACCAATTTATGGACTGAGTCGTTGCCCAGGGTGCGCCATCTACGCTACACTCGCTTGTTCCCAAAATAATTATACAGTACTTAATTATTCTATCTTGTTTTCATGAACAAATAAAGTTACTATCCGTTAAGGGTGAAAGGAATAAGTCCAATTTAATACCCCACATATGATCTGATATGTAAACTGAAATTGAGACTGGACGATTTATATGTAAATCTGTATACCTCATTTCTCTGTCACTCCGTTGCTCTCTTACTAACTCCCATTGACACCGAATGCCGGCTGTAATTAAAAATATGAGCCATCCTACCTAATTCACTTTTCATAGTTGAGTACAACTACTGCAGTAGAAGTCTATCAAATACAGTGGATAATAATGTTAGACAGAAATATGTCTATAGAAGATAAATAACTGTATTTTTATCTACAGTAATCTCACTAGAGGTTTTGATTTATCTACAGAAAGTCAAAACTCGAGTAGTATTTAATAGACTATTACACAATTAGAAATAAGCGTATAAAGATTAGAAGAAATAAAGTATTCTAATAAAATAAATTATTAATAGACATACAGTATGATTATTTAGTCCTGACAGTCACCGGCGATGTGTGCCTGGGTCAGGCGAGTCCATTTAGTTACGCCAAGGGGTGTTTGGGTCAGTCATTCGCTTCCCTTCGGAGCGATCGGATGTCATGCGTGGGGTAGAATGGTATGTTTCTAGTACAATTAAGCTGTACTGCATTTCTTTACCGACCGCTCGCCCTCATCTCTACTCCGGAACTCTCCCCACTACTCCTATTACTTCCCCTTTTTCGCGTCGCTGACCTGTCAGGACTAAATAATCAGTTTGTACAGAATATGTACTAAACCGTCTTGAAAATGTATTATTGTACCATCCCATATCAAACTATTCCGCTAGATAGCAGTAGTGTGTTATGACCAGCTGTTCTCTTGTTACCAGTTGTGCCAACTATACAATTTTTGTTGAACTATATGGACGATTACTAGTCAAGGAGGCTTTCTTGTTTCAGTTTCATTTTTATTAAAACAGTTGCATTCCACTTCAATTATCAATATATATTGAACAACCTCTGATATGTAACTGTCCATAATCTCATACAGTAAAAGCTATAACATAACCTAAATAATATAAACAAGATGATAGAAAAGTTTTAATGAAGGTTGATGAAATAAACATGAATTATTTTAAAATGTATAATTATTGAAAGTAAAATGTTGGCAAACAAAGAAACAAATGCTACGGTGGTGATAAAGAGAAACAAATGCTAGGGAAATGATAAACATTGTATTATAAACAGCCATGATTCGTTTAAACACGTCGTTTCGTACTGTTTTATTGGTCAAAAGTAGAATGACGTAGTAAAAGTGTAATAGTCTTAATCGTAAGTGCTAGTTTGAACCAATAAATTATTGAGATTTGCGATAAATTAATTAGTTTAGGAAATTGTATATTTATTATGTAAAACTACTTTTGTATATAGATCATTTTTTTAAATTATTAAGTTTTGTACTTTTGTGAACTAATATCAATAAATCTATCACTATCAGAGTAATAGTCTTAATAATTAGACATGGATTTGAGAGCTATGCCAACCTGGAATTTCGTCATTACATTCCAGAGACCATACCACAGCCACATTCCGCTCGCTGTTCTTGGTGACAATTCCAGAGATTCTCAGACCTGCTGGAATTTACAGTTTATATCAATATTATAACAAACTCTAAATTAGCTACAATGATAATCCTATTTCTATTATATACTTTGAGGTTTAATCATAATTTGACTGGCTTCCGGAAAATTAAACATGTTTTACAATATACTTAGGCGCACTTTATGCAACTACGTTCAAACTAAGTTTTAATTTACAATATTGTTTAATCTAATGGTTTAAACTACAATAGGTTTTATCCAAGAAGTTTAATCTTTAGGCTTTACTATTTGAAACTAGTTAAACATTCAACTAGGCATGTTTAAACCTTCATTTAATGTAAACCATTTGAGTAATAACAACAAATTGATATGCCATTCGACTAATTGAGGTTATGTTAGTACAACTAGTTACAACATTGTAACCCAGCTTTGTATGAAATGGGAAAAGAAATTTATAAATGAAAATAAATTAATTTAATATAATAATAATAATAATAATAATAATAATAATAATAATAATAAAATAATAATAAATGGGCTGCTGCCAGGAAGTCAAAAAGAGGATAACAATGGCCAAGGAAGCTTTTAATAAAAAAAGAGCATCTTCTGCGGACCTCTGGAAAAAGAACTAAGGAAGAGACTAGTGGAGTGCTCTGTGTGGAGTGTGGCATTGCATGGGGCAGAAACATGGACATTACGACGAAGTGAAGAGAAGGGAATGTAAGCATTTGAAATGTGGATATGAAGAAGAATGGAACGTGTGAAGTGGACAGACAGAATAAGAAATGAAGCTGTGTTGGAAAGAGTGGGTGAAGAAAGAATGAAGCTAAAACTGATCAGGAAGAGGAAAAGGAATTAGTTGGGTCACTGGCTTAGAAGAAACTCCCTAATGAAGGATTCACTGCCAAATAATGACGTCACCCCAATATAGTCTATGCAAATTTAATCCCACCTCCGCAAGCTCTGGGACAGAATACGGTTTCTACAAGTGACTGTATAAATGACGCACGTCTTGTATCAATAGCCATGGAAAGTTAGTAGCTTCGTAGATAAAATATTTTGGTCTATATTTATTATAAAATTTTAAATTCGTTTTGGCAAATACTATCTGCAATCATGGAACTCTGTAATCTTTCATTTTGGACACTGTAGGGCTATATTTTTATTGTACTTTTATAAGGTTTCTTTGTCAATGATTACTGACATAGAAATTTAAACTCAGCATGTACTGTAGTAAGGCGTCATAAAATAAGTAATGTAAATGTATGGCAGTAGCTACATGACGCCGACAGAAAGAAGAAAATGTTTTTGCTATTATCCATACACGGCTGTTACGTGAAAAACGTGTATTCTGAGCCGCTGACATGCAAGCATGTTGCCCTTTCTTTTGACACTGCCAGAGGTCACGAACACACAAATCGCGTATTTCGTGCGACGTCTGCTGTGCACGTTGTTCCAGGGCTTTGCCACTTCGATCCGATGCTACAAGTCCTACGCATTTCTACATTCCTCGAGGAAGAAAAGGTTTGAGAACAACGAGGTTACGATTGAGAGACCAGACGTAATAGAAACGGAACTGGGACCAGCTCAAGCCGTGAATGTTGTTGATGACCAGACGTAATAGAAACGAAACTGGGACCAGCTCAAGCCGTGAATGTTGTTGATGACCAGATGTAATAGGAACGGAACTGGGACCAGCTCAAGCCGTGAATGTTGTTGATGACCAGACGTAATAGAAACGGAACTGGGACCAGCTCAAGCCGTGAATGTTGTTGATGACCAGGCTTCGAGACTTTGGACCCGATTCAATAAGTTTACTGTGCATGTACTATAGGTTGTTGACTCGCTGCAGGTAGTGAAAGGTAGAGATGTGTTGAGATAACAACGTTGCTATTTAGAGTAGAGTACGGTAGTATGAGGAACACACATATATGTACATTCTGAAAGTAAATGTACATTACACAATGACAATGTCAAAAGAATGTGAAAAGAATTTTATGCTCCTGTCTTTTATTAGCATTTGTGTTTAATTATACACAATGTTAATGGTGGAAATAAAGATGTAGCAATTTTAATTTCTTCATTTATCCTATTGATCGTCTTTAGAAATTGCAGTGACAGTATCGAATTGCAATGCACTACAAGATACATTTTCAGGGTCTCAAACGTAAATCTTTTTCGGTGCTTTGGAAAGCTACATTCTACGTCGCATGACGTAATAGGAACATAACGAAAGGAGAGAGGATGTCCGATCTTTAATGAAACCATGGTCGAGAATATCCACAAGGGGACGTGCTCCCCATCGGCAACATGAAGATCAACTCTATGTCTGAGTTACGACGGCTGGCCGGCGTCAAGAGCATGGGCGATGCGGAATGCCCCACGCTGCTAGACATCGAGATCTGCAACGAGCAGGACGACCCCAGGGAGCGCCCCAACTTCGGCGTCAAGTGCAAGATCTTCGAACTGGACGCTTGCCAAGGCATCGGAAAGGTGTGTCTGGTGTACCTTCACAAGAGCGGGTGCGAATCCGATCTAAAACGAGAGGACCCCAAGATCTGGCTGCTGGACAGAAGTTTCGAGTGGCACTACCTGGCTGCAGACTTCACGCAGTACTTCCGCATGATGCTGGTACACCAGGGTCTCCCCCAGTGGCAGTTCAAATTCACGCCCATGGACCATTATTATGAAATTAGTTTACAATGTTATACTTATCGCATGAGCTAATATATGAAGAAACAGTAAAATAAAAACATTCATAGTATTGAAAAAAAAAACATCATGGCAGTCTCTAAGAGACATTCCTTTATTCTCGGGTGACTCTATGTCCACTAATTTGCTGTTTATATTACACAATGTTCCATATCCGTTATTTTTACTTAAAATTGATTTCCACTTCTATTTTACACGGTCAGTAACCGGTGTAGTTGGTGTCTCATTAATTCTCTGTGTCATTTCCTCAACTAATTTGAGGGCTTCCGGCATCTCTTGCTCTGACTTTTCTAACCGTGTAATAGCTTCAGACACAGTTTGAAAATAGGTTTGTATGAGAACCAAATTATTCGTCAGAACCTTCAAATCCAGAGCGTTTCCTTTGCGTATTTGTTGGCATTCATTCTACAGTACCCCCACCCACTGTACGCTTTACCACTATACTCAGTACGCCGTTATGCGGATTTCTCACTGAACTGCTCTATTGGGTCCGAAGTCTCGAAGGCTGTTGATGACGGTGATGATGATGATGATAAGAAATTGTTACTCAGAGATATTCATTACAATTCGTGCTCGAGACACATTTCACCGTTAGGCCTATTTTCTGTAAGGACAACTATTCGTTTTTTTTTAATTATATTCTTGAAATTTGTATTTACTCACATTTCAGCAAATACTAATGCTTGAGTTCATTTAAATCATTTGCATATTGATCAATTCATTGTTGTATTTTGGACACGGTAGCGCAATTGCAGACAATGGAAAATTGTTTTCAGCCATTCCGGGCAAACTAGAAATTCAATCACAAAGTATTTTTCAGAAATATATGTTTATTATTAGTCTAAGACCGTGATGTCAAAGCATGCGCATTTTTTGACCTTAACGTCGTGCGCGGGCATCAAGCGCTAGGTATGCAAGGAGAAACAAGCAGCCTGTTGGATTAAGAAAACAGTGGTGCACAAACTTCAAACGGAACGTGAAATTTTATGTCGTTATTTTTATATGGCTTCTTTCTGTTTGATATTTTCTATATTGTCTGTAAAACAAAGTACTAACATCAATATCTTAATATTGCACTTGTGTTTTAAACGTTAATAACATAATAAAATGTTAAGAAAAAATACTCACATAAATTCCATAGTAGTACAACTATACTGTACTAAGCGAATGAAACACATCATTTATAAAGAAAGTGATATCCCCCCCCCCAAAAAAAAGAAGATTGCGTATGATATGATAAGTTGGAATTGATATTGGTGGTATCTTTAGGCTTATAAATCAATGAACTAATCAAAACAATATTATAGTACAAAGCAAAGTTACCTATTTACTGCATATGTTTTAAGTGTAACTAATATTCCATAACAAAACTCTTATGGCATTATGCTTTTAAGGTGATATTGGTGAGCTTCCTATTATCAGAAAATTAAATTGTTTTCTCGAAACTTGCTGAAGCTATAGAGCTGACATTTTTACAACACATGGGTACATATCTTTTGCTTATGATGTAATGGTAGTTGCTTTGTTAATTGAATTCCTTACAAACATTTTCCATGAGAATATTTTCAAAATTTGTAATACATTATCTTCAGTAATAGCTAAGTATTTATGGTATATTAGATTTACTAAAACATTATTTCAGTACCTGTAAGGCTACTATATAAATAGGCCTATATCTCAAAATTTCATTTTTCTATAAACAAAGTTGAGAAAATATTCCTTTTGAATTAAAAATCTTGTGAAAAATGAGCATCAAAATTAAAACTTACTTTCTTATAATGCACTTATACTTCTCAGACAAATCTAACAATTAACATGGACACAGTTTTAGTAAGTTCTCTTCCCTCTATCTACTGAATCAGTGCTGGCCATCCCTGTATATAGCTCGATGAAGCGACATATACTACCTCTTTTGTCTCTCTCTTTCCTTTCCGCTGTCAGGTTCGCCTGAGCTCTAAAGCGCGCGCTTCGCCTATGGGCATAAATTGACATCACTGGTCTAAGACATAGATAAGACTCTACATTTAAATATTATAATGTTTTATTTTCAAAAGTAAAATATATTACAAGTTTTGTGAGCATTGAATCTAAATGGTCTTGGCTGGGTAATAGGTACTGTTTTGTTTCCCTAAGTTTGCAGAACTTACTCATAGCGACTTCTGCTGTTAATGTATGTTTTTCAAGGAGTTATTGTTGAAAAAATATGTTGAGAATTTGCACTGTTAAGGCTCGTAACACACTACACCGAGAACTATGAAATATGTAATATGTGTGGAGACAGCTAGCAATCCACACTACAGTGAGAAATATGTTGCTACACAGTGAAGTAATCTCTGTTAGATAATTAAAATACGAATTTTATTACACCATACGGAAGGCAGTTTGATCAAAGATCTTGTAGATCTTGTATACACGGTCTTTGGATTTCATATGCGCTGATAGAAATAAAGTTACATTTGAACATCTAACTTTCTATTTAATGTTCAATTTCATTCACGTAATATAAATTTTATAGACCACAATTAGGTTATGTTATCTGTGGTAACGGGAAATAAAGGCGGTAGGATAGGTATGTTTTAAAAAAACCGCTAGCCGACCAATGTCAGCTATGCCTTATTTCGAGCGTTACTCCATGCTAAAGGAAAGCATTTTCCATAGCTCGACAAACGCATTACATATTTCTCGCTGTAGTGTGTAACGGGCCTTTCCAGAGCTCCAGGATCAAGGAACTTTTTGCTCTGTACTATATTCTTTCTGTCATTTATTTTCAGCCTTTGGGTTAATAACAATTAATCTTACAGTTCCAATGAATATTTTGACTTAGAAATGTCACAGTTGTTTTTAAACTGAAAAAATGAAGGACATAAACTCATCTGTAACATCCGTGACAAAATATGTGTAACCTCCTTAACATGGAAGAAAGAGCTATAAAATATTTTATGCTCGACCACGCCGAAATGTAGTAATTATACACCTGGTAGCAGTCCTTTAATGCATGTCATTAAAGTGCACCTATTCATTAAATTTTAGGTTTTCGATTATTCTCGGATATGCAATCGAAAGACGAGGGAAACGTCACGGAGGCTGGAAATCCAATACTGTCGCAGAAGGTTATGTTCTGTTACTATAATAATTAGAGTTAATTGTAAATAATATTCAAATAAATTCAATTTATCATCTCGTTTTTTTTAATTCTAAATCAATTTCCAGGTTATACATTCTCCGCATTACATCAAGATCAATGATATTTATGTCTCGGAAAAAATCAATACTTTCGCGTTTGCGCACATCTCACAATTTACGAGATATTGCACAAGGTCAGTTCCGCTCCCAAGTCAGATAAGAATAACATGAATACTTCTGAATAATTTCAAGTTATAAATATGGTCGAGCATAAAAAGTCGTATGAAACTTGCCTATAATGGTAATTAAGACGCTCGTATGAAAATTATAAAACTAGCTTGCGCTCGTTTCATAAACAAACATACTTGCTTCTTAATTACTATCATTATAGGCTCGTTGCACAATGTACTATACCGATTATGTTTTTGTGAACTAATTGTATGCCAGTAGATTATAGCTTTCACATGAACATTATGAGAATGAATCTCTTTTCTTTTGGGACAGAGACCCGAAGTTTACATTTTTTGTTAATAATGTGTGAAGTGAGTTCACAAATCTTGTCACAGCAGCATATAAGGCCCAGTGACATGATTTTAATTTTCAATGCTCACAGCATTTATGTTTCTGTTTGAATATTTCTTTGAAGTAAAATATTATAGGGTAACTATGAAAGTATGCTATAACATTATTTAAAAATTGCTAAACGTCTCCAGTTCAAAGAAAGAACGTTTCATTTCTTTCGTGGAACTTATTACACCCGGTTACCTTATTTAAAATAATAAATATGTAATTTTATTATGCAGTAATAACAAAATATATTATTCTTGCAATATCAGAGGAATATTTCTTAAGTTTTCCGTTCAAATGCATTTAATTCCTCACCCATTAAGCCTATACTACTCCGACCAGATATTTCTTCAAAAGCCGGTGATGTCGTCGAATTAGAAATGTTTTGTAGTTGTCAGATTTCCTTTTCCGACAATACTTACTTACTTACTTACTTACTTACTTACTTACTTACTTACTTACTTACTGGCTTTTAAGGAACCCGTAGGTTCATTGCCGCCCTCACATAAGCCCGCCATTGGTCCCTATCCTGAGCAAGATTAATCCAGTCTCTACCATCATATCCCACCTCCCTCAAATCAATTTTAATATTGCCTTCCCATCTACGTCTCGGTCTCCCCAAAGGTCTTTTCTCCTCTGGCCTCCCAAGTAACACTCTAAGCATTTCTGGATTCGCCCATACGTGCTACATGCCCTGCCCATCTCAAACGTCTGGATTTTATGTTCCTAATTATGTCAGGTGAAGGATGCAATGCGTGCAGTCCTGCGTTGTGTAACTTTCTCCATTCTCCTGTAACTTCATCCCTCTTAGCCCCAAATATTTTCCTAAGAACCTTATTCTCAAAAACCCTCAAATTCTATTCCTCTCTCAAAGTGAGAGTCCAAGTTTCACAACAATACAGAACAACCGGTAATATAACTGTTTTATAAATTCTAACTTTCAGATTTTTTGACAGGAAACTAGATGACAAAAGCTTCTCAACTGAATAATAACAGGCATTTCCCATATTTATTCAACGTTTAATTTCCTCCCGAGTGTCATTTATACTTGTTACTGTTGCTCCAAGATATTTGAATTTTTCCACCTCTTCGAAGGATAAATCTCCAACTTTTATAGTTCCATTTCGTACAATATTCTGATCATGAGACATAATCATATACTTAGTTTTTTCGGGATTTACTTGCTTCAAGTAGAATTTCCGCGTTTTCCCTAATCGTTTGCGGATTTTCTCCTAACATATTCACGTCATCCGCATAGACAAGAAGCTGATGTAACCCGTTCAATTCCAAACCCTGCCTGTTATCCTGAACTTTCCTAATGGCATATTCTAGAGCGAAGTTATAAAGTGAAGATGATAGTGCATCTCCCTGCTTTAGCCCGCAGTGAATTGTAAAAGCATCAGATAGAAACTGGCCTATACGGACTGTGCTGTAAGTTTCACTAAGACACATTAAGACAAAGAGAATAGAATTATTATTTCATTTAAAATACATAAACATTTTTCATCTTGAAGCATAGTCTCTTCGAATATGCTTACTGTTATCATAGTGTCCTGCCCAAGGGCAGGTCATTCCCAGTAACAAAATAGACTTAAACTTCGGAGAAAGTTATATTGCGGAAGTTTAATGCTGTCCACTACAGTCGCCCTCTACCGCTCATGCAGTCACTCCAGAGCTTGACCCTCATCATCACACATTTCGTCCTGGTGAAATTTCTTCTGAAAGTTTCTCGCACAAGAACTGACGGAAACTGTGAACAACTCCTGTCGTGCAAGATAATTAATCACCGCCAGCAGAGGAATGTAATATGGCGTCAATGATACTGGCGTTAGCAGATTCCCAGGCTCATATCTCGCTGCAGAGGAAGTTGAAAAAAATCTATATGCACATAAGGATATAAGTTTTCTTTGAATAGTTTCCAATTTGACCGAATCAATAATAATAATAATAATAATAATAATAATAATAATAATGATGATGATGATGATGATGACGACGACGACGACGACGACGACGATGATGTAATATGTATGAATTAAGCATTTTTCCGAGCATTTTATGCACCTAGAGACCGGAGAAAGAGATTTAGAATTTCTAGTGTACAAAATTTTATGACCTCTCAATTCTTTAGAAGGAATACGAAAGCTGGCCTTAGACTACTTATGAAAGATTCACAGACAATGTCACTCTTGATGACCTTACAAAAGAATAAGTAAACAAGTTCATGTCGTCTAGTGTATGTTTCGACATTTGAAATGCGTTTAGTTGCAGACTCAGATACATTATTATTATTATTATTATTATTATTATTATTATTATTATTATTAATATTATTATTATTAATATTATTGTTATTATTATTATTATTATTATTATTATTATTATTATTATTATCATCATCATCGTTATTAGTTATGACTATCACCATTGCTATCTGTGTTTTCTTTATTTTTTTTCTCTTCTATTAGCTCGATGAGAGCTCTAGAGTGTTCTTTTGACCCTGTTGACCTATCTAAAGGGCTTTAATTTAATTTGTATTATTTTCATCAGTGTTTGTATTTCTTTTTTGTATTTATATGTGCTATCTTGTAGGATGAAAGGGAAGGCCTTATGGCCTTAATCCTGTCAGATTAAATAAATACATACATACATACATACATACATACATACATACATACATACATACATACATACATACATACATACATACATACATACATACATACATACATACATACATACATACATACATACATACATACATAAATAAATAAATAAGTTTGCAAGGAACCAAGGATTTTTTTATTGTTGGTGCTTGTATTTATTTATTTATTTATTTATTTATTTATTTATTATTTTTCTAATAATTGTAACATAAAATATAATATATACAGAAAAACTTTAGCTCGCCCCTGAAAGAGTAGAACTCGTGCTCAGGGGCGGAATCCTGAATTGAAATTAATAATTATACAATACAATTTGTCTTATGTCTACTGTGCAATAATAGTATATAAATTTAAATTTAGAATTTTTCAATTTTTATAAAATCCATACATAACTTTTTAAATTTAATACTAGAACTATTATAATTGACAAGATTAGGATATTTAAATATACATTTCTTATATATTCTTGGGCCTAAATTATTACTATGATTAAATACTGTAACAGTGTTGCATTTTGGTTCAAAACAATCTTAAATAATTCATACCTTTTGTTTCATAACTATGAGAATACTATTCAAAATTATTACGATTTTTATGTATGAATTTTATTAATACAATATAATAAATTTGTCACACGTTAAGTACATTAAAGTCTAGAAACAAATTTTGAGATGGAAAATCAGCAGGTTTATGAAGACATATTTTAATTATTTTCTTCTGTAATAAATAAAGTGGATTAAAATTGGATTTAAATTAGCTACCCCATCCTATAATTCCATACATAATTACCGATTGAAATAAAGTTAAATATTTTGTGCTTAATAAATTTATTGAGAAGTAATTCCTCAATAAAACAATAGTAATATGCGTTACAAGAGCGGTATGTTGAAGTTTTCATGTTCGAGGAAAAGTTTGAAAAAGCGAAACGTTGTTGAGCTTTTTTAATTTCCGAGAATTGAAAGAAAACATACCGCTTATCTATCGTACATTATTTTGTGCGAAGATCATTTATTACATACCTGAAAGAGGAATTTATAATTAGTTGCAATGAAATCTCCGTCTTGGTTTCTGTTCAATGACGGCAAATTTGCAAAACAAAAATATCTATCTTCAACATTGTTGCTTTAAAATGTTTTCTGTGTTTACTATACTCCAGCAGGCCGTGTTATACGTCTGTCTTTTTTTCCCCCAGTCTATGATGAGTCTGGAATCTTGTTGATTTTTTCACGGCTTCCTTAATGTTACTTGCATCACGAATGCAGTAACTTTAGTGGAGTTGTAGAGTTTACTTAATTTTTGCAAATATTTAAAAGCAATAATTAACAGTGCAATTTAGGTGAAATTGCAGTGGTAAGTTTCCAATTTATAATATTATTACTATATTGAACGTCTCTAAAATTAATAAGTAATGTTAAAAGCCTAAAGCAGTAAAATCAATATGTCACTTAAGCGGTAAGAAGAGGGAATTTGTTATGTGTGTTAGGTTGGGAATACTGAATGTGGAATTTTAGACTTTCCGCGGATTGGTTTTGTGCGGAAAGCAAGCAAATACGCACGATCTCGCACAAAATAATATACTATTTTACGTATTTTGGAACCAATACTATTCTTTCATCTTAAAAATCCATGTGATGTATCTGGCTTTGGACCATAACAGTGCTATAGTAGTTGTAGAATCAAATGAAGACATGAAATATAACATTAATTCATTTTCGGAAAAAAAATTGATGTATCTGATTTTGCAAATACACGCCTCAAATAATCAGTATTTACCTCATAGTTAATATCAGAGGAGGTTGGTGTACATTTTCTTTGAATAGTTTTCAATTTGACCGAATCAGTAGTTGTAAGAAAATAATAATAATAATAATAATAATAATAATAATAATAATAATAATAATAATAATAATAATAATAATGTAATATGTACGAATGATGATTTGAGACTGTTCAGTAATATGATGAATGTGTGCAACCGACTTGCACGCCGCTGATATGTTTCAAGGCATGAATTCTCGCAAAATTTGAATGTCCTTATTACGTAAGCATGTGTGGGTGTCCCTACACGAAATGCCATGTCTTACAGAGAGGTTCATGACTGCATTTGTTATCGATTTACGTCGAATGTTATGGCGACTAATTTA
This sequence comes from Periplaneta americana, assembly GCF_040183065.1. Classification (NCBI taxonomy): domain Eukaryota; kingdom Metazoa; phylum Arthropoda; class Insecta; order Blattodea; family Blattidae; genus Periplaneta; species Periplaneta americana. The sequence continues at coordinate 172,727,315 of NC_091121.1, read as the reverse complement.
CCCAATAGGAAGTCGCTCAGGAAATTACAGACGTTGCTTATCGACTGTACTCAATAGCGCTCGTTGCCAGGGAAGATTGTGTCTCTGATAACAGATATATTGTACTTCACTTACATGGTAATGGCATACGAAATGAGACTAGATTTTTTTAATCCACGTTATTTTACGTTTTTAAAATTTATATCAAAATTACTCAATCTCTTTAAGCACAATTAGAATATGTAATTAATTCCTCTCTTCCTATATGGATTCAAGACCATAGACACATGTAATAATAATAATAATAATAATAATAATAATAATAGTAGTAGTAGCAGTAGCAGTAGTCTGTCCGGTGCGTTTACCTACCATTATCTTTTTACACTCGTACCAGGAGGAGAACTTTTACGAGCTTCTGTCATAAATAACTATTAAATCACATCCGTGAATTATTATTTTTTTACTCACTCTCTCTAAGACAACCAACATATAGTAACAGATAAAGTCGTACAGTCGTGCATTGTATTACTTGAGACAGGGAAATGAAAAACTCCCTAATTCCAATAAACAAAATTTTACAGGAGAGAGAAAAAACTTATCATCTGTCTTACTAACTTTAAATATTATACATTTACATATTAATATTTTGTAAAATTACATACTTTATGAATTAAATACTTTTTTTTTCAGTAGGTTATTTTACGACGCTTTATCAACATCTTAGGTTATTTAGCGTCTGAATGAGATGAAGGTGATAATGCCGGTGAAATGAGTCCGGGGTCCAGCACCGAAAGTTACCCAGCATTTGCTCATATTGGGTTGAGGGAAAACCCCGGAAAAAACCTCAACCAGGTAACTTGCCCCAACCGGGAATCGAACCCGGGCCACTTGGTTTCGCGGCCAGACGCGCTAACCGTTACTCCACAGGTGTGGACAATTAAATACTTCAAAACCTAAATTATTACATTATCTTATGCTACAATTTGAAATAAATACCTGCTGGAGTTAGTGGTTTTCTGACTTCCACAGTGTATGAATTAAGCAAAGTGAATAGATATGAAATATGTGAAGAAAAAGATAAGTATATCATAATTCCCTTTTAAACATTGGAATATACGAGAAAATGGAAGTTTATTATTAAGATTAGCATTGCTACATTTCTTAAAATTTCAAATATATGAGACAGAAAATCAAAAATTACAGTAAAGCACATCAAAATACACAAATAAAACCACAAACAATATTAAAATGTTAACACGGTCTGATTCATGTTACAGATTCTGTTTTTTCTCTCACTCTCATTTTCTTCCTGTGCACCTGGATTATTACTGTCCAAAAACAGAGTTTGGTAATTCATCCTACTTTCCTCAGAAATAAACTGCATTAAATTTTGCAAGTCCTTTCGCCTTATTCTTTCAATGACAATGCTGAATTGTACTTTAGTTGACTGGGAAATGGTGCATCTGTATTGGGTTTCTGGAAGTTAAATCGACTCCATTTTGTGCCTTTCATAGTCTTACTTACATGGATTTCATAGATTTTTGTGAGATTCTGAATATCGTATCACTTAACTCAGCTGTTTGAGCGATAGTTTTGCCACCTACCGGGAAATTAAGCTTGGAATGCAAAAACTCTCTTATTCTGTAGAGTAAGTGGAGATTTGACTTCCACGAGTTTTAAAACAGCCCCCAGAATGCAGATGAATGTCGAAATTAGTGTATTCTTGCCTTCCACGCATGCGGGACAAATTAAAAAGCACCATGCCACCCATAACTCAATTTTGTAAAAAATAGGAGTTAGTGGATTTTTGATCTCCCTATCTTAATTCTTCACAAACAACACATTACAAAGAAAAGACGTGCAATTTAAAATTAAATTTAGATACCAATACTGAAATTTAGATAGCAGTAATGGATAAAATAATGTATAGCACACGACAGTAAACATATTTAATGAACTTTCCTTCGTGCATAGAGTCCAATGTTACTCTTTTATACTATAAATTGTTATTACTGTGTCTTCTAGAGATGAACAAAACTAACTGTCGCTCTCGCTCGCTGCGTTCGTTGCATTTGTCTTTCGAGTCTCGTCTTGTCATTCTCGTGCGCTTCGAGTCTCGCTCATAAATCTCGAAATAGCATTTGGTCGGCGTGGAAAGATTTCGTAACTTTGAATAACATAGATCATTGAAATAATTAACATTATAAATTTTTAAATGAGCCAAAAAGACGAAACAGAACAGTGTCTTAGTTATCAAAATGTTCTGATTCTATTATATGGTATTACCTATGGTTATATAAATAGAAAAAAAATTCTCAAATAGATTTGCATTTCTAAGAAACATAAAACATGACGTTAATATATTTTTACTTGAGATTGCACACTTAATCTCAAACATATGAAAAAAAAATCCTAGCCTTTTAATAAGGGCCTAGTAATTAAATAAAGATTGAGGAACGGATTATTGTACACTGAAAAGTAGATATATGATGTTTCAAATAGGCTACTTGATTGTTTATACATAATCAGTTGCCAAAGTAGATAAAAGTTCAGTCAGGTATAAACAACTGTGACGATGCAAGGCTCCTTGACGTTCGGAAGTGATAAATCTCGGCGTCTCGAAACATTCACAAGCAGTCTTTACGTCAAAGACTCGACGTATAGAACACTGTCGTGAGAGTTTTTCGCTTTGCGGGCGTTGTTAGTCTTGCTTTCTCGATCGTTGTTAATCTCTAGTGTCTTCGTATTTTAATGTAATTTTCTGTTTTTATTTAATTTCTCTATATCTTCTTGTTTGTTTATCTCCATTGCCTTTCCGGTAATTGATTTTTCTTTGTGCATGTATTTCATTCTCTACATTTACTATATTGCTATTTTTTTAGCTGGTTATTTAACAACGCTGCATCAGCTACTGGGTTATCTAGTATCGTTGAAATTAGTGACATCGAGATGGTAAGATGGTATTTCGTGAAATGAGTCCTAGGATTCGCTAAACAATTACCTGGCATTCATGCAACAGTTGAGGAAAACCTCGGATCAAACTCAACCACATGATCAGCCCAAGCGGGATTCTAACCCATACCCGAACATATCCGGATGAGTAAGCGGACTCTCGCTAAAGCCTCATCTACTCCAATGGCCTGCTTTCTTCTTGATTTATTATTTTATTGTTTTGCCATTTAACAACGCTCTATCAACACTACTGGGTTATTTAGCGTCGTGGAATTGGCGATAGCGAGATGGTATTTGCCGAGATGAGGCCGAGGATTCGCTATAGATTACCTAATATTCGCCTTATGGTTGGGGAAAACCTCGGTAAAAATCCAACCAGGTAATAAGCACAAGCGGGAATCGAACCCACACTCAAGCGCAACTCCGGATCAGCAGCCAAACTCGCTACCTCCTGAGTCATTCCGTGACTATTTTTTTATTTTGTTCCATTGTTGTCCATTTGTTTATTGATTATTTTTCAGTCTATACTTATTTATTTCTTTCTCTTCATTTATTTTATTTTCTTATTCTAGAACTTTCTTTGTTTCTTATTAACTGTTTCTCCTTTCTTTCTGGATTTTTTCATGTATTATATTTTTTTCTTTCTTCTCTCTTTCTTATCTGCTATTCGTTTCTGTTCTACTTTATATCTTCCCTGTTCTCTCTTATATATTTGTTTATTAATTTCACTTTATTTTTATTCTCCATTTGTTTATTATTCCATTTTATAGTTTCTTAACATCCTGATTCCCTTTTCCTCCCCTTCTCTCATCTATTTTGTTCTTTTACTGCTTTTCTATCTTTGCGATTTAGTGTGTATGTCAAGAGTCCATGCAATTAAATATATGATATGAATACAGCGTGCAATAATCTCCAGATGTCGTTCACATTTGTACTCTTTGAGCTATGGACTGTGTTAATAATTTCTCTCTGCTTTTAAATTGACGCGAGTTTCGAAAAAAAGTTCTTTGTGACTGCAAATAGAACGTTCCGGCAGCAATATATCTAGGTTTCTTTGCAGTACGCCCTCTTAATAGAGCTGAAGTAACGCTATCATAGTTAAAGTCGGGTTTATTCAGATGAAGTCGTTTGATAATCAACAAGATATGATTAGACATACTTAGTCAACGAGCCACTTCATGTGTTGAGATTGCTGATCTAGGAATTATCCCAATCCTTGTGGAGGTTTTGTGCATCATGTTTTTAATATTTCAAATAAAATATGACCTTATTTTATTAGAGAAGTGGTTTCATTTCAGACTCTTAGCGCGTGTACTCTTCTGTAAAAAAGAATATGTTGAACTTTTGTCGTTCTCTATTAAATTTGAGACCTTGCTAATAATACTCGAGTATTATACCACTCCCGATCTGCAAAAACTTATATTTCTGAGAGAAATCATTGTGTTTCGATTTCCCTTTTATCTTTAGTATATCTGACTTAATTTTAATCAAAAACGGATTATTTACATAGGTAAATTTAAATGTTTACCTTACAAATAACTTCAATTATACGCCGTTCACTTACCGGAAAACTATTTTAGTAAAGGGAGTGTAAAATAACACTGAACAACAAGAAATTTTATTATTATTTCATTGTACCTAAGTACATATGATATTTCCATGCAGATATTCTGCGTCATCATACGATGAAAGAGTAATGGAACGGAGAAAAATTCTCTCCGGCGCCGGGATTTGAACCGGGGTTTTCATCGAACAAGAAATTTGCTCCGACTTAAAACAATGCGTCCCTTATGGTCTGATGTGCGCTGAATCCGAAAATGCGTCCCTTTTCTTCGTATCACGTAAGCTTTTTAAGACAGCCTATACTATGGTTTCACTTTTCCCCCAGAGAATATCTGGCGCGGGTTGGGGGAATAAACCAAAACAAAAGCTAATGCATTTTATGGGTTTATGACTTATTTCCGGTTTCTTATGGTTGTTGGCATGTTCTTTTGTACTTCTAATAAATAAACAGATATTGGTACTTTCTATTAAGTAAATTTCATAACAGTTCAAAGTGATGTCTATGCAATGAACAAACACGGGTGTGGTTTTCAGTATTTAAAGGAAGAGTTTACCAGTTTGAGTGAAGGAAAATTAAAAGAGGGCATTTTCATCGGTCCACAAATTCACACAGTTACGGCTTACCCTTTGTTTGAGGAGAAACTTTCCGTTACAGAAAGAATAGCATGGCGCGCTTTCAAAGATGTTTGCTCCAGTTTCTTTGGAAATTCTAGGGCAGAGAAATGATGTTAAGTGCATATGAGAAAATGAAATGTAATATGTCTTTCAAAATAAACTTTTTACATTTTCATTTGGATTTCTTTCCTCCTAACTTTGGAGCGGTAAGCGACGAGCATGGAGAAAGATTTCATGAAGAAATATCTGAAATGGAAAGGCGATATGAAGGAAGATCATCATCCAGCATGCTTGCAGACTATTGTTGGTTTCTTGTAAAATACAGTCCCTCGTCTAGTTATAAACAGAAGTCATCTAGAAAATTATTTTAAATGTAAGTTCAAATTCCGAGATTTTTCTCATTATACGCATGAAATATTTTTATAGTTCTTGTGTTTTAAACTATATAATATCATTTTTGTATTCAGTACACATTTTTTAAGAATTATGAGGAATTTTGAATCCCTACTGTGTTGTAATTTCATCAGTAGAAGTGAAAAATTAAAAACAAATAAGTTTGTCATAGAAAATCAATTCATTTTTCCCGGGAAATGGTACGTAATGGAGCAATTTGGATTTTAAATTCAGATTTAGGACACACATATTAGTAATATTCACCTATTTTTTATTTCGAAGCAAGAAAAAAGTAAAAATTTCTTGTTCAGTATAATTGTCAGCTCTCTATTCATTACCGATTGTACAGAGTGACCCAAAATCTCTATACATAGGGAATCTCAGTTTAAAATAGAAATATCACATAATGTGCTCAATATAACGGCTTTCGAGATTCAGGCACAAGTCGGTGAATGTGTTCCAACTTGTTCCGATACAAATGCTGCAACATGTCCGTCATCGCATGGCAGGCATCGATGATAAGTTTTTTTTTATTTGGTTATTTTACGACTCTGTATCAACATCTAGGTTATTCAGCGTCTGAATGATATGAAGGTGATAATTCCGGTGAAATGAGTCCGAAAGTTACCCAGCATTTGCTCGTATTGGGTTGAGGGAAACCCCCGGAAAAAGCTTCAACCAGGTAACTTGTCCCGACCGGGATTCGAACCCGGGCCACCTGGTTTCGCGGCCAGACGCGCTGACCGTTACTCCACAGGTGTGGACTCGATAATAAGGACTTGTAGGTGAAGGGTGTTGGGGGAAATCAAGAAGTGTCCATTATAGCGACTTTATATTACACATCGCATTCTATAGGTGGCAACTGGTACTACAGAACTGTCGAATCACAGAAAAAATGTATAAAATTGTAAATGTTCGTGTAAGGTAACGTTGGACTTTTCGTACACTGATAAAAAAAAGGAATGTTCGAGTATTAAAATTTGTTTTTCTCGTTAATGATGTTTAGTGACATTCTCTGTTTACTCCCGTTACCTTTAAGATGTTACAAGTCCTGGATTTTCTCCTGGCAAACCTGCAACTTAAGGTGACCCAGAAGTAAAAATCAAGATGTATGAGATGTAGGGAGTGGGTTGCCCACATTGAACACACTATGTCAAAATTTTATCTCTACCTTACATTTCCCATGTCTGGAGGCTTTTAGGACATTCTGTATAACCTAAATTGTTCGAACAATAAAACACTGTGGATGTATAGTCGCGACGCTGTTATTCCCGGCGTGACTCCTCCTCTTTGCTTACGTCTTAGGAAGTGAAAGCTCTATAAAGTCTAGGTAGGTAGTATCGTTCGCCATTTTTGTTCTTTCGTTGCCAAGCTACCAGACGAGGAATCTATTTGCCGCACCGTTAAACATTATCATGTCGTATCTCCTATGATAATTAATCAAACGCACTGTAATTCAGCAAATACTTGAGTGGCAGATAATGTCCTCGTGTGCTTTCTGCGAACGTCAACGAAAGAACCAAAATGGCGGGCGATTATATTAAGTATTTATCGAGCCTGAGGAAATGCATAACGTCTACATCAGCAAATCACAAGACGCACACGTTTAAATGTGGCCGACCTGCAACGTGATTGGCTGCCGGAAATTAGAGCGGCGGGACTTTAGAGAGAAAGGGTCTGCGAGAAAACACCTAAATTTTGTGAAAATTACGTAGCAGACTGAATAAAAGTGTTTTCAACGATTGTCAAGTCATTATGGTTTAACTTTGTAACAATGCTTTATACACACGCTGTATGATACTCGATTGCGGATTTTAAAACAATAAGAAAGTGAGTCCTCTTTTTTTTATGGAAATATGAATTTCATAACAGAACTTGTATTTCATTTAAAAGCGAATTTTGCCGATATATTTTTTTTTTATTAATACTGCGACATTGAAATTCTATATACTTTTATTTAGGAAATAGTAAAATACAGTTTTTCAGGCCACCCTTTTGATGAACTCTGCTTTCCATGCAAATTTAATTAGCAATAGTGTGTACGTAGAACACGGTGAAGTTGTAGAATATGGAATGAAGGATGTCACGCCTAGGGAATTGTTATCGCGAAATTGGAAAAGCATGAGTGATTTTAGTGCCGAACGGATTATATTTGATTATTAAAGTGCTGGAGTGTAAGATGGCACAGCGATCTGTGTAATCCGCAGCTCTGTATTTAATCCCCCTCGTCGTTCCCTGCTGCTCTGTTTTCAATTTGCATAGGATTCATGATGTGGGGTTAGTTCCGCTCTCTTCTCACTGACTAGCTCATCGGGATCTCGTATTTATTTTGAAGTCTTCTGTCAACAATTATGTAGACATTTACTCTTTCTTCCTTCATATGTCCAACCTTGTTTGTAATTTATTATATTTTTCCTTTGTCGTTTATACCACTAGCAAAATTAATGTTCCCTACTTGAAGACAAAATCAGTCTTTGTACGATTGCATGGAAAATAAAAATTCCTTCGATGATTACACTTCTGAACACAGAATCACGTATTCGATGATGTGTGGTTATCAATAAACAGACTGATATAGGGTCAAGAAGGACTATTATGATTAAAAAAATGTATCTTTTGCTTTAATTTTTCTATCAAAGCATATACAAATTTGGAAAAATTAAATTATGTGCTACTTTAGACATATATGAAAGATTTGAAGTTAATATTTTTTATTTATTTGTAAGAGTAGATAAAATTAAAAGAAAAGCAATGCATTATAATAGCCGTATGTGTTGGCTATTCTGATACAGTGCTGTAAATCTGGCTACATTATATAGAGCAGGGATCTCCAATTATTTTTCATTGGGGTCCGGATGGTTGATAATACAGTATCGTAATAAAGGGGGCTTTTGGGGTCCAAACACTTGATTGGGTAAGACTTGGTGATCTATTACTCCGTAATTGTATAGAAGTATAGATATAGATATTAGAGTGCTGCAAAACAGCGCTTACAACCGGTTTATATTCGACCGGTTGCAGATCAACCGGCGAGGTTGGACATCCGTTCGAATATCCGGCCTTGAAACTGCTGCGCCTGGCTAGACAGAACCACAGATATAGAGGACAGAATACCAAGCGCATTTCACCATACAGGAACTCTGATGACATTTTGTAACTACACAAATCGAGTAATTGAAGGAAATTTACTTTTCCTAATTAAAAGAAGTGTTAGCTTGAAATTCTTAGGAAAATATTTGGGGCTAAGAGGGATGAAGTTACAGGAGAGTGGAGAAAGTTACACAACGCAGAACTGCACGTCCACCCGGGTGAGACTCGGACATTCATTAAACAAAACATTGGACCACTCCGTGAGAAGCAAGAGCTTCGCATATTGTCTATGGCGCCAGGCGTTCAGTAACAATATGTCTTTTCTATCTTTCGTAACCGGTTATGCACGACTCTAATAGATATAGAATAATTACAGGAAAAAGTAGCTACGGATATCCATGAATTAACATTGTACTTCCTTGCATTTTTTTTATTTCAAACAATACAGTGTGTATATACAAAAAAAAAAAAAAAAAAAACAAATTTTTAAATCAATGACATTTTAAATTCATTGACAATATACCTTTTAGAAATATAAAATGTATCCACCCAACTTCACCAGTGAGAGATGTGGCATGTCTTACTTTGTGAAATCTTTTCAAAGTCCGGAATGTATGAAGTTACAGTAATAGTTAAGCAATCCAGCAAGTGTTCATTCGTTATTCTGAATATGAAACATTTCTTAACAAAATTGATGTTGGAAAACATACTTACGTACACATAGGTATGTAGACGATCCAAACATTTCCAGCACATATTTTGAAAACTTACCTAATTTAGGGTATAACAGTGAGAGATAAGATGTGCATTGAAATAATTTTCAGCGTAACAATAATTGGTATTTATTTATTCATTAAAGACATCAGCTCAAAGAATTTTAGTGACCACAAGGGTCCTAAATACAATAAACATGTACAATATAATGTGATGTGATACATTAAAGAAAAAAGAAAGTTAAATGTTGAAGGCAAATATAAGTTGATTAGTTGAAATAGAGATGATGATGTAATATTTGAAGAGAATCCTTGATAATATTTATAAGAAGACATTACATAACCAAAAGGAATGTGAAATTCCTTAAGATAATTCCATGTGAATTTTGTAATAGAACCTCTACTGCCAAACAGCAAACCAATGACAGACCATTGTTTAAGAGGGACGTTGTATTGTTTTAGGATTTAGGGTACGTATAAGTCGTGCATTACTCTCTGCAATAAGTTTACTGTTTTCAAATATTAGTACAATGATTTTCCTTTCCTTTTATATTTGATATTGTATAAACCGTGGCGGTCTGAGGAGAAAGGTTTGGTTCTGATCCGGAACGAAGTCCGCCATTTGAAGACCCCTGATATAGAGAAGTCAAGTAAAGCTATTATGATACAGATTGATGCGTAATGTATCACTTGTAAACGTTTGGTTGAAACCACATTAAAATTGACTAAAATTTAGCAACTTTTCAAATGATCTCTTTTTCCCGTATATATATACACAATTTAACCCAGATAAGCCCAAAAATTTTTTTGTGATAAAAATACAGTAGCACATTAGTTACTCTCAAAAATCGGTTAAATGAAATAAACTGAAACAACTTATGAATATTAAGCTAAAATTGTTCGGTAAATAAGTAAAAATAAATTTGTGTATGTACTTTTTTAAATTTATTAATGTAATGTATGTGCCAACATGTTAATTCAAACGTCCCTAAGAGCTGAGAAATTATTAAATGCTCCTCGAGATGTAATAAATTACTTAAGTTAGAAAATTGATCAATTTGATCAATTTATTTCACTGTAAACATAATATCTTAATAGCCCTTCTAGTATATCATAGTAGCCCTTCTCATTCACACTCTAATTACTGCTACACTGCTCAACTTTCGGAGCATTTCAATATTAATTGCTACTTTGAGCTGTATTTTAGAGGATGTTTACTTTAACCTTTATCACCCATTTTTGACTTACACCACTTCTGCTCTGAACGGCTCATATGATCCATAGCCTATAACTTAATATCGTAATGAAACAAAATTGGAGCACTTATCTGAATCTGAGGGAGAAACTGAAAATAAATTATTGGAGGAAATACTAGAAGAAGGAATATTTGTTGAAACTCAAATTATGGATCTGATGAAAGACACTTTGTAACATAGATAAATGTGCTTGCAGTAGCTGTAGGATATGGTTAGAACAAGTCGTCAACAACTTTCTGGGAAACTTGAGAGCAGATAACTACAGGAAACTTTTCTGTGACCTCCTTCAAAACCCCAAAGTAAATGTGTCATATATCTCTCTGGAAATACACCTTTGTCCTCTAACATTGTTTTTTTTTTCCTAAGAGATCCTTGTGTCTGAACTGTGAACATAGGGAACATTTCCTTCAGGGATTCCTGACGTAATATTTCAAAATTGGAAAGTAAACTAGGCAAATATTTATTAAGAAAATAACGGCAAAGAAGTCAGTAGCAACCACGTATTATGTTAACATTAATAAATAATATATTACAATAAAAATGTTAATAGAATTACGAAAAACTCACATTCATTCGTATAATAGTTTTGTAAGAAGGTTTAGAACGGTGCAACAAATACGTATTATAGGAATTACTTCCCTTCCAAAAATAAGAAAATTTAATTATTGAACAGTGTATTACATCAGATTTCGAACTCCTTGTCAATTAATGTTTATAATATAACATTTACTTACAAATGGCTTTTAAGGAACCTGCAGGTTCATTGCCGCCCTCACATAAGCCCGCAACCGGTCCCTATCCTGTACAAGATTAATCCAGTCTCTATCATCATATCTTACCTCCCTCAAATCCACCTTAATATTATCTTCCCATCTACGTTACGGCCTCCCCAAAGGTCTTTTTCCCTCCGGTCTCCCAACTAACACTCTATATGCATTTTTGGATTCGCCCATACGTGCTACATGCCCTGCCCATCTCAAACGTCTGGATTTAATGTTCCTAATTACGTCAGGTGGAGGAAACAATACGTGGAGTTCTGCGTTGTGCAAATTTCTTCATTCTCCTGTAACTTCATCCCTCTCAGCCCCAAATATTTTCCTAAGAACCTCATCCTGAAACAGCCTTAATCTCTGTTCCTATTTCAAAGTGAGAGCCCAAGTTTAACAACCATACAGAACAACCGGTAATATAATTGTTTCATAAATTCTAAATTTCATATTTGTTTACAGCAGACTAGATGATAAATGCTTCTCAATCGAATAGTAAATCGCATTTTCCATATGTATTCTGGGTTTAATTTCCTCTCGAGTGTCATTTATATTTGTTACTGTTGCTCCAAGATATTTGAAGTTTTCAACCTTTCGAAGAATAAATCTCCAATTTTTATATTTACGTTTCGTTCAATATTCTGGTCACGTGACATAATCATATACTTTGTCTTTTCGGGATTTACTTCCAAATCTATCGCTTTACTTGCTTCAAGTAAAATTTCCGTGTTTTCCCTAATCGTTTGTAGATTTTCTCCTAACTTATTCACGTCATCCGCAAAGACAAGAAGGTGATGTAACCCGTTCAATTCCAAACCCTCCCTGTTATCCTGAACTTTTCTAATGGCATATTCTAGAGCGAAGTTAAAAAAGTAAAGGTGATAGTGCATCTCTTTGCCCTCACTGGCCTATACGGATTATAATAATAATAATGATAATAATAATAATAGTAATAATAATAATAGTATTGCGACGAAAAAAAATTCAGATTATCTTTATGTATTTTTGTTTTCTGAAGCCAGAAATGACATAAAAATGACAGGTAACGCACCATTTTTACACAAAACTATGCCTGTACTAGTGATTTTTCTGCATCCATAACCCAGTGCTCTAATGTAAGATGTTGTACTAACTTGCTGACGAGCATTAGGAACATAATCCAGAAAGCTCTGTGTTGTAGGAAGTGGAAGGCCTGAAAAGTTTACCAGGCTCTGGCTCTGAACTCTTCAATTATAACATAGCCTGCGCGATGAACTGTAGATAGGTTTCTTAAGTTTTTATTTTTAAGTGTTTATTAGTAATAATTAGGCTCCGTATTCCAGCTACCTAAAGACTGAAGTTAAAGACACATTGGGTATATAGTACGCCACTAATGGAGGAAATGCAAGAGAAGACATGATAAGAACGAGTGTAGAATGAAGCGACTACCAGATATTAGTGATTGTGAGGACTGAATAGATAGGGCGTTGGAGAGGTTATAGCGAAGAAGAAGAGTGCTAAAAAGTGAGTGCAGAAAAGTCAGGGGTGGCAAAAGTGTAAGAAAAGGAACAGAGAAGAAAGTGTTAGTGTAAGAAGATAGGGTAAGAGCGTAATAAGATAAACTATCAAACAATGAATACAATGATATCTGAACAAATGTGAAGTGGAATGAGAGGGAAATTGGAAGTGTAATTTAAGCGAAATAGATATTTGATGTTTTTCAATGTTTTGGATTGGGAGTAGTAGCAGGGGTACTATAACTGTAGGAGTATTATCGAAATAAATATATGGATAGGGGTAATAAAATAGGAAATTTAGGAATGGAAGGGAAACAGTCTAGGTAGGAGGGAGAGAATAGAAGAGGATAGAGGGGGAAGGACATATAGCAATTCAGTCATAATAGAACATTAGAAAGCAATCAAGAGATTCTCGGCAAAGAATACCTTAATAGAAAAGAGTTATATGTATTAAAGGGATGGTGGATCGAAAAACAGAAATGTGAAGGTCCACCATAACTGTGAATTGTAAAGTTGAATGACAAATAAATATCAATATCAATATCAATATCAATATCAATATAGTACGCCGAACACAGGTAATGCAACGGATAAAGATATAAACAAACAGGTCGTCGCTGCGTGTTCTTGGAGTACAGTCAACTCCCAACATTTTGAAGCTATAATAGTAAACATATGCTTGAGCTGTGATATTCATTGCCGTCATGATCTTGGCAGTGAATGATTTTATATTGTAAGAATTTCTTTCAGTAGCACATGACGTTATTGGTGCATGATGTAGTACAAGATATTCCTATTGTCTGACATTCTTTCGTGTTTCATTAAGATATTGCATATGTCGCCCATCACGGAAAACCACTAATTTTTTATGTAGGCCTACTTTTCTAGAAAAGTAGATTATTTAATTTATAAATTATTGGGATGTTGGCAATGAACTTCATGGTAGGCTACACACATCCATGCTAAACGTCCAGTTAATAATCTTCATACTTTTCAGTTTGTGATGGTACTGGTTCTTTTGGATTAACGTTCAACACACTTTCTGCGCCTTTTGGTATTGCCGTGTCTTTCAGTGCACTGGTATTGTCACTGTTACGTTTATTTTAAACAATTTATATGTAATGTTGTCTATATTGACAGTGAAAATATATGTTAAAATATCCTCAACTCTGTCATGCAATATTATACGCTTGAGCGTCTCATTTAGACGCTAAATAACCTAAGCTGTTGATAAAGCGTCGTAAAATAACGTAGAAAAGAAAGAAGAACCTCTGTAATGAACCTTCAATCAGCCACAAAGCTGTAGTTATTTAAATAATACGACTGGTAAGAGTAGTGATCGATAAGACTACTCACTATGACTGCGTCCCGGTTTTGACTTTTAGAGAAGAGAACAGAGGATGCGTAACTATTTTGTATACGAACGTACTGTACCTGTGCTGTGACGTCACATATACTTCGAATCATGCAACCTCATTCCAGCTTATAGGTAGATGGAATACGAAGCCTAGTTATAAGTTAATAACTTACGCGACAAAATGTAACTTTCTGACACCCGTTCACCACGGTTATCGGTTTGATTCGTCCAAGACCTTTAAAAGCATTTGAAGCTGATGCGCGTATGATTGCTCACCCAGTAGTCTCAGTATCTGCTCATAAATAAATATATATTGTCTATGGATACATATATTTGCATTTTTTCAAACTTTTTATGCAGTTTCCTGTGAGATATAAAATCGCGATAACAATGAGCGTGGAAAAGCACCTGAACAAAGGGGTAGTGTTATTGTTAGTCTCTTGGTATATTATTATTCATAAATTCGTTCCAAATAAAAGTAAACATGATCGGCAGCCATCAGGCATTTCAAAAGAATGGGGGCAGATATTCTGTTAATATGATGCAGTTGAATGCTGAATTTCGTGCCAGTACTGGGCAGTGTTGAGCAAAGCTGAACGCGCCCATACACGTTTGATTTTCTCTCCACAGGATTTGAATTGCATTGAAATTCACAAGCTCTCGTGGGTTTTTATAAAGGTTAAGCTCGCTGTTCTCTACCTATTGCAGATATTTTGCTCAAAGCTCATACCTCTATTTACATTTCATAGAAATAATTTGTTAAACACTGCATTGACCATAATACTGCATCATTCCTCTGCTATGTTGTCATGGATAAATGTGGTCGATATTATAAGCGTGAGTCTGTTTTTGTAATGAGTGTAAACTGATTTATAAGAAGACTGTGTAGGCATTATTATAATAATGATTTTACTGAATAATTACATAATTAGCCTATATTATTTTTCTAATCTATGTCACAAAACATATACTTTCCTCTCAGTCCGTTCATTTTCCTATCGTAAGTTACAGCTTTTCAAAATAATTTAATAATAATAATAATAATAATAATAATATTATTATTATTATTATCATTATTATTATTATTATTATTATTATTATTATTATTAATGACTTTATTTAACTTGGCAGAGTTAAGGCCGTAAGGCCTTCCCTTACACTCAACCAGGATTAAAACTTGCTTACGTAGTTGAACATACAACTGGGTCGGAATTAAGTAATTAAATACTGATACAATTTAGGTACATAATGAGATCAAAAGAAGTAGTTACATAAAAATTTACCTCATAAAATAAAAATAAACATAGTGGAATACATATTAATATTGTTAGAAACATTCACACCTGTGGAGTAACGGTCAGCGCGTCTGGCCGCGAAACCAGGTGGCCCGGGTTCGAATCCCGGTCGGGACAAGTTACCTGGTTGAGGTTTTTCCCAGCAAATGCTGGGTAACTTTCGGTGCTGGACCCCGGACTCATTTCACCGGCATTATCACCTTCATTTCATTCAGACGCTAAATAACCTAGATGTTGATAAAGCGTCGTAAAATAACCCAAAAAATATTTTTAGAAACAAATACGAATCACATAAAAACAGAAGCCGATAATTCAATAAAAAATGTACACAGTAAAATTAAAAATAAACACATTAGTATACATATTAGTATTAAATTACAATTAAGTAGGATTCACATAATGAAACCAGAAACCGACAATTGAATAAAATGTACACCAAAAAATAGATTAATAATAAAAAAACAACACAGTGGAATACATATTGACGTTAAGTGTTAAATAAACTCGATTTACATGATTACACAATAACAATAAGAAACAAAAAAATAAAAATAAATACAGTGGAACACATTCCATTAAATATTTGCAACGCGTTAGGTCTAGCAACTCATCATAAGATATTTTTCTAATTTACATTTAAAGGAAATTAAAGTTCGGCAGCCCTTGACTTCAGGCGGCAGAGAATTCCAGTGGCGAGAAGTAGCAACAGTGAAAGATGAAGAATAAAAAGATGATGTGTGCAGTGGTATTTCTAGAGTGTTATATTGCGACCGAGTATTTAAGTTATGATACCGAGAAAGATTGTGAAATCGCACAGATAAGTAAGAGGGAGTAGAGGTGTGCAAAATTCGGTATAAGAGAGAAAGGGAATGTAACTTTCTCCTCTCATTTAACCTGAGCCACAATAATTTATGGAAAGAAGGCGAAATGTGATCGTAGTAGCGGACATTACAAATGAAACGAACACACGAATAGTAATTTACTTCGATTAAGTTTGTAGACTTTCACAATGTTTAAGTTACACAGTTATTGGTGTCGTGATTACTTTCTTAACTTTTCAAAACTCATTTCAACAGCGTTCATTAGTAAATATACAGGCTGGGTGGTAACCTCTGTACCAAAATGAAACTAGTAATACACAGTAGCGGCTGGTGATCAAAATAATGAGTGTGATACAATCTCTATTTCGGCCTACTGTATACACTCATATGTATTTATCTTAATTTAAGACTCGCCTAGTGACGAAATATGAAGTCCATACGACGTTCCTTCCTACTGCAGAACTTATTAATTACCCTAGTGTTAAACCCCTCCATCTTGGACATCACACTCTTTTCTGTTGACAGTATTGCAAGAGCAGTGAGACGATACTGGGACATAGTGTTCCTTAAAAACTTTTTATACGTTTCAAGCAAGAAAAACATCTTTCTAGCTCAGTAGTGGTCATTGGTGTTGTAACCAAAATATTTAACAACTTCGTTACTTCACAGAATGGATCCTGTAAATTGTTGGAGACCATGTATTGTAACAATTGAACAGCCATCTATATTTCGGAAGTCCGGTCTTTTCCGTATAGAACTCCAAGTTGTGTCTTTAACACTCTTTTGTTCAGTATATAGTAGTCCTATAGCTGTTGACAGCAACTTCAAGTTCGCGTTCAGGAAAATTATGCGAAAAATTGTCAAACATTTTGCTGTTTAACAATTTTGTTGCGTCTAGATAGCTTAAAGACTGGAAACGGTGGATAGCTTTCTGAATTATATGGTCACATACTTTCTTGGCTTCAATTTTCTGGGATTCCACTTTCTGTCGCTTGCTGGCTGATTTAGGAGGAACCTCATACATGTAGATGGCAGCAGCAGTCGGATACTTGAATTACCAAATATCAATAGTTCCGAGTTCTTCCACAAACAAGCATTCTTTCGTTACGCTTTACTTTTGCAATATCCAAGCTGTGTCGTGCTGAAGCTGACTACAGCACTTTCGCGCGTAAAAATAGCCAATCAGAGCAGTGATTTCAGCTTCGCACGTGCGCATAATTGTCTACATTCTCATGTGAAGTTCTGAGTAGCACAACGAACCCCCTGAGGCACCGAAGATCGATGAGCGAAGAGCGAAGACTTTAACACACTATAACGCGTCATGAACATAACTACGGGAAATGGTCGAATGACAGATCAAATACTATGGTATTACAAATACATTATTTGAGCAAAAATTATCATCGTGCTGTAGCACATAAGGACGGGCCGCTCCTGGTAATAGATCATTAGGAGAGATTTAAGAAACCAAAATAAGTTTTTTCCTCTGATGTTCACCGTTTTAGAGGAAATCGGTATGTTTCTCTGAAGCATTTGGCAACATCACGGCTATTGAAATATGTAACTCTACCAATGGTGGCCTGCACTCCTAACCTTCCCCTCCCCCTCTGCTCTACTTAGTCGATGGCGCGCGACAGTGAGCTGCGTTGCAAGATTTGTTTTAACGATTTTCTAAATTATTCAATTTATTTAAATTCATTGCTAAACGGTTTGCTATGCAAAAAATATTCAAGACATTAGCTGTTCAGATTATTTCCTTGTATAGCAATGAGCCATCTCTCTCGGCCATTAGGTGCAATAGAGCGCTGCAAACATTGAATAAAGAGTAATTTTTAATGCTTAACGGCGCTTTATTCAAAGAAAAGTGTAATAAAAGTTTTGTTACATTTGACATGGAGAAACACCTTTTGAATTTTGGTGAATCGGTTCCCTTCCACCTTGTTTGTATTACATTATTTTGTTGTTTTATGTGTATGAATAAAAATTTTGTAATTTAGATACAGACTATGTATCTGCTACTTATACGAGACACAGACTTTGTCAACTATGGGAGGAAATTTAAATGAAATCAATTGTCATTTGAGTCTTAATTAAGCGAATTTAAATCAATATCTTGAAATAATTGAAGTAGGTAGACGATGAAAGAGTAATGGAACGGAGAAAAATTCTCTCCGGCGCCGGGATTTGAACCCGGGTTTTCAGCTCTACGTGCTGATGCTTTATCCACTAAGCCACACCGGATACAACCCCGACGCCGAACAGAATCGTCTCTGATTGAGTTCCAACTCTTGGGTTCCCTCTATTGGCCGCCCTTTTCACTACGTCATAGATGTCTATGAACATAGGACCGAAGTCCACACATGTGCTCAGGTGCACTCGTTATGAGTGACTAGTTGGCCGGGATCCGACGGAATGTGTGGACTTCGGTCCTATGTTCATAGACATCTATGACGTAGTGCAAAGGGCGGCCAATAGAGGGAACCCAAGAGTTGGAACTCAATCAGAGACGATTCTGTTCGGCGTCGGGGTTGTATCCGGTGTGGCTTAGTGGATAAAGCATCAGCACGTAGAGCTGAAAACCCGGGTTCAAATCCCGGCGCCGGAGAGAATTTTTCTCCGTTCCATTACTCTTTCATCGTATGATGACGCAGAATATCTGCATGGAAATATCATATGTACTTCGGTACATTGAAATAATATATGAAGTAGGTAGAATAAACGTTCTAAATTTTTGCAGTGGGCAATTTACTGTTATTCGTAAATTTTAATTTGAGAAATTATTTTTGAATAAGTTCAGTATCTCCTATTAGTAATTCATCTAATAACGAATTACTGTTTGTAAATGTATAGACACACTGATATTTAATCTCTATCAAAATGGTTGAAATTTCGTCATTAAAAGTAATATCATAATATACTATGCTTTATTTCAAAATAACAGAATATTACCCACGTTATTATTTTTGTTATATACCGGAAGCAAAAAATTAGGAAATGTAAGGGATAACTGAGAAATATAAACGAAACGTAGAACAAGAATTCTCTCTCCGCTATCCATCTACACTGCAGCCAATTTGCCTCCCAAACGTCCGTATTAATTCCCATTTATCCAAGAGGTTCTGGATGGGTGATATTCGAGTTGATTCATAGTCACTGCATGGATTCATGTTAGTGTGTATCACAGTTGAATCCGGAATATTCCTTCCCATTTTGTAGACTTAAAACTGTCTACTTACATGATAAGAGCTACTTAACGCAGTTTCTTGTAAATAGATATGAGGAGAAACACACACACGGAAGTTCGACTCTAATGGTAAGATGGAGGTTACTGGAGCATCGAGGGTTGCTTACATATCAGAAATTCGATGTGAAGTTTATACAATATTTTATTTTACAGTATTTCAATTGTATAAGCCAGGAATCTATGATGAAAGAAGAATTACTTGATGATCGATGGCATTTGAAGGATTACAGACGTAATCTACCGAAATACCACACTCAAACTTTCATCCAGTAATATTAATTATACTTCATTTAATATCCCTATTAAAGACAGACGGTCTGGCAATAATTATCCAATGAAGGATGACAGAAGAAGACGAGAAACTAGGCGAGAACTTATCACTCAGCTCTTCGAAAATTTTATAAAACTTGACAGGGGTTAGATGTCTGTCTTTTTCTTTCAATCAGAGCCACAAGTATACCGTGAGTCACGAACGCAGTGGCACGAACTGCCTTGCATGTATAAAGTCATCCCTCTCCCATATCCTTGTAATATAAAATAACAAAAACATTAATGTTACTTAATTTGAGGAATATTTAATGTTTTCCATATGCAAAGGGCGTGTAGCAATATTATTCTAAGTAAACCATCTTAAAAACAAAGGATGATACATCTGGATATTAAACCACGTTTGTGGTTCTGGTTCAGCACTAGCGTGTTGGTTTTCTATCCAAGCAGTCTGGGTTCGATCCCCTTACTTGTGGTGGATTAAGCAGACTTTGCAGAGGATTTTTCTCGGGTTACTTTCGTCTCTCTGTTTCAGTCCTCAAACATTCTACACCTCTTCATTATTTAAACTGTATTGTACATTAGTAGGGGGTAGATTTCTGTTCCTGACATAGGATTTAAGAACATGGATCCCTAGATCCTAGGGTTTCTTATGTACAGTCTCATTCTAAGTCTTTTACTATCTCTTCACCATGTCCCTTTCACATTTTGACATATTTCGATGCCCTGCATTGAACCTTTTCTATTGAATCGATTTGATTTTGTCTGTACGGATTCCAACCTACTGCTCCATATTCAATAATTGGGCGAACAAGGGTTTTGTACAATGCAAATTAAGCTTTCAGGAATAACTCCCTGTAAAGTTAATTTGAATAATTTCGAGGGAAAAATTGTTCCGGGACCGGGTATCGAACCCGGGACCTTTGGTTTAACGTACCAACGCTCTCCCACTGAGCTACCCGGGAACTCTACCCGACACCGATCCAATTTTTCCCTCTATATCCACAGACCTCAAAGTGGGCTGACAACAAGGGTTTTGTACTCTAATTCTTTTCACCTTCGATTAGTTCTCTTAAGAATATGCATAGAGAAATGTAGTGCTTTCCAGGCTTTCCTTGTGGTATTAGTGACTTGTTTCTCTCAACCTAGTTTGTTACTTAAATATATACCTACAGTATGTATTTAAAAGTGTTCACTTTTGGCACCGGTGCACCATTCAGCTGATATTTGAGACAAATTCCTTCATGCTTTCTACAGAATGATATTGACTTACTTTTACTTACATTGATTTTCATTTTATTCTCTGTCTGTCGTAGATGAAGTTGTGGATTTACTAGCTACCAGAATGCTGCATTGGAGTTAAATCGCTCGCTTGAACTCGGTCGAATGTCGCACCCTCGAGTGACATACGATCGGTCGTGATACGCTCGTAATAAATATAAGCACAGTACAAGGTCATCTCACAGACATGTCTTATCTTGTATGGAAGGCGACAGATAAGATAAACATATGTTTTGCTCACACGGTAAAAATAAGGCTTTATTTTCTGCGTTTATGACAAACGACTAATGGAACGTACCAAAACAGGAACATGAAGTTATAAATAAAATATTATGAAAAACTTCGATATACAGTTATTATTGTTAATTAATAATTATTCAATATTTGATTTACCACATATATAATATGATAGGTCCATACATAGTGTTCCGCCTATATACTGCGACAATGTAGAAACGTTTTACAAAATATTATTGATATAGCAGTAGATTAATAACAATATTAGTACAGAGATAACGTCACAGAAAATATAATAAAACGAATAATCATGCTGCACAACTGTTACAGACGCAAAGATTGATACACAAATTATTAAAGATTATTATTATTACTAGAAAACTTGATACATTTCTTCCATTATCGTGATTGTATTCTCCGTTTATAATAATTAGCGCGTCTGGCCGAGAAACCAGGTGGCCTGGGTCGAATCCCGGTCGGGGCAAGTTACCTGGTTGAGTTTTTTTCCGGGGTTTTCCCTCAACCCAATACGAGCAAATGCTGGGTAACATTCGGTGCTGGACCCCGGACTCATTTCACTGGCATTATCACCTTCATTTCATTCAGACGCTAAATAACCTAGATGTTGATACAGCGTCGAAAATAACCCAATATAATAATTACATTTACATCCAATAACATCTATCAGATGTGGCAAAAACAAAATCATTCTTGTGTGTGTGTGGGGGGGGGGTAACATTTACATACAACATTTATATTACATTTTAAAGCAGGTTTTGTAGTTGTACTATGGAGAGGTTAGTTAAACACTGGAAAGTTTTGGAATGATAAACATCTATGATGTTACTGCACAGTTCATCACTGTAACAAGAACGAATGTCTAACGCTCGGCTTATACCGTTCGAGGATTTATCGCTCGCGACAATTTTACTCATCATTCATGTGCGCTACCTATCGGATTATGCTATGAACTACTTGACGCTCGAGCGAAAACGTCCGATGCAGACCTCTGTTAGCTACAAATCCATCATATCCGGTTCCATTTCAAACTAAAGCTCAACTTCGTTTGCCTTCTATAGAAACTTTTACTCTGTAGTGGTGAAGCTCTAGCGTTACATTATGTTCTACATAAATGACCATGAATTTCCTATACTTGCCACTGTCTCACAAGTTTGGTTCAAAACCTTCACAAGAATAAAGACGGGCCGCATTGAAGGGCCCAAGACTACAACATAGATAGTAATCATAATGACAATGTAAGTAGATAAAATATTAAATAGAAAGAAATAAACAGAAGACAATAGATAACAAAATAGCCACAATACTTCTTCGAACAGTGAAGAAACTATTGTAAGGAGTTCTGACAGGGAAAGGAACTTTGCTTTCACTTGAATTGAAAGCATTGTAAGAGATGGAGCATTGTAATTGAATTGTTCGATGCGAAGCGACCGATAAAGATGTTGATATAATAACACCACGCTTTAACGGTATGGTTTCAAGCTTAATGCTATGGCGTGACTGAAATTTGTGCAGACGAACAATCAAAGAGTCTCCTCAAGTACCTACATAAGATAACACCAAAGCATCTATAATACTGGTGCGTTTGTATTATTCGAATAGGAGATTTTTTATTTTAAAATTGAGGACCGTTTTTGCAAAACTTGCTAACTGAAAAATTTGCAAAATTGAGATTTTGATGGATTCGTTAACATAAAGTAGGCCTCTACATGATGTTTAAAGTGTCTTAGTAAAATTGGGTTATTTCTCTTCATTGTAGTATGTCAAAGTGTGATCGTTTTTTCAAAACTTGCTTTCTGCTATAAGTGAGGGATACAGCAAAACTTGCTTACTATAGTGTTTTGTCTCTCCTGTAAAATTTATTTATTTTTTTTTTCAGCTAGCAAATTTTGCAAAGACGGTCCTCAAATTGTCCTGTAAACTATTTCTTCATTTAAATTTGGTTTAGAAAACGCATATTTTCATTCCAACAACCTTAGAACATATCAGAATTTTTCTATTAAATGTTTTCAGTATCACATCACCAACTTTACTCCTAAAATAATTTAAAATGAAATAATTCGATATTTTATTTTGCTTTTACTTTCTCCAAATATGAAGTATAAGAGAAAGTAATCTAATACCATTCGCGGGAATATAAGGCGTATACAAAAAGATCACCGTTATTCATCAGTAGAGCATTCATCTTTAGCCCCTTACCTTTTAGTTGTGCGCACATGGATTTCACGTCGTTGTTTGTTGACATCAGATCGAAGGGGTAGAGTACCCGCTAGTACACTGGACACGTACACTCGCATTAATGTAAAGGTGAGTCACTTCTGTTAATCATTTTTGAGTGAAACACATGAATTTCAACTGTTGTAATTTATAACTAAGTGCATGCTTAAAGTATCGAAATTAAAGCTTCTCCTGTGATCACTCAACAACAGTTTGTATATAGAGAAATTTCTCGCACCATCACAAGACATTATTGGAGCAAACAGGAAAAAAGGAACGTTAGTATCTTTTACTCCACTTTATGCCAGTTTTTTGCCTCAAAGCGTCTCTGACAGAACGCAATGCCGAATAACCGCGGTTCTTGTGTAGGACTCCTTTAAGTTTATTCTTAACTTTTTCGCCAACGGTATTATCTTGTACATCTAGAACATACACCAGTAATGTCAGAGTTGTAAGCTCCGAAACCGGTTGTGGTGCTAGAGATGTCCAGTCGGAGCGTGACTTTGCTTATGTCTGTGGAAGCACCGGAGCTCGCAACGAGTCATAGTGGAGCGCTCCGCTCCGTTTAGGCTGTGTCTGACAACGCTGACATACACGTTTCTTTCAAGTTCTTCTATTAAATTAAGGGCGTCTGATATTTTCATATCGAGAGCTTCTATTCATGTAATTCGAGAACCCTGAAAAATTATAGTGGATGTACAACAGATTATTATATAAATATGTTCGCTAAGTGTTGCAGGTCGTGGTAGTTTTCGTTGTGTATATTTTTCCAGAAGTCCTTCAAATAACTATTTTCGAGCTTGTGAAATGGGTATTACATTTAACCATCATTTCACATAAATCTCTGTAAAATTCCGAGTCCTTAACCTGATTGTCAGTAGAGATGGACGATTGTTTATTGCCTACCCTGCTCAACAAATTTACATGGTAAATATGTTTCTTCGAATTACAATGCTGTTTCAAGTACGTACTTTTACTTTCCCTTATTGACGTCTTACACATAACACATATTATAGAGTCGACATGTGACTTTATATGTTCATTTCCAAAGTCCTCCACAATCTTATTCAAACGATCCTGTAAAGAACGTTTTGCTTTCGGCATTGTAAATGCACTGATCTTGTACAACTGAAGATAATTGACACGATACGTCCGCTGTGTACTCTACGTGGACGGTCTGTCTTACAACTCCGCAACTATTTTGTATGTGATCCGTACGTACGCAAGGTCAAGTGACGTCATCCATACTCCATACAGATAAGTTAACATTCGCTGTCTGTCGTGTTGTGGGGCTAAAAATGAATGCTCTATTCATCAGTGAATACGAATTTTGTGAAATTATATCCTTTCAGCAGTGGGAATTTTTCTTATAATATCCGTGGAGGAACCTCATTAGAAATTCTCGTTTACAGTAAATTAGCCCTAGGTCATAGACATATTGGTAGTAAATTAGGCCAAGATCTGCAGTAAGTTGAGTCATTTTTTTTTGGCGTGAAAACCATTTCTGACGACTTCCGATTGTTGCTCTGAGCGGCACTCGTGGGGTCGTGGTTGAACGCGAAAATATCCAGGGAGTAAAATACGTATTTAAGTATAAACCTATACCGGTATTTATTTTAGTAGGTTATTTTACGACGCTTTATCAACATCTTAGGTTATTTATCGTCTGAATGAGATGAAGGTGATAATGCCGGTGAAATGAGTCCAGGGTCCAACACGCCGACCCGGATGGCTCAAGCGGTAGGGGCACTGCATGTCTCTATCGCTTGGTCTGAAGGGTTGTGGGTTCGAGTCCCGCCTCGGGCATGGGTGTTGTGTTTGTATTAGTGTAAGTAAAAACAAAGGAAACAAATGAAAACAGAAAACAAAAGATAACTTTGGCCAGAGGCCGTTCTAAAAAAAAAAAGTTACCCAGCATTTGCTCAAAACACCGGAAAAAAAACTCAACTAGATAACTTGCTCCGACTGGGAATCGAACCAGGGCCACCTGGTTTTGTGGCCAGATGCGCTAACCGTTACTCCACAGGTGTGGACCCCTATACCGGTATACAATTTATTTACACTGACGTATAATTTAATGTGTCACCTACAAACATTTTCTATTTGCTATTTATTTTATTGATGTATAATTAGGCTAATTTGTTTCCTACCTGTTTCTTTGAAGACAAAACTAAACTTTCTATAATTTATTTTATTACAACATTTTTACAATCGTCGAATAATAACAAATGAATAACACCTATCGACAAACACAAATAATAACAAATGAATGACACCTATCGACAAATAAAACTAATAACAAATGAATGATACCTATTGACAAATAACAAACGGCGATCACACATGAAAATGTTAGCGTCCATAAACAAATTATATATATAAATTAAAAGTGATTACCTACTAATAATTTATTTTTTATTAAGATCGACAAAAAATAGTATTCAATACATGCGTTAAGTGCATAGCAGAATCTTTGGAAATAGAGAAGACTCGACTTCGTCTCGTATCGCAATATACTATTGTAAATGGCAATGTATAATTTTCTAGGTGATCGTGTTTTTATATTCTTTTGTTTTATTTGTTGGTTACGTCTGTATTTTATATGTATGCATTTAATAAAAAAAAGCTATTGCAATATACGAAATTGAATTGTAGGAATATTTTTGTATGAAAGTTTTAAATTGAAACATATTATGAATTATATGAACAACAGTTTTGATGATGAAGTACATAACGGAATTGAAGACTGTATCTCAAGTTTTTTTTAGAGAATATACTTACAACACAACCGAGTTGTGAGTAATTTACTTACTGCACTGTTATTTCCAGCGTTTCCGTAGTAACCATTGAACGTGCTGTATCTTCAAGATACATTTCATGCAATAATGTTGGTAAGCATGCAAAAAGAGCTTGATTGTGCACAAAGGTAATTAAATATCAATAGGTCTACATAAGAAATTAGATAAATCAGTACATAACGTTGGTGGTTATGATGACATACTCGAGGATCAGTGTAGGCGTATTGATGTTTCACACTTTTTTCTTTCTCCTGAAAAATTATGCTCTGTAGGGTCACATAGGTTTCATAAAATCAACGACGATATTATGTTGTAAACTTTTCTGCCATCATCACATTTAATACGAGAAACATTCGTTCCGGCACCGGGAATCGAACCCAGGACATCTCAGCTCTACGCGCTGAGTGCTCTTTCCAACAGAGCTATGCCGGGACACGATCCACGGCGCCGGCCGAACTCCTCTCGTAATGCTTTACTGCACATGACTTACATTGTCTAAAGAGCAGGCAGTAAGGCCGTAAAGCATTACGAGAGGAGTTCGGCCGGCACCGTGGATCGTGTCCCGGCATAGCTCAGTTGGAAAGAGCACTCAGCGCGTAGAGCTGAGATGTCCTGGGTTCGATTCCCGGTGCCGGAACGAATTTTTCTCGTATTAAATGCTGATAATACACATCGGCTACTTCATAGTAGTCGTGTAATATTCAATGAGGTGGGCGAGACCTCATATATAATGAATATGTGAAGTATTTTCTGCCATCCTCCCATTCCGTCTTCGGTCACTCGAAAAATTGTTCTGATATACTCTTGGTGAAATATAACGCAAAATAAAGTTTGAACATCGACAGTCGCGTTATATCAGACTTTTGCTGTACTGATACGTTTGTTTTTCTCCGAATTTGTCTACTTAAACAGTATGCAAACTGCTCTCATCTCTTAATATTAAATGGGATCGCTATAACGACTGGGAAGGCCTCTAGTGGAGAATAGTGGGAACACGTCGATATCGCTACTCCAGAGCCACCTGTTTATAGCACCTGGCCTAAGTATTACTATCAAGTATACACAAATAAAAAATTGATGTTACTTAAGCCATATACAGGTAGGATATTAACTACGGACTGGAATATTTCGAGTTCGATTCCAGGTGGGGCGAGATTTTTCTCATTTCCGAAACTTCTAGAACGTCTCAGGGTTCTGTCAGTCTCCTGTCAAATTAAGTACCGGGTATTTCCCGGTGATAAAGGTTGTTCGGACGTGAAACCGACCACTTCATTCTATTGCAAAGTTCAGGAAAGCATGGATCTCTGACTCCATACTTCCCCTACGTTTCATGGTGTGTAAAAGGGACATACTTACTTACTGGCTTTTAAGGAACCCGGAGGTTCATTGCCGCCCTCACATAAGCCTGCCATTGGTCCCTATCCTGAGCAAGATTAATCCAGTCTCTATCATCATATCCCACCTCCCTCAAGTCCATTTTAATATTATCTTCAATCTACGTCTCGGCTTCCCCAAAGGACTTTTTCCCTCCGGTCTCCCAACTAACACTCTATATGTATTTCTGGATTCGCCCATACATGCCCTGCTCATCTCAAACGTCTGGATTTGATGTTCCTAATTATGTCAAGTGAAGAATACAATGCGTGCAGTTCTGTGTTGTGTAACTTTCTCCATTCTCCTGTAATTCATCCCTTTTAGCCCAAAATATTTTCCTAAGCACCTTATTCTCAAACACTCTTAACCTATGTTCCTCTCTGAAAGTGAGAGTCCAAGTTTCACAACCATGAAGAACAACTAGTAATGTAACTGTTTTATAAATTCTAACTTTCAGATTTTTTTGACAGCAGTGAGTGTACTTTGAGAGAGGAACAGAGATTAAGGGTATTTGAGAATAAGGTTCTTAGGAAATATTTGAGGCTAAGCGGATGAAGTTATAGGAGAATGGAGAAAGTTACACAACGCAGAGCTGCACGCATTGTATTCTTCACCTGACATAATTAGGAACATTAAATCCAGACGTTTGAGATGGGCAGGGTATGTAGCACGTATGAGCGAATCCAGAAATGCATATACAATGTTAGTTGGGAGGCCGGAGGGAGAAAGACCTTTTGGGAGGGTGAGACGTAGATGGGAAGATAATATTAAAATGGAATTGAGGGAGATGAGATATGATGGTAGAGGCTGGATTAATCTTGCTCAGAATAGGAACCAATGCCGGGCTTATGTGAGGGCGGCAATGAACCTCCGGGTTCCTTAAAAGCCAGTAAGTATTATTTAAACTATGTACACTAGAACACGCTATTTTTACAATTTACATTATGATAAAGAATGTAGGCCTACATTAATAAAACATTATTTGCACTATTATGTACAGTGTCGTGTATTGTAATGAAAAGTATTTTATTTCATAATACAGTAACCTAATTATTTAGTAAATAGTGAGACATTGACTGCTTTCAAAAGTCGATTGTCAAAAAGTATGTTTTTCATCTGTAGAATATGATCTTTCTTCAAAGAAGATTAGGATATTTAAATATAAATTTGTTATATATTCTTGGACCTAAATTACTGCTATGACTAAATACTGTAGCAGTGTTTCATTTTGGTTCAAACAATCTTAAAGAATTAGAATTCATACCATTTGTTTCATAACTATGAGAATACAATTCAAAATTATTTCGATTTTTATGTTCGAATTTTATTAATACAATATAATAAACTTGTGTTATTTTAAGAACCTTAAAGTCTAAAAACAATTTTTGTGATGGAAAATCAGTAGGTTTACGAAGACATATTTTAATTACTTTCTTCTGTAATAAATAAAGTGGATTAAAATTGGATTTAAATAAGCTACCCCATCCTATAATTCCATACATAATTACCGATTGAAATAAAGTTAAGTATAGTGTGCGTAATAAACTTATTGATAAGTTTCCTCAATATAACAAAATAATATATTATTTTACGTATTTTATTGCAAAGGTAATTAATGTGTTGGTTTCATTTTAAATGACTGCAGAAAATTATACCTAAATATTTAACTTCAGAAGACTTCTTAACAATCTGACATTTACAGTGTATAAGGCAACAATCAGAGTTATGTAATTTATGATGTTTAATTGAAACTGACAAATCGTAATGTGTACAGTTGCGTCCACAATTTAGCGCAATCATTAACTACTGTTCTTGTACCTTTAACATTTCGATCAATGGGACAGACTCGTTTATGTAGAATGAAGGAGAGAGAGAGAGAGAGAGAGAGAGAGAGAGAGAGCTAGAGAGAGAGCGGATGACGTCATTTGGCGTTGTGACGTCAAACGCAACCACGTCATCGCTTACGTCAGGGCGTCGATAATATCACAGAAGTTTTGGAAGCCAAGTTATGAGGTGGAATGTTACCAACATAGCGAAACGGAATTTACGCACGGGATTATGTGTCATTCCCAGTGAGCTACCAAAAAATGTAGAGGTTAGGAGACAGATCGGAATACGATGAAATTATAGTAGAATTTTTGTTCAGGTCTCCGAGAGCCTGGAAAAGAAGAAGGACTAGAAAGAAGAATTATTTTAAATTGCCCACGCCGGTGGTTCTGAATGGAGAGGAGACGGTCTCGCTTTTATTGATGGGTATTCTAATCTGCTCGCGTTTCAAACACAATTCGCTCGGAAAATAGATAAGAAAGAGGAAAGTAATTCAGAAACAATTGAGACAATTCGCCAGTTATTTATGTCAGGTTCCTAGGCACACTTCGAATATCTTTCGTGGAGCGATGTGCTGTTTTTTCCCTTCAGTTACTATTTTTATATTGGTACAAGAAATATCGTGATTCAAGTCACACAGAAATTCACATGAATACTGACTTCTGTTGTTCCACTGATATTTTTGGTTTTATGACCTCAATATTCTGTACTATACACTCAGAAATAGATTTCGATTATGCGTGAGGAAAGTAAAATTGTAGAGAAACTGCAATAATTAATTCTGATTGTTAAAAGCATAGTTAATTCAAATATTTGGTGATTCATGAATGAAGTTGATATTTTTTTAACCCTTCTGCAACCAAGGTTACTGGTACCCAAGGTGAGTAATAAAATTAACCCCCTTAAAATGATATACCAATCTTTATTAAACTTTTGAAATATAAACAATTTCTGTGTTATTGGCTATAGACTTACAAAAATTTAAAATAATCATCCTATCTTTAATAATTCAGGGTGATTCAAAAGTCTTCTTCCATTTTTCTGAAAACGTATACCAAAATTAATTGATTTCAGATATGTTACTGGTGACAATATGAGGTAACATATATATATATATATATATATATATATATATATATATATATATATATATATATATATATATAGTTCCGTCGCTCTAATTTCCGGCAGCCAATCACGTTGCAGATCGACTACATTTAAACGTGTACGTCTTGTGATTCGCTGATGAAGACGTTAAGCATTTCCTAAGGCTGGATAAATACTTAATATAATCGCCCGCCATTTTGGCTCTTTCGTTGGCGTTCACAGAGAGCACAAGAGGACGTTATTTGCCGCTCAATTATTTTCTGCATTACAGTGCGTTTGATTTATTATCATAGAAGCTACGACATGATAATGTTTAACGGTGTGGCAAATAGATTCCTCATGCGGTAACTCGGCAACGAAAGAACAAAAATGGCGAACGATACTGCTTACCTAGACTTTATAGAGCCTTCACTTCCTAAGGCGTAAGCAAAGAGGAGGAGTCACGCCGGGAATAACAGCGTCGCGACTATAGTAAATTTGAAATTGCTTCCATTTCATTTTAAGACAAATTACTCAATGCTATACAGGGTGTTTCCGAGGTGGTTTTACAAACTTTCAGGGATGATGGCAAAGGGCACATGTATCAATTTAAGATAAGGAACCATGGTCCGGAAATGACTGAGTCGAAAGTTATAAGCGAAAATACTTGTGTGGAAATGGAATTGTAATTTCGCACCACGTGCCCTCCTTCCCTTAACTTTTGGAACAATTGTGGAAAATGGTATGGGCCGGATTGTCTCCTACGTGGGTACTGGCGCCGATACAATCTGTGTGCTTGTCTACTGTTCCCATTGGCTCATCTGTATTCGAAAATCAGGTCTGCTTATTCCGCTCTCGTATACTCCTCCATTTCACTAGGACTGATCGACTGGACACTGCAACTTGTACACATACACTGCTGTCTACAGACGTGCATATCAGGACCGACCATGTTCGTTACACATTACGCTATCTGCATTGCTTTAGTGTAGTTTCCTGTCCCCATCCCTCAGACAGCGCACTGAATGGAATACTGTAAGTAGACAACATAAACAACGTCAGATGAATACAGTATGTGTAAGATGTACAGATAAATACACATAAATAAGGTGTACAGAGGAATAAATTTTTTCATTTCCACAGAACTGTTTTGCTTGTAACTTTCGACTCTGTCATTTCCGGACCAGGGTTCCTTACCTCAAAATTGATACATGTGCCCTTCGCCATCATCCCTGAAAGTTTGTAACACAACCTCGGAAACACCCTGTATAATTAATTTTGACATGGTGGAAAAGACACTTACAAGCAATGACTATAACATAAATCGGAAATCATTTCAGTTAATTCTTGAAATTTAAAAATTAAATTACCATATTTATACAACCATGAGCATCTCAAAAGCATTTCTTTATTATGAGATAAAATAAAAATTTGAAGCTCTAAAAAATAAATAAATAAAAAAAACTATTAAACCAGATTTTTGTCTTTGTTGAAATTCAAATATTCGAACACCATCCATACTACAATGAGCATCTCGAAAAAAGGCTCCACTAATTTTTAATTTAATAGTCAATATTTTGGGTTTACCTTGCGACGCAGAATAGCTCACAATAAATTTAAAATGAAAAATTATATAAGCAGGCTTCAAACAAAATAGATTAAGACTTAAGCAAAAAATTAAACCTAGTACAATTTAAATTGAGTGTACACCATAAAGATGCTGGCGAAATATCGCTACAAAAAATTTAATATGCTGGTGACGATGACGTCTTGAAGATCTCTCTTCAGCTTGTATTTTTCCCTCCACTTTACAAAGGTTTTCGAAATGGTGCCTCTCGCTCCGCAGAAGAGACCAGCAACTATGATTTTTTCAATGTTTTATTTCGCTGATAGGTACTGAATCGTGGACTCGTAGATTTTCTTTTTCTCTTCGTTCACTTCAGATGGTTGAGTGGCTGAGATTTCAAATATGATTGTAGGATCAATTATTTCGGCTGTCTGGTTATTCCTATTTATAGGAATGATATCTATCCTACGATTGTTCCCACCATCAGCAGTACAATGAACTTCCTCGTGAACGTCTAGATTTTTGGATCGAAGTGCATCTGCGAGCATTATTATTTCTAGGAAAACCATAACACACAGAAATAACAAATAAAAAATGTGGAACGAAAGGTCATGATAATATAGATAAGATGATAAAAATTGTTATAAATAACAGAAAATAAAATAATTTGGAAGCAGACAAACTTAGAAATGAAGAAAATTAAGGTACACATTGGATTTTATGTCCTGGAATTTTCATGACACAGAATTTTAAGTGCGGTATCAAGATCATCACACTTGAATAATGTGAATTACTTTTTAAAGTAGAATAATTATTTAGGTTATTCTTAATTCAAATTCTTAGTAGATATATAACGGACATATACATGGAATTTCAAAAAGAAATATGAAGAAAACTGAAAATAATATTAAAATTCATCACTGAGGTAATCCTATTACCCTTCTTGGTAGCAGGAAGGTTAAACTCTGGAATCAAAATTATGAATATAATGTCAACGTTGCTTCATTACGAATATCGACTAAAGTTAGCCTCTATGGAGCGAACCGGAAGTAATGTCATTAATTTCAAGCGTCATTTTTTTATATTTCAAACAAAAAAGTTTAATACAATTAT
This sequence comes from Periplaneta americana, assembly GCF_040183065.1. Classification (NCBI taxonomy): domain Eukaryota; kingdom Metazoa; phylum Arthropoda; class Insecta; order Blattodea; family Blattidae; genus Periplaneta; species Periplaneta americana. The sequence continues at coordinate 172,693,989 of NC_091121.1, read as the reverse complement.
GCTCGTTTTTGCTTCCCTTTCGAATAAAAATATTGTTTTATATGAAACATTTCATAACGTGTTTTGTGGAAGTTATTGACTTAGCTCGTTCTATGCTAAGTGAATTTAAAAGAGCACGGTATCATGATAATAAATGCTTGAACGAATTGTAGATTTGTCCAAAGGATAGGAGGGATGTCGATCGATCTGAAAAGCAATGACTATAACAGTTCTGAGTCTGATAACAGATCCTGGAGACAAAAACTCTGATACACAAAGGAAGAAGAAGAAGAAGAAGAAGAAGAAGAAGGAGAAGAAGAATAGATTATCAAGTGACATCAAGTTTATAACAATTGCATTTATCATCTGATAAAATTTTTGCAATTTTGCATAATAAATTGAAACCACCGTTTTTTGTTTGTATTACTGTGTGATATAGAAATTAAATTGATAATATGAAATATTTTTCATATGCGCCCTTGGTTCCAGCCGATGTTGAACGCAGTTTTTCCGCATACAAGGTTATACTATCCGATACTCGGCGGTCATTTGCATTTGAAACTTTGAAAATGAATGTTGTTCTTTATGGCAACAGGAACCGAAACAAGCGAACGACATGCAAGAAAAGTGAGATACAAAACTGATGAGATAATAGTTCATTATGCAACGAGCTTATAATGGTAGTAATTAGGACGCGAGTATGTTTGTTTATGAAACGAGCGCAAGCGAGTTTCATAATTTTCATACGAGCGTCTTAATTACCATTATAGGCAAGTTTCATACGACTTTTTATGCTCGACCATATATCTAACTTGAAATTATTCAAAAGTAGTCATGTTATGGTTATCTAAGTGAAGAGCGGAACTGACCTTCTAAATTGTGAGATGTGCGCAGACGCGAAAGTATTGATTTTTTCCGACTAACGAATGTCATTGACCTTGATATAATCTAGAGAATAACATGAACTTTAGTCTTGATATACTGGAAATTGATTTAGAATTGAAATACGAGATGACAAATTGCATTTATTTGAATATTATTTACAATTAACGCTAATTATTATAGTAACAGAACATAACCTTCTGCGACAGTATTGGATTTCCAGCCTCCGTGACTTTTCGGTAGTTGTCTTTGGATTGCATATATGAGAATAATCGATACTTGCGCTTTTATAATGGTACAATGGTGATTTCCCATTGCCTGAACAACTGAACTTTAATGAATAGGTACACTTTAATGAGGTGCATTAAAGGGCTACTACCAGGTGTATAATTACTACATTTTGGCATGGTCGAGCATAAATAAATTAATGTAACAGTTAAATATAGAAAAAGCAAAATTGTACGCCATATACGTTTTCGGCATTCTGAAACTTAATGCAGAACTCTAAATATAAAAATAATAATAATAATAATAATAATAATAATAATAATAATAATAATAATAATAATCTTTTCAGACTTATGTTTTACCACATTTGTTACAATTGAAGTATAATTTCCAACAATTATTCTGAACCCCACCAGCATTTTAGACCTTTCCAATATTAACCCTTATATACAATTATTGTATTGTCTTGATTTTATAATACAAAACAATCGTATACAAAACACGGAACGTGCTTACTTAAGCGTGTGTCAAATTCGCTTCCGCTGCCTGTACTTGAAACACATCGACTACATTCTGTCCGGGGTGTCGTATGTTCACCTCAGACTAATACAAATATATCGATGTCACGGCCCTAGGTATTAAATACGGTACGTATTTAGTATTTATTTATTTAACCTGGTAGTGATAAGGCCGTCAGGCCTTCTCTGCCCCTCTACCAGGAGATTCCAACTATAATATGAAGAATAAAATTAGAATTAGTATTAAATTTACAATTACAATTACAAATACAATTACAATTAGTATTACATTTATAATTACAACCACAATAAAAATCAAAGCACGAATAGATTACCTGACTAATGAAAGCTAGGTAATTTATCAACAGTAATCTCACTAGACGTTTTGATTTATCTAGAGAAAATCAAAACTCGAGTGGGATTTAATTGACTATTACACGATTAGAAGAAAGTATATAAAGATTAGAAGTAACGAAGTACTCCAATACAATAAAATATTAATTGACTTACGAAAATACAACTGTCTTCAAATGTATTATTGTACCATCTCAACATTACAAATATTACGCTAGATGCATGCTAGATGGCAGTAGTGTCTTTATACAGACACTGTAATGATTACTATTCAATAAATCTTAATATTAAACAATCTCTGACACGTGACTATCCCTAATATCATATAGCAGAAGTTCTTTTTATCCTCTCAGAGCAGAAGCTATAACATAACCTAACAAATATACACAAGTGTTAGAAAAGTTTTAATTAACGACGATGACATAAAAAATAAACATGAATAATTTTAAAAGGAATAATTATTGAATGTACAATTTTCAAATTTGAATGTGGTTGGTGGTTCAATTGATGTTATATTGGACGTCTGCGTAATAGAAGTGGAACTCGTTGATTTAGGCCTACATGGTATATTCAACTTATTCAGGATTTCCGAATGGTGCTCTTCATTTATTTGTAAATCGGATTTCAGAAGTTGCATAGGTATGATCAGTGATTTTTATTAATTCTTGTTCTTGAATGCCAATGCGAGTCATAGTTGAAACTGCTGTGCATCGACTGGAGTGGTTTGTAATTTTATATATATTTCTGACATAGAGACTAGCGCAGTTTCAAATGTTGGCAAACAAAGAAACAAATGCTAGGGACGCGATAAAATTAAACAAATGCTAGGGACGCGATAAAATTGTGCGATAAGCAGCCATGATGGGTTGAAATACGTCCTTTTGTACCGTTTTATTGGTCAAAAGTAGTATGACGTAGTAAGAGTGTAATAGTCATAGAAAAACAAAGAATATTTTATATTTACTGAATTATAAATTAAACCTAGAATAACAAAATTGTATAGTGATGAAATTACTGGATATTGAAATATTTTGTGATAGATTAAGGAAACTATTTACAAGAAATCAATTACTGACCAAGTGCCTAGTAAGTTTGCGTTTGAATTCAGTTTTATTTCGACAGTCCCTGATGCTAGCAGGTAGCGAATTCCAGAGTCTTGACAGGGCTATTGTAAAAGAGGATGAGTATGAGGAGGTGCGATTGGATGGTATTGTTAGTATTGTTTCATGGCGAGAGCGTGTGTTCAGATTGTGGTGGGAAGAAAGGTAAGTGAAGCGAGACGACAGGTACGAAGGAATAGAAGAGTTCAAGATTTCGAAGAGAAAGAGAAGTGAGTGTAAATTTCTTATCTTATCTAGTTTAAGCCAACCTATTGCTTCCAGGGATGGGGTAATATGATCATATTTACGAACATTGCTTACAAAACATACACAAAAATTATGAGCTCTTTGAAGTTTCGTTTTGTTGTCGCTGGAGAGGTCAGTCAGTAAAATGTCAGCATAGTCAAGTTAGAGAAATACAAGTTTCTGCACAAGGGACTTTACGTACTTCAACACCAAAAAAATTGATCACTGTATCACGTTATCTGATCTTGTAACGCGTTTAATAAGAGAAGCAAGCCACTTTGTTGTGGCTTGGAAAAACATATTAAATAATATTTTATCCTTTGTTTATCCTTGCCTTTCACTTTTATTACGTGATATAAATTACTGCAGTGATCCCTATAACGACCGCCTCTTTCCTCGTATTCAACATTGTCCACTGCACTCCTTAGCGTTTGTAGAATTCCTACATTCCTGGCACACAAAACAATCCCTTGTATTTGCTTTATGTTGAGTACTAGTTTATTGTTAAAATAACATTCTCTGAATGTTTTAAACTTTTACATTGTACCAATATTAAAATTCCTCTCTTATGAGAGTCATTCATAACTGCCACGTAAAACTATATTTACAGCCATAATCCTCTCGGGAGCTTAGCAACTCGACTGTCTAAGGTACCTGTAAGCAGTTTTTCAGCTTTTTAATTATTGTAACTTTCTATGACTATCATATGTTGGTAAATTAAGCTTACTGGTTCTAACTTTAGGATATGCTTGACAGTAATAACAGTTACCTTTATTAAACTGAGCAAGTTGCTCATGCGTTTTGCACGGGAATCGCATTCGGGAGGTTCGCAGTTCAAAACCCCGGACCGACCAACCGGACTGTGGTTTTTCCGTGGTTTTCCACAGTTATTTAGGTAAATTCCGGATTGGAAATTTCATTGCCATCGTTCTCTTCCTCTTCCCTGTAGAAAAATGATTTAAATTTCATATCATATCATTCATTTTCTTCATCTCATTCCATAGGCATATTCAGGTCATGCCGCATGTCTTCGTCCGTTTGCAGGAGGGCTCTTCTCTGGGTTCCAAGACTTTCTCAGTATCTCTACCAGGATTCATTCCTTAAGGGCACTTCCGAGGGCGCTTCGATACCTTAGAAGGGCTGTTGGAATGCGTCCTGTGCTGCTTGGTCACCTTGGCGGTGTGAAATTAAGGTGAGGGCTATAGGGGACACGTTGGATGAGCAGGTGATGGGATCTCATGCAGCTGGTGGGCTGGTACACCTCATTCTAATTCATCTCATAATTCGGGGTGAACAATAGGCCACTGTCGAGCCAACGTGCTGAAGTGTCGTCCCTAGCCACTCAGGTTTACTACTACTACTACTACTACTACTACTACTACTACTACTACTACTACTACTACTACTACTACTACTACTACTACTACTACTACTACTACTTTCATTAAGCCTATGAAATATTTAGATTTTATTATTTCTATTTGGACAAGAAAGTAGCAAATAAAAATATTTAGTATTACCATGTTCTATAATTTTGCCCCCTATATTCTTAGCACGCGAGAAAGAAATTATGTTGACTATTAATTACACTCTTACTACGTCATACTACTTTTGACCAATAAAACGGTACGAAAGGACGTATTTAAACCAATCATAGCTGCTTATCGCACAATTTTATCGCGTCCCTACCATTTGTTTAATTTTATCGCGTCCCTAGCATTTGTTTCTTTGTTTGCCAACATTTAAAACTGCGCTGGTCTGGACGTCAAAATATATATAATTACAAACCACTCCAGTCGATGCACAGCAGTTTCAAATATGACTCGCATTGGCATTGAAGAACAAGAATTAATAAAACTCACTGATCATACCTATGCATCTTCTGAAATCCGATTTACAAATAAATGAAGAGCACCATTCGGAAATCCTGAATAAGTTGAATACACCATGTAGGCCTGAATCAACGAGTTCCACTTCTATTACGCACACGTCCAATATAACATCAATTGAACCACCAACCACATTAAAATTTGAAAATTGTACATTCAATAATTATTCCTTTTTAAAATTATTCATTCGGAAATCCTGAATAAGTTGAATACACCATGTAGGCCTAAATCAACGAGTTCCACTTCTATTACGCACACGTCCAATATAACATCAATTGAACCACCAACCACATTCAAATTTGAAAATTGTACATTCAATAATTATTCCTTTTAAAATTATTCATGTTTATTTTTTATGTCATCGTCGTTAATTAAAACTTTTAAATAACACTTGTGTACAGTATATTAGTTAGCTTATGTTATAGCTTATGCTATATGATGTTATGGATAGTCACGTATCAGAGATTGTTTAATATTAAGATTTATTGAAAATCATCTGTCAAGTGACGTTGATTACTGGGATTCGGATAGTTGAAGTGGAATGCCATTGTTGTAATAATAAAAATGAATCTGAATCAACAAAGCCTTCTTGACTAGTAACATTGCCATCGTGTATAGATGGAGAACTTCTCGACGAGAAGGCATTGCTCACTACTGCCATCTAGCATGCATCTAGCGTATTATTTGTAATGTTGAGATGGTACAATAATACATTTGAAGACAGTTGTATTTTCGTAGTCAATTAATATTTTATTGTATTGGAGTACTTCGTTACTTCTAATCTTTATATACTTTCTTCTAATCGTGTAATAGTCAATTAAATCCCACTCGAATTTTGATTTTCTCTAGATAAATCACAACGTCTAGTGAGATTACTGTTGATAATACGAATCCACTCACATTTTACAGTTATATGAGGCCATTATTTTAACAACGAATATTTAAAAAGTTACGGTATTTGTATAAGGGATCATTTCAATCTTACGAACCATATTTAAATTAAATTTAGTGAAATTGTTAACAGATGGGATAAGTTTACATATATATATATATATATATATATACACATATGTATACATACATATACTTAAAGTACACACCTGTGGAGTAACGGCTAGCGCGTCTAGCCGCGAAACCAGGTGGCCCAGTTTCGATTCCCGGTCGGAGCAAGTTACCTGGTTGAGGTTTTTCCGGTGCTTTCCCTCAACCCAATATGAACAAATGCTGGATTACTTTCGGTGTTGGACCCCGGACTCATTTCACCGGCATTATCACCTTCATCTCATACAGACGCAAAATAATAATAATAATGATAATAATAATAATAATAATAATAATAAATTAATTAATTTAACCTGGCTGATTTAAGGCCATACGGCCTTCTCTGACATTAAACCAGGAGTAAAACTGCGTTACAAAAAACACTACAAATGTACAAAGTATATTACAGTTTTACACACAAAGCTGAATAAGATAATAATAATAATAATAATAATAATAATAATAATAATAATAACAATAATAATAATAATAGTAATAGTAATAAAATAGTGCAGTACAAAGCATACAATGAATAGAATATTTTTAAGTACACACCGTAAGGAAAATTATGATTATATATAGCTCAACTTATCATATTATAGATATACCATTATCGGAAAATATGAAAACAAAAATATAAAATATGTCAAATATCACTAGAACAGAAAAAAAATGTGAATACGTGGTAACATGCAATACAACACTTGTTATAATAGTAAGTTAGTTTGGCAACTCATCATAAGATAATTTTCTAACTTGGATTTGAAAGATTTCAATGTTCGGCAGCCCTTGACTTCAGGCGGCGGAGAGTTCCAGTGACGACAGGTAGCAACAGTGAAAGATGAGAAATACAGAGATGATGTGTGAAGTGGAATTTATAGCGTGTTATCGCGTTGTGATCGAGTATTAATATTATGATAGAGAGAGAGAGTATGGAAACGAGCGAATAAATAATAGGGGGATGATAACCTAAGATGTTGATAAAGCGTCGTAAAATGACGTACTAAAATAAAAATATATACATACATACAATACATACATACAGAATGGAAGTGAAATAGCCTTGCACATTTCCAGAGCGCATAGCCCATGTTATATATAACAAAGAAACTATAATATGATATTGGTGGAAAGTCCATAGTTTCTTTCGGAATAAAACATTTTTTCTCAAATGTTCAACAATCTCTTATTCGGTAACTATTGCGAGTAGGATCGTGATTTTTGTCCACACCGATAGGAAATCTTATAAATAATAATTTATCCCTCTGGCGTATTTCAATAGGTTGCACGGTTTTCGTGTAAATTTAACTTTAAAAACTCCTAAATTCAAACCATTGCAAGAAGCGAAGGCGTGGCAACGGCTTGGCAGCTTTCGTACGTAGATTCGCCGAGTTCGTTGACTTATTACATCTATATCACGAGAACAGTGTTTTAGCGACGATGTTGCCGGATTGCTGAAATTTCAAACTTAATTTTCTAATTAACCGCCCGTTTAATCACAAAACCTAATGTAGGTGTTCTATTAATTTACGTGTACCCTATCGTCTCTTTCAATCTGTAAAGTTATTTCACTTCCACCCTGTATATACATACAGGATGATCCACGAGGAGTTACCGCCACTTACGGAGTTTATTTTCGAAGATATTCTGAGCAAAACATGTGTCCTATTCTCAATATTTGCAGAGTTACACTAATTTGAAGTTGTTTATAAAATATCTTTTTTCTTTAGTGTTAAGCAGTGGCGGTTCCTCGGGGGAGGGAAGGGAGGAACGTCCTCCTTACATTTTTCTTCTTTTGAAAGTAAATACCAAATGAAATAATATATGCTTTGAAATTCGAGGAAGATCCAATAATTTTTAAGTTCACAGCTATAAGAAAACCTCTGTTGATCGAGTTTTTAACGACGCGCACTCATGTGCTACTAGAAAACTGTGAGAAGGATGCGAGATTCTTTGTGTGGAGGAATGTTAATCCATTCCTCCTTTACTGCACTTAATACACATAGACAACAGCGCGCTAGCGGCCAAAGAAAGAAGCAGAGTTTTAAAGCAAGTAAATGAACGGATAGGGAGGAGATCCTCCTCTGAATCAGCGCATGGGGGGAAATAGAAACCGACTGGTCTTGCAGCAAGATTGTTACCGCTGCCATCTAACGATGCTGCATTCAACCAGACTGTAACACATCTAGGAGGAAGCACAATAAAGACAGTTTTAACGCAAAGGTATGCAAGACACCATATATATATTTTTTTTTAAATTATAGCTCAAAATATATTATTCATTGCACTTTATAAAAACTTCTATTCATGGTTTGAAACTTTCGAGGATATCTGAAAGTTGAAATTGGATTTATATAAAACAAAGAGGAAGTACTTCTACATTAATATTGCAGATCTCTTTGGCCCCTAAAATTCACTTCCATTCATTGTCTACTAGACAGGACAACAGCCAAGTTGTCAGTTTTGCACAAATATCTTTGAAATTGAAAGTACTCCAAACCACATTATTTTTAACATAAAAAAATTAATCGGCCACCGGCAGCTTTGAACAATAATGGTCGTATGACTTTACAAGAACTGACATTCTTCAAAAGCATGTGATACTGAACTTGTAAAATGTACATGTGACAACACAGACCACGTGGGTGGATGCAGTTTTCTCGCTTTCCTAACATATTATTTCTCATTCTCATTTCCGTAAACGGTTCCGGTTACGTGTTAGTAGCTGGGCTCTTTCAACACGTGTGATGCTGTAGTGTGCGTGAAGAAAGCTGCGAGGTTGTGAATTTCCTTGTAATTGTTAATTTATGCAATTATTCAACAATGAATGGAAGTGAAAACATATTATATTTCGGACAATTTAGGAAACTCAGTTTACAAAAACAGATTATTGCTATACAAAAGGGAAGAAGTCCAACCCCAACACTACCTGGTCTTACATGTATAAATGTAGGCTAATTTGTAGCATGTTTCATTCAAGAAGGTGTCATTTTGCGCTGTTAACTTCTTTCCTCCTCTTAAAAAATATGCAGGAGCCGCCACTGGTGTTAAGGGCAAAAATACAGAATGAACTATTCAGAAGTATCATTTCTTTAATTGACTAGTATTCTAAAGCTGAAAATGTGTTTTTAATTCCTTAGTTACTTTGTACAGAATTTTAAACTAAAAATTACATCATTCTTACGCATTTATCACAACAATTCTTACAAATCACACGACTTGTAGCAGTTTTATTCCTTACAGTTCAGTTTTTCATCCTAATGTACAGTCTTCTTCTTCTTCCTCTTCTTTCTTCTTCTTCTTCTTCTTCTTCTTCCTCTTCTTTCTTCTTCTTCTTCTTCTTCTTCCTCTTCTTTCTTCTTCTTCTTCCTCTTCTTTCTTCTTCTTCTTCTTCTTCCTCTTCTTTCTTCTTCTTCTTCCTCTTCTTTCTTCTTCTTCCTCTTCTTTCTTCTTCTTCCTCTTCTTTCTTCTTCTTCTTCCTCTTCTTTCTTCTTCTTCTTCTTCTTCTTCTTCCTAAACACGGTTTAGGCAGCGAATAGGGATTATAAAGAATGGACACTGAGCGAATTTTCATGTGTTTTGTTTCTCTGTGCGCCGGCGTTTAGTTCCACTTTCAGGCGCTAGAGGTTAGTGTAATCGAGCATACGCTAAGATAATAATTGAGTATAGAGTTGAGACACAGGATCCAAGCATCGCCTACCTTATTGCATAATCCAGTAACGCTTTGCTTGAAATAAATTCAAGTTAACAGCTTTTCCTTATTCTCAGTGGCAAACTAGTTGTAATGATATTTTTTTTTATATTTCAGATATAATAAATGATATTATAATAGTACATTATGCAGCGAGCCTATAATGATAGTAATTAAGACGCAAGTATATTTGTTTATGAAACCAGCGCAAGCGAGTTTCATAATTTTCATACGAGCATCTTAATTACCATTATAGGCAAGTTTCAAACGACTTTTTATGCTCGACCATATCTCTAACTTGAAATTATTCAGAAGTATTCATTATATTTGTATCTGACAGAAGATCGGAAGTGACCTTGTTCATAGCTCTTACATTGTGAGATGTGCGCAGACGCGAAAGTATTGATTTTTTCCGAGGAACAATAATGTCATTGACGTTGATATAATCTAGAGAATAACATGAACTAATTTTGATATAACCTGGAAATTGATTTAGAATTTAAAAACGAGATGACAAATTGAATTTATTTGAATATTATTATAATTAACGCTAATTATTATAGTAACAGAACATAACCTTCTGCGACAGTATTGGATTTCCAGCCTCCGTGACGTTTCCCTCGTTGTCTTTCGATTGCATATCCGAGAATAATCGAAAACCTGAACTTTAATGAATAGGTGTACTTTAATGACATGCATTAAAGGACTGCTACCAGGTGTATAATTACTACATTTCGGCATGGTCGAGCATAAAATAATATAATAGATTATAAAATTAAGTATTGAATTCATTTAATATTTGTATATAATATAATATAGGTATATGGTTTTACTTCTCATAAGAGGTTTGTTTTTCCATTTTCAGTGCTATCAAATCATTACGTATTTTAATTGTTGTTGGGGTCAACGTCTCAACTCTCATTATAAAGGAACTCTAGAGTCTAGACATTACAGTTAATGACGGATTTATTATTTTATGGATCCAATTTATTTTGAGTATGTACCTAGATGTATTAATTATATGTGTTATATTTCCGCTGTGTCGACTGCTAGCTGGTGTGATGTCAGCGCCAACTCTAGGGAGAAAGCAGAATCTCACTCTCTAGCTGGCTTGAAGGTCTTTGAAATCAGTCTGGCTACATCAAAGGTACCGACGCGAAGTGTCCATTCTTTATTATTCCTATTCGCAGGTTGATGCCTTTGCGACCTGTTCCGAGGCAAATTAAGTGTTCGTCATAGATCATGCGCGGTCTTAACCCTTAAATTGGCAAAACTTCATTTCTCACACTAGTTTATTAAACCTTGTCGGACCGTAAAGAAAACAACTATCGCAATGTCCATATTTTATATGTTGTACAATATTATAGTATAGTGAAATTTTAATTTGTGCGAGATCGTGCGTATTTGCTTGGTTTCCGCACAAAACCAATCCGTGGAAAGTCTAAAATTCCACATTCACTATTCCCAACCTAACACACATAACAATTTCCCTCTTCTTACCGCTTAAGTGACATATTGATTTTACTGCTTTAGGCTTTTAACATATTACTTTTAGAGACGTTCAATATAGTAATAATTATAAATTGGAAACTTACCACTGCAATTTCACCTAAATTGAACTGTTAATTATTGTTTTTAAATATTTGCAAAAATTAAGTAAACTCTACAACTCCACTAAAGTTACTGCATTCGTGATGCAGGTAACATTAAGGAAGCCGTGAAAAAATCAACAAGATTCCAGACTCATCATAGACTGGGGGAAAAAAAGACAGACGTATATCACGGCCTGCTGGAGTATAGTAAACACAGAAAATATTTTAAAGCAACAATGTTGAAGATAGATATTTTTGTTTTGCAAATTTGCCGTCATTGAACAGAAACCAAGATGGAGATTTCATTGCAACTAATTAGAAATTCCTCTTTCAGGTATGTAATAAACGATCTTCGCACAAAATAATGCATGATACACGAGCGGCATGTTTTCTTTCAATTCTCGGAAATTAAAAAAGCTCAACTACGTTTCGCTTTTTCAAACTTTTCCTCGAACATGAAAACTTCAACATACCGCTCTTGTAACGCATATTACTATTTCCTACCAATTTTTTCTATTGTTCTATTAAAATTATAGCATATAGCCTATTAACCTGTTGTATCCTATAGGATACTTTGTTAATTTAAGGGCTAAAGAGTTTACAATAATGATGTGATTTGTAACAATTATGGTTTAACCTAATACAAACAAGAAGATAATGGGGAAGAGTGGCCTGATACTTTCCCCCTCCATTACGTACATCGCTGAGCAGTAATATATTTCATTAGTAAGACTTCAGATGCATACAAACAATATTGTTCTTCCTGTGACATATATCGTAAAGTGAGATGTACTGTCTGATAATAAATGCATGGTACACTATTTATATTCAAAATTATTATAATGGAGATGAATAATCAGCTCTCGAGCAGTTATGTTCCACAAAAGCTCTATTAATGTACCTAGATCTGAACGCCTACAATGAATTGGAAATCACCTTTACTTTTTAACTTTGCTCTAGAGTATGTCATTAGGAAAGTCCAGGATAACAGAGAGGGTTTGGAATTGAACGGGTTACATCAGCTTCTTGTCTGTGCGGATGACGTGAATATGTTAGGAGAAAATCCACAAATGATTAGGGGAAATTACGGGAATTTTACTTGAAGCAAGTAAAGCGATAGGTTTGGAAGTAAATCCCTAAAAGACAAAGTTTATTATAATGTGTCGTGACGAGAATATTGTACGAAATGGAAATATAAAAATTGGAAATTTATCCTTTGAAGGGGTGGAAAAATTCAAATATCTGGGAGCAACAGTAACAAACATAAATGACACTCGGGAGGAAATTGAACGCAAAATAAATATGGGAAATGCGTGTTATTATTCGGTTAAGAAGCTTTTATCATCCAGTCTGCTGTCTAAAAATCTGAAAGTTACAATTTATAAAACAGTTATAGTACCGGTTGTTCTTTATGGTTGTGAAACTTGGACTCTCACTTTGAGAGAGGAACATAGGTTAAGGGTGTTTGAGAATAAGGTGCTTAGGAAAATATTTGGGGCTAAGAGGGATGAAGTTACAGGAGAATGGTGAAAGTTACAGAACACAGAACTGCACGCAATGTATTCTTCACCTGACATAATTAGGAACATTAAATCCAGACGTTTGAGATGGGCAGGGCAAGTAGCACGTATGGCCGAATCCAGAAATGCATGTGGAGTGTTAGTGTAGATGGGAAGATAATATGAAAGTGGATCTGAGGGAGGTGGGATATCATAATCGAGACTGTATTAATCTTGCTCAGGATAGGGACCAATGGCGGGGTTATGTGAGGGCGGCAATGAACCTCCGGGTTCCTTAAAAGTAAGTAAGTAAGTAAGTAAGTAAGTAAGTAAGTAAGTAAGTAAGTAAGTAAGATTTGGACGCCAGCCTACACATGTAAACAATTGACACACGACTAGGTCTATATAACAGAAGAATCTAAAATGAAAGTCATGGAATATGCAATGGACAGTGGCTTGAGTTTGCATGAATTTTCAACAGCCAAAGAACGAGAAACATGTGATGTGAATAGGAAGGCGAATATCTGTGGGATGTTTGAAATATGGGCGGCAATGCTGTCTCTCCCGTGACGTTCTGTACCCATTCTCTCTCTGGGCAATCTGGAAAACATTAGAATTAGATATTGCTGTTATTCTAGTCTGTATATTCTCCACCGAAGTTTCCAGAGATTCGCCCACCTCCGTTCTATCTCTATGCAGAGCAGTAAAAACATGAAGCGAATATAAAGTGAATAAGTCACGCCGATTTATCTTTCAAGGATGAAAAAGCCAAGAATCATTTAAAATAGTCATAGGATGTATTCAGCTCTCAATGTTTGTATTGAGGTATTCCTTTCTTCTTTTATAATAGTCATTCTTAATTCATGTATGTCAATGCATTTAATTCAAGTTGTATGGGAGTCATAAAAGCTTGTTCAGATCTCGGTTATAAATGGCGCGCTTTATTTGTGCTGCCAAGGAACTATTTCAACTGTTAATGGGGGCGCCCGAGGCGGTGCGCTCCATATATTACACTCTTCACATGAATTCTTACACATACGTGTATACCACTGGCCAACGTAGGTGATGTCTTTATGATATCTGAACAGTTAGGTTTCAGTAAAGTGCAGGTGGAGAATGTCTTCTTCCTTTATTTTCCCTTTCAATATGCAGGAGTATTTCACTTCTACTCTGTACATATACGTATAACTATTAAAGACTCGTAACTACTAATAATTAGAGTGTGAAGTTATCTATATTAATAACTAGACATACCCGTGCGCTCCGCTGCACCTGTTAGAAATAAATATAAAGTAATTACATAATTAAAATAGGACGTTTGATCCAGGGAACATTCGTGTTTGATAGAAGGATAAATCGTCTAATATGTAGTTAATTTAAATTGTATTTAAATAATTAAAATGCGATCATTTGGTCCAGAGAGCACTCAGAAGTTACTGTAATAACTAGACTTCGTTGAATTGCCACACGCAGCGTGCAATCAGGTTGCCGATGTACGGTAGTATAGAGGAGGTGAGCGACCGCCCGGTCTCGTAGTATAAGCAGTTCATGTTAAGAGTTGTGACCGGTCCAAATAGATAGAGAAGCTACAGCTAATGTATACCTATGTAAGAACTTGTTTTGCATTACTGTGGTCGGAATAGTCAAAGCTTAACATTTGTTCAATGCAGACAAGAATTCAATCAAACATACTACAATGAGATTGTTGCTGTTCCAAACAATTGCCTCTGGAATACCCTTACTCCCGCAGCCAGTCTTGACCCGTTGAAAAACGTGATTGGATGCTGTTAATTATTATTCAGAATATTACGGCAAAATAATGGAGGTAATTGATCCATTAGATAGCACAGACAGTTCCGCTGTTGCAGCTGTAAAATCATTGCCTTCTGAACAGCTATTGGAAGATATTCTGTTCATTGATTGCAATTTTAAAATCGCGTCCAAAAACATCACCCTGTTAGAATCGTCTAAACTACAACTCTCAAAAGGCCTTAATATAGTGGATAAAGTATCACAAATCGTTATCAAAAATGTCACTAGTTTCAGAAAAAGTGAAATGTAAGTTGAGAAACATAATTGCTAAAAATTCTGCCTATTCACAACTTCGTACTATAAATGATGTACTATCACGTCACGACAAGACGTGTGAAGAAGTTGGTGTGCTAAAAAGTAGTGACTTCCCGTTCTTCAAATATGCATCTGTTACATCGTGTGATGTTGAACGTACATTTTCCCAAAATAAAAACTGTTTAAGTGACCATTGGAGGAGGTTACTTTGCAGTCGCTCAAAATGTACGTAACTCTTCACTGCAATGCACATATTCAAGGATGATGTGAGTATATTACATTAAATTTTAAGAGTTAATATATCTCACTACAAAATAATTGTGTACAGTATTTACATGTTTAGACATATCCTACTTCAATGATCATTATATTTGTTGAATGCAGGGTACAGGTTTTATTGTAACATACAGCCTATACCGCGAGCGTAGTAAACCTTGCGATTCTCGTGGCAATTCCACGAAGTCTAGTAATAACATTATAGCATTATGTCCATCTAGAGAAACTACACTTTCCAATGGTGAAATAATAATTAATTACACAAATCGGTTAATTTAGCTTTCGATATTACTTCATACAAACACAGAAACATCCTCTGTAGGCTATGTTTCATAGCTTTCGATTGTTGTTGTCCAAGGCCCCTTATACACGTAGTCATTTGTTTTTCATTTCATTACACCGCCTTAGATGGCATTGTATTTTAATTTTGAAACTCATTTATCGCATTAAATATCAGTCCTATCAAACTTTTGCAAAGAACAAAGCTTATCGGAAATCATTTTCAAAGAAACGTTTGTTATGTAACATATTTCACAAAAATCAATAATAAGCGAGATATTTCGATTTATTTAATTCGGGCCCCCTTACAACACCTCTTTTAAATAACGTATTTTGAATGTCATATAGCCTAAAATCTAAGTTACAACGAACTTAATTTATATTCGAATTTTCATATAAATCGGTTCAGCCATTATCGCGTGAAAAGGTAACAAACATCCAGACAGACATGCAAACAAAAATTTCAAAAAAGCGATTTTCGGTTTCAGGGTGGTTAATTATATATGTTAGGGCCAATTATTTTTGGAAAATCGAAAATTACCAGAAAAATTTCGCCTACAGATTTATTATTAATATAGATAAATCTGTAGCCAAAATTTTTGTGATAATTTTCGATTTTCCAAAAATAATTGGTGCTAACATGTATAATTAACCATCCTGAAACCGAAAATCACTTTTTTGAAATTTTTGTTTGTATGTCTGTCTGTCTGGATGTTTGTTATCTTTTCACGCGATAATGGCTGAACCGATTTATATGAAAATTGGAATGTAAATTAAGTTCGTTGTAACTTAGATTTTAGGCGGTTAGAAAGGGGCTTGAGTTAAATAAATCTAAATATCTCCCTTATTCTTAATTTTCATGAAAAATGTTACATAACAAACGTTTCTTTAAAAATAATTTCAAATAAGTTTTATTCTATACAAAATTTTGATAGGACTGATATTTAATGTGATAAATGAGTTTTAAAATTACAATAACAACGCCATCTAAGGCGCTGTACTGAAATCAAAACAAATGACTTCGTCTATAAGGGGCCTTGGACAACAACACTCGAAAGCTATTAAACATAGCCTACAGAGAATGTTTCTGTACTTGTATGAAGTAATATCGGAAGCTAATTAATTGTTTAATTATTATTTCACCATTGGAAAGTGTGGTTTCTCTAGATGGATATAATTCTACAATGTTATTACAGTAACTTCTGAAACATATAGCAAGTAATATAAAGTACACACATTAAAACTAAATGATATGTCAATCTTCATTAAACTATGGTTGCGTGTAATAACAATTAAGAAACATGTTAAAGGAATTGTCATTGCACCGAATGATTGCTCTCTGGACCAAAATGACCACATTTTGATTATTTAAATACAATTTAAATTAAGTAACATATTAAACGATTTCTCCTTTTATCAAACACGAATGTTCCCTGGATCAAATGTCCTATTTTAATTATGTAATTACTTTATAGTTATTTCTAGCAGGTGCAGCGGAGCGCACGGGTACGGCTAGTTATGGAATATATTTGATGTTATTATTGAATGAGATTCTTTGCAATTATCGGCCTCATGTTTTATCTTGTTGAAATAATATTTTGTAATATTTTGTTGCTGTGTTCATTTTATTTCAGTTTAACTCCTTTTGAGTTGCACTTGTTTTCATGTGATTCATGTCAAAATATGACAAAAACAATTCTTTATTAATACTGAGTTTTTAGGTAAAAACTATAAAAGTGCATTAACATACGGGAAAATATATTAACTTTCGCATGCGAATAAAATGTAGCAGAATTAAAATAAATGAGCAAAGAGGCTTGCGAATTCTACTAAATGAGCAAAGGGTCTGCAGTTAGGTATTTAGCGTGGTATTTCATTAAACGTAATGAGATTTCAAGCGCACCGCCTGGATAAAAGATAAAAGGTCATGCCATAAAAAGGCGACTCGTTTCAAACTTAACTGAATAAAAAGACAGAGGAGCACAACTCCAAAAATAATATGATCTCAGTTTGTTTATTGCTTCTTTTGCATTTTTCCTTCTCTCATTTTTCTCTCTTCCTCCGCCATTTTTAGCGATTACATCGCTTCCCAGAGTTTTAATAGAGTTTCTTCTCCAATATCCTTATTTTATTATGAGAATAGAAGTTAAGATCGTAAAACTTTTTCTTCTCTGGTTTATATGTGAAGACAGTCAAAGACTCTTTAGATATGTTGTTAGTTATTATTCTTATATAAGCCTACATCTATAAGATATCTAATTCTTTATATTTATTTTCATTTGTATATTTCGATTTGGAAAACATATTATAGTTTATTTATGCTACAAGCATTCCCACCCATTTTTCCTAATCCGCATTCCCGAATGGACTTTTCCCGAATGCTACTTTCCCGAAGCCGAGTTACCTAAGCCGAGTTCCCGAAGCCACAGTCCCGAATTTCATTTACTATTCAGTTTCCTGAATATATAATGCGAGAAATTCCCGAACAGTAAAAGACATGAACTGACAATCACTACATGTTGCCAGGAAAAACAATTACAAAAACTACATTTAGGAAAACAAATTTATTAAATTTATGTTATGAGAAATATGGCAGATAAAGCTACAATTATAATACATCTTGATTACACAACTTGTAACACTGTATCACTTTGGAATATGTATTATATGACTTCCTTGTGTTAAATTCTATCGTACGTGGTTTATATGTTTCGACCTTTTATGGGTCATCCTCAGAACTGGTCGTTGTTGGTCTTGGCGGCTCTTGTTTTGTTTCCTGTGAGAGTGTATTCGTGTGGTGTAATGTAGAGTCAAAGAGTGTGTGTGTTCTGAAATTGAGTTGTGTGTTGAGAATATTTCATCATAGAATGTTGGATAGTTTTTGAGTTCTGAGAGAAACGCTTCATCACTGCACAGTGAGTTGTGAAAAAAAAACTATATATATATATATATATATATATACGTTTTTAATTGTAAAAATATTTTTATGCTCGACCATGCCGAAATGTAGTAATTATACACCTGGTAGCAGCCCTTTAATGGACCTCATTAAAGTACACCTATTCATTAAAGTTCAGGTGTTCCACCAATCATAAAATACCAGTGTAGCAATATCAAAGCGCAAGTATCGATTATTCTCGGATATGCAATCGAAACACAACAATAAATCAATAAATCACCTATATTTGAAATAAAGTCAGTTCTGTTAGTATAATAATTAGCGTTAATTGTAAATAATATTGAAATAAATTCAATTTCTCATCTCATTTTCCCATGTCTAATTCAATTTCAAGGTTATCAAGATTAATGTTTATTTTACTCTCTAGATTATATCAAGGTCAATGTCGACATTTGTTTCTCGGAAAAAATCAATACTTTCGCGTCTGCGCACATCTCATAATTTACGAGATATTGCACAAGGTCAGTTCCGCTCCTCAGTCAGATAAGAATAACATGAATACTTATGAATAATTTCAAGTTAGAAATATGGTCGAGCATAAGAAGTCGTATGAAACTAGACTATAATGGTAATTAAGACGCTCTCGTTTCATAAACATACTCGCGTCTTAATTACTACCATTATAGGCTCGTTGCATAATGTACTATTATCATATAGCAGAAGGACAGTGTTTTACACATACTAATTTTCATTATTGTAATGGAGGAAAAAGATGTTGAATATTTCCAAAATTTTTCTGCTGTAAGCTGTACCTAACCCCTTAAATGTGAGAGGCTCATGTCACTACATTTAGTGGCATGTAAAAGAACTCCTGCGGGAAAAAATTCCGGCACACAGGCGACGCTGATGTAACCTCGGAAGTTGCGAACGTCGTTAAATAAAACATAATTTTAATTATATATACCATATATCATTGGTATGCGTGTGGGAAATATTTGTATAATTTTTATGTATTTGGAAGCTATTCGTGACAAGTTTAGGAACTTCCTCGTGCACGAATTAATGAAAAATATCAAATGCACATTAAATGCTATCGTGAGCGTAAAAGATAAAAATGACATGAAAATGTACTTTACACGTCTTTTATAACATAATCAGGCTATTGTGGATGTGATAGCATTTGTGTATAACGTAAACTGCATGACATGCATATTCTCTTGTCTTTCCTTATGTCCCTTAAAACAATATACTGTATATGTATAATGTAAATAAATAAATGAATGAATGAATGAATGAATAAATGAGTGAACAACTGAATAAATAAATAAATAAATAAATAAACAAATAAGTAAATAAATAAATAAACAAATAAGTAAATAAATCAATCAATGAATAAATGAATAAATAACTAAATAAATAAATAAATCAACCAATGAATACATAATCAATGAATGAATGAATAAATAAATAAATGAATAAATAAATAAATGATTGATTGAATGAATGAATGAATCAATCAATCAATGAGTGAATGAATAAATAAATGAATGAATGACTAAATAAATGAATAAATAAATAAATGCACAAATAAATGAATAAATAAATACATTAATAAATAAATACATTAATAAATGAATAAATAAATAAATGAGTAAAAGAATAAATGAATGACTAAATAAATAAGTAAATAAATAAATAAACCAATAAATAAATGAATAAATTAATGAATAAATAAATAAATGACTAAATAAAGGAATAAGTGAATAAATAAATGAATAAATAAGTAAATGAATGACTAAATAAATGAATAAATATATGGATAAATAAATAAATAAATAAATGACCAAATAAATGAATAAATAAATAAATAAATTGATAAATTAATGAATAAATAAATGAATAAATAAATACATTAATAAATGAATAAATAAATGAATAAATAAATAAATGAATAAAAGAATAAATAAATAAGTAAATAAATCAATAAACGAATAAATAAATAAATAACTGAATGAATGAATAAATAAATGAATAAATAAATGTATTAATAAATGAATAAATAAATAAATGAATAAATGAATGAATAAATAAATGAATAAATAAATGAATGAATAAATAAATAATTAACTAAATAAGTAAATGAATAAATGAATGAATAAATAAATAAATTAATAAATAAATAAAGAAAGAAAGAAATAAAGAAAGAGAGAAAGAAAGAAATGAATGAATGAATGAATGAATGAATGAATGAATGAATGAATGAATGAATGAATGAATGAATGAGTAAAGTAATAAATTAATTCTGTAATATGTGTCAAAGTTAATTTGACTGGGAGTACAAAGTGTTACTCAACAAAATTTCCGTTATTGGTGTGCCAAAAACCCCCACGGAATTTCAAGAGACACCACTTCACAGTATCAAAGTCTCAATATAGTGCGCGGTATCTTGCTTTGGAATTATCGGCCCTTACGTCTTCAAAGAAGCCGCTAGTCGCTAGAACGCTGGACTTATGATTCTGCAGGCCCGAGTTCCCATCCCATGTGTGTTGGGCAAGCTCACGGTCCAAGTAACACACAGGGATTTTCTCCGAGAGCTGCGGTAATCCTGCGGTATTACAACAAATCTCCATCGTCACTTCATCTACTCTCTGGTTTCGAGTAGGCCAGCTTTCTATGGCATACCGTGGGTAACGACTCTATCGGTAAATTTATCTACACAACTGCCTTGACATGGGTGAATGTCGAACAGTCAAGTAGCCATCATTAGTTAAAAAAACAATTGACGAGGTTTACATCGAAGTCTACGGCCCCTTTAGACACTTTTATACACTATTTACAAAATAAAATAAATAAGCTATAGTATTATCACAGTCTAGTATAAACAGTCACGAAGCTTGAGTTGTGAGGATGCTAGAAACTATATACTATGCAGGTACTATTTCACATTGTCTGTAATGAGGCAATATTAGCGATCCTAGTGGTTAGCAACTATCCATGGATGCATATTTACTGCGTATTGAGCTTCGTGACTGTATATACTAGACTGTGGTATTATGATCCCATCAAAACGCATAAATCTTTCCCCTTTTACTAAAGATTTCCATGGAGGAACAATTGATGAGTCTTTTAAAAACTTTTATAGTGCTCAGTGGAAACTGGGCCAAAATTATTTTTAATACATAGTCCGAGACTATCGGACATTGTCTAGTTTCAAAAATAAACTAAAATTGCGCTTTTTCAATTCAGATTCCTTTCAGTTATAAGCCCTTTGCGATAGTTTTGTAAAAATATATATTTCTTTTCCTTCCTTTCCCCTTTTGTCTCTTGATCAGCTGATGAATTTATTATCATACCCTTTTTATTGTGAACTTTATTTAATTTCCGTATTTCTTTTCTTTCTTCTTATTATTTTATTACATTCCATTTTGTTATATTCTTCATTACGTTTTCCATATTAACCATTTGTACTAAATGAGTTGGTTTCACTATATTCCAATGTATTTTACTTTCTTTTTTCTATTATGGTATTATTTTCATGTTGTTTAGTGTGGATTTTATTATGCTATTATTATTATTATTATTATTATTATTATTATTATTATTATTATTATTATTATTATTATTATTATTATTATTTGTAATATATTAGTATTCTGTTCTTTAACTTGTTAAATTTTCACTGCTTGTATACTTTTGTAACCTGGTGGAGTGTAAGAGAAATCCCTATGGCCTAAACTCTGCCATAATAAAAATAAAGAATTATTATTATTCTTTTTGTGTGTGTTAGTTTTGATAGTTTGAGTCCGTGTATAGTTGGTATAGTTAATGTATTTAGTATAATTTTTGTGTTTAATTGTA
Organism: Periplaneta americana; assembly: GCF_040183065.1. Lineage (NCBI taxonomy): Eukaryota > Metazoa > Arthropoda > Insecta > Blattodea > Blattidae > Periplaneta > Periplaneta americana. The sequence continues at coordinate 172,671,591 of NC_091121.1, read as the reverse complement.
TGGGTTTTGTGTGTTTAGATTAGATTGTTTGTGTGTTTAGACAGTATAATTTATGTGTGCAGTTTGTATAGCTCTTCTGTATTAAGACTATAATTTATGAGTTCAATTTGTATAGGTTTTTGTGTGTGAGTTAAGACTGTATAATTGTAAAATTTGTTGTGTGTTTAGTGTGGTTAGTTGTGTGTTCAGACTATAATTTATGTGTTCAGTTTGTATAGTTTTTTGTGGATGTTTAGTTTGTATAATTTATGTGTTTAGTCTGTATAGTTTTTCGTGTTTAGCTTATATAGTTTGTTTATGTGTTTAGTATGTAAGTTTACTGTAAGTTCTCTTGGACTGGTTCCCAAGTGTAGTAGACTTTCAGTTCACCCTGCATCCCTGTAGGGGCCGTTGCCCTTATGAATTTTCAGGCTTTTCATACTCATATTTATATTATGAAATAAAACGCATTGCATTAATACAACAAAGTACATAACTTAATAGTGTAATTAATGTTTCATCAGTGTAGGCCCACATTCTTTACGATAGTAGTAAAAGTAGGGTATTCTAGTTTACGTAGTACAAAGGATAAAAATTGTAAATATTATTGTAAATATTAAAGTAGGCCTAGTCTATGTCTTTTTCTGTCCAACTTGACAAACAGGAGTCGCGTGAGCAGACAAAAGTACTTCGCTTGTTAGATACGTGTAGGCCTACTTCATCCGCTACAGTAAAAACTCCAGTAATACTTAACCTTGTACCCTCCTGGGACGAAGTACGATCCCTAGCTGTGACTATTTTAATAAATATAATTACTTTATTTGCTAAACAAAACAAACACTGAAAACCAAACCAATTAAAACACAGCACACCTGTCTTCTTAACTGCAACAGTCAAGACTTAAAATTCAGAGGCCTTAAATTTCAACCAATCAATATCGACCGGAGGATCACCAATCTTCAAACAAACAACTACCTGCAAATTTACGTAACAGATTTTATTTTAGTTACTGAAAAGTCATCATCGTCATCATCATCATCATCATCATCGTCATCATCATCATCATCATCATCATCATCATCCTAAGGCACCACAACATCAAAATTGAAAGTTTTGAACTTCTCAATAATTCTCTTCCAGACACTTCCGTCTTTGGCTGCCTTCAAATTGCCACTTTCATTTTCTTCAGGTCATCCATCACATCATCTTTCCGTCTCAATTTAGGTCTGCTATAGGTTTACATTTTTTTAAGTTTTTACCATTCTCTGGTCATCCATCGTTATTATGTGCCCAATCCATCTTATTTTGAGTGATCTAATATAAAGTGACAAGTCATATCAAATTCAAATATAATATTGTATAAATTAAATTTATAGTTAAAAAAAAGTCTGAAATCTCCGGGAGAGAAATTTTGGGACACAGTGGAGGACAATCCCTCTGGAGCAACCCCTGAATTTATAACAGATATTGTTAATATTAATTTGAATTGGCTGAACAAGATTCAAGACACAAATATTTCATAAACAATTTATGGACTTAGAGCCAATACCACCAAATTTATTTAACCTTAACCCTCTACTGCATGAGTTATTTTTTTCTCAAATAACGTTCAGCTGTTTTATTGGCGCCATACACTCAAAGATAACAACTTTTTAAATTTTCTTCGACTCTGTCTTCGCTGCTAACTTCAGAGCGTTGCCTCAGAGCAACGGAATGCATATAAACATCACACAGAAAAAAAAAACATATAAAGTTTTGTGTTGCTTTGAGGCAACACTATGCATTAAAGGGTTGTTACTTAAAGTCTTCTTAATTGACACTTAAAGAGATAATGCATTCCACCAACACAAATTGGGCTTTAATCTCTCATTAAACTACATTTAAGTTAATTGGTCAATATTCGGTAATTTAAATAATTATTTCTGCATTAAAGACAATAATTTTCATCATATGGAGGAGAATGATAGACTTGACATTTGGAAATATTGATTTCTTACCAAAACGGACTAGGATGATTTTCGAAAGAGAAGATTATTTTAATACAATGGACGAAAAAGATTTGGAAATGCGGTTTAGGCTAAGAAAAACATCAGCATTGTATATATTGAATAGTACAGAAGGTAATTTAGAACTTCCAAATCATAGTTAAGTACTTCATAATATTATTTAAATTACACATTTATATAAGAAAAGTTTAATCAATCTTAGGGTTGCCTAAAATACGGAAACTGAAGCAATATGGATAACAAATTTATCGCGTAGGCATAATATTATATTTGACGGTATTGGAATATCTCAAATCCATTAAGTCTTTCCATTTTGCTTGTTGCATGATATTTCCTTGTATCCGCTTTCGTACTACCCGTTTTTTCTTCAATATTGCTGAAGACATTTGAATAAGGTCCTTGGCATTGAACTCTATTTCCACTTATTTCCAACCTTTCGCCTTTTCTTCTAAATTTTGCCCATCTGTCTTTTTGTTTTGGATGATTTTAATAAGTTTTGAGGTTACCTTTGTTTATGATGACATTTTATAGTCGTAATTAAATTTAACAAATGAACTCACTATAAAGATCACTGCTTACCACAGTCTAGTAGTACATACAGTCACGATACAGCGCTCCAAGCGGCTAGCGACTAGGAATACTAGGAATAATATATTGTGCCGTATTTCGCATTGTTGTGAAGAAAAGGAAAAGTTGTGTAAACTGTGAAATTTCGTTATTGTTTGTAATAAATGTTAATGGCTAAAATACAATAATTGGAATAATAAAGTGAGACAATGAGGAGACGTTTCTAGTGCTATAAATTGTAAGAAAAAGAAGCCAGAGTTATCTTTCTTCTGAAAGATCCAGCAAGGTGAGTTTATAAAACATAGTAGCCTATGTACTTTAAGAAAATAATAAATAAACCTTATGTAGCTAATATTTCAATAATGGAAGGAAGGTGTTAATTTTTCCAAAAGAACACCATAACGAAAGTATAATACATTTTGTCATCTGCTAGGGAAGGGGTCTGTGATGAGGCGATAGTAGCGATCCTAGTGGTTAGCATAGCACGTGTAACTGTCAATGGATGCATATTCCTTACATATTGAGCTTCGTGACTGTGTACTAGACTGTGATTTTACTATGATTCCGAAGGCCATGATAACTTAATTGGGAATTAAATTAATGGACTTTATTTTAAATGCACATTAGTTTGATGAAATGCAAACGAATTAAATAAGATTTATACATCTTGATTACACGACTTTTAACACTGTATCACTTCGGAATATGTATAATGAAACTTTCTTGTGTTAAATTCTAACGTACCTTGTTTACATGTTTCGACTTTTTATGGGTCATCTTCAGAACTGGTCGTTGCTTGTCTTGGAGCCTTTTGTTTTGTTTCCTGTGAAGGTGTGTTCGTGTGGACTAAAGTGGAGTCAAAGAGTGCGTGTTCTTAAATTGAGTTGTGTTGAGAATTTCATTGGGGTGTTTTTTTGTGTGCCTGTATATTTCATATTGTTCTAGTGTGTTTAGTTTCAGGCTTTTTGGTTGGATGTGTAGCATTAACTACTGTATTTAAGTTAAATAACAAATGAGTTTGTTATGAATTAGTAACATATTGGTGAAATCGGCCTTTAGATTTATAAAGAACACAGACGTAGTATCCCTAGCTGGAAATAAAAGCCGTTCTATCTTTGTAATTTGGGACCAAAACTCAGAAACTCACAGCAATTTTTGCGAGCAGATAACAATTTGGCAACGTCGCCAAATCAGCTTCCATCTCTTTCAATCTCCTATAATGTGGTTGTCGGTCGTCTTTCGTGGCTATTACCTTTAATGTCCTAAAGGAAAGAGAATACGCTTTGGTATTTGAAATAAAATGGCCGTCTCTTTTCTTAAGTTCGACATAATATAAATTTATGAGTTTCTCTTTTATATATTATGATGTAAGTTCCATGTCATTTCTACAGAAACTTATAACACATTCTTCCAGCCCAGTACAGACTCGGAAATTGTTTACCTTAAGCGGCCAATGAAATCATCATGGTTTCAGAGATAAAGGAACAATAGCCTATAAGAAGAAAGAGGCAGTCGCTTTAATTCAAAGGAGCGAGAGTTTCTTGGAGGTAAAGAATCAGCCGTCGACACAGCTTATACACGGGGAAAAAAGGTCGAACTGTAGAATAAAGAAAGGTGAAATGTACATGTATGGCAAAGCCTGCTAGGAGAAGCAGAGGGGAGGGAAAAATTCGATAACACACTCGGAACAAAGGAAATGCTGTTCAGCAGCCTCCGCGTGCTGAAGGGCCGCGCGTGGAGGGGGCAGCAAGTGCTCAAATTGCTTGATTGTCAAGTGATCCACAGAAAGGAGCACGGGCTGGGAAAGAACCGTTCAAATCAGCTTCTGCAGAGCCGCCTTAAGCCCAATGAGAAAATGTGTTAGCAGCTTTATTTTTCCGCCATAAGTCACAAAATATTCATTGAAGTAACTATAATTTTGTATTGTTTTCGGAATGGTTAAATAAAGTTTATGAAATGATTTAAAAACATGTGACGAAATATAGACTTATCCATAAAAAAATAAAATGATGTTAGAAGAGCTGGGGACTGAGCAGTGCTGCTCATCGGAGTGACTACAACCGCGGAGGAATCGGAGATTGCGAATAAAGCTCTCCACCGGTGATCTCCGACACTACCGTAGGTGGAACAGGGGACATACGGAGGAATGCGGGGGTTCGGAGCGAAGCGACAGTTAGCTCAAGGACGACCGGCGCGTACGGACTGACGGTAGTTGTGAGGGGAATAAAATGGCACCAGATCGGATATCCGTCGCATGAAAATTCTTTAATTTAGTTGAAGGTAATAATAAAGTCGCACACTGTAAACTTTGTGGGCTAATTTACTCTAAGGGTGGTGGAACTTCGAATTTGTTAGACCATTTGAAGCGATCGCACAATCGCGAACTTGATGAAAACAATTACGCAAAACATTTGATACGATTTATTTTTAAATTGTTTTGGTGCTATTGTTCCCAAAGGCTCACAGTCTAGGAAAAAGTCTTGAAATTTCTCTAAAACGTAACTTTCGAGGCAATAAAAATCAAATTATATATATATATATATATATATATATATATATATATACAAGTCGACTTGAGTTATATTTTACTGTTTAGACAACTTGAGTTATATTTTACTGTTTGGATTAAAATATTTCTGAATGAAACTAAAGAAACATCTGGTAATAATATAATTACAATTATCCTTAAGTTGATATCCACTTATATTTTTATTACAGAGCAAGAGTGGCGCGTTTTAGAAGAGGCAGTTCAAATACTGATACCCTTTAACACAATAATCACAATCCTGTCCGGTGAAGAATCTGAATAAATTATGTTGGACAGTAAACTTTATCCCATTAATAGCCCACGTTTCTTTTGTTTCATTCTGAAGCTCCCTTAATATATTTTACATTAACTAAACCGATTAGAATAATAATTGACAAACCCTGTTTGCGATTAAACGAGAGTTTCTAGGAGAATTAAAGTATAAATGTTTACATTAGCTACTGAAAAGCTTTACTTCTGCGTTAGTTTTGCAGTTAGATTGAATGTTATTAATTTGATCAATGACATAAAACTAATACGGCTTTCCATATATACTATGAATTTCAAAACTAGAAAAAAAATCTGTTAGCTAACGTAGCACTTTAAGCAACACAAAAAAGAACCGAAGAAAGAGAGAGAGATTAACATAAAAGAGAGCATAAACAACAACAAATTAGAACTTATTTTAAAAGATACGCGGACGTCAGCGGACTCGAATCACTACCTGATCCGATTAAAGGAATGCTCAGCGGAAAGTGTATGTCTGCGCCACAGCACATACACAACCTGCGCGGCATCAATCGGAGGTAACCGGAGGTCTCCGATTGAAAGCGCGCAACAACCGCTCCGGAGAAAACCTAATCATAAGCAGCACTAGGACTGAGAATGTATCCCAAGCATGTTCAGAGAGAGCATATCTAACCTTTAAACGAGGTGCAACAGTGACGTACAATTTCAGAATCATATGCAGGCACACGCTTAAGGAGAATGGGAAGTGATGCCTGTGCGATTAAATAATTTCAGTCCAAAAGTTCAGTTCAATATTTCTAGCAGAGTGCTGCATTGGAGTTAAATCGCTCGCTTGAACTCGGTCGAGTGTCGCACCCTCGAGTGAGATACGATCGGTCGTTATACGCTAGTAATAAATAGAAGCACAGTACAAGGTCATCTCACCGACATGTCTTATCTTGTATGGAAGGCGACAGATAAGATACACATATGTTTTGCTCACACGGTAAAAATAAGGCTTTACTTTCTGCGTTTAATGGAACAGTCAATGGAACGTACCAAAACAGGAACATGAATTTATAAATAGAATAGTACGAAAAACTTCGATATACAGTTATTATTGCTAATTAATAATTATTCAATATTTGATTTACCACATATATATATAATATGATAGGTCCATACATAGTGTTCCGCCTGTTTACTGCGACAATGTAGAAACGTTTTACAAAATATTATTGATATAGCAGTAGATTAATAACAATATTAGTACAGCGATAACGTCACAGAAAATATAATAAAACGAATAATCATGCTGCACAACTGTTACAGACGCAAATATTGATACACTAATTATTAGAGATTATTATTATTATTATTATTATTATTATTATTATTATTATTATTATTATTATTAATATTATTATTAATATTATTATTACTAGAAAACTTGATACAGTTCTTGCATTATCGTGATTGTGTTCTCCGTTTATAATAATTACATTTATATCCAATAACATCTATCAGATGTGGCAAAAATAAAATCACTCCTGTATGAAAAAAAAAAACATTTACCTACAACATTTATATTACATTTGAAAGCAAGTTTTGTAGTTGTACTATGAAGAGGTTAGTTAAACACTGCAAAGTTTTGAAATGATAAACATCTATTATGTTACTAAACAGTTCATCACTGTAACAAGAACGAATGCCTAACGCTCGGCTTATACCGTTCGAGGATTTATTGCTCGCGACAATTTTACCCATCATGCATGTGCGCTACCTATCGGATTATGCTATGAACTACTTGGCGCTCGAGCGAAAACGTCCGATGGAGACCTCTGATTTCTAGGCTTTTAGTGTTCAGAGTGGAATAAAAATTTTCATGCTTATACATTCAATAATTCTGAATTAAGTGGTATAAAATACAACTAAATAATTTCTTATTCATTTGCGAAGGAATGAGTTATCCTGATGACCTATTTTCCCACTTTTCTAAATCTACCTGAAACTTCACCTGCACATTACTTGCAACAATCTTTACTCACATGCCTTGTATTTTTTTTTTTTTAATTATTAAGTAGTAATGTATATTGTAAATTCTAAAGCAAAATTTTGTTAAATATGTAATCCTTAGTGAAATAAAAAAAAATATATTACATTTTGATTAACAATTTTTGCCATTATTTTAATGTGTACACATATAGGGTGATTCACGAGGATTTACCGCCACTTACAGACCTTATTTCCGAAGACATTCTAAGCAAAAAATGTCGTGTAAACTTGTGTTATAATCTCAATATTTTCAGAGTTACATTATTTTTAAATTGTTTGTAAAATACTATTATTCTTTAGTTTTAAGTTTAAAAGAATATTACAGGTAAAGAATGAACTATTCAGAAGTATCATTTCTTTAATTAGCTAGTAATCTGAAGCTAAAAATGTGTTGTGAATTCCATAGTTGCTTCGTACAAAATTTCTTTTTTTCTGATTTTGACTGCAATATTACATTTTCTTACGCATTTATCACATAATTGTTACAAATCATGCCACTCTTGTAAATTCTTTAAGACTGTGCCTTGGTATGTATAATTAAACTGTAAAGAATCAAGTTCCTAAAGTCGTATGAGTTGTAACAATTTTTGTGCTAAGTGCCTAAGAATAATGTAATTTTTATTTTAAAATTGAGAAACAAAATCTGTACAAAGCAATTAACAACGCATTTTTAGCTTCAGAACTCTAGCCAATTAAAGAAATTATACTTCTCTCAAACACCATCTTCTCTTCACGGATCAATTGACATGCATTTTCAACACGTTGTAATAGCTCCTCTGCATCATTCACTGGTGTTGCATAGACGACAGCCTTCAAGTGACCCTAAAGTTAAAAATCTAATGGGGTGATGTCGGGTGATCTGGGTGGCCAAGGCACTGGACTACTGCGTCCAATCAAAACAAAAAGAATGTACTACTGTGTTGTCACTACGTTGTTTGTAAACAAACACAGGTACAAAATCAAAACAAAAACAACAGAGTAATATGATCACATATTTATGAAAACAAAAGTCACTATTACTCCAATAAATATGCATTTTCCGTCTAATTTTCTTATAAGGAATTGTTCTAATTTTTGACACAGGAGCACGCTCACGCGTTTTCCAAACGTACTTATGACTCACTCTGTATTATGTACCCTATATATGTAGGAGACGTAGTAGCTTATTGGTACAGTAAAGGACGGCGGACTAGACGGTCCCGGGATCGCGCCCGGTTAGTGGCAGGATTTCTCATCATCATAACTTCTAGAACTGTTGAGAAGTGTATTCAGTCTCCTGTCAAATTGAGCACAGAATCTTTCCGAAGGTAAAAGGTTGCCGGAGCGTGGTGCTGTTATATCACCTTCCTCTCGTGCCGAGATTAAAAAGCATTTTAGCTCTATATCCATGTCCCCATTCGTCGTATGGCGTTACTGTTTACAGTATGCAGTATATACTACAGAAGGTGATTCAAAAAACTTTATCAACACACCGTGGGCGTATGAAGTTTTCTTTGCGATTATTCATGAAATATTTAAAATCCATCTGTCGTAAAAGTGTTGTCGTACTTTACACTGTACACAATTCAACAGTCCTTTTGTACTACGTAAACTTTCTCTGCATATAACACAAACCTAGACTTTCAGACACGACACAGTAAAGTTATAAAATTGTGTTATACTGTACATGCATATATTTGAATAGTTTTGAGAGTGTTGTATACCTACAGAACTTTGAAAAGAATTTGAATGAAAGTACACGGAGAAAGGGAACAAAATCTCCCGTCGTGAAGTAATCAATGAAACTGAATAATTTCACAACAGGTTAAGGACGTTAAGAGTCTGTTTCTGGGAGACCAGCTCATGTAGCTGCGGGCAGTCTGAGGAAGTGTTACGAGAGGTTATGGACTAGTGCAAGCGAGAAACTGAAGTGAAAAATAGTCACAAAGTTGACAAATACTTGTTCATACTTTTTAGTTTATAGTTTCTTTCCTTGAAATATCATTTACAGGAAATAGATTAATTAAGTCATACACTATAAAGAATTACCTCTGATTGAGGTTCTGGCTGATATGTACAGTACATCTATAATCAGGCAGTACATCTCATTTGACATTATTTGTCACATGAAGAACAATTTGTTTTTATGCGTCCAGCGTTGCCAACCCTGTTGCTTGACTGGATCGCACAAGTGTTTCCAAATTATAGTTCTTTTCATTGGAGGATAGTATACTACTGGGTGTTCATTTCAAAGTGTGTCATGACGTCACTGTTGTGAATCAGCGATTTGAAGCGAGTTTCAGCTTTTATGTCAGAGAAGTTGCCTATTAATCAAGGCGTTCAATCTAAAATTGAGAACGTGTACGGTGTAACTTGAACGTCGTAGCGACAGATGGCGATCTGTACTGTCTGTGTGCTATCATAACCTCTTTCGAACAGTGCTTTGCGAGGACAAGTCGTACGCAGGGTATTTGTTATCATCGGTTGCGTACGGCAACATTCCACAACACAAATCAAATGCTCCGTGTCCATGTTGACCGTCGAAGTTAATGTCAACAAATACGTAAGTAATCATCTTAATCCTCTCCCCATAAAGAAAAGAAAACTCACCTCAGTACGTATTTCCAAACAGTTCACATTCTTGCCACTACCGGCAATACCGTACGTATCGATAAGTACTCTTCAGAATGAACGCTGTACTTGCTAGGCAACTTCTCTGGCACATAAGTAATACGCTTTGCGGAAGTGTAGGTAGATTGAATTCTCTAGGCTCATCGGCTAGCCACTTGACGGCATACAGCGAGCCATGACACACTTTGAACTGAACACGGAGTATACGTGAAGCTAGGCCTGCTTCGATTATTTTACCTAAACTGCCTTCACAGGGTTTTATTTAAACTTAAACAATTTTTGAAGTTCTTATGACATAACGTTAAAAATTAAATATGGGAGCATAAATTTTTTAAACAATCTATTTTCCACTTGAACATACTAATAATAATTAATTAATATCAGTATTAATATTAATACATAATAGTTATTGTATGTGTTGCTTTATGTTGTGGTTACAATTTCAAGATTAGAGTCAGGTAGGCTAAGTATAAATAAATATAACATATTTCGTGTGATACATGCCCTCGAACAATCGATAGAAATACCATTTCACATTTTAATTAATTTATTTCGTGTTTAGACTTTTATTACAATAATGGAGTAAGTATTCTAAAGCATACATTTCAAAGTGGCATTCGTTTTAGGAATTCATACTAATCATTTCACATTATCAAACAAAATACATTTTTAGGTTAGGTCTCGTGAATCGTAAACTGTTTAATCAAAGCAATGAATTTCATGTTGTCAGACAAAATACATTTCAATATTAGATCATATACTAATCTACTAACTACTAACATAGGCCTAATGTGCGAGAGGCCCAGAAGAAAAATATACTCTTTCACAAATTATTGAACCTTTTAGAAAACACCTCCCAACATCAAGATGAGATGTGGAAAATAAGCAATACTATATTGCTAATACTACATTATTATTATTATTATTACTATTATTATTACTATTATTATTATAGTACATGGCATTGTGTGATTTCACCCACTTTTGGTGATATCTAGTATTAGTTGGCAACACTGAAGAGACGGCCAAATTAGCCTTTTAGGAATTACTCTTATGTGACTAGTCAGAGCATCATGGGAAGCGTTCTTGCAACACTGCAACATCTGCATTACTTTAATATTAAATGAAAATCCTTATGTAAATAGTATGCGACCTTTTATATCTGAACTTAATTCTTCCTGTCAACATCTAAGTCTCCCTTGTCCAGTTGAACTTCGTAAATCTGTGCCTAGGAAATTAAGAGAGGAATTAATAAATACAGAATTCGAATCTTGGAAATAAATGCCTGGAAGAGGCAGAGGTGTAGAATTGTACAGCCAAGTACCTAAAGCCAATGCCTGGATTTTTAGTAAGTCTGGACTATCAACATCTGAATGGGTAACCTGCCTTAAAATGAATGCCAATTTAGCAGCAGTTAGAGGAGTACCTGGTCGCTCTTTGGACGGATCCCGGTGCAGACATGGCTGCCCGGAGACTGAAACCCTTGCCCACGTCCAAGGTCAGTGTAACAGAGGTTTACTCCTCCGAAATGCCAGACATCATCATGTTCGATCCTTAATTCCAACTGCTTTGAAAAAAAAAAAGTATTGGACAGTAGAAGAGGAAGTTTTTTGCCTTGCTACTAATGGCTCCTCTAGACGTATTGACATCATAGCGTATTCCCAGACTACCAAGAAAGGTTATATAATAGATCGTACCATAAGGATTGGAACAGAGAGTACCCAGCCGGAGGATGTCAATCAAGAAAAGATCAACATTTATCTGCCTACAGTTGATTACTTCAAAGCAAAATACCAGCTTGAAGACATTGAGGTGATTGTTCTTCTTATTGGAGCTCGTGGTGTGATTCCCAAGTTCTTTAAAAGCTTCAGGAAGACTTTTGAACTACTACAGACACTTACTACTGACATCATAACCTCAGTTCTGAAACGCTTTTGCCAAATTCTGAGTTATTACATTCACTCTTTTTAATTTTTTTTCTCTTCACTTTATATTTCATATATGTTTATTTTAATTTTATGTCAACAAATTTATGTAAACATTTAATATTTTAAAATTCATGTAGGAGAGTATACTGAGTTCTTCTGGGCTACCTCCAATGGGAGGCAGTTAACAATTTAATTTAATTTAATCAGGTCATATCGATGTATATTAACTCAAATCACGTTATCCTGAAGTATTTTACGTTCCTCCTGAGACAGTCTGTATAGTAACACACTGCTTGTCATTTGCATATCCAGTTCTGTACTATTTGTTATTTTAACGTTTAATTTACCACTTTATGGTCCGCTGAGAATGTCCAATAATTACAATAACATGACCAGTACATTGTGAGTTGATTGATATGTATCATTTAATAACTTTACAAGAGAGAGTAATCGAGAATTGTTAAGACAGTCAAACCCACCACCACATTAAAACAGAATACTATCGCAGGGCGTGTTAACGACCATGTAGTGTGTCTGGTATGTATCCGATATATGCTAGTTGTCATAATCTATTCGGGAAAGAAGAGGGAATATAAAACTGATTGTTTAGGAAATATATAATACTGTATGTAACGCAATGGAAGTTTTAGACAAATGACTAGAATTTGCTTGTTACGTTTTGTTACGCTGACTCTTGCAACATTTATCAGCACGTGACACGCTGTACGTCATGTATAAAGCTGCTATGATACCGATCTGTATCGTGCATTTGAAGTAATGCTACACTGGATTGAACCGTGTTTTGCTTTTATGCTTTCTCGTTGTACGGAATGTAGAGAGGAAATTTTGTAATGATGCACGTCTGTGTACAGCGATTTTTTCTAAACACAGTTGAACTCTATTATAACATCGTAGAAGGGACTAAAGAAATGATGTCGCAATAAAGGTGTAGGTCACTGTTGCCGCTGACCAAAATTAAAATATATAATATCTCACAGAAAACTGTATGAAATTATACCAATCTGTTTTTTTTTTTTGTTTGCTTAATGTACCAAATTTATCAATCTCTTGCACCCGCTAAAAAATTACAAATTATGGTAAACGGCGTTAATGCATAACAGGAGACTAACATACACTGGAAACTCAATTTTAGGCAGGGAAAATGTCTTGTTTATCCTTTCTTTATAAGGCAGTAGGGGATGGGGAGTGAGTGAACGAAGGTGAGGTATTCGCGTAGTCTACTATATACAGTTACGAAGCTTGAGTTGTGAGGGTGCCAGAACCAATAGAAGTGCCGGTACTATTTCGCATTGTCTGTAATCAGGCGATACTAGCGATCCTAGTGGTGAGCAACTATCTATGGACGCATATTTACTACGTATTGAGCTTCGTGACTATATATACTAGACTGTGGTATTCGTGTACAGTTGTCTCTTGGTACTGTTCTCCAACCAGGAGATCAAACGTGAAAGGAACGTGCTTACTATTGCGTCATCTATTGGAGCGAAGTAGATAGATAATATTATCGTTATAACGTCAGTTTAAAAACCATGCGCTCTCCTGCATATGTTATTTCCTGTATGGAGGGATTAAAAGACCAGGAGATTAACAGTGATCTAATTTTGTAACTAGAGTAGTATAAAAATGTGTGTATCAGTGTTATTGTTTGTGCTGTGAGAGCTAGCCAATAGAGATACGAGTACCAACGTGTGTGACCTTATGACACCTTATGACATCAACATTCATTCACAGCATTACCCCGCTGCGTTTCATCCCGCAGAGACTTTCTCGTGGTTGAAAAAAATAAATTCGTACTCAATGAAAACTAAGTTCGCTGTGATAGAGAGACTAAAGAAATGTGAAAGTATGGTAAGTTTAGCTATAGAACTGTCCACACCAGTGAGTACATTAGCGAAGTGGAAGAGGAGTATTACTGGCAACAGTGATTTTGACACTACTGGTTTTTCAGTTCAATTCTTGAAAGTAGAAAAACATTAAAGAGACCAACTATAAAGAATGGACAGATAATGCCCTTTCTTTGCGCTCTCAAAAGGATGATAGTGTGATATATTAAGAAAGTAGGTATTAAGGAAGCAATAATTAACTTCATTTTATTTATGAGCATTTTTTTAGTTATCTAATGTGCAGAGTTCTTCCATGAAACAGATGTCACAAAAGTTTAAAATTTTTCCTTGTTTTAATAATCGTGTATTTATTTATCAGATGTTTAAATTCAACCGCAATAAATTCATTTCTCTTAAGATATACCTATTTGTTACATTCTTGCGATCTAATTTACGTAATTGCCTCGATTCTCTGTTGGTAAAATTACGATATACAATGAGAAACTGAAATAATGAACATTGTTCTTGCGGACCCTGTAAGGTGGCTGAACTCTGAGTCGATGTGTTCTACCCTAGAATCGAACAGCCTAAAATCAAACTGCCTACAATTGAGGATCCACTGTAGTTAATTTGTTGTTGTCCTTTTAGTATATTTACAATAATACGTGTTCTATTTTTCTTTTTTATATACAGGGTGATTCATGAAATTCACCCCGGTTTATGGAGGTGATTCCTGAGATTATTTAGAACAAGAAATTTAAAGAAATTAATTGGATCATATTCATTATTCGGAGTTACCGTGATTTGAAAACGACAGATAAAAACTTTTATTTTAGAACTTCACTAAAAATGCAATAAATAAATAAATAAATAAATAAATAAATGAATGAATAAATAAATAAATAAATAAATAAATAAATGAATGAATGAATGAATGAATGAATGAATGAATGAATGAATGAATGAATGAATGAATGAATGAATGAATGAATAAATAAATAAATAAATAGGCCTAAATAAATAAATAAATAAGTAAATAAATAAACAAACAAATAAATAAATACATAAATAAGTAAATAAAATCTTCAGGTGCACATTACTTTCTACAATTTTCACTCATATACTTTGTATTTTTTTTTAAGTTATAAGTAATGTGTATTGTAAATTATAATGCAAAATTTAGTTAAATATTTCACCTCTAGTGAAAGAGAAAAAATATTAAACTTTGTTTAACAATTTTTGCTATTTCTTTCAATGCATGATATTTTTCGCTCGTGTTATGTGTGTGGTATTCTTAAACTCGTTGGTCTACTTTGTAGAACACTGGCTGCAAACAACACTGTAGAAATTTCACGTAGATTGATTCAGTAGTTTCAGAAAAAAATGCACTTAAGTTTGAAAAATATAAACTTACGGAAAACTGTTTTAAAAAAAAGGTAGAATGTATGAATTACATGCGCCGCCAAATTAAAAGAGACTATTTAAAGGGATTACGAGTATTTGCAGAGATTCCCCCCACAATATATATTGTTTTAAAGAGCAAGTTTTGTGCTTTTCTAAACACAAAATAAAAAGTCAGATTTTTTACTCCTAATCATTACTAACTCTACGATTTGCGAGTTCAATTTCCCTTCGCCTTCAATCAGGTTTGCATCTCGACATCAAGTACAGTAACGAACATGAATACTATTCGATTACCATGAACGACACAGAATAAATCTATTGTGAGAGAAAGATTTCTGTCGAAATTGAATTGAAGAATAAATGTTCTCTTCTTTTGTAGATTTCCCTTGCTCTTTTACTTTCCACACACTTGGTTTAATACATTTGCTGTCCTTTTCTTCGCCTTAAACTGTTCCATTGCAGCGTATTGTAGCGGCGCACTTCACACTCTCCAGTGAATGATGAAAGACGTGTTTCTTCTGACTGACGTCACTCACGTTTCTGCCAACGCAAAGAAATGACCGACTTTCTTGAATGATGGCGGCCAGTGTGCCGACTCTTAAAGTGTTTCTAAAATATTTAGCAGCAACGCCGCTTATACCAACTTGCCCTAACATGAAAGGGCTTGCCACGTCACAGCCATCGCGTCCATATCTATCGATTGACTGAGTTCGAACTCGTTATCTCTCGAACTCCATCTAAAGACGACGTGCTTGTAGTCTATTTACTGCGGCGACGTTATCTTGTACGATTCATTAGACCGTATTGTAAACAGAAAACTTAGTTGCTGCAGTGAAAGATGTACTTCATTTGAAACAATGCAACTCTGATGAAGGTAATGAAACTGGTTTCGTGCAGAAATGTAAATTTAATGATGAACCAACACTCGAAGATTTATCACCACGTAGTAAGCTCTTCAGCTCAAAGTAGCCAAAGAATGAAATTATTATACATGCAAATTTGATTTAATAACTGTACAGTTGTAACTAAGCATTCAAAGTTTAACGCCCAAGCGACAAATATGATACGAGTATAATTACTATACAGACTAACCGTAAGTAATGCCATTAATTTCTTGGGGGGGGGGGGGTTCTTTGAAATATTTAAAACAAAAAAGTTTAATACGAGTTTCCTCGTTTTCGCTTCCTTTCCGAGATAATAGTAATATATATTACAAGAGGGTATGTTGACGTTTTGATGGTCGAGGAAAAGATTGAAAAAGCGAAACACAGTTGGGTTTTTTTAATTTCCGAGAACATGAAAACAAACATACCGCTCGTGTATCGTACATTATTTTGTGCGAAGATCGTTTATTACATACCTGAAAGACGAATTTCTAATTAGTTGCAATGAAATCTCCATGTTGGTTTCTGGTTAATGACGGCAACTTCGGAAAACCAAAATATCTTTCTTCAACGTTGTTGCTATAAAATGTTTTCTGTTTTTACTATACTCCAGCAGGCCGTGATATACGTCTGTCTTTTTTTTCCCCCAGTCTATAAATGCGAACTTAAAACAAACGGTAAGGGTATGTAATGATTTATTTTTCATTTTAATATTTTAACAATATTATTTATGTAACATATTCCAGTAATAAGAACGGCATCTGGGCTCTTGTTCATTTTTTCACGGCTTCCTTAATGTTACTTGTATCAGGAATGCAATAAGTTTCGTGGAGTAGTAGACTTTACTTAATTTTTGCAAATATTTAAAAACAATAATTAACATTGCAATTTAGGTGAAATTGCAGTGGTAAGTTTTCAATTTATAATTATTAGTATGTTAAACGTCTCTAAAAATAATATGTTAAAAGCCTAAAGCAATAAAATGAATGTCGCGCTTAAGCGGTAAGAAGAGGGAAATTGTTATGTGTGTTACGTTGGGAATACTGAATGTGATATTTCACACTTACCGCGTATTGGTTCTGTGCGGAAAACAAGCAAATACGCACGATCTCGCACAATAGTAATATACGTTACAAGAGCGGTATGTTGACGTTTTCATGTTCGAGGAAAAGATTGAAAAAGCGAAACGTAGTTGAGCTTTTTTAATTTCCGAGAACATGAAAACAAACATACCGCTTGTGTATCGTACATTATTTTGTGCGAAGATCGTTTATTACATACCTGAAAGACGAATTTCTAATTAGTTGCAATGAAATCTCCGTCTTGGTTTCTGTTTAATGACGGCAACTTCGGAAAACCAAAATATCTTTCTTCAACATTGTTGCTATAAAATGTTTTCTGTGTTTACTATACTCCAGCAGGCCGTGATATACGTCTGTCTTTTTTTTCCCCCAGTCTATAAATGCGAACTTAAAACAAACGGTAAGGGTATGTAATGATTTATTTTTCTTTTTAATTTTTTAACAATATTATTTATATAACATATTGCAGTAATAACATCCGCATCTGGAATATTGTTGATTTTTTCACGGCTTCCTTAATGTTACTTGTATCAGGAATGCAATAAGTTTCGTGGAGTAGTAGACTTTACTTAATTTTTGCAAATATTTAAAAACAATAATTAACATTGCAATTTAGGTGAAATTGCAGTGGTAATAAATTGCAGTGGTAAGTTTCCAATTTATAATTATTACCATGTTAAACGTCTCTAAAAATAATATGTTAAAAGCCTAAAGCAGTAAAATGAATGTCGCGCTTAAGCGGTAAGTAGAGGGAAATTGTTATGTGTGTTATGTTGGGAATACTGAATGTGGTATTTCACACTTACCGCGTATTGGTTCCGTGCGGAAAACAAGCAAATACGCACGATCTCGCACAAAAATGGTTTTATATTAAACATTTGAGAGCGGATTTTGGGAAAGCTATTGATTTAATTCCCAATATGCTCAGTCAGTTTAAGAGAGCAGTGTATTATGATAATAAATGATTGAAATAATTTTAGTTTTGTCCTTTAAATTTACAGAAATTGGATCCGAACCAATGTAACTTTTCGTTCTGCAAAGGAATTTTTCAGAATCATCATCATCATCCTTCACGAATTAGGCCTCTCTAGACCTGTTTCGGCCCCATCTAGCAGTCTTCTTAAAGGTCTTCCTGGTCGACGATGTCCTCTAGGTTTATATTGCATCATAATTTTTGGGATTCTTGAATTTTCCATTCTTCTTACATGATCTAGCCAATTGAATTTGTATCTGCTGATTTTTTCTTCTACTGACTCTACTTCTAATTGTTCAAAAATTTCTTCATTCCTTTTTCGGTCTAAAAGAGTATATCCTGCTGTCCTGAAAAATTTCATTTCCGTTGCTTTGATTCATTACTTTCAATTTTTCAGAAATGGTACAGAAATCAATTGAAATATTAGAGAAGAATATTTTCTCCAACATTATTAGTTTAAGTCCGCCGAGTTAGCTCTGTGGTAACGCGTCGGGTTCGATTCCCGGCGGAGTCATAAATGTTAATATAAAATTTCTACCTCGGGACTAGGAGAGATGGTGGTGCACAACTTCTGATCACTAGATTGTGCACCGATATGCCTGGATTATATCCTAAATCTCTCCGCAGTGCATTTGAAGAGAAGGCATATGTCACTGTTGATAGTGATTCATCCGTCGGATGGGGACGTTAAGCCTGGCGGCCCCCTTGGTGCTATTCGACAGGAGTAGGCTACTTGTCGGGACCGGGTTTCCCCTTCTCCCTTCCTCACCTTCATCATCATCCTCATCCTCCCACATACACTCACCTAGTACACGACATAACTCTTCACAGATCACATCATGCATACGTGGCCCGCCGAAGTGGTGTGCAACTCAAATGGGTCACAGTTCTGCCATCTATCCACAGTATGTGGAACCCGAATCACTTTAAGTGAAATGGGGAGACATTAGACACACACACATTTTTAGTTAAAATGTCCAAAATAAGCTATAAATGCTACAGATGAGGACAAATATTTTTCGCAAATCACGAAACTATATAATAAAAAACAAAGTAATATTATTTTATCAATATTAATATTTTTATCTTTACTGTATTTTTATATCAAATTAAGGTTCGCTTGCATTAATTCTACATTCAGAGACAGTGGAGTCCAATATAACTTATCTACACCACTATGAAGACATTCACGTAAAACTTGAGTTCTTCAAATCGCCTCTAATTTTCTCTGTAGTGGACACTCAGAAGTCTCTTAACATACAGAATTTTCACTAAAGAGATAGTGTACTTTGCTTGCATTATTTCCGAGTTAATACTTCCTGTTGCAGCTCCAGTTAACAGTGCTAATTTCGCTTGTCGTTCCCACATTCCTGGGAATTGCTACAAGTTTCCGCGGACGTCCTCTTTCTCTAACAAGTGATACGATTTCTTTCATGACAATAAGTTTTCAAACATATATTATTTCAGTCACTAAATGTACGGATTATGTAAAAATAACAGAACATATACAGCACAGTCATACATTAACTTCATCTGCACCAGTGGTTTTCAACCGCCAGTCCGCGAACCGATTGGTGGTCCGCAGCGAAAATTCATGCTGAATAGCTGCAGTCACTGTTTCAGCATTTTTAATTACTTAAATTAGATATGTTCCTAAATCTGCGGGCTAAAGCAAGGAGATGCACTATCACCTTTACGTTTTAACTTCGCTCTAGAATATGCCATTAGGAAAGTTCAGGATAACAGACTGGGTTTGGAATTGAACGGGTTACATCAGCTTCATGTCTATGCGGATGACGTGAATATGGTAGGAGAAAATCCACAAACGATTAGGGAAAACGCGGAAATTCTTACTTGAAGCAAGTAAAGAAATAGGTTTGGAAGTAAATCCAGAAAAGACTAAGTATATGATTATGTCTCTTGATCAGAATATTGTACGAAATGGAACTATAAAAGTTGCAGATTTATCCTTCGAAGAGGTGGAAAATTTCAGATATCTTGGAGCGACAGTAACAAATATAAATGACACTCGGGAGGAAATTAAAGAAAGAATAAATATGGGAAATGCCTGTTATTATTCGGTTGAGATGCTTTTGTCATCTAGTCTGCTATCAAAAATATCTGAAAGTTGGAATTTATATAGTACATTATGCAACAAGCCTATAATGAAAGTAATTAAGAAGTGAGTATGGATATTTATGAAACGAGAGCAAGCGAGTTTCATAATTTTCATACGAGCTTCTTAATTACCATTATAGGCGAGTTTCATACGACTTTTTATGCTCGAACATATTTCTAACTTGATATTATTAATTTTATTTGTATCTGAACTTGAGCAATGTTCCGTATGTTGTGAGATGTGCGCAGACGCGAAAGTATTGATTTTTTCCGAGAAACAGATGTCCACATTGACCTTGCTAGGCCATAAGAACCTACAGAGATAGCATTGAAATTAAATTAGACATTGGAAAACGAGATGAAAAAATTGAATTTATTTGAATATTATTTACAATTAACGCTAATTATTATATTAACAGAACATAACCTTCTGCGACAGTATTGGATTTCCAGCCTCCGTGACTTTTCGCTAATTCTCTTTCGATAGCATATCCGAGAATAATCGATACTTGCGTTTTTATAACGGTAGAAAGCTGACCTGTCATTGGCAGAACAGTTGTAACCTGAGTCGTCGTTGGCTGAAAGACCTGACCTTTAATGAGTAGGTGTACTTTAATGACATGCATTAAAGGTCTGCTACCAGGTGTATAATTACTACATTTCGGCATGGTCGAGCATAAAAACAGTTATATTACCGGTTTTTCTGTATGGTAGTTAAATTTGGACTCTCACTTTGAGAGAGGAACAGAGATTGAGGGTTTTTGAGAATAAGGCTCTTAGGAAAATATTTGGGGCTAAGAGGGATGAAGTTACAGGAGAACGGAGAAAGTTACACAACGCAGAGCTGCACGCATAGTATCCTTCACCTGACATAATTAGGAACATTAAATCCAGACGTTTGAGATAGGCAGGGCATGTAGCATGTATGAGCGAATCCAGAAATGCATATAGAATGTTAGTTGGGAGGCCAGAGGGAAAAAGACCTTTGGGGAGGCCGAGACGTAGAAGGGAAGATAATATAAAAATGGATTTGAGGGAGGTGGGATATGATGATAGAGACTAGATTAATCTTGCTCAGGATAGGGACCAATGGCGGGCTTATGTGAGGGCGGCAATGAACCTCCGGGTTCCTAAAAAGCCAGGAAGTAAGTATGTTCCTAAATACTGTACTAAAATTATTGATATTAATATTAGCACTGCATCACTGTAAAGGGATTATTAACGTAAGCATTTATGTGATTATTATTCCGTGTTGAAACTCAGATATAATTTCAGATTTTCAAAACGATATTTGTTTACTTCACTGATTTAACAATTCGCATGACTCGTAATTATGACTAATGACGTGCGAAAATATGTTAGGTATCTACTCCTCTAATGAACTTTTCGTGTACTAGTTTGAAATCCAACAATTATCAGTTAATTCAAGCATTTCCACTATACAGCACTAATTAATTAGACTAACCCGGTTTTCTTGAGTCCTTGCTTCGGCTCCCGTGTTATCTCTTCTACGGTCAGACATTGCGAATGATTACACTTCATCTGAGGTCGATAGTAGGAATTCCGCCCCTTGTGTGGTCGACCAAGGCGAATTACTGTAATTACATTTCGACTAAGGAGCGATACCAGAAGCGCCCAGCTTTTACACTCGGCCATCCTAAGTGATTACACTCTGGTCGTCGGCCTTCGCGATTCATTATTCTCCTAACTGAGGTCGATAGTAAAAGTATTATTTCAACTTCCTTATATCCTTTCTACAGTTCTCCTCTTCTCTTGCATACTGAACCCTCAAGCGGAAACCTTATAAGCAGGACATGGATTTTGATGAAATTGCATCTTTTTTCTAGTATTGTGAGCCAGAAACATAGCCGCTTTAGTACGAGACGCATCCAGAAAGTAAGTTTCCCGATTTTTTCCCCTTGAAAGAAAACGTAATTAGCCGTGTCAATTGCGCATGCGTAACAGATCTATGACGTATCAATCATATGCCAGCCGGACAGGTCCAACCTGGTTCCAGTAGCGTGGCAGCAGTGGTCCGAAATGGAAGCTCTTATTCCTTCTCCCGCCGCCTGCGAGGTTCGGTCGGTGATAAAGTTCTTTAATGCACAAAGCATTGCGCCAATTGAAATTCATCGGCAGCTCTCTCAGGTCTATGGGCCGAACATCATGAGTAAGCAGATGGTGCGTCGCTGGTGTAGACAGTTTTCCGAAGGTCGTCAAAGTGTCCATGATGAAGAGTGCAGTGGGCGACCGTCCCTCATCAATGATGATCGTGTTGAGCTGGTGCGGCAGTGCATCATGGAGAACCGTCGCTTCACGATTACGGAGCTGAGCAGCCATTTTCCGCAAATGTCGCGATCCTTGTTGCATGATATTGTCACTAAGTACCTGCTGTTCAAAAAAGTGTGTGCCAAGTGGGTGCCGAAAAACCTGAAACCCGAACACAAATTGCAACGTTTAGGAGCAGCACTGACATTTCTGCAACGGAATCACGATGGCGGCGACGAGTTCGTCGAGAGGATCGTCACGGGCGACGAGACTTGGATTTCGCACTTCACCCCGGAAACCAAGCAGCAGTCAGTGCATTGGCGGCATAGTGGATCTCCGGTCAGGACGAAATTCAAACAGACGCTGACGGTATGGAAAGTGATGTGCACGGTGTTCTGGGACAGCAAAGGCATTCTGCTCATTGACTTCCTTCCGAGAGGTGAAACAGTGAACGCTGACTGTTACTGTGAAACACTGCGAAAATTGCGACGTGCCATTCAAAACAAGAGGCGTGGAATGCTTACTGCAGGTGTTGTGCTCCTCCATGACAATGCTCGTCCACATACGGCTCGGCGCACAGCAGCTGTTTTGACGAAATTTGGCTGGGAGTTGTTTCATCAACCACCCTACAGTCCTGATCTTGCTCCCAGCGATTTTCACGTTTTCTTGCACTCAAGAAATTCCTGTCCTCCGGTGAGCGTTTTGGCAACGACGAAGAGCTGAAGACGTCTGTCACACGCTGGTTCCATTCACAGGCGGCAGAGTTCTACGACAGAGGGATACAGAAGTTGATCCACGTTACAAGTGTCTCAATTCTGATGGTGGCTATGTTGAAAAATAGTTGAAACATTGCTGTACCTATTGCCAATAAAAGTTTTCCTGAAAGAGTGTGTTCTTTTTTTTTAAATAGGGAAACTTACTTTCTGGATGCGCCTCGTATTTATATGATATATGATATACTGAGTGTTTTAAGACAAATTTGTTAGGACATTTTTTTATTTTTTTGCCTGTTTCAACTCATAAGAGCATCTTTTGTGTTATTTGGACGTTTTTGAGGCATTTTCATTTAATTTTGACCACAAATGCCCATTAGGCCTATTAATATAAAATAATATTTATTTCCTTTTATATTTTGTCTAGGCTACATATTTTGTCCATTAATACCCTTTATTTTTTACTATGTTATTTAACGACGCTGTACCAACTACGAGGTTATTTAGTGTCGATATAGTTGGTGATAGTGATATGATATTTGGCGAGATGAGGCCGAGGATTCGCCATAGATTACCTGAAATTTGCGGTTGGGAGAAGCCTCGGAAAAAACCCAACCAGATAATCAGCCCAAGCGGGAATCGAACCCGCGCCCGAGTGCAACTCCGGATCGGTAGGGCATCGCCTTAACCGACCGAGTTACGCCGGTGCCTAATACCGTTTATTTTGTATAATATTTTAATCGTTTTTCTACACAAATATTGCCCTTTTAACGTAGTACACCCCATGTAATGGATCAGTCCAACCATCCTTTCAATATAGATTCCTCTATACTAGCTAATCCCGTGCAGGAGTGGCCTTGTGATGGGTAAAATAATTAATTAAAGTGTACCACTTACAAAAAAACAATGTAAAATTTATTAAACTTATATGTTGGTACTAGAATTTAATTTAATTACTAGTTAATTGATTAACTAGTGGACTTACTCGTGTTAGTTATGTAAGACACACTAGAACAATACGAAATATACAAACACACTAAAACACACCCCGATCAAATTCTCAACACACAGATCAATTTCAGTACACACACACTATTTGACTCCAATCTTCAACACCTTTCAACAATCAAAAACACACCCACATAACAGGCAGAGAAGTTCGAGATGACGCCATGATCTAATAGGCTCTGAGGATGGTGCATGAAGCACTGAAACAGCTGTAAGCCGCACAAATCTTGCATAATTAACACGAGTAAGTCCACTAGTTAATCAATTAATTATATTCAAGTGTTAAAAGTAATGTACGCAAGATTCAAAATGGATTAATTACTAGTCTAAATATTAAGTAGCACAAAACTCATTTTCCTACTAACCCAATTATAGAATGTAAGATCAATTTTTAGGGCATTTTTAAGAGCATATTTGAAAGATTTTTAGGTCATAAATGCATTGTTTTTAGGACTTTTTCTTGTGATTTATAGGTCATAAATGCATTGTTTTTAGGACTTTTTCTTGTGATTTATAGGTCATAAATGCATTGTTTTTAGGACTTTTTCTTGTGATTTATAGGTCATAAATGCATTGTTTTTAGGACTTTTTCTTGTGATTTTTAGGACATAAATGCATTGTTTTTAGGACTTTTTCTTGTGATTTTTAGGTCATAAATGCATTGTTTTTAGGACTTTTTCTTGTGATTTTTAGGTCATAAATGCATTGTTTTAGGACTTTTTCTTGTGATTTATAGGTCATAAATGCATTGTTTTTAGGACTTTTTCTTGTGATTTATAGGTCATAAATGCATTGTTTTTAGGACTTTTTCTTGTGATTTATAGGTCATAAATGCATTGTTTTTAGGACTTTTTCTTGTGATTTATAGGTCATAAATGCATTGTTTTTAGGACTTTTTCTTGTGATTTTTAGGTCATAAATGCATTGTTTTTAGGACTTTTCTTGTGATTTATAGGTCATAAATGCATTGTTTTTAGGACTTTTTCTTGTGATTTATAGGTCATAAATGCATTGTTTTTAGGACTTTTTCTTGTGATTTATAGGTCATAAATGCATTGTTTTTAGGACTTTTTCTTGTGATTTATAGGTCATAAATGCATTGTTTTTAGGACTTTTTCTTGTGATTTATAGGTCATAAATGCATTGTTTTTAGGACTTTTTCTTGTGATTTATAGGTCATAAATGCATTGTTTTTAGGACTTTTTCTTGTGATTTATAGGTCATAAATGCATTGTTTTTAGGACTTTTTCTTGTGATTTATAGGTCATAAATGCATTGTTTTTAGGACTTTTTCTTGTGATTTTTAGGTCATAAATGCATTGTTTTTAGGACTTTTTCCTGTGATTTATAGGTCATAAATGCATTGTTTTTAGGACTTTTTCTTGTGATTTATAGGTCATAAATGCATTGGTTTTAGGACTTTTTCTTGTGATTTTTAGGTCATAAATGCATTGTTTTTAGGACTTTTTCTTGTGATTTATATGTCATAAATGCATTGTTTTTAGGACTTTTTCTTGTGATTTTTAGGTCATAAATGCATTGTTTTTAGGACTTTTTCTTGTGATTTATAGGTCACAAATGCATTGTTTTTAGGACTTTTTCTTGTG
The DNA here is from genome assembly GCF_040183065.1 of Periplaneta americana. Classification (NCBI taxonomy): domain Eukaryota; kingdom Metazoa; phylum Arthropoda; class Insecta; order Blattodea; family Blattidae; genus Periplaneta; species Periplaneta americana. Next base: position 172,645,790 of record NC_091121.1, on the reverse strand, counting down.
ATTTTTAGGTCACAAATGCATTGTTTCTAGGACTTTTTCTTGTGATTTATAGGTCACAAATGCATTGTTTTTAGGACTTTTTCTTGTGATTTTTAGGTCACAAATGCATTGTTTCTAGGACTTTTTCTTGTGATTTTTAGGTCATAAATGCATTGTTTTTAGGACTTTTTCTTGTGATTTATAGGTCATAAATACATTGTTTTTAGGACTTTTTCTTGTGATTTATAGGTCATAAATGCATTGTTTTTAGGACTTTTTCTTGTGATTTATAGGTCATAAAATCCTAGCCCTACTTATAAGCATAATCACTCATCCATTTCGAAACTTTAGCTTATCCTATCACGTAAACCAGAGATAATTCATCTTATTACGTATATCAATAATTAACTATCCTTAAAGCAACACAGCTCTTCTCAACTTTCTGCTAAATGCTAAAATCTCAGTCTTCTTATCCGCAATCGATTCTCGTTTCTCCTCGTAACCATACTACGCCAGAGGGACTTTACGCAAGAGGCAAACCAAGGTTAATGTAGAGTTTAACTTAGGCTACTATAAGAAAAACACCTACTGATCTAGAAATGGGAGTGTAGCCAAATGAAAGTTTTGGGAACAACTTAAATTATTGTAACGGTTTGAAGAGACATACAATTTTACTTTCTGGGATATCATTTTGGGGCAGAAGAAAAAAAAAGTCATTTTTTTTAGGTGTTGTGTGAAGACAGTTTTTTCTGTAAAAGTAAATTTCTATAATTAATGTTTCTATAGACTGTTAGACATAGGACTATTGAATTTTAAGTTCGACGGTACACTTCTATGCTTGGTATAGATTATGGCATCATCCAGCAGAGAGAATCACAATAGATGAAGTCGATCGTAGCACGCCTTATGCTATTGAGATATTCACGGATGGCAGCAAGTATCAAGGAAAGGTTGGTGCCGCTGCAGTGATATACAAACAGGGCTCAGTAATACATGAGCAGTTAGCGATATTAAGAGCATTACAGCTCATAAATAGTGAGCAGATTGAACTTGAGCAGAGGAAGATAGCTATATTCACGGACAGCCAAGTAACACTGGCTCTTCTAAAAACTCCTCAAACCATAATAATATAATCGAGATAATACGTGAAAACATCAAAAGCCTAAAAGAACAGAACTTCACTATCCACTTCGGATGGGTCAAGGCTCATGTAGGAATAGAGGGCAATGAACTCGCGGATAAAACAGCAAAAGAGGCAGCAACAGAAGATGGTCTTGAAGTGGCATACAACAGGAAACCTAAGACCACAATTGTAACGGAAATAGAAGAAGAAGGGTTCAACGAATGGGAGAACGACTGGAAAAACTCACTTAAAAGAGCTATATGTAAGAAGTTCTTCCCGTCTGTACGTCAGAGGATGAAACAAAATATTACGCTGGCAGCAGAAGTAACCGCCATGATCTCAGGCCATGGAAAAACCAAGGCATACCTGCACCGTTTCGGGATCAAAGACAACTCAACGTGTTCATGCCTTCAAGATGCACAAACAGTAGATCACCTAATATACTCGTGTGTCAAGTTGAATAAACAAAGGGATATTCTGAAGCAGGGAATATATAGAAATCAAGATAGATGGCCAGTGTCACATGAGAAACTATTGTTAAAACACTATAAGGGATTCAGAAACTTTGTTCAATCAATAGATTTCACATCACTGTAAATATTGTAAATAGTGAAAAAACTACTCTACTTAAAATTAGTATTAGTATTAGTATTCAGTAGTAGTAGTTAGATATTATGTTAAAATAATTATAAGCAATTCACCACCTTTATTAAGTCAATAGACTTCACGGCAGTGTATTATATTGTAAATAGTGAAAAAACTACTCTACTTAAAATTAGTATTAGTAGTAGTATTAGTATTCAGTAGTAGTAGTAGTTAGATATTATGTTAAAATAATTATAAGCAATTCACCACCTTTATTAAGTCAATAGACTTCAAGGCAGTGTATTATATTGTAAATAGTGAAAGCACTACTCCAGTTAAAATACAGAGTGATTTATATAGAACTGACACATTTCTTTCATTAATTGTTTCAAAACGAATTGTGCTAGCGACAACTTATTATACCTAAAATGTAGAGGAATTTTGGGAGATTATTTACCTCTATAGCAAATGTTGTCCGGCGTTGTCAAATCCGGAGATCTCAGTGGCCACAGGTTCCTGGAAATTATTCGGTCGTCACATAACCGGATAAATGGAACCATGCTTCATCTGTGAACCATGTGATGGACAATATGGCAGGATTTTGCACAATGAACGTCTGAAACCAACGACAATAATTCAATCTTTTATCCTTATCTGGTTCCTGTAGCTGACTAACAACCGTAACCCTATTTGGCTTTAGCCTCTCTGACGCATTGAGTAGGTGTACCCTGTCTCCTGCGACAAACGTCTTAATGATTTTTTGGGTGACTGCTCCAGTCGTGCTCTTACGTCAACAACAACCGTGGGAAGCCTAGATGAACGATGCTTGCCCTTTTCACTCACCAGAGATCCAGTTGTTTCCAATTTGTTTACCAGTCCCAGTATTGTGTTTCTTTTGGGAGGATTGCGAACACCAAATTCTCTCTGGTATGCCCTTTGAGTAGCTGTAATTGAATTCGTAATCCAGTATTGCTTCACAAGGAAGAGTCGTTGATTTAATGTGTACTGCATTTTCACGTTGACACAAAATGTCGAAAACAGCTGCCAACAATAGGAATAAAACATAAACATCTGCGCATCTAGTGACTTATTGTCGTTGGTTTCAGACGTTCATTGTACAAAATCCTGCCATATTGTCCATCACATGGTTCACAGATGAAGCATGGTTCCATTTATCCGGTTATGTGACGACCGAATAATTTCCAGGAACCTGTGACCACCGAAATCTCCGGATTTGACAACGCCGGACAACATTTGCTATAGAGGTGAATAATCTCCCAAAATTCCTCTTCATTTTAGGTATAATAAGTTGTCGCTAGCACAATTCGTTTTGAAACAATTAATGAAAGAAACGTGTCAGTTCTATATAAATCACTCTGTCGTATTAGTATTAATAATTTTAAATAATTCGTAAACTGTATTCAGTCAGCTGACTTTACATCCTTGTAAATATTGTAAATAGTTTACTATTAGTTTTTGTTTTAAGTTCCGACAGAATGTAAAAACAGTGTAGCAACAAATGTGTGTAGTATTGCATTACTGCAATAAAGCATACTGAATAATAAGGGGATTCATATAAAAAAAAAAATACTCAAATGTTTTGGTTCGTAAAAATAGCTTCAGTTAACTGAGGACAAATTAAGCAGAGTTACGCAATAACAGACCATCCGCCAAAACCTGTTTTCGAGATACTGACCATTTGAATAAATCTGGTTTTTATTAAACATTTTATTTAAGAAGTATTGTAACATTCATACTATTACAATACAAATAATAATATTAAAAAAGACTAACCGATTTTAATAACATATCAGCAGTTTATTTAACTGTGGAGTAACGGTCAGCGCGTCTGCCCGCGAAACCAGGTGGCCCGGGTTCGATTCCCTGTCAGAGTAAGTTACCTGGTTGAGGTTTTTTCCGGGGTTTCCCCTCAACCCAGTATGAGCAAATGCTGGTTAACTTTCGTTCCTGGACCCCGGACTCATTTCACCGGCATTATCACCTTCGTCTCATTCAGACGCTAAATAACCTAAGATGTTGATAAAGCGTCGTAAAATAACCTACTAAAATAAAATTTAATATTGCATAGCTTAATAAATTATTTAATTTTATACAGTAAACCAATTTTGTTTATACTGTAAATATCAGCAAAATCGCATTTCTTTTATTTTTTCCGAGCGAAATAATCCAGAGTCAACAACAGTTTTGTATAATATCTAATTTTTTTTTCAAATTGTCGGTTGGACGATTGTTGCGTAACTCCGTCGAATTTTTACTAAGGCAGAACTATTTTATAAAAGATACAGTTCTCGTATTGGTTCCTAATTTACCTTAAAATGTTCTGCTTTGCAAAACGGATAAATCGTTAGTAAATGTTTATATACTGTATATAATTTAATAACAATATGAATTATGCTGCTTATAAAATATACTTATTTAACCTATAACTTTTAAGAATTAATAGTGGCATATATTCTATTTTTAACTTTGCCTGTTTCTGTAATTTCTATTCAGAAATAATTTTCAAACCAAATTAATAAAAACACAGCATGAGGAGTGCACTGGGGTTTGGATAAAATGTCTGATTTATTTTATCTCCTATAAATGAGGCGTTCGGAGCTAAAGTGGGTCAAGTCCATGAGACGTCGTTTTGAGATAATAGGACTTAAAGTTAACTTGCTCTAGTGAATTATCTATTTTCATTAGCAATAATTTCATTGCTCCATTCTTATATTTTAGATTTATTTTTTCTTACTTTAGTAGGTTATTTTACGACTCTTTATCAACATGCTAGGTTATTTAGCGTCTGAATGAGCTGAAGGTGATATGCCGGTGAAATGAGTCCGGAGTCCAGCACCGAAAGTTACCCAGCATTTGCTCATATTGGGTTGAGGGAAACCCCGGAAAAACCTCAACCAGGTAACTTGCCCCGACCGGGAATCGAACCCGGGCCACCTGGTTTCGCGACCAGACGCGCTAACCGTTACTCCACAGGTGTAGACCTTTTAGATTAAGAAAAAATGTAAACAATTATGATGTTAATTGATGCAACGCGTTGGTGACTTGATCTACTATGGCTCAGAACATCGTGAACAAATAATCTGAGCCAAAAGTGACTGAGTCCACACCTGTGGAGTAACGGTTAGCGCGTCTGGCCGCGAAACCAGGTGGCCCGGGTTCGATTCCCGGTCGGGGCAAGTTATCTGGTTGAGGTTTTTTCGGGGTTTTCCCTCAACCCAATATGAGCAAATTCTGGGTAACTTTCGGTGCTGGACCCCGGACTCATTTCACCGGCATTATCACCTTCATCTCATTCAGACGCTAAATAACCTGAGATGTTGATAAAGCGTCATAAAATAATCTACTAATAAAAAAGAAACAAAATAAAAAAAGTGACTGGTGTCACCTACCGGCGAATGCTTGGAATTAAAACTTGGTCATTATTGCTCGGAAAAGATCCAACTTCAGATAATCGGAAAATGAATTAAACTCAATTTATGAAAATTTGTCACTTGATCCACTTCAGCTATGAACGCCTCAAACGGTGCCGGTGATGATGATCAAACGATGAATAATCGAGTGTTGATTCAAAACTTTGCTGATGTGGGAAGCAAAACGAAAACCATTTCATTATCTACTGGGCGTCAAGAATGTTGGTTTTGCTTTTTTCCTGCCCAAGGAAACTAAAATTATGGGTAATTAGTCATTTTATGCTTATATAATATGCAGCTTAGCCTCTTTTTATCGCTCCTACTCATTAATGTTATATCATTAGCTGAAATGCAAAATTTGCTCGCAGATAGGTAGTCTAGTCAGTTTAAATTAAAATGTATGGGATGTTACCTTGCAAGGAGATATAAATAAATTGTAAATAAGCCACTCATCATCATCAGTTAGCGCTACAACCCTGGGAGGGTTTTGGTCTCCTTAACAACAGCCTTCCAGTATATAAGCCGCTGGTTATATAATATATGTCCCTGTTAGTCTGCTATAGAACGTATATTCACGATATTTGAAAGACTAAAATAATAATAAAAAAACGGATTACCATAATGAATTGTGCTTCTTTCTCTATTAATACAATTTATTTCGGTCAAATAATTTTGTCACACTAATTTTAATATTAATTTTTAAATAACGGGTTAAATTTACCTTCGATAGATTCCTGGATTGAAAGCGAACGATGGCGATGAATTTCTATTGAAGATAAAAATCTTTTGTAAGTCTTCCTTCTGATGAAATTAAAGCTGGAAAACCCATATAAAATTATTTTTTGCTCTATATATCTTGTCTAAAATAATGAAGAAATATGACCTCCAAATCTCAAAAGAAAAAACGAAAGTTCAGAAGTTATGGCATTTTGCGGAATCAGATGTGAACTAAATTGTGTTGCATAATTCTCCTTTAAAACAAGTGGGACATTTTAAATACCTAGGTTTTAATTTAGAAATTAGTAAACAAGAAGACGTTGATATAAAACTATCATTATTGAAAGGGCTGTGCTGCACATTAAAACGAATCCTGAAGGAAGTAAACATTGATGAAATTCTACAAAGTATATGATACTATATGGCTCTGTATGTTGTGTCTTGACAAAACAACAACAAACAATTCAAACAGCCGAGATGAAATTTTTGCGTCCAGTAGCAGGCAGGAGACTCATAAATAAAATTTCAAATGAAGTAATTAGATCACAGCTCAGTATATTTAATTTAACTGAAACTATTCAAAATAATCAAGAAGAATATTTAAATCACTTTTTAAGAATGGATATAAATAGACTCCCATATATTCTTCTCCACTACAACTCAGCAGATGAACGGTGAAGTAGAGGACGCCAGGGAAAACGATGGAGGGAGCAGCATAGGCCTACTATTCACCTCCTCCTTCCTAATTGTCAGCCAATAGTAAAGCGTACTGATAGCAGCGATGCGTCAGATGACATGTCAATCTGTAGCGACAATGGTTCAGATTAATGGAGGAAAACTCCAGACTCCGCCTCCAGCACAGCGGTAAGGTTTAGTAACCTCCTACAACGGAGTTTTGCCAGTTGTAGTCCTATAGTTATATTTCTTCTTTATAGTTGATAGCAATGCTAAACTAATATTGCTAGTTATTGATAATAAATGCTAACTAACGTTAATCCGGTTCCGCAATTCCCTTTGCCTTATACTTACATTGTTTACCGTTTAAGTTTTATTTTCTTATTGTTTCTATCTTTTGTGTTGTTTTAGTGAATTTACAAATTATTGTAGTTCAGCATAAAAATGCCAAAAAAAATAGTGGAAAGTCCAAGACGAGTGGTTTGAGATGAAATTTCTTAATAAAAACGTATTAGTGCAAGCCACGTGTTTTGTACATTTTTCAAATATGATGTTGATTGTTATAGAGACGTAACAGGCGATAAACTTAAATACTTGAAGATAAGAAGAAGAAGAAGAAGAAGAAGAAGAAGAAGAAGAAGAAGAAGAAAAAGAAGAATATTGATTGTTCAAACGAAGGTAAAGGTGGCATAACCCATCACATACAGACACAATAATACATTATGCAACGAGCCTACAATGGTAGTAATTAAGACGCGATTATGTTTATGAAACGAGCGCAAGCGAGTTTCATAATTTTCATACGAGCGTCTTAATTACCATTATAGGCAAGTTTCATACGACTTTTTATGCTCGACCACATTTCTAACTTGAAATTATTCATAAGTATTCATGTTATTCTTATCTGACTGGGGAGCGGAACTGACCTTGTGCAATATCTCGTAAATTGTGAGATGTGCGCAAACGCGAAAGTATTGATTTTTCTGAGAAACAAATGTCATTGACCTTGATATAATCTAGAGAGTAAAATAAACATTAATCTTGATATAATCTTGAAATTGATTTAGACATTGAAAAATGAGATGACAAATTAAATTTATTTGAATATTATTTACAATTAATGCTATTTAATTATTACAGTAACAGAACATAACCTTCTGCGACAGTATTGGATTTCCAGCCTCCGTGACGTTTCGCTAGTTGTCTTTCGATTGTATATCCGAGAATAATCAATACTTGCGCTTTCATATTCCTACAATGGTGTTTTCTGATTGGTGGAACGCCTGAACTTTATTGAATAGATGTACTTTAATGAGGTGCATTAAAGGGCTGCTACCAGGTGTATAATTACTACATTTCGGCATGGTCGAGCATAAAAACATAAACTGACCAGACCTTCCGTGATTTCTAGGTCATTCATTGATTCGTTTTTTGAAGCTATTTCAACCCTTGCTCGTGAAACAGTAGCATAAGAATTGACATCTGCGTATGCTGCTTCCGTCTCCCATTTGTTGCACAAACAACATGAGTCCAGGACTGATATTGTTATGCAATGAACATGAAAATGAATATGTAAGCTTATCCGTTTGAAATACAGAGACTCATTTATGCATGAATTTCAATAAAAATTGGACTTATGTTTTTTATGCAACTGCTGATTCATTTATTATGCAGGTGACACCAGCCTCTTCGTTGAGCAACGCTGGAGAAGATCTTAAACTTTTTAACTGCTTAATTTAAAGTATACTGTGATCGATTCCGTATTTTGTATGCATAACTTTATATGAAAATGAGGAATTGATAGCCATATAAATCAAATCATCTACAAAAAGATATGTTTCCATTTGGGAAAATCCAAGCAATAAAGACTCAGATAAAGAGGACGAAGATGAATAACAGCAGAACCTGGATTACGCTTTGTATAGTTTAGAACAGGCGCATCTGCCTTAAAATATTTTTATGATTATATATATCAAGCATTCTGTCACAGTAAGAGCGATGTGATTGATAGCTCTCTTCACTTGACCCGTATTGTTTTGTGTAGTAATTTTCTTACTAACGTCAAAGCATAATTATTCAAAATTACAAGACCTAAAGACGATGTTAGATACTAAATGAATTAAATATGTCGTACACAGAATTACTGGGTTCCGTTTGAAGTTCAAATCTCGACGGAGCGAGTTGAATTTAGCTTAAATACAGGAGGTTTGAGTAGATTTACTCAGAAACGTGACGCTGCTTCTGATTTTAATTAATAAATTTTTTATGCGATGCAATTTGTAAAATGACATACATAGTGGTACGTCCTTACCAATCCTCATTTCAGTTTGGTTGATAGGCTTTCCCCTCTACTCACACTCTTTACCATCCGTGAAGGGGAAGATGCTACTGTCTATCTTACTAACGCTCGACTAATTGACTTTGAACATAGTGAAAATTCTTATTATTGAAAATGTTTACCGGTAATCTATATTACGAAAATCTATACTAAGCTTTTGTATTTCATTTTAAAGTTGTTTATATCAACTGGCACATTAAAAAGCTACTGACAGCAGAATATAAATGTTTTCTTCACCGCTAGTTGCTACTCTACAGCATAAACGACGGAACAATCTGCACTGTGTCCCTCCCCCCATCCCCGACTTCATAATACAAACTAGTATCACTTTATTTAATTAATTATTAGTTGAAAATATTGTAAGAACGACATTAAAATATACTCAAACATGTAATTGTCAAACATCTGTGTCACTGTATTTTGTATCTACTTACGTACTTTATTTAATATTTGATTTTCTCGTGTGGACAACTGGAGGGTGCAGGTATAAAAGGTAATAGCTGCCGCTTGTTACTGACGGACTCAGGGCAAGTAGAAGGGGAAAGAAATGCCTTCGCATCCTCTCAACTTGCATGAAATGTCGTTTAGAGTCGTGCACAACCGGTTACGAAAAATAGAAACTATATATTGCTATTGAACGCCTGGCGCTATAGCCAGTACGCAAAGCACTCCCATCTCACGGAGTGTCTCAGGGTCGGTTTATCGAATATTCGAGGTGTTTCACATTTTTTGTGTGTGGACGTCTAAGGCAGACCACATTGAGTCATTCAGAAGTTACAAGAGCCCTTGCAAGGACGCGTTTATCATCGTGTAGGCCTACTTTAATTGATAAATAATTCTTCATCTCTCAGTACATTAAAATAATCAATCTATAATCCATCGATTCATCCATAACTTCATCCATCCATGGACTCATTGATTCATTCATACATCGACGCATTGATTCATTTATGTATAGATTGATTGATTCATTCATCCAGTCCAGGTATTACAGTTGGGTATCTTCAAGGGCAACAACATGCTTCGTGAAAGTACAAGCATTTGAGCTTCAGAGTACTTTTCTTTTTGTTAATAACTCTCTGTCTTCTTAAAAAAATGACTTTTTAATGAAATAATAATGCAGGTCTTTAGAATAATTAAAAGGCATTATATATTAACAACTACTGTTTCAGAGGTATGCATTTTGTGTTTAAAATGTAAATATTGCACTAGAATGAAGAACTATATACTTATTTGCTCTTCTCTTTAGTAAGTAATTGTAATTTATTTTACTCTTGCATTTCTTTATGCACCAGATTTCATATTTTGTGTTACACTTATTTCCTTTGTTGTTACCGGTGTCCATTTGTTCATTTATGCATTAGTTATGAAGATAAGTGTATTAAAGTGTCCAATCAATAATTTGTAGTCCTATATCAAGTCAAGCAAACACATTTTTTTATAAGGCAAAGTAAATTTTCTTCAATTGTTACTCCGTTGGGGAGGAAATTAAACACAGAATAAATATGGGAAATGCCTGTTATTATTCGGTTGAGAAGATTTTATCATCCAGTCTGTTGTCAAAAAATCTGAAAGTTAGAATTTATAAAACAGTTATATTACCGATTGTTCTTTATGGTTGTGAAGCGTGGACTCTCACTTTGAGAGAGGAATATAGGTTAAGGGTGTTTGAGAATAAGGTGCTTAGGAAAATATTTGGGGCTAAGAGGGAGAAAGTTACACAACGCAGAACTGCACGCATTGTATTCTTCACCTGACATGATTAGGAACATTAAATCCAGACGTTTGATATGGGCAGGGCGTGTAGCACGTATGGGCGATTCCTGAAATGCATATAGAGTGTTAGTTGGGAGGACGGAGGGGAAAATACCTTTGGGGAGGCCGAGACCTAGATGGGAAAATAATATAAAAATGGATTAGAGGGAGGTGGGATATGATGATAGAGACTGGATTAATCTTGCTCAGGATAGGGATCAATGGCGGTCTTATGTGAGGACGGCAATGAACCTCCGGGTTCCTTAGAAGCCAGTAAGTAGGCCTAAGTAACAAATAAATGTGTCTTTGTCTTAGTTTTATGGTTTTTCTCATTGCTTGTGTAGACAAAATATGGTGGCTCTTGAAAATACAGAGGCTGCATCCTAAATTTTTTTTTTCACTTTTGTTGTTCCCTAGTAATGATTATCTTTTATTGCACGTACTCTCACTTTAAGGGGAGAGGATGGTATTTTTTGGTGAAAAATGGTAAAATAAAAAAAAAACTCTTTAAAATACTCTGTGATATGTGTGAAATGCATAGCATAACATTTTGTGGGTATTTGTGTCCTTATCAGATATTGAGTCGCCATTTTTAAACTTCCTGCGTTATGGATTTTTAAATCACTCGCCCACTTTTATAGTTGTTTCCGGTAAATCAAATTTTCAATTTTTTTTTCTTTAAAATACCCTTTGATATGTGTGGAATGCATTGCATAACAGTTTCTGGGTATTTGTGCCCTTATTAGGATGTTGAGACGTCACTTTTAAACTTCCTGCGCTATGAATTTTTAAATCACACGCCCGCTTTTATCGGTTTCCAGTAACTTCATTTTTTTGCTACATTGCCAAACAAAAATGGATATAATTTCTGAACTATTAAAGATACATGCATGAAATTTAGAACACACATTCTTATTAGGAAACTTTTCTCTGTAACAGAATTTTGTTAATTGATTTCATTTAAAAAATACGTCCGTTTGTTTGCAGGAAAGGAAATCAGAAAATTTGTATTAAATTTTAATTGCTTATTTAAAAAACGTGGGAACTAATATTAAAATTCTGTTAGACAGTTTGTAGAACATGTTTTTGCAAATATATTGCAAAAAACTGTTTGAATCTATCTTTAAAAACGGTTTAGATATATCGGTTTTAGTACAATACTGCATTGGGTATATTTGTTTTCAAATTTGGGCCCCCAAATAATTTGTTTTTCAAAATATTTTATTTGGTTGAGTTTCCACAGCTATGAGCTCTCTACGTACAAAAAATTAATATTTTACACCAAGTAGGAAAAAAGTTTTAAAAAATACCATCCTCTCCCCTTAAAAAATGATTTGTTACCGTTACTAAATCCAAGTGCTATTTTGTGCATGAGCACTATTCCTGTTGTTCACCGACTTATATACACAGGTACACGAATAGACAGATGTAAACACTCAGTACCGGAGCGTGTGGGGTAGAGATGAACGAGAAAGCGAGACTAACAGCGCCTGCAAAGCCGAAAACCCGCACGACAATGTTGTATACGTGGCGTCGACGTAAAGCTGTGGTGGGCAGATTCTGAGATACTACCGGCCACACAGAGGAGAGTTTGCGTGGTAGGAGAATGTACTTCACCCCTTTCATGTGCAGTGGCGAACTATAAGACGAACATAATGTAAGGCATGGGCGTCCAAAAGGATCGTCTGCGCCGAATCACTTGCAAGACGCTACTTGCATAAGCTCATGAGTCTAGAGCGGTGCAGACGGAGCACATGACAGACAGAATGGCATCATAGCAAGGATTCCGACGTTACTCGGCGTGTTCCCTGTGTACAAGCGACGGTCATGTACACGATGTGTTGACGTACAGACGACAGAATAGAAATGACACAGTTCCCTAACGTTTCTACAATTAATTTCCTACAGATACTTTAGTAAGATTTCAAAATTACAAAACTAATTAACCATTTCATCCTAAACAAATAATATATACTTTACATGTATGATTTCATACAGAACGCAAACAAAATCACTGTTTATTTGTAACGGGTTCATGATATTCTATTCGCAAAAGAACTTGAACTATTGTTTTTTGTCTTTTTCTTTTCTTTACAATGAGTGTGAGTTATTAATGCACATGTATACGTTATCACTTTTCTTCCAAATATTGTTACAGTGCACAACAAATGACATTTGTAAGTTATTAATAGAAAACGATTATCGTCTATCTGATAGCATGGCCTTATATGTGGAGAAGCTTCTTTCTACGTCTGTTGAAACAACTGGGGCATACGTAAAATCCTGTGCAACATCTTTTTAAACTTCTGTTAGTTCTTCAAAGGAATACTTATCTCCAGAAATACTGTCACTAATCTTGCAAAGTTTATAATATCCACCATTTTTCTCAACATATTTGTTATTTTCGCAGATATTATTTTAGCAATTTTATCGTCTCCTTGAGTCACTTTCTTCCAGATATTTCGCAATAGGAAAAACTGATCAACCAGTTTTGTACCAGACTTTTCTAAAGCTGTTATGCAATCACGAATAAACCCGTAATTCGATTCAATGTATTCCAATTATTGTTTTATGCTTGAATCAACCAACATACGTTGGGCTAGTGGTATTGCAAATGCATCTTTCACATCAAATGATTGAATAACATTCTGGACCTGGTCGAAATATTTACAGTAATAAATGCAGGCCTTCAATCAGGAACCCCATCGAGTAAGTATAGGAGAAGGAGGAAGAGATACACCAGGACATATCTTCTTGAATGCTTAACAAAACGCATCACACAATTCTTCATGGAACACGGATGAAGAACTATGACCCTGCTCAAATTTTTCGCCTTTTTTCAACTTCATGAGGGCACGTTTGTGTACATCCCTATTTACATGTCTTAGAATATTACACGCTCTATTTACTGAAACTGATATTTTACACAATTTGCAGAATAGTTTATCTTCGCTGCAACAAAAAAATATCACCATATTCGGAAATAAGTCTCTTAAACTTCGCCGAACGAATTTTCTCCCCCTCAGGCATCGTAATACTAGAACCGAACTGTTCTCATGTTCCTTCAGTATTGACGTTTGCTTTACTACGCTGTACCTACTGCTTGGAGCTATCCTGTGTACCGCAGAGTCAGACCTCTGCTGCTACTCAAGGTGAATTTACAACCCTTGACCTGTTGCCGGTGTGTCGAACAACTGCTCCCTTTGCACTGCTCTACTCATGACCTTGGTTGGGAGGGTTGAAGATGTAGGTAGCGACAGGTGAGTTAACTAGAACAGTGTTGGTTTATTGTACGCTAGACGTCATCGGAGCCACCGGCGTGGCTCAGTCGGTTAAGGCGCTTGCCTGCCGGTCTGAAGTTGCGTTCGGGCGCGGGTTCGATTCCCGCTCGGGCTGATTACCTGGTTGGGTTTTTTCCGAGGTTTTCCCCAGCCGTAATGTGAATACAAGGTAATCTATGGCGAATCCTCGGCCTCATCTCGCCAAATATCATCTCGCTATCACCAATCTCATCGACGCTAAATAACCTAGTAGTTGATCCAGCGTCGTTAAATAACCAACTAAAATAACAAAAAAAAAAACGTCATCGGGGAAGTTTGTGTACTTTAACTTGATTCAAAATCTTACTTACTGTACTTTTAGTCTGCCAATGAAACCCTTTTTCTCGGCAATAATGGAACGGGCTCCATCAGTTGCTATGGACACTAGCTTTGACTACTGTACATAATTATGTTTATGTACGCAAGAGCAAAGGTCATTGAATATTTCTTCTACAGTGGTGTTACTTTTTAAAGGAATCCGGTCTAATAAATATTCTTCAACACCTCGTATAAATACAGATAACTGAGCCGTACCTATCAAATCATTGCTTTCATCACAAGCAAGAGAAAAATGTAAAACGTTATGAATTGTAGCATCAATCTGCCTAGATATGTCAGATATTTTAATTCTTCGTGCAACAGTTTGTCGAGAAAGGTTAAATTGTGGAAGTGTTGCAATCTTTGGGGCACAAAATTTCTGCGACTCTAACCATGCATGTTTTTACAACCTCGCCTTCCTGAAATGATTTGAGAGATTCGGCTATCTCCCATGACACAGTTTAACTAACAAATCTTTTTCTGTCATGTCAGGTGCAGGAACGTCAATATGCATAGCATGCTTATTTAACAGGTTACTCAATTCTTTTGCCCGACCTACTGGAATAATGAAGGAATATGCATAATAATAATAATAATAATAATAATAATAATAATAATAATAATAATAATAATAATAATAATAATAATAATAATAATGGTAATATAATATTCAATAACGCTAATACAGGATGTTTAAAAAATACGGGGCATAATTTCAGGTATGTATTTCCCACATGTATACAATCAAAATAGTTCATTACAACATGTGTCCGGAAATGCTTCATTTCCGAGTTATGGCCTTCACAACATTGAAATTCACCGGAACGTTTTTCTTTCCGCAGGTCGTTGTCATTGCAGAAGATGTTCAAAATGTCCACCTTCTGCTTGAATACAGATCTCACATCGATGTCTCATTGACCTGCGAACACGATCCCAAACTCCAGGAGTATTGCGTATGTCCTCAAAACATGCGACATTTCGATTCCGAAGGGATTCCAAATCAGGCACCGGAGATGAATAAACCAATGATTTTAAATGGCCCCACAAGTAGAAATCGAGAGGGTTCAGATCAGGTGAGCGTGGAGGCCAAGCAATTGGGTGATCGATGGATAGGTAGAGGTGGCCCAATTGCTTGGCCTCCACGCTCACCTGATCTGAACCCTCTCGAGTTCTACTTGTGGGGCCATTTAAAATCATTGGTTTATTCATCTCCGGTGCCTGATTTGGAATCCCTTCGGAATCGAAATGTCGCATGTTTTGAGGACATACGCAATACTCCTGGGGTTTGGGATCGTGTTCGCAGGTCAATGAGACATCGATGTGAGATCTGTATTCAAGCAGAAGGTGGACATTTTGAACATCTTCTGCAATGACAACGACCTGCGGAAAGAAAAACGTTCCGGTGAATTTCAATGTTGTGAAGGCCATAACTCGGAAATGAAGCATTTCCGGACACATGTTGTAATGAACTATTTTGATTGTCTACATGTGGGAAATGCATACCTGAAATTATGCCCCGTATTTTTTAAACACCCTGTATAATAATATTGATAATAATCAATAATACATTTCATCTCAGGATATTGAGAATGCCATGCAACAAATGACGTTTTACATTCCCTCGAAACATGTCGGAAATTATCTGGGAACATATAAGACATTATATATTATCACCATCTTCAAAGCAAAGAAACTCTATAATGAAGAAATAATATAATTTCAGTTTTGTCAAAACGGAAACAAAACTGAAATTATATTATTTCTTCATTATAATTCGACTTATTTTACAGCTTTATTAAAATGAATTCAAAATTCAAAGAAACTCTAGTTCCCACTCTACATTAAATTTGGAGGTCGAAGGCTTGGACAGAGACATTCGTAAACCACCTTATAAATCCGGTACGCCCGCCAATGCCTTGTTTACTGTATCAAGCACACGCTATGGCAGTCAGGGTGCCTTACAGGGGAGGAGGGCGAATGGAGGGGGTTGCATTGCAGGTTGCATAGTGACTACACAGATTCGCGAATCACCTTTTGGACATCTCTGATGTAAGGTATGAGCACACATTATCTCTGCCGTGTGTTAAGCATGCTCTCATCAATGTTTTAGAATTAAATTAATTGTATACATTTTATTACAAGAAGTTGATATAAAAATAAATTATATTTACCTTAAGATCCATGTTGACTGGGCAATGTCCGAACTTTCATTAAAGCTAGTGAATACACTATGAATTGGGAATTACTAGATTTTAGTTGCTCATCCACCAGATATGAAATTTATTTATTCATTTATTTAAATTGAAATATACAGAATAAAGAAATATAATTACAAAAACAAACAAAGAGAAATACAAATAAAATAATACAAGCAATATAAAAAGAAGATACAGTAGTATTAACAAAATTTGAGACCGAATGAGCAGCGCTCGTGCTCGGTCGCAGTTCAGATATAATATTAAAAAAAAATAATAATAATATAAATAAATAAGTAAAATAAAATAGGAACTAAAATATAATTACAGCTGCAATGGAATTATATAATATAATATTAACACTAGAGAAGAATAATATCGCACGTGAAAAGTAGGACTAATATATATTTCAAAATTATAGAATACAAATATAATATAGGTTGATTAATTCATACACATAGGCTATAAATTTATTTAATCAAATTTGACGATATTAACACGTTTCTAATTTTCTTGTTATATGTTAGTGGGTTACATGTTAGAAGTTCTGGGTGTAATTTAGTTAAAGCATTGTACAACCGAGGGCCAAAATTTATGCTATGCTTTAGACCAGCAGATGTGAGACATTTAGGTTCTACTAATGTTGAATTAATATTTCGTCTTGTGTCATAATTGTGTGTCTGTAATACAAACTTATTACGATTTTTATGATAAAATTTTAACAGCGTATACTTATAAATTTGTTCAATATTAAATACATTAAATTCAGAATAAATTAATTTAGTTGGATAATCGAAACGTTTCTTCAAACAAATTTTAATTATTCGTTTTTGTAGTAAATTTAACGGACTAAGATTAATTTTTGTACTTCCACCCCAAACAATTATACCATATTGAATGATAGACTGAATAATGGCCAAATAAACATTTCGTAGAACTCTAATAGGTAAGTAGCATCGAAGATTAACGAATTTATAAATTGTTTTACGAAGCCTCTTACAAAGATAAGTAATGTGATGAGGCCATTTTAAATTCTGATCAATAATGATACCCAGATATTTGACATACGTGGCTTCTTTCAAAGATGGACATTTACAACTTTTGGGATCTAAACAATTTTCACTGTGTATTATTAGTCAATATTTATCGCTAAATTTTAAATTTTGAACACTGGCAGCTGTTAACGAAAAAGGAACTAAAGTTGATTTAGATAAATTTTAAGAAAGGAAGTTGGAATTAAGCCATTTTTTAACAATGTTAGCACCTATATTAGCATTTCTATATGCTTCCTGCCAAGAAAAATCACTGAAAATAACTACTGTATCATCCGCATATGAATATATAGATCCATTAAATTTTTCTAAATTTATATTTATATAAATATTTATATAAATATCTTCTATTCTTCTCCCTATAGTTAGTACAATGAGACAAGCTAATGTTTTCATATAGTTCATTTTGTTCAGGAGATATAATATTCGCCACACTTATTAAAGATGTTGTAACAAATTCCCCGTCACTAAAAGGTTTCAATGATTTTGCGACTTCTCATGCAACTATGTCACTCGAAAGAATTTCCTTTTGTTTTTGAGTCAAGACATTCGCCTCCTCTCTGTTCTAGTTACTTAATATTTCGGTTTTTAATTCCTCAAGCTGCTCTATATGTTACGGTCCTATAAACTGAAATAGAGGGAAATAGAGAAGAAAATAGAAACGATAGAGCGAAATATTGTTTAAAAATTTGTGAAAACGGAAAAATGATATAGCTAGTATGCTATTATTATTTTAGCTTATTGTGTAGATATTAAGCTCCAACTACGACTACTTACCCGCAATTAAGCTGAGATACTTATGACATTGTTTATTATGTCTGTGTATATTGCTTCTGTCCGTTTCTATAACTATTTTGTTTCATAGTAAGCATATCACGTTTTCTCCATGAGGAATTTTTCTTCCCAATCTACTTGGAATGGGCGTTTATGAGTATTCAACATCGCAGAATCAATCCGTCACATCGACTAAGGGTCGCTTACAGAGGGGTTGGAAATTGGTGGGAGGAACGTGACGTCAGAACCCTACCCGCTACCGCATGTAATCATGATTACCAATTTGCCCGCGTCTGACGTAAAGACTGCTTGTGAGTGTTTCGAGACGCCGAGATTGATCACTCCCGAAGTCCCGAACGTCAAGCAACCTTGAATCGCCACACTTGTTTATACCTGACTGAACTTTTATCTACTTTGGCAACTGTTATATATGTATTAACAATCAACTATCCTATCTGAAATATCATCTCTACCTTTCAGTATATAATAACCCGTTCCCCAAACTTTATTTAATTACCAGGCCCTTATTAAAAGGCTAGGAATTTTCTTTTCATATGTTTGAGATCAAGTGTGCAATGTCAAGTAATAGTACATTATGCAACGAGCCTATAATGAAGGTAATTAAGAAGCGAGTATGGATATTTATGAAACGAGTGCAAGTGAGTTTCATAATTTTCATACGAGCTTCTTAATTACCATTATAGGCGAGTTTCATACGACTTTTTATGCTCGACCATATTTCTAACTTGATATTATTAATTTTCTTTGTATCTGACCTTGACCAATATCCCGTATGTTGTGAGATGTTGGCAGACGCGAAAGTATTGATTTTTTTCCGAGGAACAGATGTTCACATTGACCTTGCTAGGCCATAAGAACCTACAGAGATAACATTGAAATAAAATTAGACATTGAAAAACGAGATGACAAATTGAATTTATTTGAATATTATTTACAATTAACGCTAATTATTATAGTAACAGAACATAACCTTCTGCGACAGTATTGGATTTCCAGCCTCCGTGACTTTTCGCTGATTCTCTTTCGATTGCATATCCGAGAATAATCGAAACTTGCGGTTGTAACGGTAGAAAGCTGACCTGTCATTGGCTGAACAGTTGTAACCTGAGTCGTCATTGGCTGAAAGACCTGACCTTTAATGAGTAGGTGTACTTTAATGACATGCATTAAAGGTCTGCTACCAGGTGTATAATTACTACATTTCGGCATGGTCGAGCATAAAAAATTTATAAACATTATGTTTTATGTTTCGTAGAAATGTAAATTTATTTGAGAATTTTCTTTCTTATTTATATAACCATAGGTAGTGTAATATCATATAATAGAACCACAACATTTTGATAACTAAGATACTGTTCTGTTTTGTCTTTTTGTATCATTTAAACATTTACAGTGTTATTTATTTAAATGATGTAATCTTTCCACGCCGACCATATGCTATTTCGAGATTGATGAGCGAGACTCGAAGCGCACGAGTATGACGAGACGAGACACGAAAGACAAATGCAACGAACACAGCCAGCGAGAGCGGCAGTTAGTTTTGTTCATCTCTAATGTGGGGAGATTGCTGAACTGTTGACTCGCAATTTGATCTCCGAACACAAGCGAAGCTGGTATCATCGATGTACACGAAAGTAACCAAGCGCAGAACTCTAATTATGAGCTAATATCTGGTTTCGGGTCTGGTTCAGATCGGGCCAGACTGGGCCGTAAAAAGGTAAAAGGTAAAGCTATCCCCGTAACATGCCATGAAGGCACTTGTGGGGCATGGAGGTAGAGCCCCATGCTTTCCATGACCTCGGCACTAGAATGAGGTGGTGTGGTCGGCACCACGCTCTGTCCGCCTTTTACCCCCGGGAAAGACCCGGTACTCAGTTTTATAGGAGGCTGAGTGAACCTCGGGGCCGTTCTGAAAGTTTGGCAACGAGCCTGGGCCGTACCTAAGAGTTTCGGTCCGTGCAGGTCTTCTAGATCGCAGTGTTGGGTCCTATGCCCCTCCCTCCTCAAATTCAATTCCATTCGAGACTCATCCTCCCACATCATTGCGGTAAGTAGGCTGCTGGTGGGCTTAGTATTAACCATCAGCTATAATGAAGTTACTCGCAGGAAGTCAGGAAGTCTGGTTACATGAAACGCACAATTAGAGAAACTATCACGAGTACACTTTACAGTAATGAACAGGAAAACGGTTTCTCATTAAGTAGGTCATGGAGACTATTACTTCGTCACATCAAAGACGGATATAGACATAAAAGTAGCATTTAGCTTTAAAACTTCCACTTTATACTGCTTTTAGCTTTTAAAAGATTCGACGTTTCAAGACAATTTTGTTTCTGTAGAAAATAGAGTGCCAATACATCTCTTTCTCTCTTTTCTTGTTTATCGCGAAGTTTTCTGGTTCTTAAAAGAGCTGAAATCCTCTCCATGAAACAGTCTTCATGTAATTCTTAGTCTTCATAGGAATAGACAACAGTAGACAGTACGCTCCTCATGAATAACTGTTCACACAGATTACATAATTTCGTGATCCTAATAAACACCGCCATTGAAGGTCAGAATTGTTAATGGTTTATTATATCAATATGTCAGTTTTTTTCAGTAATTCTAGCTCAACTTAAGAAGAGACAAAATTTTTTAAAATATTCTCCTTGATAGTCTTCTTAATTAATTTACTTTTTTCCTCAATTCCTCCTATTTATTTGAATACTCGGAAAGGGTTTTAGTTACGTTTTTACATGATTGTTGATCAATCAACAGGTATAATTATTCTTGTCCTGTATTCGATCCTGGGTGGTGCTGGAAACTTTATCGCTGCAAAAATTTCCAGAACGGCCCCGGTATCTACTAAGCCTGCAGTCAAATTGAATATCGGGTCTGTCTCGGGAGCAAAAGGCGATCGGAGCGTGGTGCCGACCACACTACCTTATTCTAGTGCCGGGACTATGAAATCATGGAAACGAGGCGGTATATCAACTGTGGCCTCCTCTTGCAACACTGCTACCAAGTTGACAATGTCTAACAGATGTTTCATTATGTTCTTTCATTAATAACTAAAAAACTAAGGATTTTCGGACATATGTTTATATGAACTTTTTTTCTTGTTTTGGTGTGAGGAACATGCCCCCAAGGTTCGTCAAAGTATTTCTGAAACACTCTGTATATACAAAGTTTAAGAGAAAATATAGTACATGCTGGCAACCATACTAAACCTTGATAAAGTTTGTAATTAAAACTGAGCTTGTACAAAGTTGTAAGTATTGGAGCTATAAAAGTTTTGTTTGACTTACGTAATAACTATCTGTAGATCTTAGAAACGAAGTAAATCGAAGATGTGCATGGCGGCGGTTTGAATGGATAGTACCCTTGATTTCCAGTGAGACAATCAGCATCCAGGCCAAGTGGACGAGGGCCATGGCATGAATCACTACAGCCTATAATCTGGTAGGAGAAACTTGATAAATCCTGCCTACGGTAGGAGGATGCAATTCGTGGGGATCCCAAGGGAGCCGTTTCAACGTGTGCGGGAATTATCTTGTTTGCCCTCTCTTCGCCTCCAGAGACGGCTGAATTTAAAGAAACAAATGGCTATGTTCTCAAGTGAATGCATCATTTGTTGTGTTGCTCTCAGGCGAAACTTGGAGTGCGGTCCATAAGTAACCGAAGACCTGTTTCAAGGGGAATGCGGAAGGAAAAATGTGATCCCTACATTGAATAACGCGCTTGTTTAGGAGGTACTAGAACTGTTGATCTTTTGTATCAATAAATTACGAAAAGAAAATATTGACAACAATGAATATATTATTTATACCCGGTCTGTGGTAAATCTCAGTTAACTCTCAGTTATTTAACTGCTCCTATAAATTTAACTGCACTGATAACTTTAATAAATTTCCGGAAATTAAATGTAGATTTATCAGCGCTTGTAAATAACAGTTGAGGTAACTTCAAGTTCAGTATCTATTTCGGCCATAGATGTCTCCACTAGTATTTTGTTAGTGATTATTTTTTTATATAATTATAGTTACTTTTTGTTTGCAGAAGTTTTCAGTAGTAATATGGCTGATAGGTACACAGCGAGCTCTTTACAAGTAGGTGCAAGGCTTTTAAATTAAATAACCGTGTGATAAAGGATAGTGTACATGTATACTCCCATCTCAATCGTAATGTATATACATAAATATAGAACTAAAAATATGAATTCTCTAGGTTTTTGTGAACCAAAATGTAAAACCAATGCAGCTTTTTATCATAGTCTGAGTCAAGGTCCCAGATTATTAAACAAATTTTATTCCAATATTATTTTCACCACGAATCCTCTCCAAATTAATAAAAAAAATTGTATTGGATTTAAAGTTTGGGTTTAAACATATTAAACACTATTTAATCTGTATTCAATCTCAATTTTAATTTTATTTTTGTCTGTATTGGAATCCCCTCCTGAGCACGAGTCTTACTCATTCAGGAGTGGGCTAGTTTATCTTTCATTGTATTTATTAACTTGTATTCATTTCAAATTTACTAGCAATAAAATAAATAAATATGATTAAAAGAACAATAATGCCCAGTTTCTGAAAAGACAGTTACCTGTACATACAGAGATATCTATGACTTAACGTGCCTATATGTTTAAAATGAGTTTCCGAAACAACAGTTATCGTCATCTTTATAGTTATCCGTGCTTCGACTGGTAACTGTGCTTCGGCCTGTAGTTACCTGGCTGTTAGTACTGATTCGAACAAATACCGACATGCGCCGCTACTGCATTACTGTTTCGTAAACTATAATAACTGATATTAAATAATAATATAGATCACAATAAATTGATTTACTATATTATCTCTGTAGTTTTAAAAATTTGGCGTTTTATTTACGTAACTTACGGTAAATGTTTTACTTTCTATGGCATATTAGGATAATAATGTGTGTCTCTAACACAATTTTGAACATCTCAAGTTTAATTTTCGTCATCAACTAAAGATTCTATGTCGTTAGTCGAGGAATATTTTATTCTTAGGTGTTCTACCAATGCCAATGGTATTTCGGACTCTGAGAAGTGGATTTGAATACATGAAAACATTCATATGGACGAATGTAAAATATTTTGACATGTTTATCAGTATGGCTGCCATAGCCACCATAGCTGAATATGGTTGCAGTTTTGAGGTAGAAGTTACATCTAGACCTCTTCACTAGTATTATTTACCTCGATAATCACGTCAAATACCAACAATTATTGCTTTTTTAATCA
The DNA here is from genome assembly GCF_040183065.1 of Periplaneta americana. Lineage (NCBI taxonomy): Eukaryota > Metazoa > Arthropoda > Insecta > Blattodea > Blattidae > Periplaneta > Periplaneta americana. Next base: position 172,622,259 of record NC_091121.1, on the reverse strand, counting down.
CATTATGATTGAGATGGAAGTGTACATGTACATTATCGTTTATCATACGGTTCCTTAATTAAAAAGCCTTGCACCTACTTCTACAGAGGTCACTGTGTACGTAATTTACGTAAATAAAACGCCAAATTTTTAAAACTGTACAGATAATATAGCACATTAATTTATTGTGGGTTATATTATTATTTAATATCAGTTATTATAGTTTACGAAACAGTAACGCAGTAGCACCGCATGTCGATATTTCTTCGAATCAGTACTAACAGCCAGAAAACTACAGACCGAGGCAAAGTTAACAGTTGAAGCACAGATATCTGTAAAGATGACGATAACTGTTGTTTCGGAAACTCGTTTCTAACATATCAGCACGTTAAATCGTAGATAACTCTGTATGTACAGGCAATTGTCTTTCCAGAAACCAGGCATTAGTAATGAAATGTTTGTTGCAGTGATATAGACCAGTGGTTCTCAACTAGGGTTTCCAACTTTAGAGGACGAAAATTCAGGACACATTAAAAAAAATAAGAAAGCACATAAACTTATAATGAATTTCAATGTCAATACAATTGTGTTTGGACGCTCAGTTAATCAATTAGAATTACCTTCGTGTTATTATTTGGTTGTAGCAGTGTAGCCCTGTATTAAAGAACATGCCAAAAGTCTATACACGTTGAAAAGCATAGGGGTTGATATACAGAGTGATTCACGAGGAAAGGTGAAAAATTTGGGATGTGAATTCTGAAGCCATTGTCAGTCAAAAAGTTCACATGACTATGAGTCCCTTTTCGAACGGTTACGGAGATATGGTTCTTTGATTTCACAAAAACTTCTGGGATTTCATTGTACTAACCCGCATTTAGGGACAGATAACGGACAAATTTAAAGTTTATATTCACGCATACATACCTAATATTCTAGAAATCGGGGTTGATGTTTTCGCACATTTTCAAAGGTACCTCCTGCTTCAATTCACTGTTGCGTTCGGGCGTGAATCACAATCATCGCTCGGGAGAGTTGCACGTGGCTGTTTTTTATGCAGCGTGCAGCATCCATAATACGATCGATTAGCGCCTCTCTCGTTCCTACCTTCCTTTTGGTATACCAAGTCTTTCATCCAACCCAATAGACAGTAAATACTCTTCGATATGGTACCTTTCCGTTCGGAAAGCGTCGTTCATATTCAGCGACGACACGCAAGGAACTTCCATGGCACAAACCATAAACATACACAATATCAGTGGCCGTTTTAGAACTTCTTACTTTTTAACTTTGCTCTAGAGTATGCCATTAGGAAAGTCCAGGATAACAGAGAGGGTTTGGAATTGAACGGGTTACATCAGCTTCTTCTCTATGCGGATGACGTGAATATGTTAGGAGAAAATCCACAAATGAGTATGGAAAACACGGGAATTTTACTGGAAGCAAGTAAAGCGCTAGGTTTGGAAGTAAATGCCGAAAAGACAAAGATATGATTATGTCTCTTGACGAGAATATTGTACGAACTGGAAATATAAAAATTGGAAATTTATCTTTTGAAGAGGTGGAGAAGTTCAAATATCTTGGAGTAACAGTAACAAATATAAATGATACTCGGGAGGAAATTAAACACAGAATAAATATGGTGAAATGCCTGTTATTATTCGGTTGAGAAGATTTTATCATCCAGTCTGCTGTCAAAACAAACTGTAAGTTAGAATTTATAAAACAGTTATATTACCTGTTGTTCTTTATGGTTGTGAAACTTGGACTCTCACTTTGAGAGAGGAACATAGGTTAAGGGTGTTTGAGTATAAGGTGCTTAGGAAAATATTTGGGGCTAAGAGGGATGAAGTTACAGAAGAATAGAGAAAGTTACACAACACAGAACTCCACGCATTGTATTCTTCACCTGACATAATTAGGAACATTAAATCCGAACGTTTGAGATGGGCAGGGCATGTAGCGCGTATGGGCGAATCCAGAAATGCATATAGAGTGTTAGTTGGGAGGCCGGAGGGAAATATACTTTTAGGGAGGCCGAGACGTAGATGGGAAGATAATATTAAAATGGATTTGAGGGAGGTGGGATATGATGACAGAGAATGGATTAATCTTGCTCAGGATAGGGACTAATGGCGGGCTTATGTGAGGCCTGGTTCCTTAAAAGCCAGTAAGTAAGTAAGTAAGTACGTAAGTTTTAGAAAACTACGTAACTTAATCCGCCGTTTGTATGGACGGAATGAATAATGTATACAATCTGAGAGATAAACTAATGGACTCACTGTATTCAAGTTCTGTTTTAAATAGGAAATATTTGTACTATGCATTTTTCCAGCACAAAATGTCGATGGTACTATTTAGAAAATTGAAGTGGATTCTTGGTCCAAGGAATGTTGAAATAAAAAAATGTAATTGCCAAACATAAAATGCAATGTACTGTAAATATCTATCTGAATGATGCTGTTGCTGATAGATTCCTGGCAGTGGACAGCGGCGCTCAACAGACCAGAGATGAATGCACAGCGAAAGACGAAGTATTACTGTTGTGTCACATTGGTTGCTGTCATCATTGTCAATTTTTGTTTCCTTTATTGCATAAGTTATTGCTATTCTGCCAACACTGCCAAAGAGACAACTCTGGCTAGAATAGTACTGTTTTGTAAGAAAGAACACAACTGCTTTTGGACTATTCCATATTAAATCGATCAGTAAAAAACCTTGCATTTTTTTGTACTCTAATTTTTTCCCAACTTATACAAGGTGCTGAGGGGAGAGCATTTTCAAAAGTATACTATCGAAAGTCAAACAGTTTTCGTATTATTGAGCGACAAATTTAGCGTATTTCATAAAAACAAGCCTCCTTCAGCGCTCAGAACTCTGGAACCATTTACTGCAGAACATTGAACGAGAGCTCATTTTGAAGCTGACATTTGGTAGGTTATGTTAATAAGTATTATATATTTTTATTGTACACAGGGAGACAGATAATCTGATTTTACTTGCTTTTAGGCTTTTTGGCCATTTGTAAAAATATAAAAAAATATTGAGAAAAAACCTTGCATTATTAAGAGGGATTCGGCATTGTTTGCTTAGTGGCACGGCAATAAGTTTCGAGGGTATTAAATAGATTATTTTCACACGCCTAGACTTGAACGGCGCAGTACCGCTCTCACTGGCCGAGAGCTGAAGATAAGCGAGCATTTGGCGTCATTTTACTCCTGTGTTTATGAAAACTTGTGATAAAGCTAGCCCAGCCATGACTGCTAGACGACACATCACGTGTTTGTCTCCTGGCCTTGCTTGTCTCGACTACCTACAGTCAGCTGGTTAGTTCACGCGCGTACTACTTATTTTCTTTATTTGATATTTTCAATACTTTCTTATCAACGTACCACCAATAAAAAATAAATGTTTATTTGTACTTTCAATGCGGAATCTAACCATACATTTTAAACATATTTTTTCGTGGCCAAAGGCGTCTTAATGAAGAAAAATATACATTTCTCCATTTCCATAAAAAGTAAGAAAAACTGTTTACATGTCAATATAAACTTTAACTTCTCAGCATCAAAATAAACCATGATTTTCATCATTGGGTGAAAGGGTTTCGGAGCCACAACAGTTTAAATTTGCTAATTTTATGAAAATAAGATAAATTTAAATATTATTAATTTAAATACTATTAAGTTCTGATGCCTCAAATTTTGTACAAAGCATTATATCACAGTTGTCTAAGGACAGAAAAAGTTTCATTGTATTTAAAAATTGTAACGTCAATTTTCTCTATATTTCGGTCGATTTGAGATGGAATATCCCTTTTTCAGAACTGTGTACATAGTATGGAACCACGATCGAGGTGATGTAGTAACACAAGTCATTTCCTGGTCTGTCAAGAAAAACTCTTGTTTCCAAACAGTTCAGAAACGGTTCAGTTCTTTTTTTCTCACCTCTAGTCATAACTCATGAGACATAAAAGAAAGTTTCTACATGCTGCTGTTTTTCATTGGCGTCATCTTTATTATTACCCTCAAAATACCCTTCATATTTGAGAGCCTGGGAGCCGACAAAGAGCGGTCGTAAGATAGAACGGTGATGACGCTGACGAGCTATTAAGTTAATTTATTGCATATGCGGCTTCGCTATAATGCTGATGTATGCGTAACTTTTGAAATGACTCTTACTAGTTTCGATGTCTTTTCTAACGATGTTTTACTCTCTTCGAGACAAGTGACTGTAATAAATTTTTTTCTTGGACAACTACTCATGATTCGAAGTCAAGGAACGATATAAAATTTTCTATTCAACATTTTGAATTCTAACAGTTTTATAACTCTTCAGTCATATCTACTAAAAGCAGCGACTGTTAAGTACTTCTTACAGACATGTTTTTCTCTATTGTAAAAGTGTTAAATATACCGATATCCTATTTAAAAACAAATCTTTCATTTGATATGTTACACTACAAGCCATCCAAGTTGTGAAATTGACTTAAGTGATAATAATTCTTCGTGAATTTACGTCCATATACATTGTGTAACTAAATTGTATGTCAAAATTTAGCGGCCTTACTAATAAACCGTATATAGTTTTTATATGAGACTTATGCAGAGTTGAGACAGAAAACTTTACTAATAAACCATGCGTAAGCGATGGATGTATGAATAGTCTGTAACTATACAATGGGAATCGCTTTGCAGTAGTTATACACACGAAACCCCTTGTTTAAGCGTTGTATATAGAGGAAAAAATGGCCGCCTTCTACCAGCTGTTCGTATTGACTGTCATTTTATGATGATGTTTGCCTTGTAACCACAGAAGAACAAATCAAAGAGAACAGAATAATTCGAATAATATTGCTGTAGCTTGTACTCTTTGACCAAAATATATAATGTGGTAATCGATCAGAGCCAGTTCTACTATCGATACTTAACACTGCACACTAGAGTGCTCTACCGGATGCAATAGAGAACCTCAGATATCCTATTACCTTTCGTAATGAAGTGATGACGAATCTATGACGTAGCTATGTAACAGTTATATTGTTATACACGACGTATGTAGTAGTAAGGAATTTACACACGACTTATAAACGAGCTACTCATTGTATAAGACAGTTAAACGTCTGTATATAGAGTTTTTATTAATAAGACCGCAGGGGTATATTAGAATCATCTAGAGGATGAAAAAAATTTTCCATGAACATTCGTCCGCAAAAGCTTTATTTCCTTCTTACAGATCCTTTTCTACAACTCTGCTTACATTGTATGATGCGGTACATCTGTGTAAATCTGTAGCCGAAATTTTTCTGGTAATTTTCGATTTTCCAAAAATAATTGGTCCTAACATATACAATTAACCACCCTGAAACCGAAAATCGCTTTTTTGAAATTTTTGTTTGTATCTCTGTCTGTCTGTCTGTATGTTTGTTATCTTTTCACGCGATAATGGCTGAACGGATTTCGATGAAAATTGGAATATAAATTAAGTTCATTGTAACTTAGATTTTAGGCTATATGGCATTCAAAATACATTATTTAAAAGGGGGTTATAAGGGGGCCTGAAATAAATAAATCGAAATATCTCGCTTATTATTGATTTTTGTGAAAAATGTTACATACCAAAGTTTCTTCAAAAATAATATCCTATAAGTTTTATTCCTTGAAAAATTTGATAGGACTGATATTTAATGAGATAAATGAGTTTTAAAATTAAAATAACTGCCATCTAAGGCCGTGTAATGAATTAAAAAACAAATTACTTCGTCTATAAGGGGCCTTGGACAGCAACAATCCAAAGCTATGAAAGATAGCCTACAGAGAATGTTTCTGTGTTTGTATGAAGTAATATCGGAAGCTAAATTAACCGATTTGTATAATTAAATATTATTTCACCATAGGAAAGTGTAGTTTCTCTAGATGGACATAATGCTATAATGTTATTACAGTAACTTGTGAGTGAATCGAGGACAGGTAAGATTAAAATAGCTTCTTATGCACAGAAAACTTGATAGGCTGTTCTGTACATTCGTTTCCTGTATTTCCAAAAATAATTTTTGTGACCAAATGAGTGGTCTCTGGATCAAAATGATCGCATTTTAATTTTTTTAATACAATTTAAATTAAGTAACATAATGAACTATTTATCCTTCTATCAAACACGAATGTTCCCTGAATCAAATGTCCTATTTTAATTGTGTAATTACTTTATATTTATTTTTAAAGGGTGCAGCGGAGCGCACGGGTACGGCTAGTTATGAAATAAAAATAGCACACCACATGGAAATCTATCTTGTAGGAAGTGCTGAAAAAAGCTCCTGTTAGCACCCATACATGCATCAACCCATCGTCGCATTGGATTCCTGATGCTGATATATCCTTGGGGAATGTTGTATTAACTCGTCTTCCAAAACACGGGCTCGAAGACTGTCTTAATCTTTCATCAGGGTTCCATACTTCAGCTCTTTTAAATGATCCCATCAATAAAAGTCTATTGGGTTTAAGTCTGGAGAGCTCAGAGGCCAAGGAATTGGTCCATCTCTACCTATCCATCTGCCACGGAATCTTTCATTAGAACTCTTGCCCTTTCGCTCGTTTTGCAGTTACTGTAGCAATTGAGCCAACTCTGGACCTTATCTTTAAATCATAGTTTTTTTCTTACAGCTTATTCCTCGAATGAGCATTATTTTGCATAATTTGCAATTTTTTCACAGTATTAAGACCTAGAGCACATTTCAATTTTGAAAGGTCCTACAGGCCATATGATACTCCTGTCTACATCCGAAAAAAATTCTCAAGGGTATATGTACGTGAACGATCACAAACATTGTCAGAAAATGCAGGCTCTAAATTTCTAAAATTTTATAAGGAAATGAACTCACAAGTGGACAAAAATTACAAGGTACAATAACAAAACTTATTAGAAATTAAATATCCAATAAAAGTATAAAAAAGGTTATCAAGAATATTTTTTTATAATTCACTTTTTACTTTAAATTAAATTTTCCAAAATTTGAACATTTTCACACATCATTTCATAACTCCATAATCATTAGAGATAGAATTCTGCAATTTTGTACACTGATTTAACATACATTTATGCAAAAGCTAGGCTACAATAATGGCCATTTCTTTGAAAATAGAAAAATTAGGTCACAAAACATTATGAATATTTTAATATATTTTGTATAGGAAAAATAAATAGTTAATTATATTAAAATAAACAACTCTACATGTCTGAGAGTAGACTACTTTTCAGAAATAAGTGCTTATTTATTAATTTGTTTATTTATTTATTCATTCATTCATTCAGTCATTTATTTATTTATCTATTTATTTATTTATCTATTTATTTATTTATCTATTTATCTATTTATTTATTTATATATATTTATTTATTTTATTTATTTATTTATTTATTTATTTATTTATTCACTCATTTATTTATTTATTTACTTATTTATTTATTTATTTGTTTATTTATTTATTTATTCTGGTGTAGTTAAAGCAATCAGGCGTTCTCTTCCACACAACCAGAAATACAAATACAATAATAGAAATAAAAAGGAAAAAGTACACTATAAACAAAGTAAAGCCACACAAAAATATACACAGGCACAACTTGCAGGAAAAATATTAAAGATTTCGGAGAGACCATAACAATATTATGGTTACCAAATGATGTCACTGCAGAATTTTTTTTTTTTTTTGGTACTTTGATAAATTGGTTTGAAAAATATTATTAGTAACTTTTTATACTTCTATCAGGTATTTAAGTTCTAATAAGTCTTGTTGTGGTACTTTGTAATTTTTGTCCAATGGGAGTTAATTTTCTTATAACATTTTACAAATTTAGAGCCTGCATTTTCTGATAATATTTGTGGTCGTTCACTTACATATACCCTTAAGAGGTTAGGTACAGCTTACAGCAGTAAAATTTTGGAATTATTCAACTTTTTTTTCCTCCATTATTGTATCTTGTACAATAATAAATATTAGTATGTGTAAAACACTGTCCTTCTGCTATATGAAAAAAACATTTTTACTATTTAAAAAAAAATCATTTACATTTTTGTTTTCAAAATTCAGTTCACTGTGCAGTGATGAAGCGTTTCACACACAACTAAAAAACTATCCAACATTCTGTGATGAAATTTTTTGTGCGTATTTATGCATGACATATCTACAATATGACGCAAGATCACTTCTCTATCTTTGATAGATTGTCTGATAAAAATAAATTCATTTAAAAATGGTCAAATATAAACATTTTCTTTTACATAAAATAAAATAAAATATTATTTATTAAGTAATGTAGTTGAAAGAGCATGATATTGTAAACATGAGTTTCAGCAATAGAACGAAATAGAGAGAACACGAAAAATTTAACAAGTTTTTGAGTTATGAGGAAAACGCTTCATTACTGCACATGAACTGCTAACATTTTGAATTAAAAAAAATATATAAATATTTTTTTAATCGTAAAAATATTTTTTTTCATATAATAATAATAATAGTAATAATAATAATAGTTTTATTTTTCCTGGCAGAGTTAAGGCCATCAGACCTTCTCTTCCACTCAACCAGGATCAAATCACATACAAAAAAATACACATCGGTATACAAATATTTACTTAAAAATAATAATAAACATAATTAAGTAAAAAGAGTGATTGAATACATTACACAATCAGTATTAACTTTAAAATAACAATAATAATAATAAAAAAATAAATAAATAAATGATAAGAAAAGAGACTGAATACATAATCACAAACAGGAAAATGCATCTAGTATACAGTATTAACTAAAAAAAAAGAATTAATACATATGAATATAATCTCACAACTAAGGGAATAGTACAATTAGTATGATCAGCACAGCACGTGTTACATTGGGACAATGACAATTACCTAGATATAAGTGTTAATGGAAAAATAAAGTAATGACTGTGTAAAATAATAATAATAATAATAATAATAATAATAAATACCTAAAAACTAATTCTTTGCATTTAAAATATACCTAAACAACCTAATTTTAAACAACTGAGGACTAAGACTAGCCCTGATTTCCAGCGGCAGCGAATTCCATGAGCGGGCCATGGCTATTGAGAAAGAACTTGAGTACAGAGATGTCTGATGACGTGGTATTGATAGCAACAGATTGTGCTGTGAACGTGTATTTCGATTATGAAGTGAAGCTAGGAGAGTAAACCGAGAGGCAAGGTAGTTGGGTGTGGAATCATGTATAATTCGATATAGCATAGTGCATATAGCAGAAGGACAGTGTTTTACACATACCAATTTTCATGATTGTACAAGATACAGTAATGAAGAAAAAAAATGTTGAATATTTCCAAAAATTTTACTTCTGTAAGCTGTATCTAACCCCTTAACATAATATTAGTTACGAGAACTAAGTTTCTATTACTTATTTTCCTTGATTTTACTGATTCCCGATTTTAAACCATTCCATGGTGCACAATCTTCCATAATTTTGTCTACCTTGTGAGGAGATCGCCTGCTGCAAACATATTTGTGACGCCTAGATCAGGAGCGTAGGTAGCAAGAACAGTTTTATAAATCAGAAGCTGGAATCTCGAACGGCGCTCTCAACATCCCGTGCATTCTCAATGCACAACGACTGACCTTCCGCGTCCGAACACAAGCGACATAGTCTGCTGCATATTTCATCCAAGCTCCATAGTAATAAAGCAGCGAAGCCATCTATAACATTTGGCGGCCACCCACATAAACACTTGCTCCTCCGTGCGGTCGAATGAAACCACCACACACTGTTTACGACATGGACTGCAACATTTTACCCGGACTGGAGTGATGGTACAGTGAATTTTATTGCCGCTTTTATTAGTGTATACATCATAAAAATATTTCCGAGAGAGGAGAGCTATGTTATACTGACTTGTAGATCAGCCCCGTCGGCTCTAGAGGACCCTTCCGACTGTGCCGTAAATTACGCGCCATATTTTAATAGTAGTTGGTTAATTTTCTGAAATTATGGATCCTCTGTCAAAAGATAACACGGGTTCTTCGTTATCCGGCATGTAAGATAAATTGGACGCAATGGCAAGAGTGTTGTCGATCTAAACGAGAGACCCTTGGTCATATCCCGACGAACCCGTATGAAATTTGTTGTGGACAAAGATGATATGGGATAAATTTCTCTGATCACGCCTACTTTCCTGTCATTGATCATCAGAACTTGATAAAATGCCTGTCACAAATGTGTGTAAAGCATTTGAATTTACAGCGATGCATGCCTTTATACAGTACATATCTTTTTATAATATTTGCGATAAATATATCTGATAAATGAAGTGACTGTCAGTTGATTTTGTCTCCTACAGTGGTTGCTTGTTATAGACTCAGCGATCCGGGTTCGATTACCGGTTTGGTCTGGGATTTAATATTGGATAATAAGTAAACAATGAAACAATTGCTTAATGAATTCATTAAATAATTAAATAACTAAACAAGAAAAAAAATAAACGAATCAAAACAAACAAAAAGTAAATAAAGTAATAAATGAATGTCTAAATAAATAAATAAATAAATAAATAAATGAGTAATTATGTAAATAAATAAATAATTACATACATAATTAATGAATATATAATAATAATAATAATAATAATAATAATAATAATAATAATAATAATAATAATAAAGCCGTAAATCCCCAGTGGGGCAAGGCCTCCTGCTTGGGCAGGGGTGGCTCAAGTCTTGACCATCAGAAGTGCCGACCTGATGGTCTATTTACATTCCTAGTTCTTTGTCCACAATTTCGCTAGCACTGGTTGTTGCTCCCACTCAAAGTTGGTTGACTGCGTCCTTCCACCGTGTTCTTTGGCGTCCTATTCTGGTCCACAGTCCTCCTAGCTGCAACTGGAACTCGTCCCCCATCTGGTTCTCGGTCGTCCACGGTTTCTCCAGCCAGTTCTTGTATCCCACAGTGTCGCCGTGTGTGCCCATCTGGTAGGCTGCATTCGTACCACGTGTCCTCCCCAGCGCCATTTCATCCTATTAGCGAGTGTGACCACGTCCTCTACGCCGCTTCGTCGCCGTACTTCTTCGTTTCTGATTCCGTCTTTCAGGCTTATTCCGAGAATTTTCCTTTCCATTCTTCTTTGGCATCTTCCTAATTTTAATGCCTGTTTCTTGGTGAGTGACCAGGATTGCGCTCCATATAGAAGTACAGGTGCAATGCAGCTGTTGAAGATCTGCCTCTTGTTCTGCAATTTCTGGCTCTTGTCCATTAGGATGAAGGACAGACTCCAAAACTTTCTCCATGCCGATGCTATTCGTCTATCAATTTCTTTGTCCATGCTGTTCTGAAATGATATAGTCTGGCCAAGGTAAATGTATTGCGTGACAAATTCGATGTTCGCATTGTTGACGATCATCTGCCCTTCTGCGTCATTTGTCAGTACTTTGGTTTTGCTGGTGTTGATTTTTAGCCCTACTGCCATGCTTTCTTCGCACAATTCGTTCAGCATCTCTTCCAATCGTTTCCTGGATCTGGCAAACAGAACCACATCATCAGCGAAGCGTAGATTGGTCAGTTTTCTTCCGTCGATAGATATGCCGTGCTTGCGACCCCAAGATAACTTGCGAAAGACCACCTCCAATACACAATAAATAAATAACTAAATGAATGAATGAATGAATGAATGAATAAATGCACAAATAAACAGATAAATAAATATTTAAACAAAATAATAAAGATAATAACAAACAAACCAACAAGTAAATGAATAAATAATTACATGAATAAATTAATATGTGAATAAATAAGTAAATAAATAAAGTAATAAATAAATAATTGAATGAATAAATAAATAGGAAACTATGCAAGTAAACAAATAAATAAATAAATAAACGAACAAACAAGTAAATAAACAAATAATTGAATGAATCAATCAATAATCAATGAATCACTGTATGAATAAATGAGTAAGTAAATAAATAAGCAAATAAATGAATAAGTAAATAAGTAATTAAATGGATGGATGAACGGAAAGACAGACAGACAGCCAGACAGATATTGACACTTGTGGCTTATCTGCGGCAAGAGAGAGACACAGAGTCTTTATCATAGTAAGGTGCAGTTCTGGAGATAAAGAGTCCCTTAGCCTTACCTTCCTTGATGATGGTTCCGAATTGTACCGTACCTACCTTTGAAACTTTGGATGACTACATTTACCACACAGCGCAGATACGCAATGAATGGCATGTAAATTTAGATGGATATATTGTACATAGGATTTTTTTTAATGTGGAGTTGTTAGGCCTATATTATGGATTTGCATGGAGCAACTGTACTTCCATCTAGCGGTCGTTACTAAAAAAAAATGCGTGGTCGTTCTGTTTTTATGTTGCCATTTCATAACATGGGAATGGTGAATCTGATATGTATGAGATCAGGGATAAAGGCCCATTCACAATGAAAATTAAACATAACCGTAACATAAACACAGAAGTTTGCGCCCAGGCTACCAAATGGGATCATTCACAATGATTCACATAAGCATTGACATAAATATTACCGTAAGACGGTAACATGAAAGACTGCAAACTCCAAACTTCCATGCTTATGCTTACGTGATTTGCAAACAGAACACAATCGTGGAGCGCTGAAATATACGACAGAATATGAGAAAATGGCGTCGTTGTTATGTTTCCATGGTTACCAAGTATCTTTGCTGTTATGTTTATGTTCCCATCGTGAATGCTTTTGATTTTACCGTAACGTTTATATTTTTAAGTTAACGCTTACGTTATGTTTAATTTCATTGTGAATGAGCCTTAACAGATGTTCTCCAAGTACAGTGTGGTTTCTTATGCAGCTTCATGCTCCATTTGAATTAGTCATCTACTGTTGTCAAACTTCTGCAATAGTGAATATAACTAGCACACACTCTGCTTAAGTGTGTCATGATCTCATGAATAAATATCTCGACATTCTCGAAGTCTGTTATGTATTACATTCACGTAAACACTTCATAGCTACCGGCGTAGCTCAGTCGGCTAAGGCGCTTACCTGTTACCCGAGTTACGCTCAGTCGTGGGTTCGATTACTGGTTGGGTTTTTTCCGGGGTTTTCCCCAACCGTAAGGCGAATGTCACGTAATCTACGGCGAATTCTCGGCCTCGCCAAATATCATCTCGCTATTATGCTAAGTCGACGCTAAATAATCTGGTAAGATACCAAATAAAATTATCTCCAGTATCTACAGGGACATCATTTTATTTTTACTTCAAGTTTTATTGTACCTGAGTTTTTGAATGTACTTCACTCCCACCCCTTCTACTAATGAAGTTCAACCGTCCTCCACACAGATCCACGACCACATATACAGTCATAGAAGCCTTACGGTCGGAGTAAACAGTACGTTCCAAAAATATGTTCGCGTATTCCAGTGACGAAAGAGCTTTCAATATTGAATCATTTTCGCACAGGTACTGCCGTCCATTTGCCTACGTCGTATCCCGGTTTCCCCCACCAGCTTTTATTCGCCAGCTAGTGGCTGGGCTGTCTTAGCTCTTTTCTGAGAACATTAATTTCTGTTAGGAATTGGACGTCTACGTAATATTATACAACTGTTTAAAATAACTTAAATAAAAGGGCCTCGTTAAGTAATTAACTGTCACGTGATTTCCTCCCTTTCTACGACCCTACGACATACGACTTGGACGCACAGTGGATGGTATGTCTGAGTAATTTTATCTTTTCGGATCGGGCTGAAGTGAAGATCGAATTTACAGTACGTAAGGTACTCTTTTAAAGAGTAGGCACAATTATTTCAACATGAGTAACTAGTACGAAGAACGAAACTGGTAATTGGGTACAGTAGTTTATAGTGCGATAATACGCACATAGAACTGAAGCCTGTATCGAAATGAACGGCCACCATTTTAAAAAATGTGTTTAAATATCCATATTATGATTATTTTTCAATTTAACTTCATTCTCAATATTGTATGCTAATGTGCTGTAGACAGTATAATATACACTGCATAATGAATACGTCCACATGGACAGCTCATTTCGTGAGTAAAAGCACTCATTGTTAATACTGTATTGTATTTTGATTAAACAAAAACCTAATGAAAATGATCAAACTCAAAAGCGCAATATTTCCTAGTTTACGTAAATGGATGAACTACTTTTCTTCCTTCCTGTACCTAGTGAAGTGATTTGTTTGTATATTACGCCAGTATCATCGAACTCCAGTCGTGGAAGGGGTTAACAAACGACGTTGATCCAGAGGTATAGGCAATTTAATATTAAAAATGTTAGTAAAAATAAAATGATGTCCCTGTATAACCAGAATGAAATTGCCATAGAAACTGAACATGATAAATCTAACTGGGTTCCAATAAATCAAGGTGTTAGACAAGGATGTGGACTCTCACCACTTTTGTTCATCATATATATGAACCACATCCTCAAATTTTGGAGGTAAGTCCACCATGCCGGAATACAAATGAACCGGAACACCTGTCTCGACACTCTGCTGTATGCTGACGATCAAGTTATCATTGCAACATCAGAAGATGAACTGCAACGAGCCGTCCACAACTTACAAATAACTGCTTCAAATTTAATATGGAAATATCAACCGAAAAAACAAAAAGCATGGCCTTTTTAGGTAAAGATCCAGTTCCATCCAAAATCATTATAAATGGTACATTAATAGAACGTGTGAATTCATTCAACTATTTAGGTTATAATCTATCATATGTCACTGACGATGATATAGACAACAAAATCTCAAAATTGCTGGAACCATCAACAGTGTATTCAAACCTTCCCAAGCACAAAGACATACAAGGCTTGAAATCTACAAAACTCTCGCACGACGAGTTTTGGTTTATGGCAGTGAAGTATGGATACTAGGAAAATGCGACGAAAGACGGCTAACAACTGCCGAAATGAGATTCATGCGAAAAACAGCTGGATTCAATTTGTATAATTTTTTTTGCGTGTTTAGTGTGGATAGTTGTGTGTTCAGATTATAATTTATGTGTTTAGTTACATAGTTTTTCTGTGGATGTTTAGTTTGCATAATTTATGTGTTTAGTCTGCATAGTTTTTCGTGTTTAGTTTATATAGTTTTTTATGTGTTTAGTTCGTAAGTATAGTGTAAGCTCTCTGGGACTGGCTCCCCAAGTGTAGTAGACCTTCAGCTCACCCTACACTACTGTAGGAGGCCGTTACCCTTATGGGATTTCAGGCTTTTCGTATTTCGTACCCTCTTCTCGATTATCATCGGAACGTAGATATTCTGAAGGAATCAAAAATTGACTCTATTGTCCATTATCTACAGCAATACAGGCTTCAGTGGCAGACACATGTCAAGAGGATGGATCGCTCTAGATGGCCCAGACAGATTTTGTCGTATGTCCCAGTAGTCGAAGAAATTTAGAAGACTTAGGAAACGCTGGCAAGAGATCGTAACAGATCTATTGGGGTCTAACACTTGAAGACTGATGTTGATGATGATGATGATGATAACCTAGTATTTGATACTTACTTACTTACTGGCCTTTAAGGAACCCGGAGCTTCATTGCCGCCCTCACATAAGCCCGCCATTGGTCCCTATCCTGAGCTAGATTAATCCAGTCTCTATCATCATATCCCACCTCCCTCAAATCCATTTTAATATTATCTTCCCATCTACGTCTCGGCCTCCTCAAATGTCTTTTCCCCTCTGGCCTCCCAACTAACACTCTATATGCATTTCTGGATTCGCCCATACGTGCTACATGCCTTGCCCATCTCAAACGTGTGGCTTTAATGTTCCTAATTATGTCAGGTGAAGGATATAATGTTTGCAGCTCTGCGTTGTCATGGCGCGTCCTCAGGTTGCGGATAGAGGAGACGGCCTCCAGATATGGAGGGTAGCTGTGAATATATTGAATAAGCAGTCGTGGACAGCCGATAAGGGGTGGTCCTCCAGTTTGGTGGTTGGGCGAAGGGCTAACAACCCATCACCGTAAAAAACAGCTTGTTACGAAACCTAATAATAAACCTCGGAATGGGACTGATTCTCCTGCACGACCACAGCAAAGGAAAAAGGTTATAAGATTTGATACATGGAACGTAACTAGTCTTTATAGAACAGGAGGGGTAACATTAGTAGCAAAAGAACTAGCTAGATATAGAATAGACTTCGTGGGAGTACAAGAGGTTAGGTTAGATGGGAATGGCGTATCACAAATAGGCGATTACTTGTTGTACTATGGGGAAGGAAACATTAATCACCAATTAGGAACAGGATTCTTTGTACATAAAAGAATAAAATCAGCAGTAAAAAAGGTCGAATTTATCAGTGATAAGTTATCGTATTTAGTACTTCAGGATAGATGGTGCGATATCGTAGTAGTTGATACAGTGTCGTTAAATAACCAAGTAAAGAGCACTCTTCAGCGTATTTCGTCTAGTACATAAAGTAAATATTTATCACAATGCTTTGTTTTGTTATTCTAATATGTCACCGTCTTAGCTATTAATTAGTTGTTTAATAGCTGGTAGTAGACTGTGTTAAAGAGCAAACAGTCTTTTGTGCTTTGTTCCGACCTCTCTGCCGTGTGAACCTGCCACAACACAACAAATAACGTTGAAATCGCTGCTAATCTTCTTTCACAAGGGACAGGATTATATATAGTGCTTCTTTTCCCTGCTATTATGCGGAACTTTTATTCTTTCTGATAACGCTCGCATGGTCCATTAGTTCAGCTTGTAATTTCAATTCATCGCCTCTTTTATAACCTACCTCACCCTCTGGTTTCTTTGAACTTCTAGTTTTTACTCTGCTTTCCTTTTGCAACTTATCTTTTTGCTTCTCTACAAGTTCTTGTACCAATTTGTAACTCTTTTATAAAGAGGTTCTCAAATACTTCTTCTTTAATAGTGTCAGAAACTGAATTAAAATGTTTACAGCTAATGTTGTTGTACCGGTAAGCAAAAGGCATACAAAAACAGAGACTAAGTGTCATACTGTAGCTATGAAATTGTGATAAAATTAAACCCTAGATAAGATAGAATTATTATTATAGGAGCTACAGAGTGTTCAATTAAAAACAAACGATGTGGCTTAGACAGCATATGTTGGAAATAATGTCACTCCATTGCCGTCAGTAACAAAGTAAGGAATTTAGAGTTAAAGTGTATCTAGGCACAGTCTTAATAGAATATAAGGGCTATTCTATCTCAAATCGACCGAAATATAGAGAAAATCGACCTTGCAATTTTTAAAAACAATGAAACTTTTTCTGTCCTTTGACAACTGTGATACAATGCTTTGTGCAAAGTTTGAGGCATCAGAACTTCATAGAGTTTAAATTAAAAATATTTTAATTTATCGTATTTTAATATAATTAGCAACTTTAAACTGTTGTGGCTCCGAAACCCTTTCACCCAATGATCAAAATCATGGTTAATTTGGTGCTGAAAAGTTAAACTTTATATTGAAATATAAACAGATTTTCTTACTTTTTATGGAAATGGAGAAATTTAGATTTTTCTTCATTAAGACGCCTTTGCCCACGAAAAAATATTTTTAAAATGTATGGTTAGATTGCGCATTGAAAGTACAAATAAACATATTTTTTACTGGTGCACCGTTGATAAGAAAGTATTGAAAATATCAAATAAAGAAAAAAAATAGTACGCGCGTGAGCTAACCAGCTGACTGTGAGGCGGAAGCTAGCCGAGGGATGTAAGCCCAGGAGACATAAACACGTGATGTTTCGTCTAGTAGCGTATAGCTGGGCTAGCTTTATCACAGGTTTTCATAAACACAGGAGTAAAATGACGCCCAACCCTCGCTTATCTTCAGCTCTCGGCCAGTGCGTGCCGTTCAAGTCCAGGCGTGTGAAAATAATCTATTTAATACCTCGAAATTTATTGCCGAGCCACTAAGCAAACAATGCCGAATCCCTCTTAATAATGCAAGGTTTTTTCTCAATATTTTTTTACATTTTTACAAATGGGCAAAAAGCCTAAAAGTAAGTAAAATCAATTTATCTCTCTCTCTCTCTGTATGAAATAAAAATAAGGATTACTTCTTACCATAACCTACGAAATGTCAGCTTCAAAATGAGCTCTCGTTCAATGTTCTGCAGTAAACGGTTCCAGAGTTCTGAGCGCTGAAGGAGGCTTGTTTTTATAAAATACGCTAAATTTGTCGCTCAATAATACGAAAACTGTTTGACTTTCGATAGTATATTTTTGAAAATGCACTATCCTCAGCACCTTGTATAAGTGGGGAAAAATTAGAGTATAAAAAATGCGAGGTTCTTTACTGATCGATTTCATATGGAATAGCCCATTTAATTTAAAAATCATATTTTAAACTTGAGCAAGGAATCCATGAGGGAGATATAGGAGTAGTTTGAGAGGGTTAGATTTAACATGTAAATGGAGTAATTATTTGCTACCTCCTTCCTTTATATACCATACATTGAAGCTCTGTATAATGTATTACGAATTCTATAATTTTCTTACTACCAGGTTTAACATTTTGAAAGTTCACCGAGGCTAAACTCGTCTTTAGAGTGAGGCAAAACAATAACAGAATCGTGATAGTAAAGTTAACGTATTTTATTTTTCAGTAGGACAGAAATATTGATGATATCGCGAGCACAAACGTCAGGAGACACTAAAAGTATGACGTCATAAATCACGTGACCAGTACCTTATGTATCACGTAACCGGAAATAACGTCTTGTAATCACGTTAGCATTTGACGTATATATTTGTTGACAGAGGAAAAATGACCTATGTCACGAATTTGAAATAGAACGACGTACTCGGTTCATCACTTCGATGACACTATTGTGACGTCAAGTAGGTGTGTTTGTCGAATAAAAGAAAGTATTTTACATTTTTGTGCAACAGCGGAACAAATACAAGTGCGGCGTTATGGAGTATGTATGCCTACCGTGCATGGTATCAAAATTCGTTACTCTTGGGTTACGGGATGCCAGTCACAATAAATTAGCCATATATTCCTTTATAAAAAGAAAAACGTTAGGCTGTATACAGCTCAAAATAAATAATACCTACCGTTTTCAGTGTACAAGAAGCGATTAACACAGTTTAACTTACAACAAAGAACGTAAATTAAATCTATCCTAAGCATATTAGCATAAAGTTATGCAATAAGTTAACAAAAACCTGTGTTCCAGATATTGATCATTGAAGTAAATCTGGTTATTTATGAAATGTTTTATCAACAGTAATCTCACTAGAGGTTTTGATTTATCTAGGGAAAATCAAAACTCGAGTGGGATTTAATTGACTATTACACGATTAGAAGAAAGTATATAAAGATTAGAAGTAACGAAGTAATCCAATACAATAAAATATTAATTGTCTTACGAAAAATACAACTGTCTTCAATTAATGTATTATTGTACCATCTCAACATTACAAATATTACGCTAGATGCATGCTAGATGACAGTGGTGTGTTATAATTATGTGATGTTATCAGGTGTGCCAACTATGGAATCTTCATTGAAGTCTGTAGACGATTACTAGTCAAGAAGGCTTTGTTGATTCAATTTAATTTTTATTAAAACACTTGCATTCCACTTCAATTATCCAGATCCCAGTAATCAACGTCACTTTACAGATGATTTTCAATAAATCTTAGTATTAAACAATCTCTGATACGTGACTATCCATAATATCATATAGCAGGAGCTATAACAAACATAACCTAAATAATATAAACGAGTGTTAGAAAAGTTTTAATTAGGGATAATGAAATAAACAAGAAACGTTTTAATTAACGATGATGAAATAAAAAGTAAACATCAATAATTTTAAAAGAAACAATTATTGAAATAAAATTTTAAAATTTGAATATTTTAGTTGTTGGTGGTTCAGTTGATGTTATATTGGACGTGTGTGTAAAAGAAGTGAATTCGTTGATGTACATGGTGTATCCCTCAACTTATTCAGAATTTCCGAATGGTTCTCTTCATTTATTTGTAAATAGGGTTTCAGGGAAATTGCATAGCAATGATCAGTGATCTTTATTAATTCTTGTTCTAGAATGCCAACGCGAGTCACATTTGAAAGTGCTATGCATCGACTGGAGTGGTTTGTAATTTTCTGTTTTTTTGACGTCCAGACCAGTTCAGTTTGAAACGTTGGCAAACAAAGAAACAAATGCTAGGGTAGTGATAAAAATAAACAAACGCTGGGGACGCGATAAAATTGTGCTATAAGCACCCATGGTTGGTTGAAAGACGTCCTTTCGTACCTTTTTATTGGTCAAAAGTAGTGTGACGTAGTAAAAGTGTAATAGTCAACAGTAATCTCACTAGAAGTGTTGATTTATCTAGAGAAAATCAAAACTCGAGTGGGATTTAATTGACTATTACTACACGATTAGGAGAAGGTACGAGTATATAAAGATTAGAAGAAACAAAACACTCTAATACACTAAAATATTAATTGCCTTACTAAAATTCTATTTCACTAATGTTAGCTTCACCAAAACATTTGAAAGGAACCGCCATTTTCAGGTGGCTATCTATGCGCTAGACAAATGACGATCGCAAAGCATGTTTTATAGTACCGTAAAGAATTTGCAGTTTTAATGTTGGCAAACAAAGAAACAAATAGTAGGGAGGTGATAAAAACAGGCGAAAGTATATAAAGTTTTTAAGAAATAAAGTAGTCTGATACAATAAAATAGATATTAATTGACTTACTAAAATTCTGTTTCACTAATGTTAGCTTCACCAAAAGGTTTGAACGGAGCCGTCATTTTAAGTTGATTACCTATGAGGGAAACAAATGACAATCGCAAAGAATGTTTTATAGTACCGTAAAGAATTAGCAGTTTGAAATGTTAGCAAACAAAGAAACAAATGCTAGGGTAGTGATAAAAACAAACAAATGCTAGGGAAGTGAAAAAGTAAACAAATGCTAGGGAAGTGATAAAATTATAGCGATAAATAGCCATGATTAGTTGAAACACATTATTTCGTACCGTTTTATATTTCAAAAGTAGTATGACGTAGTAAAAGTGTAAGTCGAAGAAATATTGTAACATTCATATTGTTACGAAAGTTATCACAAATAATATTTAAAAAGACTAACAAAATTTTTAATAAAGACCAGCAGTTGATTTAAGGGGTGTAAAATGTAAAAAAAAAATGTTTATTGTTTTTATGATCTAATTATATTTGAAACTGTTTTGAATGGTCTAGCCATATAATAACGTGTGATCAATCACACGATGCGTGAATTCAGAATTTTCTTTTGTCTTTTTAATGCTGTTTTCTCGAGTTTAAAATTTGAAGCATATTATTGAATTAAAAAGCTTCTTATAAAACAGTTATTGTCAGATTGGTCTGAAGCTTCTCACAGATATCAATTAAATGTTGATAAATAAAATGTATTTAGCATTTATAAGGAATAATATTAAGTTCCTTCGGGGCATTTTCATATTGCACTTAGATTAAAATGTGCTGTAGTGGTAAATTCATGAAATTATATATATTTTGGCTCTCTGTTTAGACTGAGCTCAAAAAGTTATTTAGTTTGTATTTCCATAACTATTTTTTAAAGCTTTTGAGCAAATATGAACTAAAAATTTGCAAAACTTTGACGCAAGGAGCCCTTTTAGAGACGTCAATGAAAAATTATACAGTGAAACCTGTTCAAATCGGAACCTGAATAATTCGAAATCCTGTCTATTTCGGAACAATCTATTGGTCCCGGCGAAATTCATATGTATTATGTGTACTTTTTCCTGAATAAAACGGAAACTGTCCAACGCGGAAACGGAAACTGTCTGCTACTGTTCAAAACGGAAATAATATTTTGGACACACTAATGTAAACTATATTTTGAAACAGTATGTGCTTTCAAGGGATGTACGAAATACTAGTAGGTCACTATAATAAAAACAAGTTTTCTTTGTAAAATTTTTGAGGGTGCGAGGGTGTGTTGGCCTAATGGTCATAAATTTTATTACCCTATTCACTAGTCAGACGAGTCCCTTCAAAGATGTTCAATGCTTCACTCCTGTATACTGTCGTAGCTGGGTAGAACGCAAGTGTATTAGCGATTTCGTAATAAAACAAGTCGCGTAAAAATGTTGCACTGTCATTAATTGATGAAGTAAAAGTTTTCGATGAAAATGAGAAACGAAGAGTATGGAAAATAATGTCGAAATATATGAATGGAAAACTCAGGTGTAACTTAACACTTTCAAAAATAAATGCCGTATCATGAGTGAGTGGCTTGCGGTCAATAATGGCGACAAAAAAGAAACAGAAAACAACTGGTTACATAGAAATAAATGAACTGTTGTGGGAGTGGATTGTTCTTGCCCTTTCAAAGATCATGCAAATTTCTGGACCTATTCTGCAAAGAAAACCCTTGAACTGGCAAAGAAATTAGATAATCCAGAATTCAAGACTTCTAGGCTCCTAGTCAAATTAAATAATGTGCTGTAATATACAGTACAGTATTATATTATAGTGTTAGATATTAAATTTAGTGTAATTAATAAACTTTACAGTGTTTAATGAGTGAGTTATGATACAATTTGTACACGAAATGAGATTTCCATCAAGATCATTCACCAATTAAATAAGTGACAGGAAGCTGATTTAATGTCAGTAGTGTTAAATGGAATATTTTGTAATTCCTACAATTTGCGGCATGCCATTTTGTTTTTAATTTATGCAAATTATTAAATATTCCATTTTAACTTCACACCTGAATAACACGGAAACCTGTCCACAACGGAAAAAAAAATTAGGACCATGTCACTTCCGTCTTGAACAGGTTTCACTGTATTAAAAAGTGAATATTCATAACCAATAGCCTTATTAGCACCACATTTTGTACAGATGATAGTATTGTAGGCCTGTTTACGCAGTTTAAATTTAAACAAATTTGGATAAAAATTGTGGAAGTTTTAAAAATCATATAATTATGTCCCCTTAATATTGGAAAGCGAAATAAATGAATACATTTTATGTAATAAACGAATTTTCCTTAAAGCAGAGTGCAGACATGGCATTCTTGATTTTTCTGAGTTAAATAATCCAGTCAACAACAGGTTTGTACAAATACTGTTGTTGCATAACTCCGTAAAATTAATAAACAATATTTTAATTAGTGAATATAAGGTAATAAGATAAATTAAACTCTTGTTATCTTCGAAAAATGTGCTGAAATATTCAACTGAAGTCTTATTGTGAAATATTCGGAATCAATTTTCTGACGATTTATTTCACTTTTACGTAGCTTAAAAGCGAAGAAATTCGCTGCAGTATGCTATATATCATTATCTATTACAAAAACACAATACCTTGCAATATATTACGTACGAATGTGTAATCCCTTCAGTAGCTCATTTGAGACAGGTGAACTGCACGCATGCAACGTCCAACACATCTCCTTCAACTTCGACGCGTAAGATAGGCACACTGTGACAGATACAGAGGTGTGAAAATTATTAGAATAATCTTAATTTTAAAGGTATTTTAATAGTTCCTTCACAAATATTCATTGAATTGATGAATATTGGTATATAACATTACTATACTGATGTAGGATATATTTACTACTAACAGTGCCGGAAAGTTTTGTTGTACATTGGTATTTTTCTTATTTTACAATTGTTATGTGAATTCAGAAATTATTATAATATTATTTTGGCGGAATTGGAAACATCAAAAATTAATTAAGAAATGCTTCAAACAAATTGTTCTTTGCGTTTACATTGTTGTGAAGGTTCAAATGAACGTATACATCTGTTTTGTGCATATAATTTTTTATGTTTCCAATTCCGTCAACATAATATAATAATTTCTGAATTCCCATAACAATTGTAAAATAAGAAAAATACCAATGTACAACAATGCTTCCCGGCATTGTTAGTAGTAAATATATCCTACATCGGTATAGTAATATTATATACCAATATTCATCAATTCAATTAATATTTGTGAAGGAACTATTAAAAAAACCTTTAAAATTAAGAGTATTCTAATAATTTTCACACCTCTGTAACTTTCCTGTACGTCCCGTGGCGCCATATATTGTACAATTGTAACATTCTGGCTTGAACATGAGGTTAGAGGTTGAATTTCTTTCTTTTTCCTTCTGTAACTATCAGAGATCTTTGCATTTTCGTATGTCGGTCCTTAGGAAATTTTTATTAATCATGAAGTGCTAATTGCTTTTATATTTAGTCATTTAGCTAGTGTTGTTATTGTAATAGGAGCTATTATTTAATATAAATATTTAATGTAGAAGTAAATGTAAACGTTTTTATTTTTGTTACAGGTAAGTACGAGATATCCTGGCGGAGTATGAAGTAACTAACGTATTGACGACGCGCCATTTAAGCGCTGTAAGTACTAAGTGTGCAAGTGGAAGAAACAAAGCTAAAATGTTACTGTCAAGTGAATGTATGGTGAATAGACCGCTGTGCTGTAACAGCTTTTCTTGCATTTTTTTTTTAATTGTGTAAGTGGCTGCAGTTGTAGGTTCAATAACAATGAACTTTGAATCATAATTTAGTCTGACTATAAAAGCATACCCTTTGCTTTTTAATTTCTATATCTGTTTTAAATCTAGGATAGAGGAAAAATGTGGGAAACAATTTTCAGGTATGAGGCATTTGAGAGTGAAAATAATTATTATTACAATGAAAGAAATTAATAATAATATAATAATATTTATTAATACTATACACTTGAGCTACATTAGGCATTGCAGCCCGAAAGAGCAGAAGCTCGTGCTCGGGCGCAGTTCAGATCAGTTATACAAAATATATCACAAAATTACGAGAGTTCATTGAGCACAATCACATTAATAAATGGTAAAATACATACAGCATGTAATAACAGGGTCTATATACAAATAGAAAATACAGAAGTACATGAATATTAGAGTAACAATTTTAACTCAATTAGTTTAAACAATTAAATAATTAATCTGATTTGTTTCTTAAATCTATGTGTGTTAAGTGTACTTAGCTCAGGGTAAGCTCTAATTAATGTATTATATATTTTGGGTCCAAAATTTCTGCTGTGTTTTAATCCAGCAGTTGTGTGGCATTTGGGAGTATTTAGAAAGAAACCGTAGTTTTGTCTCGTCTGGTATTCATGAGGATCATATTTAAATTTATTGTGGTTTTTATGGAAGTAAATCAGCAATTTTTGTTTATAAATTTGTTCTAGATTTGATACGCCAAATTCCTGAAAAATTAATTTTGTTGGGTAATCAAAAGGTTTATATAGACAAATTTTGATAATTCTTTTTTGGAGCAGATTTAAAGGACGGAGAGTCGATTTTGCCATTCCTCCCCAACCTAAAATACCATACTGAATTATTGATTGAAACAGAGCTAAGTACACAGTACGCAGAACATAAACAGGTAAATAAGAGCGTAGAATGGAAAATTTGTGGATTGTTTTACGCAATCTGTTACACAGAAAGGAGATATGCTTGTCCCATTTTAAATGTTGGTCAATAATAATGCCTAAATATTTAACTTGTGAGGATATAAGTTGAGTTGAGTATTTTTTGTTATAGCAAGGCAAATTATTCACACGAGCCAAATTAGAGACATTCTTGAGTAAAAGATTAAGACTGTACAGAGAAATAGATCTAAAATATAAATTTCAAGCCAATTACAATATTTGCCAAATTCTCAATCCCTCTAGCTTTATTTCTAGATATTCGACTATGAATTTAATTAAAATCAAATATTAACAATATTGGCTTAAACGCGTTTAGTTATAAAGTTTTCACTACATTCAATTTAGGAAATTCCAAAGATACAGTACCCAGGTATGATTCACGAGGAGTTACCGCCACTTTCGGAGCTTATTTTCGAAGATGTTTTGAGCAAAAAATGTCATATAAACATGGGTTCCATTCTCAATATTTTTAGAGTTACACTAATTTGAATTTGTTCGTAAAATACCTTTTTTATTTAGTTTTATGGGTAAAAGAATATTACAAATAGAGAACGAACAATTCAGAAATGTCACTTCTTTAATTGGCTAGTACTCTGAAACTAAAAATGTGTTGTTGGTTCCTTATTTGCTTTGTACGGTTTCTTTTTTTCACAATTTAACTAAAAACTACATTATTCTTACGCACTTAACACAACAATTGTTACAAATCACACGACATCTCGCAACTTGATTCTTTGTAGTTCAATTTTGCAACTCTTTGCACAATCTTAAAGAGTTTACAAGAGTAGTGTGATTTGTAACATTTGTTGTAATAAGTTCGTAAGAAAAATGTAATTTTGTAGTTAAAAATTAAAAAAAAATTCTGTACGAAACAACTTTGGTATTCCCAACAAATTTTCAGCTTAAAATACTAGCATTTAAATAAATGATAATTCTGAATAGTTCATTCTCTATCTGTAATATTCTGTTACCCTTAAAACTAAAGAAAAAAGGCATTTTACAAACAACTTGAAATTAGCTTAACTGAAAATATTGAGCATAGGACTAATGTTTATACGACATTTTTGCTCATAATGTTTTCCGAAATACGTTCCGTAAGTTGTTGTAACTCCTCGTGAATCACCCTATATATCAAAAACATGAATTTTGCGTGTAGAAATGTTTCTCAGGAAAATACGTCTGCAAAAATAATAATGCTTGTATATTGCGAATTTCTGATATTTAACTCAAATCTCTCTGCGGCATTCTGTCTTAATTTAAAAGAAACATATTAGGGGCCTATATATATATATATATATATATATATATATATATATATATATATATATATATATATATATACAATAATCTATCTCACTAATTTCAAGGATAACTGTTAATTCTACAATAGTAACAAATTGACAAGAATTCTATAAAAATAGAATTAATTTTAAAATCAACTTGATTAATATAATGTTATTGTCCATTGTTGGATAGTTACTTGCAATAAACGAAAAGATGGCCCTTTGTTTTATATTGCATAGTTAGTGATATAAATTTAATCAGGAGGATTTTGCAAATTCGAAAGAATTGTTTGTAACATAAAAATAATATATGATAATTGTTAAGGTATGTAAGCCTAAATATGCGAATGATGGTCAGAAATACATTTTGATTTAAAATTCTGTCATTTATGATGGAGTATATTACCTATACACAAATCTCACTCCTTTTTCCTCTTTGTGACCTTCGAAAGAGGGCGCACAGTACTTTTGGGAACCACTCATATTTGAAGTTATATTGTGCAAATGCAGTCATTTTCTTGTTACTATACCAGTTAACCAAACAGGTAATATTAAATGTCCGTGATTTTATAATCATAGCATATTTATTGGCCAGGTATTTTATATTCTGTCGCATGCCTGAAACACGTATGAATTATCCACTACACAACCGTGGGGAGCCAAACCCACTCATTACTGGTTGTGTTGGCAACACTGAACATGTCATGATGAAAGTGGATAGACTTGTTAGTTTGTGTCAACATAATGCCCACTATTGACCCACTCATCCCGTTGCCCTTTATGCAGAGGTAGTGACATGAATTTGGGAAAGTCTCATGATGGATGTGCTTGTTCAACGTACGTAACGTCCGTTGTTATCCACTGAACTGCTTTCCGGTGCAATTTTACCTTCAAAGTTTTTCATATTACAATTGAAGAGAGTGATTTTAAAATACTTAAATTAATCTGAACTAAATGCCGGTTTAATTAACAATATATAGAAGAAAATGAATGGTTAAAATATTGTGAGAGTCTATGGACAAATGCAGTAGGAATAGAGGTTAATCTTACTCTAAATACAATAGAAATATTTGAAAGTCATATTGAGGTTAAAATTTCAGATAAGTTGGAATTTATATAGTAATAATTATTTTATAGTTTCCGTCTACAACTTTTCAATTAGTACAGAAAAAATATTCTGTTATTTCACATTACAAGGTTATAATTCCACTAATAATTCCATTTCTTTTAAGTCATCTTCAGATGAGAGACAAATTGACAATTAGGACCGTTTTTGCAAAACTTGCTAACTGAAAAAAATTAATTTTACAGGAGACACAAAAAACTGAATGTAGACAAATAGGTTGTAGGTGCAACCATCACATTTTGACACACTAAAATGAAGAGAAGTAACGCAATTTTACTAAGATAACTTTAATATCGTGTAGAGGCCTGCTTTATGTTCACGAATCCACCAAAATCTCAATTTTGCAAATTTTGCAGTTAGCAAGTTTTGCAAAAACGAGCATGGGTGAAATACAAGAAGAAACATATGTTCTTATTAAAAACATGTATGAAACCAATTTAAAATCATATAAGATGTGATTCTAAGTAATTTTTAACATTTGATAAACATTTGCAAAATTTATAAACTAATAGTCTTTTAAAAGTGATCATACTATTTGAATCTTTTGTTGTTACATGACCAGTTTCAATCATAAAAATTATTTAAAATTATTTAATTTAAACTTAAACCCATTAGTGATACCACGTTCAGAAGAGAACTCTTTAAAAAGAATGCAAATATCGATACGAGTGACTGATTAACAAATAGAATGCCAATACCACTCTTTCCAACACAGCTTCATTTCTTATTCTGTCTGTCCACTTCACACGTTCAATTCTTCTCCAAATCCATATTTCAAATGCTTCTATTCGCTTCTCTTCACTTCGTCGTAATGTCCATGTTTCTGCCCCATACAGTGAAACACTTCATACAAAGCTCTTCACCAGTCTCTTTCTTAGTTTTTTTTCCAGAAACCCCTTTTCTATTAAAAGCTTCCTTTGCCATTGCTATCCTTCTTTTGACTTCCTGGCAGCAGCTCATGTTGCTGCTTATAATACACCCCAAATATTTGAAGCTGTCAACTTGCTCTACTGCCTCATTTAGAATTCGTAAGATTACTTCTTTATTTTTGTTCCTATGACCATGGGCTTCGTCTTATTTGCATTTATCTTATTTTTTATTTAAGTAGGTTATTTTACGACGCTGTATCTACATCTTAGGTTATTTAGCGTCAGAACGATATGAAGGTTATAATGCCGATGAAATGAGTCCGGGGTCCAACATCGAAAGTTACCCAGCATTTGCTCAATTGGGGTTGAGGGAAAACCCCGAAAAAACCTCAACCAGGTAACTTACCCCAACCGGGATTCGAACCCGGGCCACCTGGTTTCGCGACCAGCCGTGCTAACCGTTACTCCACAGGTGTGGACGCATTTATCTTCATCCCATACTGCTCACAGCTGTCATTTAGCTCCAGCAGCATATCTCTTAGTATCATCTCCTCTTCTGCTAACAACGCCATATCATCAGCAAATCTTATAGAATTTAATTTTCTTCCTCCTACTATCACTCCTCCCTTGTTCTGAAAACAGTTCTTCGCTAAATCCTTCAAGTTGAAGTACAGATCAAAAAACATTAAAGTCACCGGTGTAGCTCAGTCGACTAAGGTGCTTGCCTACCGATCCAGAGTTGCGCTCGGGCGCGCGTTCGATTCTCGCTTGGGCTAATTACCTGGTTGGGTTTTTTCCGAGGATTTCCCCAACCATAAGGCAAATGTCAGGTAATCTATGGCGAATCCTCGGTCTCATCTTGCCTAATACCATCTCGCTATCACCAATTTAATCGACGCTAAATAACGTCATAGTTGATACAGCGTCGTTAAATAACCAAGTAAAAGATATATAAAAAAGAACATTAATAAAGTTTTATCCTAAGATCTTAATGACATATATGATTTTATTGATGAGAATCTAGTGTGTGTGTGTGTGTGTGTGTGCGTGCTTGCGTGCGTGTGACGCTTGAAGTGTTTAGTTAGGAATTAAACTTTGTGAAAACAGAATAATAGACGTGATATAATTTAAACAGAATATAAAGACTACACAAATAGAACTCTCGAGATTTCCATAACAATTCATCGTGTTATTATCATTCCTGGTTTTGTTTAATGTTGCACAAAATGCTGTCTTCGTTGTCTCTTCACAAGCATGATCCATGTCTGCCTCCCTCTCTTCGCAGTACAGAAATGGATCCAGTGAGATCCCAGAAAACGTTTCCATTTACTCCTCGTGCCACTACAAGAAAAACCGAAGCGTAATCCAAGCCTCTGCTTTTGCTGCTCTGTCCTTTCATACGTCTTGGATTTCCGAATCGATTTAATTGAGTATTCTAAGTGCTTATTGATTTTACATTCGGCTTGTTGCACGTGTATTTCTTTGCTTGTTTGTCAATCGCGCTATGTCAATCATTTTGAATTGCTCTCGTTTTTCCTCGGTATTGCGTAACTGCACGAATTTTAGGCTGATTTCTTCCCTAGGCAATGCAAGTTGGCCTTAGTTTATGAAAAGGGGAAAATAATGTGGTTGTTGATACAATGATCCCTTAGTCCTGCGGTGGATGTGTTCGTTCCTTCAGCGGAAGTCCACGCACAATGTGCAGCATGTGTGATAGAAACCCCTGCAGTGGTCAAGTGGTCTGTTTTTATTCATTTACTAGCCGTACCCGTGCGCTCCGCTGCACCCGTTAGAAATAAATATAAAGTAATTAAATAATTAAAATAGGACATTTGATCCAGGGAACATTCCTGTTTGATAGAAGGATAAATCGTTTATTATGTTACTTAATTTAAATTGTATTAAAATAAATTAAAATGCGATCATTTTGATCCAGAGACCACTCATTTCGTCATAAAAATAATTTTAGGAAATACAGGAAACGAATGTACAGAATAGCCTATCAAGTTTTCTGTGCATAAGAAGCTATTTTAATCTTACCTGTCCTCGATTCACTCAGAAGGTACTGTAGTAACATTATAGCATCATGTCCATCTAGAGAAACTACACTTTCCAATGGTGAATTAATAATTAATTAGTTATACAAATCGGTTAATTTAGCTTCCGATATTACTTCATACAATCACACAAACATGCTCTGTAGGCTATTTTTCATAGCTTTCGATTGTTGTTGTCAAAGGCCCATTATGGACGACGTCATTTGTTTTTTATTTCATTACACCGCCTTAGATGGCGTTGTTATTGTAATTTTGAAAGTCTTTTATCTCATTAAATATCAGTTCTATCAAAATTTTGCATAGAATAAAACTTATCGGAAATTATGTTTAAAGAAACTTTTGTCATGCAACATTTTTTCATGAAAATTAATAATAAGGGAGATATTTAGATTTATTTAATTCAAGCCGCCTTATAACCCCCCTTTTAAATAAAATATTTTGAATGCCATATAGCCTAAATTCTAAGTTACAACGAACTTAATTTATATTCCAATTTTCATATAAATCGGTTCAGCCATTATCGCGTGACAAGGTAACAAACATCCAGACAGACGGACAGACAGACAGACATACAAACAAAAATTTCAAAAGAGCGATTTTCGGTTTCAAAGCGGTTAATTATATATGTAAGGACCAATTATTTTTGCAAAATCGAAAATTACCGGAAAAATTTCGGCTACAGATTTATTATTAGCACAGGTTATTTATTTATTTACTTACTTACTTACTCACTCACCCAACCACTCACTCACTCACTCACTCACTTACTCACACACTCACTCACTCACTCACTCACTCACTCACTCACTCACTCACTCACTCACTCACTCACTCATTCATTTGTTTATTTATTTATTATTTATTTAATTATTTATTTATGTATTTATTTATTTGTTTGTGTATGTATTTATGTATGTATGTATTTATTTATTTACTTATATATTTATGTATTTATTTATTTACGTATTTATTTATTTATTTATTATTTATGTAAGTATTTATTTATTCATTTATTTATTTATTTATCAGCCAAAGCCCAATTACAATGTTCAAGACTGACAATGTAATTTATAAAACATAAACAAAGAAAAGAAAACATACTGCTATTAAAAACTGAAAGAAAATAGAAAAGAGAGAAAGAAAAAAAGAAACAAATTGAAAATAAGGTGTGAAAGTAGCTTGAAATTAATTAACAACAATATTCTGTAAAATAAGATAGCAAATAATTCTGCATTTAGAGAAATTCATATTAAAAGTATCAACATTGGGATGAGGATGTCATATAATGCATAATTGTAACAGTTGGAAACTAAGGAATTTTTGTGCTATTCAGTATTTGCCCTTGGTATGTAAAATAAATTTCGAAAATTTGTATGAAGCTTGGGTGCATACATATAATGATATATCTATACTAATAATAAATCTGTAGCCGAAATTTTTCTGGTAATTTTCGATTTTCCAAAAATAATTGTTTCTAACATATGTAATTAACCACCCTGAAACCGAAAATCGCTTTTTTGAAATTTTTGTTTGTATGTCTGTCTGTATGTTTGTTACCTTTTCACGCGATAATGGCTGAACGGATTTCGATGAAAACCGGAATATAAATTAAGTTCGTTGTAACTTAGATTTTAGGCTATATGGCATTCAAACTACATTATTTAAAAAGGGGGTTGTAAGGGGGCCTGAATTAAATAAATCGAAATATCTCGTTTATTATTGATTTTTGTGAAAAATTTTACATAATAAAAGTTTCCTTAAAATAATTTTGAGTTTTAAAATTAAAATAACTGCCATCTAAGGCCGTGTAATGAATTAAAAAACAAATGACTTCGTCTATAAGGGGCCTTGGACAGCAACAATCGAAAGCTATGAAAGATAGCCTACAGTGAATGTTTCTGAGTTTGTATGAAGTAATATCGGAAGCTAAATTAACCGATTTGTATAATTAATTATTATTTCACCATTGGAAAATGTAGTTTCTCTAGATGGACATAATGCTATAATGTTATTAGAGTAACTTCTGATATAATATAATATAATATAATATAATATAATATAATATAATAAAATATAATATAATATAATATAATATAATGTAATGTAATGTAATGTAATGTAATGTAATGTAATGTAATGTAATATAATATAATATGTAATATTATATAATATAATTTAAGTCATTTGAATGGTTCACAACCATAGTGGGCCAAGCGCCATTTACTGTATATGTAGAAAACAAGGGTTAAAATTAAGTTATTACCATAATTCAATGGAAACCTATAACAAGTAAAATAAAATATACACATTAAATCTAAATGATGTCAATCTTCATTAAACTATGGTTGCATGTAATAAAAATGAAGAAAGAGGTTAAAGGAATTGTCATTGCACCAAATGAGTGTCTCTGGACCAAAATGATCGCATTTTAATTATTTGGATACAATTTAAATTAAGTAACATATTAAACGATTTATCCTTCTATCAAACACGAATGTTCTCTGGATCAAATGTCCTATTTTAATTATGTAATTAATATATATTTATTTCTAACGGGTGCAGCGGAGCGCACGGGTACGGCTAGTAATAAAATAAACCAACACAGTCCAACTTATTTTTAATAATTTTTTAAAGAAAGTTTAAAAATTGACAATTTCGTCTAATTTTTAAACTAGTAAAATGGAAATGTTGAAGCATTGTAGCATAACTATCATAAGTAGGATAATTATTATAAAGTCAATAATATAACCATTTTAGAAATTAATTTTGAATTTTTTGTAGTAACAGAATATATTTGTCAGTAATTGGGTTCCAGTTCTTGATGCAGTCAAAAATAATTTTGTTTGAATTATAAATATTATATTTTCCAACATTTTATTGAAATAAAGGGTGATTCATGAGGATTTACTGCCACTTACGGAGCTAGTTTCCAAAGAGATTCTGGGCGAAATATGTCACATAAACATGTGTCCTAATCTCGATATTTTCAGAGTTACACTAATTTGAAGTTGTTTGTAAAATACCATTAGTCTTTAATTTTAAACGTAAAAGAATATTACAGATAAAGAATGAACTATTCAGGAGTGTCGTTTCTTTAATTAGCTAGTATTCTGAAGTTAAAATGTGTTGAGAATTCCATAGTTGCTTAGTACAGATTTCTTCTTCGATTTTCACTAGAACATTATATTTTTCTTACGCATTTATCACAACAATTGTTACAAATCACTCCACTCTTGTAAATTCTTCAAGACTGTACATTAGTATGCATAATTAAACTGTAAAGAATCAGGTTCCTAAAGTCATATGATTTGTGACAATTGTTGTGATAGGTATGTAAGAATGATGCCATTTTTAGTTAAAAATTGAAAAATAAAATCTGTAAAAAGCAATTAACAACAATTTTTAGCTTCAGAACACTAGCCAATTAAAGAAATTACACTTCTTAATAGTTTATTCTATATCTGTAATATTCCTTTCCCCTTAAAACTAAATAAAAAGGTATTTACTAACAATTCCAAGTTGGTATAGCTCTGAAAATATTGAGATTAGGACACATGTTTATAAAATAATTTTTGGCCAGAATGTCTTCGGAAATAAGCTCCGTAAGTGGCGTTAAATCCTCGTGAATCACTCTGTATAATCCAGGTTCCAGATGTGTAAGTTAGGGACGAAAATGTATTCCAACTCAATAAATGTAATTATTTATTTTGAAATCATAAAAACTGATACATTAATGGAATTTCCAATGAAAACTGGAAAAAAATTTACAGTTTTTATTCAAAAGTGGACAGATCTAAATTAATATATTATACATTTATCCTAATGCAATATTGAAGACATGAATGTGGTATAAGCACATTCGATTTGTAAGAATGTTCCATATTTTTTGTCAGATTTTTTTCTCTTGATATGAGTGCCAGTTTCAGTTTCTTGTTTGCTGAAAAAAATTATAACATAGATGTGTAGGGTAAACATTGGTAATTTCATGGCAGTGGTTATTTCGTGATACTTTTTCTTTGCTCTTTTGTGAAATAACCAATGGTGTTATGAGATCCAAATTTCCGCCAAAGGATTGCATATGTTGTCCAGTTTCCAGAAACGTACAGCTAAGCTTTGTGTGACTATTGTAGTTGCTTCAGTGAGCTTTTATGTTTTGGGAGAGCAAGTTTGCGTCGACAATACAAATTTTGTAGATGTTTGTAATTACATTACAGGCTTATTACTAAAGGTAAGCATATGATATTTGGTACAAAGATTGATTGTAAGCCATATAGGCTTAGCTTTACTGGTAGAAATCTTAGCTGTTTGAGGCGAAATTTTGTTGAGCATTAAGTGTTACAATTTTTAAAATAGTATATAAAATGTATTACAATAGGAATTTTGGAAATCTGAAGACAAGATGTGATAACAAAAAAAGAAAATGGAGACGGAATGGGATCAGTGTAGCTTCTGTTTGATTTGTTATCATGCTAAGTGCCAATGATAAGTGCTAGATGACTTGTAAGAATTGTGACAGAAGATGGAACATAACTCCACCATTTTGGACCGGAGACAGAGGAGACAATGGAGTGGCATCATGAAAATTCACCAAAGAAATAGAAATTCAAAAGTACACCTTCGGAAAGAAACGTTATGGCAACTGTGTTTTTCGATCCAGAAGGACGCTTGCTTGTGGACATCATGCCACACGGAACCACCATTAATTCTGACGGGTATGTTGCAACTCTCAAGAAACTTCAAACTCGACTGAGTCGTGTTCGACGACATCGGGAGAAGCAGGATGTTCTGCTATTTCACGACAACGCACAGCCATATGTCAGTCACACGACCACAGACCAGATCAGAAAATTCGGATAGACAATACTGAAACATCCGCCTTACAGTCCTGAAGTGGCACCGTGCGATTACCATCTCTTTGGTAAACTGAAGGAGGTTAGAAGATGACTCCCTTGTGCACGCTGCTAAAGAGTGGCTCAGATGTGTTGGTCCAGACTTTTACCGTGCTGGTCTACAGGCCCTCGTTCCTAGGTTACGTAAGGCGGTTGAAAGGGACAGGGATTATGTGGAAAAGTGACATTTTGTTCCTTAAGGATGCATCTACATTCTGTGAAAATAGCAAAGCTATAGGATAAAAATATAATTTTTAAACAAACGTTATGCATTACTTTTGGAGTTACCCTAGTAATATAGGCTATAGTAAAGTCCACAATAAAAGTGTTCACCCTTTCAGGGCAAAGAAGATCCCTTTTCAATTTCAAATTTACTTTGATTTCATTCTTATTATGTGTTGATATGTATTTCTATGTTTTCTTGCTATGAATATTAGACGGAATTACTATGTTTGAAGTCTTGTAACAATAAATGAGAATTTAATTTGACTTGAATGAATTTTTCCACAATTCTTCTACCTCTCACGAAATTATTAATGCAATATCACGAAATTACCAAGGTTATCACGAAATAACCAACCTTTCAGCTTAAGTTGTAAAAGTGGTTTTTGGCACATATTCAAGAACGTATCCAATATTCTATGGCTCCAGATTTGTACAGCAAGTTATCGTATCAAAAAATCGGAGTAAGGATATATTTACACATTTGCATTTTAAATTAGTTTTCATGAAATTATCACGAAATTACCAATGTTTACCCTATGTATTTATTCACACTGCAAATGGGTAAGTACTCTGTGGCAGTGGTAACTAATTACGCTCAGTATGACAATTAATAATAAATTTATAATAATAATAATACTAATAAATAATAATAATAATAATGATTAATACTAATAAATAATAATAATAATAATAATATTAGTATATTAATATTAACAAGGAGCATCCTAAATTAAATATAGCACGACCACTTAAAATACCATTTAAAATAAATTAAATTAGCATCTTAACCCTAAGTTCTAACTAAAACCCACGAATTTGATATGTCCATACATGCACAAGTATCAGCTGTCAACTCACTGCACTGGAACTACGACACATTTCACTGACACTATCCTCATTTCATTAACACTTCAAAAACATTTCACTGTTCAAATACTTTGGACTACCACTATAAACTATAAAGCTTCCCTGACACACACACACTTCACTGACACAACACATTTCTTCACTGATACAACACTTAAAATAACAAAACATCAATTACACCTTTTGTAGTACATTATGCAACGAGCCTATAATGGTAGTAATTAAGACGCGAGTATGTTTGTTTATGAAACGAGCGCAAGCGAATTTCATAATTTTGATACGAGCTTCTTAATTACCATTATAGGGAAGTTACATACGACTTTTTATGCTCGACCATATTTCTAACTCGAAATTATTCAGAAGTATTCATGTTATGGTTATGTAAGTGAGGAGTGAACTGACCTGAATTGTGAGATGTGCGCAGACGCGAAAGTATTGATTTTTTCCGAAACATGAATGTCATTGACCTTGATATAATCTAGAGAATAACATGAAGATTAGGCTTGATATAACCTGGAAATTGATTTAGAATTGAAAAACGAGATGACAAATTGAATTTATTTGAATGTTATTTACAATTAACGCTAATTATTATAGTAACAGAACATAACCTTCTGCGACAGTATTGGATTTCCAGCCTCCGTGACTTTTCGCTAATTGTCTTTCGATTGCATATCCGAAAATAATCGATACTTGCGGTTTTATAATGGTACAATCAGTACAAAGGTTATTTTTCATTGGCTAAACAACTGAATTATAATGAATAGGTATACTTTAATGAGGTGAATTAAAGGGCTACTACCAGGTGTATAATTACTACATTTCGGCATGGTCGAGCAAAAAATAATGTGCATCATATACTACCGTCTATTAGTAAAGTCCTTAAGCCTATTTTTAAATACATTTTTGGTTATTGGTAAAGCCTTTAGTAAGTCTGCAGGTAAAGCATTCCAGTCCCTGGTAGTACGATTGAGAAAATAAAATTTTCCAGTGTATGTCCGCTTTTGGACGCAAGCTTCAAAATTATTAAAAGAACAAGAAGTAATGGAATGTATAATATAACACAGAAATAACAAAGATGCTGTGAAGATTCTCGTAAGGCTGTGAACATATTTGAAATTGTACAACTTCAGCAATTTTCACGGACATAGAATGTAAGAAATACGAATCCATTCGTGAGTCAATCATGCCTTTATATCTTTTTTCTTCTGTTTAACATTCTCTTTCCTACTGAATTACAATCCAATGTCGTGTAGGGCAGAATATACAGGGTGATTCACGAGGATTTACCGTCCCTTACGGAGCTTATTTCCGAAGACATTCCGAGCAAAAAATGTCACATAAACATTTGTCCTAATATGAATACTTTCAAAGTTACATTAATTTCAAGTTGTTAATAAAATATCATTTTTCTATAGTTTTAAGGATAAAAAATATTTCAAATAAAGAACGAACCATTCAGAAGTGTAATTTCTTTAATTGGCTAGTGTTCTGAAGCGAAAAAGTGTTGTTAATTTCTTTGTACAGATTTCATTTTTCAATTTTTAACTAAAAATGACATCATTTTTACTCATTTATCACAAAAATTAGGAACTTGAGTCTTTACAGTTTAATTAAGCATCCTAATGTACAGTCTTATAAAGAATTTACAAGAGTGGCGTGATTTGTAACAATTGTTGTGATAAATGGGTAAGAAAATGTAATTTTGTAGTTAAAAATCGAAAAAAAAATCCGTACGAAGCAACTATGGAATTCACAACACATTTTTAGCTTCAGAATACTAGCTAATTAAAGAAATGATACTCCTGAATAGTTCATTCTTTATTTGTAATATTCTTTTAACCCTCAGAACTCAAGGACAATGGTATTTTACAAAGAACTTAAAATTAGTGTAATTCTGAAAATATTGAGATATTGAGATCACCGCTGAGACTATACAGAACAACACATGACAAGGGAAAAAACACTCAGCCCCATGCGCAGAAAATAAAACTATTCCATGCCTACACCGAATCATACTACGTACAGCTTTGTTGGCAAACTAACACGCTATTCACATAGACATAAATAGTTCTCTTAATCTATCACAAAATATTTCAATATTCGGTAATTTCATCACTATAGAATTTTGTTATTCTAGGTTTAATTTGTAATTCAGTAAATACAAAAATATTCTTTGTTCTTAACTTCTATGATAAAATGCCTAGCTTTCATTAATCAGATAATCTTGTCGTACTTTAATTTTTATTATAATTGTAATTGTAAATTTAATATTAATTGTAATTGTGAAATAATATTAATTGTAATTTTATTCTTCATATTAGATTTGTAATCTCCTGGTAGAGGGGCAGAGAAAGACTGACGGCCTTATCTCTACCAGGTTAAATAGATAAATACTAATACTAAATACTAATACTAATACATAACGACGGGTTGATTCTCCTGTCTTTTGTATGTATGTACTTATTTACACTGCAAGTGGGCAAGCACCCGATGGCAGTGGTATACACAATATAAACAATACACAAAAAAATGATAAGCAATACACAATAAATTTACAATACACAATACAATTACACAATACACAATACAATAAGAACACACAATATAATTTAACACAATAATAATAAAACATAAATAAAATACCTAATTTTACATTACAACCTATATAATTATGTATAGGTCCTACATAAGTTTCAATAGTCTTTCACTTTACTCTCATCTCACTCACTGTAGTGGCACTATGACGCATTTCACTGACACTTTAGGACACTGACACACTATAATACATTTCACTGACACTATAGAATACATTTCATTGACGCTATAAATTATCACTGATCGGAACTATTCACTGCACTGTAAAACCATAACTCCACTGACTCACCTCGCTTCACTGATACAACAGTTCAAATAAGTCAAATAATTACACCCTTATGCATACTGTACTTATAAACAGAACTACATTTAAACTAAACATTTCTAGTCTAAGGCCCTCTTACACGCTATTTTTAAATAATTTACAATTCAAACCAAGGAAGTAACTCCTCAGGCTAGATAAAAACATGTCACCTTAAAAAATTAAATGTTAAATGTCACCTAAATTTTAATTTGCACTTGATACGCAACTTCTTAAATTATTCTTGAAACTCCTTAAGGAAGGACAGCCCTCAAAGACCGCTGCAGGTAAGTCATTCCAATCATTTATAGTTCTATTTAAAAATGAGAATTTACCTACATCCGTTTTCTGTTTCCTACATTTGATTTTAAAATCATGATCGTTCCTACCATAGTACGTTGGCTTTTCTAACCGAGCCGTTATCTCTACCCATGCTTTATGACCTATATGTGTTCTATACAATGATGTTATTCTAGTTTTCCTACGTCTGTTTTCCAAAGTTTCCCATTTAAGTTTCTTTATCGTATCGTTTCCGTCTTCTCTTTTACCTTTAACAAATTTAGCTGCCCTATACTGGATTCTTTGTAAGGAATTTATCTGATATATTCTATAGGGATCCCAACATGTAGTTCCGTATTCCATTAACGGTCGCACTAACGTTAGATATGCTATTTCCCTCGATTTGGAGCTAGCCTTTCTCAAGATTTTCATAATAAAGTGAAGTGCCCTCCTTGCTTTACCCGTAACATTATCAACATGCCCTCCTCAAGAAAGTTTGGAGTTTAAATACACTCCTAGATATTTACAACATTGTACTTGCGGAATTAAAACACCACTGAATTCGTAATTAAGACTAGTTTCCTCTCGGGTTTTACAAAATTTTATAGATTTACTTTTAGAACCATTTATTTTCACCCTATACATTAACGCCCAGTTATAAATTTTATTCAAGTCAATAAATTTTATTCAAGTCATGATCTCATCTAACACGACAAAAAATCGGAATGTTCTCGATATACTGTTTCCACAGGTCCGATTTCATTTGCAGTGACATGAATCTCTTGAAGGAAACCATCTGCGGATGAAATTCCTATTGTTGGGAGTCGTGTAAAGATGTTATTCTTCACAAACTCGCAAAGAATTGGCGCTCCAGGAGAAGTCGTCGAGATAGACGAGGAGAGAATCTGCAAGAGGAAATATAATAGAATCCGATTTATTGAACGACGGCCAGTGTTTGGTGGGATAGGGCGGCGAGATAACAGGAAGTTCTTCGTCATCCCGGTGGATGAAGGAGATGAGAACACCCTCCATTCAATAACTCCACAGGCAACATAATAATTTCAGACTGCTGGGAAGTCCATGCTTGCCTGCAGAATACTTATTCGTGCGAACCAATCCCAGGGTTTTAAACATCACGAGCATGGACACTTTCAGTGATGGAGCAAAAGAATATCATGACATGTAGACCATTCTGTACAACAGGAAGACAATGCATAAGCTTTAGACGACATTTGCCAGTTTGCGGAATGAATTAATAAATAAGACTTCTTGAGTTGTGCAACCAGTCTCAATAATAATAATAATAATAATAATAATAATAATAATAATAATAATAATAATAATAATAATAATAATAATAATAACACTTACTTACTGGCTTTTAAGGAACCCGGAGGTTCATTGCCGCTCTCACATAAGCCCACCATTGGTCCCGATCCTGAGCAAGATTAATCCAGTCTCTACCATCATATCCCACCTCCGTCAAATCCATTTTAATATTATCTTCCCATCTACGTCTCGGCCTCCCCAAAGGTCTGTTTCCTTCCGGCCTCCCAACTAACACTCTATATGCATTTCTGGATTCGCCCATACGTGCTACATGCCCTGCCCATCTCAAACGCTGGATTTTATGTTCCTAATTATGTCAGGTGAAGTATACAATGCGTGCAGCTCTGCGTTATGTAACTTTCTCCATTCTCCTGTAACTTCATCCCTCTTAGCCCCAAATATTTTTCTAAGAACCGTATTCTCAAACACCCTTAATCTCTGTTCCTCTCTCAAAGTGAGAGTCCAAGTTTCACAACCATACAGAACAAACGATAATATAACTTTTTTTATAAATTCTAACTTTCAAACTTTTTGACAGCAGACTAGATGACAAAATCTTCTCAACCGAATAATAACAGGCATTTCCCATATTTAGTCTGAGTTTAATTTCCTCCCGAGTGTCATTTATATTTGTTACTGTTGCTCCAAGATATTTGAATTTTTCCACCTCTTCGAAGGATGAATCTCCAATTTTTATAGTTCCATTTCGTACAATATTCTGGTTACCAGACATAATCATATATTTAGTCTTTTCGGGATTTACTTCCAACTCTATCGCTTTACTTGCTTCAAATAGAATTTCCGCGTTTTCCCTAATCGTTTGTGGATTTTCTCCTAACATATTCACGTCATCCGCATAGACAAGGAGCTTATGTAACCCGTTCAATTCCAAACCCTCTGTGTTATCCTGAACTTTCCTAATGGCATATTCTAGAGCGAAGTTAAAAAGTAAAGGTGATAGTGCAGCTCCCTGCTTTAGCCCGCAGAATAATAATAATAATAATAATAATAATAATAATAATAATAATAATAATAATAGTCATCATAATCATCATCATCATCATCATTCCGGTTGTCAAACAGCTGTCGCCGTCTTCCTAAAAACAAACACAACTCCTCTCTTGAATAATTTCAAGGGAAAAAGTGATCCGAGGCCAGGTATCGATCCCGGGATCTCTTGTTGAACGTACCAGCGCTCTACCGGCTGAGCTATCCAGGAACTCCACCTGACACCGTCTCAATTTTTCCGCTTATATCTACACAACTTGAGTGGGCTGACGAGATGCAAGAGATCCACATCGAGTGCACACAAACTCTGTGTGACTAGGAATTGTGGTTTTCTGTTAACGTACCTAGGAGTTCCTGCATAGCTCAGTCAGTAGAGCGCTGGTACATTTAATCAGAGGTCCCGGGGTCGATACCCAGTCCCGGAACAGTTTTTCCCTCGAAATTATTCAATTATGCTTCAAAGGGAGCTTTACCTGAAAACTAGACGAGCACCATTCCTCTCTGTTCATCCATTGGCCTGGCTGTAATCGTCGAGCATTCATAGCTGCTAGTAGGCTATATCCTCCATCCAAGCATTTTTTGTTCGTCCTTCCTCCTTCTTTCTGGTAGGATCCATTCCATAATTATTTTTGGTAATCGTTCTGGCATCATTCTGATATGGCCATACCATTGTAACCCTTTCCTTACTATTATATCTGTAATGTCTGGCTTGTCTTGCACTCTCGTAATTTCTTTTATTCGTATATTTTTTATTTTTTCAATTTTAGGTTTTCCAGCTGATTTTCTTTTGTACGTAAAATCATTTTTGTTTCCCTAGTTGGAATTTTCCAAACTTCAGCTCCATATGTTAGGATACTTTGGACTATGGTTTGATATATTTGTAATTTTCTATTTTTTGTAATATTTTTGCTCCACCAAATAGATTTTAAAGCATTTACTGCTTGTTTGTGTAATTCTGTTTTTAATTTCCACTGTATTATCTCTTAAATTGTCTATCTTTGATTAGTGACTCGTGTTTTGTGATTGTAGGCACCATGTTGCGAGATTAGTAAACATGATTGGTAGGAGAAAATTAAATGAGAAGAACAAGGGAACATCTGAATGAAAAAAAAAAAAACTAACATAAAATTCAGAGACATCTGCATTATAGTAGACACACTTCATTAGCTAGATTCTTAATGACCACGTCGACAATATGAAATTGGAATAGTTTTATAAAATTTGTTCCTACTTGCTAATGAATTGTAGCCTACCCTAGATTTAAAATATTTTTCTTTCAAAAGGTAGATTTTTTTCAACAAGAGAGCGATTTTGTTTTATTTTGTTACACTGATTTTTTTTCTTAAAATCGAAATTCATTAAATTGAAATACTTTAACATTAATTTACATGCGAAAAACAGGAGATAAAATAATTTCCTAATACTGCATAATTCGTTATACTGGCGTTTGTTATAACAGCACTTTACTGTATATTTAATTCATGTTTAAATTTCGGAATATGTATTATATGACTTTCTTCTGTTAAATTCTGTCGTACCTGGTTTACATGTTTCGACCTATTATGGGTCATTTTCAGAACTGGTCTTTGTTGGTCTTTGCACCTCTTGTTTTGTTTCCTGTGCGGGTGTGTTTGTGTGGTGTAATGTAGAGTCAAAGAGTGTCTGTCTTCTGAAATTGAGTTGTGTGTTGAGAATTTCATTGGGGTGTGTTTTTGTGTGTCTGTATATTTCATATTGTTCTAGTGTGTTTAGTTCCTGGGTTTTTGGTTGGATGTGTAGTATTTCCATGTCTGTGTTGATGTCTCTGTAGGTGTGGTTAGCATTTGTGATGTGTTCTGCATATGTGGGGGTGGTTTGTAATTTTCTTATGACTATGATGTGTTCTTTGTAACGTGTTTGAAATGATCTGCCTGTCTGTCCTATGTAGAAGATGTTGCAGGTGTTACATTTGAGTTTGCATACGTCTGTATTTAAATATATAGCAATATAGTAGGTTTCTTCAAATAACATTGCCTAACATAACAGTAGATTCTTAAAATCGTATCAACTATATAAAAAGCATATATATTAAAATATTTTTCTCAAGACATCTAAAAG
Organism: Periplaneta americana; assembly: GCF_040183065.1. Taxonomy (NCBI): domain Eukaryota; kingdom Metazoa; phylum Arthropoda; class Insecta; order Blattodea; family Blattidae; genus Periplaneta; species Periplaneta americana. The sequence continues at coordinate 172,577,863 of NC_091121.1, read as the reverse complement.
TATCCACAGTAATATAATTTTTAGTGTTTTCGGGCAGTTTACTGTAAATATTTATATCAAGACAATATTACTTTTTAAAGATTTCGATGAACGACTGAAGAAGTTACCAAGATTTGTCGGCGTCTTATCTCTCACTGTGCATACCCTCATTATGGAAAAATATGAAGAAATTTGTTCCATATTTTGGAAGTATAGATTCGATATTCTGTGCAAATTATCTTATGTAAAAAAAAAAAAAAATTTGGCGGAATATCAAATCCCTACCCCCAAAATATGTACCAAATATGATATTTCCTTGAAAAAAAAAAAGAATTAACATATCCTAAATGCAGAAGCTCGCGGGAAATAAATGTCTGTTAGCGTTGCAAACTCAACACAAACGAGTCTCTACAAAAGACCTGAAATTCAGCTGCAAATATCAAAATTAAGCTACTATCAAAACCGAAAGATGTAAGTAAAAAAAAAAAAATAATAATAAATGAGAATGAAATACGAGCCCCCTTCCCATGTTTTGTGGAGATGGATTACATTTATAATTATTATTGAATTATTAGTCGAAATTTTGATACGAAATTGGATTCAGTTGTTATGGTTTGAAGGTTGTAGAAATGATTTTTGCCCTAAAATATGTACAGTACGACTATTTATTCCTGACAGTCGCCGGCAATGTGCGCCTGGGTCAGGCGAGTCCATTAAGTTACGCCAAGGGATGTTCAGGTTAGTCTGTTGCCTGCAGTCAGAGCGATCGGATGTCACTCATGCGGTATAGCGTTGTGTTTCCAGTACATTTAAGCTATACTGCATCCCTTTACCGACCGATCGCCTTTATCTGTACTCCGGAGCTCTCCCCACTACTCCTTTTACTTCCCCTCTTTCGCGTCGCTGAGCTGTCAGGACTAAATAATCGGTCTATACACATCGCCCGTCGCCCTCATTACTTATATTTAAAAACTGGCACTTCCCACGCATCTCTATCTCATTGTCGACTTGTATCGATGCTTAGAGCAGAACACTGTAACCACTGTGTCAACAGAAGTCCATTCGCAAAGAGTGGCACAGCTGGAGATGGTATGAAAGAGTCCTTGTTCTTGAATAAGAAAGGGAACCGACGACCAATGCTACAGTTTTAAATTTGAAAGGCGGGTGTGTATGAGGTGTCATTTATTGAAAGCCCAGTTTATTTTTGTAGGATAGGCGACTCCTAATATAGATCCTTTTGGGTGTCGGAGAATTATGAATACAGGAATTATCAGATAGTATGCTCTGTTCACATAGGGAAATAAGCTTAAAATAGCGATGTTTCCGTTGCCATAAATTATGATAGCATTTTTTCGAATTCAGGCCGTAACATTAAATATGTTTTCGTAATTTCATTGAGGAAATCTTACAGATATAAGAGTTATACAACAAAGTGTTTACACGTAAAAGTTAGTACAGTCGAAACCGTTTATAGGGACATCGCTTTTAACGACATATTGGCTATAACAGCGAAATCTAACAGTCCCGTCAGAATCCTATATAAACACTGTATTTAAAAAAATCGCTTGGCCTTCTATGCCCAAGGTTGCGAGTTCGATCCCGGGCCAGGTCGATGGCATTTAAGTATGCTTAAATGCGACAGGTTCATGGCAGTAGATTTACTGGCATGTAAAAGAACTCCTGCGGGACAAAATTCCGGCACATCCGGCGACGCTGATATAACCTCTGCAGTTGCGAGCGTCGTTAAATAAAACATAACATTTTAAAATCGCTTAGTACGACATCGCTTATTACGACGTATCGTATAAAACGACGTATTTTTATCAATTCTCGGAGAAATTTACCGGGTATAGGGTAAAGTTGCCTATTTACGTGATAGCCCTAATCCCGTGATACTTTTTTTTAAATTGAATGTCAGTCAAAGCTTTGGAGTTCGATCATAGCGCCAGACATCTTTCTCGAAAGAGTGAATCTTTCGCCTACTTTTGAGACATCGGTGAACTTCCTAGCAAGATACCCAATCCTGCGTCATTCAGTGAAAAAAAAGTATCACGATATTAGGAGTATCACGGAATTAGGCAACTTTACTCTAATTTACAATGTTGATTTTTGTTTGTTACGTATTTAAGGACTACTGACAACAATGTAACGCTTATTTTCGAACTCTTGTTTTCAGTTAGATTGTAGATTTCAAATCGGTACACAGTATCTTCTTATAATGTGATCAGTATATCTGTTAAACGATCAAAGCAAGCATCGCTGGGAAAATGTCGCAAAAGGAAAGATAGCCAATTGGGTGTAAATTCATCCCAAATATCTTCGTTTCTTGTGTACCCGACGGTTAATTTTCTCGGACAGTAATGACTTTAATGATAAAACCCAGTGGTACCACTATCATTTTGCATTACGCGAGATAGCGAATCACTTTCTATGTACCCATCTAACTACCAAAAAGCATACCAAAAGCTGAAAAAACCAAACCTAACCTGTCACTGATCCTCAACCTTAAGAAAACTCGCGGCTTGTAGCCTTCACACAAACCAGGCCACGTCTTAGATAGCCACTCGTCTGTTCACCTTTAAATTTCAGTGTCTTATTGTGAAACAAGCCAGTTTCATCTGCGTTGTATATATCATATGTGTTCGAAAAGAGACTGTAGTGAAAATTGTAGGATAAGCAGCCATGATTGGTTGAAACAAGTCGTTCCGTACCATTTTATTGGTCGAAAGTAATATGACGTAGTAAAAGTGTAATAGTCAATGAGAAACCAAGAAGATTAATAATACCATCATACTTGCCACAATCTTGCAACAGAAGAATTCTAGATAAATTTAATGAAAGGCTATTTGCATTAAGCCAAATAATTAATGTGTTTATAATGGTAGAATTATTGAGCGTTTCAATTGAAGTGTTCAGAGCCATAGCGGGCCAAGCGCCATTTATTAAAAACTGAGAAGGCAAGGGTTAAAGTTAAGTGAATCCCATAATTTAATGAAGATTGACATATAATTTAATTTTAATGTGCATGCTTTATCTTATTTTATATATATTTCATTAAATTATGGTAATCACTTATATAACTCTTGTTTTCTCAGTTTTTAATAAATGGCGCTTGGCCCACTATAGTTCTGAACCCTTCAATTAATAATATAGTTTCACGATATGTTAAATTCTAGTTACATGTTAGTTATAGTTATATTCTACTAATTGGAACGGATGTTCTGTAGTAGTTAATTTCTTAAATAAATAAAGGCTATTAGGCCTACTATATAATACTGTATATTGAATTTATTAACATTGTGTTATATTTACTCTGTAATGTAAAGGTATTCCCGTAACATGCCATGAAGGCACTTGGGGGCATGGAGGTAGAGCCCCATGCTTTCCATGACCTCGCACTAGAATGAGGTGGTGTGGTCGGCACCACACTCTGACCGCCTTTTACCCCGGGAAAGGAGGCTGAGTGAACCTCGGGGCCGTTCTGAAAGTTTGGCAACGAGAAAAAAATCCTGCCACCACCTGGGATCGAATCCCGGACCTTCCAGTCCGTAGCCAGCTGCTATACCAACTGAGCTACCCGGCTGCCATATTTACTCTGTAATTTGCCAATTATAGCTACATTTTACATTTTTGGCTATGATATCTATACTTAACTCTTTTTAATTTATTTCTATTTGGTTATTTTTCATTTATATCTATATCTGTGTCTTTTATTTAGGTAGTATCTATTTGTTTTCTTTTTTCATTTTTCATTTTTAATTTGTAATTACACATGTATCTTGCATTTGTATCTGTTTTACCTCTTTTTTCATATTATATACAATTTCTATGTTTTTGTAAACAAATATCTGTACCGTCTATTGTAATTGGGGCTTTGCCCTGTTATAGACATAAATAAATAAATGAATAAATAAATGGTGCTCCTTTATGAAATTAAAACTAATAAAAATATGGAATATTATAGAGGTTTAAAATTGATATTGAATCTCATTTCTGACAAATTACTTATAAATCTTTATAATTATGTATTATCTCAGATGTATTTGATGATTTAAAGAAGCTATAAATTGCATTGCCGCTTTGAAATTTATCAAACGTTAAAATAAAATCCATCTCTTTCTTTATATTTTACGAAGAGTTGGTTGTGTCGATACTGCGATAGCTTACGGGCTGGAAAAGTCCGAGTTTAAGCGTGGGTGAAGGTGGAATTTATCAACTTGCCACAGCTTCCAGAACAACTCCGTAGCCCACCCAGTCTGTTTAAAATTGATTACTGGACCTTTCCCGGAGGAATAAGTCAGACGAAGCACGATGCTGCTAATATTGAAGTCCGTAACTTCATCTCCTTCCGCGTGCGTGGATCGATGAAGCGTTAATGCCATTATTATAGGAACTGTTACAAATATGAAATAGTATGATAAACAACATGAGAACGAATGTATTCTAGCCGAAGTCTTCCAGATTACTACGCACTGAGACTCTCTTTCGCGGGAATATGTCGGTTTGCAGTTAGAAGCTGAACTGTTGAAACGTTTATCATTATTGCGTTGTCGAGGAAAGTGAAAATGTTGGTGGTAAGTTCTTTTCTTGAATATACATTGTTATTCCTCAATGTTAGAAATATTAATGATACTCGTATATATTCTTAAAGAGAAATAATCTACGTTTATAGCAATGTATGTTTAATTAATTTCGTTTTTAAATTATATGTTTCGATGTTACGACTTGCATCAATGAGTCACAAATATGAAATATAGTATTATTAGTATTCCATCTTTGTACACTAGTTTTCTGTTTCGTTACTGGTGTTGTAACCTGTAGGTGGAGGAAAAACCTTACCTTCCAACAAAAAGAAGACAGTGGAATGAAAAGGCAATGCAAGAAGCTATAAAACAAGTTCCGGAAAAGACGTGAGAGACGATTGATCAGGATTTACTATTGGAGCTGGAAAAACACCTTCTGATGAAGATGCTTAATGCTTTTTGTGTGCTCTCTATATAGAGGCCATTTAAACTTTGAAATTTTGTTAACTGCTGATATTATTCCATATTTGTACCTCCATTTTTATGGAGGAAGTATGTTAGAGTTTGAGGAAATTATTATTTTTTTAAATATTTTATAACACCTTACGAACTTCTAAGTTCGATATATCCTTCAAAGGGACATTCAACAGCAATAAATAGGGCGATACTTTACGTTCAGTACTCAAAACAAGTCGATTCCAAAACGAAAATAAAAGCAAAATGGTATTCCATATTTACCTCAAATAAATATGTTTAGATAGGTAACTGATTTATACAGAAAATATGAACAAAGAGTTGAGATCTTTTTTTATTTTAATGCCCTTTTTATTATTTAGATTTCATTAAATTAATACTATATTTAGAGAGTTAAGAGAACTGAAGAAACTAATTATTGTACAAAATAACGATTTTGTATGTTTTAATAACGCCAAACATGTTGACGTGCAGCAATTCGCTCCTTTGCCTTCTTTGTGACTATTATGATGAAGAATCCTGTCCTGAGGTTGGGACTGTCGAATTCTGTTATCCTCATATGATGGATGACATATGAAAATGGAAGTACGCAGATAGATAAAGATGAAAGTGATTATGACAGCGAAATGAACACAGGATCTGGCTCCGAAAGCTACCCAGCATTTGCTCTTAATGAGTTGAGGGAAAACAACTTCAAAACTTCAACCAAATAACTTGTTCCAACCAGGATTCGATCCCGGACCGCCTAGACTTGCAGTGAGACACGCTGACCTAAGCGGTCTGCAGATTTTGTATTAGTGTCAGAAAGTACCGGAACTTCGGGTGGCAACGCCATGCTCTATAGGCAACTTCTCTGCCTTGTTCGTGTGGTATGTGACCTGCTCTCCAGGAGTATAGACTCATTGCGAAAATGCGTAGATACCTTTGTTGTAGATGGTATATAACACACACACACAACACCATTTTAAAAGTACACTTTCTGGGCAGTGACACTCTTCTGCCAGCTTCTATATCACTTTTGGAAACATTCCTGCAGTCCATCTTTGGTCACTTCCCGCAGAGCGCTTTTCGTTTGAATTTTCACCTCTTCGGCTGACGCAAACCGCCGTCCCTTAAGTAGTTATTTAAGTTTGGCAATAAGTAGAAATTTGCTGAAGCAAGATCTGCAGAATATGGTGGCTGTGGAAGGACAGGTATTTTGTGAGAAATTCGCTCTTCAAGAGCGACCGATGTGCTGGGGCATTGTCATGATGGACAACCTAATTCTGTCCTTGCCACAAGTTGGGTCTTCGTCGAACTGCATCATGAAGACGCCGAAGAATTGCAACATAGGCCTCCTTACTGTGAGTTCGACCCTCAGGAATAAACTCGAAATGTACGAGACCCTGGATATCGAAGAAAACTTCAAGCATTACTTTCCCCTTTGATCGGTCGGCACGGAATCTCTTTTGCCGTGGTGAGCCGGGACATTTCTACGTTGAAGACTGCCGCTTTGGGTGCGGACCGTAAAGGAAACACAAGCCTCGTCACCTGTGACCACTCTGTGCAAGAGAGTAAGATCCTGGTCCACTCTGTCAGTCAGGTCTGCACTAACCAGTTGTCGCTCTTCCCGCTGCTCGTCTGCTAGGGTTCTTGGAACAACATGAATTTTCAAATCATTGTAGAGAATGGTCTGCACAAAACCATGCGAAATGTCCAACAAAGCAGCCACATCGTATATTGACTGTCTGCGGTCTCGTCTGATTTCTTGTGTAACTCGAGCTATCATTTCTTCCGTTCTTGCCGATCTGGGTCTTCCTGAACGTGGATCATCATCCGTTCAAAGACGGCCACTTGTGAAGCGCTTGTGCCACTCATACACTCCGATCCGAGACTTTGCTTCTTCTCCATATGCTTGGCGCACGAGTGCCAAAGTCTCAGTAAATGGTTTACAAAATTTAATGTTACCTCTCTGCTCTTTCAAGCTCATTTTACCACATATACCTACACGTCTTCACTAAACGAAGCTGAGAGCTGCATTGTATTTCGGTTGGTTTCCGGCTACGTTAGTCTTCCCCATTCTCATGCGTAGCCGCGCTAAGTCGATACGCCTAAAGAGTAGGTCACATACCACACGGACAAGGCAGAGATGTTGCCTATAGAGCATGGGGTTGCCACTCGAAGTTCCGGTACTTTCTGACTCTACTAGTGTAACTTACTTCAATTGTAACTCGCACATAATCCTTAAAAGTTCCATGTTTTATTACATTGTGTACGTTTATTTCTATATGACTATATTATTATTATTATTATTATTATTATTACTATTATTATTATGTTGATTTATTTTACGACGTTTCATCAACAGCTATGGTTATCTAACATCTGAGTGAAGGTGATAATGCTAGCAAAATGAGTCCAATGCATCATTTATTCCAGCGGTTCTCAAGCTTTTTAATCGCGTATCACTACAGTATTACTTAGAAAATTTGCTGTATCACTAATAAACTTTATTATGGAAGAAGTCATATGTCGAATAACTCTTCTCAGGTTCTCAGCCAGGTGAGTTGGAGATTAGCTTCCAAGCTTTCGATGTGGGATCGAAAAAAAAAATCGAAAAATCGAAAGAGAATTGGGAGGAAAAATTTTTAAAAGTACGCAAAACGCGTCCTTGCAAGGGGTTGGGGGCTGTACAAAAGTAAATATGTGAGCTCCAAGCCTGTTGGCCACTAGTCTCACTCCGGGTTACGCTGCTCCACTGAAGGAACTCTAGAAAATTTTGAAGGGGAAGCCGAAATTGGACGTAACCTCTTAGGTACCACATACGCGAGGGGGACTGAGATTTGATCAAGTGATCACGGAACGGGAAGAGGAAGAGCTGGCTGGTGTTAACGTTAGGATGGCAAGACGCTGTCATCTGTTGTTCGATGACAAAGCATGTGAAGGCCGTCAGAAGAAGCGCCGTGAAATCTAAATCTGCAATTTGAGAGGTCCCTGTCCTTTCAATTGCGATTAATTGAGTGACCTATATTTAATAGACAATTTATATATGTTCTGAACTAGGGCATACGTCGTTTATAATAAAGGGGAAGGGCATATAGGTCCGTGGCCCATTTCTTATAGGGCTCATCCCGATATTTGTCTTACGCCCGAGGAAAACCACGGAATACCTTAGGCAGAATGAGTTGTCTCATATAAGAGACTAGCCAATTTGGCTATTATGTAGGAGGTGATTGTTGTCATGAGCCTTGTTGATTTGTCTCAATTCCGAGACCAGCCATTTGGCTATATGATGGCTCAATTGCGAAGAGGGGGAGAGATATAATTGTTAATTAATTTAGAGTTAATTAGGGAGATTCATGGGGATATGAGTGCAGGTCCGTGGCCCATTTCTTTTAGGGCTCATCCCGACATTTGTCTTAGCGCCTTAGGAAAACCACGGAAAAACCTTAGGCAGGATGTCGATGTGGGATCATGTCTAGCCGGTATATATGCAAAAGTAGGGCTTCCCGCTGCGGGCCAATCAGGAGCTAGTTCCTAGTCCCGACCGCCAGGCGCATTCTGGTTGGTGAACGCGGCAGCCAATCAGGAGCTACTTGCTGGTCCCGACTGTCTGTCGTGTGCTGGTGGTCTAAGCGTATTGATGGCAGGTTTCCATGCTGTACTCAGCTGTAGACCCCGTCTCTGTTGAAATTATTGCCATCTAGCTGGATTTCGATGGCTTCCTTGATAACCAAGTCCCAGTAACCTGATGTCTTTTCCAAGATGGTGGTGGCGCCGAAATCTACCTTGTGACCAGTTTCTAGGCTGTGTTGGGCTACTGCAGACTTATCAGGATAATATAGTCTTATGCTGCGTTGATGTTCCTTGCAGCGTTCCATAATAGTGCGTCCCGTCTGCCCGATATAGCATTTCCCACACTCACAAGGTATTCTGTAGACACCAGGTGTCCTAAGACCAAGGTCGTCCTTAACTGGTCTCAGCAAGTTCTGGATCTTTGTGGGCGGCTTATGGATGGTTTTAATCCCGTGTTTTCTTAGCATTCTGCTAATTTTGCCCGAGATGGGGCCGTAGAACGGGATGCATGCCATGACCTTCGTCGCCTCTTGTTCCTCGGCAGGTGGTTTGTCCGAAAAGGCCCTTCTGAGGGCCAAGCCGATTTCCCTGTTGCCGAAGTTGTTCTGTTGGAACGTCTTACGTACGTGACGGATCTCAGAAGGGAGACTCTCTTTGTCCGAAATCCCTCTCGCCCTGTGTAGAAGAGTCGACAGGACCGTTCGCTTCTCTGCTGGGTGGTGGTGGCTGCGTCCATTCAGATATAGATCGGTATGTGTCGGTTTCCTGTGCACTCTGTGGCCCAGTGTGCCATCTGGCTTCCTGGAGATCAGAATGTCTAGGAAGGGGAGACATCCGTCTTTTTCCACTTCTTTCGTGAACTGGATGTTCGGGTGGATATTGTTCAGGTATTCTTGGAACTCCTGAAGTTTTTCTTCTCCATGAGGCCAGACGACCAAAGTGTCATCTACATAGCGGTAGAAGTGAGCTCTGAGTTATTCTATATCACACGCCGGGAAAGCCTCAAATCATACAAGTCATATGTTTCTCCTACGATCAGAATAAACGTTTCTGTGCTCCAATATCAATGTGGTGTCTAAAGAAATGCAAGAATAGAATAAATTACAATTACTTATTAAATAGAACAGAAAATAAGTACATATATTCTATTGCAACAATTACACTTTATACTCAAAATGCAAACTTCTAGAACAGTAGTTTGTAATATGTAATACCTTTTAATTACTCTAACCAGATGCAACTATGATACCTGGACGAATGAATGAATCAACGAAAAAATCAATCAAAATAAATGCATTAATCAATGAAACAATTAATTAACCAATCAATGAATCAATGAATCAGTAGGTGAATAAATTAATGATTACACAGATGAATGAATTAGTAAATCGACGGATGAATGAAGCCATGAGTAGGATGATTGATTGATTGATTGAGTACAGTGAGAGAGGAAGAATTATTATAAATTAAATGGTAGGCCTACACGATAATAATGGCGTCCTTGCAAGGGCTCTTGAAACTCTTGCAAGACTCAATGTGGTGTTTCTTTGCCGTCCGCCCTCAAAGAGTGAGGAACAACTCGAATATTCGTTAAACCGAACCTGAGACATTCAGCGAGACGGAAGAGCTTTGCATACTGACTACAGCGCCAAGCGTTCAATACCAATATATAATTTCATTTTTCTTAACCGGTTGTGCACGAGTCTCGTTTTAAAACGTATTTTGTGATTAACGATTTCAATTCAAATTAGCTGAGTGGTGACTAAATGTTTGAAAGAAATAGCTTTAATTTTAATTGATAACTTTTTCCTAGGACAGTAGCTGCACAATAGCTATAAAGTGGCTATATTGGCAACACTGGCCATATAGTCTCAGTACCTTACCGGCAGCTGCTGCGAATGTATGCATGATGACGACGCTTGCTGACACATCGATCAACAGTGACGTTAACAAGGGCCCACAACATTAAACATTTCCATCCAATAGAAGGGGTGACAGCTCTCTTAAATATTAAACTGCAGAGTCTCGGAGATTGCACACCGTCTGAGGGTGCTGCACCAACTTCGAGAGTGTATAACGAAATTGACAAGATCGTACTTGTGAAATATTAAAAAGTCTATGTAAATATCTGAATGGTCAATCTCACGTATGAGTCCTGAATTTCTCAGTAGTAGATCACAGTAATGCACTACATTCAGAATTATTACACTGAACAACATATTTTTAATTTTTGTCTTTCTTCGAAATAAAAATAGGTGAATATTACTAATATGTGTGCCCTAAATCTGAATTTAAAATCCATATTGCCCCATCACGTACCGTTTTCCGTGGAAAATGAATTGAATTTTTTGTGACAAAACTTATTGTTTTTAATTTTTCACTGCTACTGATGAAATTACAACATATTAGGGATTAAATATTCCTCATAATGCTTGAAAATTATGTACTGGATATTGTACAGAAGATACAGTTGTTTCCAAGTGGGAATCTACTTTTGAATAACCTTATACAGGGTGTTTCCGGACTAGTGTTACAAACTTTCAGGGATGATGGCGAAGGGCACATGTATCAATTTGAGTTGAGGAACCCTGGTCCGTAAATTACCGAGTCGAAAGTTACAAGCAAAAATAGTTGTGTGGAAATGAAATAATTTTATTCCTCTGTACATCTCATTTATGTGTATTTATCTGTACATCTTACACATACTGCATTCATCTGACGTTGTTTACGTTGTCTACTTACAGTATTCCATTCAGTGCACTGTCTGAGGGGTGGGGACAGGAAACTACACTAAAGCAATGCAGATAGCGTAATGTGCAACGGACATGGTCGGTCCTGATATGCACGTCTGTAGACAGCAGTGTATGTGTACAAGTTACAGTGCCCAGTCGATCAGTCCTAGTGAAATGGAGGAGTAGACGAGAGCGGAATAAGCAGACCTGATTTTCGAATACTGATGAGCCAATGGGAACAGTAGACAAGCTCATAGATTGTATTGGGCCAATTACCCACGTAGGAGACATCCGGCCCGTACCATTTTTCCACGACTGTTCCAAAAGTTAAGGGAAGGAGGGCACGTAATGCGAAATCACAATTCCATTTGCACACAACTATTTTTGCTTAAAACTTTCGACTCAGCCATTTCCGGACCAGGGTTCCTTATCTCAAATTGATACATATGTCCTTCCCCATCATCCCTGAAAGTTTGTAACACGAGATGGGAAACATCCTGTATATTTACAAGTGCATCATTGTGTCTCCATATCGAAGGAACGTTAAATCAGAGTTACTGTTTTTATAAATTGAATTATGTTCCTTTTCTTCATTAATTAAGCATGTAAGAGGCCTTCTAAATTCGTGTAATGTTATGATTTTTGAAGAAATATTACGGTATACTGTATAAACTAGTAATATATTGAGGTATGGATCTAATTTCGTTTTTCAATACAATTTAATTAAAAATGATGCCAATGTTCCGTTAATTTATCGTGCCTCAGGGGTTGTTCAGTTACGGGTTTCTGCTGCAGGGGAAATAGCTTTAGGAACTGCGCTCTGTTTTTATATGCATATTTTTTTTTATTGGTGTGCATTACAAAAATGATATTTGCCGGGTCGGGTAGCTACGCGAACTAAGGGCGCGCTGCCCTTAGGCGGCGCAGTCTGAAGGCTCGTATATTCGAATCTAGCGTTAAACATGAATGGATGTCCTTCGATAATACTCTGTCCTTCGTGTGTTTCTGTGGAGGACCCTACTCTCCATTGACCCCGGGTTAGAAGTCCACTTATGTGTGTGGTCCATCTAATCGTCCCTCCCAATAGAAGAAGATTAAATGAAAATTAAATAAAAATAATAAAGAATAATAATAATAATAATAATAATAATAATAATAATAATACTTCATTTTTCTATACGAGCAATTCCATCTCAAATTGAATGAAATATAAAGAAAAAATGACCTTACAATTTCTAAATACAATAAAGCTTTTTTTGTACGTAGAGAACTGTGATACAATGCTTTGTGCAAAGTTTGAGTCATCAGAACTTCATAGTGTTTAAATTAAAAATATTTAAATTTATCGTATTTTCATAAAATTAACAAATTTAAACTGTTGCAGCTCCGAAACCCTTTCACCCAATGATCAAAATCATGGCTTATTTTGATGCTGAGAAATTAAAGTTTATATTGACATATAAACAGATTTTCTTACTTTTTATGGAAATGGAGAAATTTAGATTTTTCCTCATTAAGACGCCTTTGCTTAGGAAAAAATATTTTTAAAATATATAGTTAGATTCCGCATTCAAAGTACAAATGAACACATATTTTTTACTGATTGTATGTTGATAAGAAAGTATTGAAAATATCAAATAAAGAAAATAAATAGAACGCGCGTGAACTGACCAGCTGACTGTGAGACGGGAGCTAGCCCAGATAAGCAAGGCCAGGAAACAAACAGCTGATGTTTCGTCTAGTAGCGCATAGCTGGGCTAGCTTTATCACAAGTTTTCATAAACACAGGAGTAAAATGACGCCCAAAGCTCGCTTATCTTCATCTCTCGGCCAGTGCGTGCGCCGTTCAAGTCCAGGCGTGTGAAAATAATCTATTTAATACCTTCGAAACTTATTTCCATATCACTAAGCAAACAATGCCGAATCCCTCTTAATAATGCAAGGTTTTTCCTAAATATTTTTTTACATTTTTACAAATTGGCAAAAAGCTTAAAAGTAAGTAAAATCAGATTATCTGTCTCTCTGTGTACAATAAAAATAAGGACTACTTCTTAACATAACCTACTAAATGTCAGCTTCAAAATGAGCTCCCGTTCAATGTTCTGCAGTAAATGGTTCCAGAGTTGTGAGCGCTGAAAGAGGCTTGTTTTTATAAAATACGCTAAATTTGTCGCTCAACAATACGAAAACCTTTTGACTTTCGATAGTATATTTTTTGAAAATGCACTCTCCTTAGCACCTTGTTAAAAATAAGGAAAAAATTAGAATATAAAAAATGCGAGGTTTTTTACTGATCGATTTCATATGGAATAGCCCATATACACTTTCAACACCTATATATCACTGATTAAATTTCCAAACTCTTTACTGAGTTAATCTTTAGGATTTACCTTGCTTGACTAGTTTCGAAGTCTTGCGCTTCATTGTCCAAAGCCTAGTGAAGATCTCGCACCATTTTCTGGTTTCCTGTTGTGGTGAGATGTGTTTATGATTGTGTCGAAAAGGGAATGTGTTTTGAAATTGAGTTGAGTGTCAGGATGTGATGTCGGTGCAAGTTCTACGTTTATAAATTTTATATAGTTCTAGGGTGTAAAGTTTCTGGTTTTTTGGCCATCGGTCCCTATCCTGAACAAGATTAATCCAGTCATATTTCACCTCCCTCAAATCCATTTTCATATTATCCTTGCAACTACGTCTCGACCTTTCCAAGTATCTTTTTCGCTCAGATCTCCCAACTAACAGTCTAATATACGTATTTCCGGATTCATCCGTACGTGCTGCATGTCCTGCCCATTTATGTTGGGGTTTCGTAACAGGTTCCTTTTTTCGGTGGTTGGTTGTTAGCCCTTTACCCAAACGCAAGTTGGAAGGCCACCCCTAATCGGCTATCTGGGCCTGCTTATTCAATATATTCGCAGCTACCCTCCATATCTGGAGACCGTCTCCTCTATCTGCCATGCCTTGGTGATAGGGGACCCATAATACATGGATTGGCAATAATATACTCAAATAATACTTACTTACTTGGAAATGTCTTTTAAGAAAGCCGGAGATTCATTGCCGTCCTCATATAAGGCCGTCATCGGTCCCTATCCTGAGAAAGATTGATCCAGTCCCTACCGTCATATCCCACCTCCCCCAAATCTACGTATTTTAAAATTATCCTCCCATCTACGCCTTAGCCTCCCCAAAGATCTTAGTTTCCTCTCAGCAATTCCAACTAACACTCTATATGCATTTCTAGATTCACCTATACGTGCTACATGCCCTGCCCATCTCAAATATTTGGATTTAATATTCCTAATTATGTTAGGTAAAGAATATAATGCATGCAGTTCTGCGTTGTGCAACTTCTTTATTCTCCTGTAACTTCATCCCTCATAGCCACAAATATTCTCCTAAGAAACTTATTTTCGAACATTCTTAATCTCTGTCCCGCTCTCAAATTGCGAGTCTCAAGTCTCAGAACCATACAGAACAACCGGCAATATAACTGTTTTATAAAGTCTAACTTTCAGGATTTTTGAGAGCAGAAATGATCAAAGTTTCTCAACCAAATAATAAAAGGCATTTCCCATATTTGATCTGCGTTTAATTTCCTCTCGAATGCCATTCATATTTGTTACTGTTACTCCCAGGTATTTGAATTTTTCAACCTTTCCAAAGGATAAATTTCCAATTTTTATATTTCCATTTCGTACTATGTTCTGATCACGAGACATAATCATGTACTTTGTTTCTTTCGGGATTTACTTCCAAACCTATTTACTTACTTGCTTCAAGTAAAATTCCCGTCGGTTAGCACGTCTAGCCGCGAAACCAGGTGGCCCGGGTTCGATTCCCGGTCGGGACAAGTTACCTGGTTGAGGTTTCTTCCGGGGTTTTCCCTCAACCCAATATGAGCGAATGCTGGGTAATTTACGGTGTTAGACCCCGGACTCATTTCACCGGCATTATCACCTTCATCTCATTCAGACGCTAAATAACCAAAGCTGTTGATAAAGCGTCGTAAAATAACCTACTAAAAAAAATTCCCGTGTTTTCCCTAATCGTGTGTGCATTTTCTCGTAACATATTCACGTCATCCGCATAAGCAAACAACTGATGTAACCCATTCAATTCCAAAACCCTCTCTTTTTTACCTGGACTTTCCTAATGACACTACTCAAATAATATAATAAAAATTGTTTGATCTATTGTGAAGTAAGTATACATATAAGTTGAAACGGAGTTAGCTGAGAAACTCAAGAATTTGAAGTAAATTAATGAAGTTACGTTGGGCTACATTACATCAAAGAGATTTTTAGCATGAGCTAATTAGAGCAGATATGTAGACTATATTTTGTGCGCTATCTCTAGAAACAGCAAAATAATAAATGTACTAACAAGTTGTGTTTTAATGAATCCATGTGCATTCAGTTTTTTCAATATAATAATAATAATAATAATAATAATAATAATAATAATAATAATAATAATAATAATAAATTACCAAAGAAGGTGTATTGTATGAATGGATTCCAATGGAAAAAAGGAAGAAAGGAAGAGAAAAACTGACATGGACACAAGAAATAATTAGAACATTGAGAGTAAACGGATTAAAAGATGGGGAAGATAGAACAGAGAAAACCACCGGCATGCCTGCTGCTCCGGAGTTTCTCTCGGGCGTGAATTCGATTCCCGCTTGGGCTCATTACCTCGTTTGGTTTTTCCGAGGTTTTCCCCAATCGTAAAGCGAATGTCAGGTAACCTATGGCGAATTATCGTCGTCATCTCGCCTAATACCATCTCGCTATCACCAATTCCGTGGGCGCTAAATATCCCAGTAGTTGACATAGCGTCGCTAAATAAATAAGTAAAGAAAGAGAATGGAGAAAGGCTATAGAATCCTGAAAATGGATCTTAGATATTTTAAAACCTGATAATTATTATAATAATATATTATTATTAGTATTATTCTTATCAAGATTATTATTATTATTATTATTATTATTATTATTAATATTGTTGTTGCTATTGTATTCTCCTGGTGTGGTAGAGAAGGCCTGATGGCCTTGACTTCGCCAGATTAAATAAATAAATAAATAAAGTGCACGCTCCAGCTAAAGACTTGTAAAAGTATAGTTTTTCCTAACAAAAAAATATAATAAGTTCATTTACTTTCATTATAATTATTTTCTTTATTGTTTCTTTAGCATATCACTTAATGTAAATGTTTATGTGTTCTTATTGTTAAATGTCATTAATATGTTTTTTTCTTTTTTTCAAGGTCGAAATAAAATGTTTAATTTATGTAATGTTGGCTTTTTCTGAGTTGGCACATAGACCCATTTGCTACTCTCTTTTTACAAAAGGCTTTAATAATTTAGAAAATGTTAATTTTGTAATGGCTATGATATGAATCATCTTCAGATCTGTTTGTCACCTAACAGAAGCAATACGGTGCAAAAAATATCCTAAACAAATCACTGATTAAATTGCAACCTTCTTTACTGTCTTTAAGGTAAATTGTATTGTATTGTATTGTATTGTATTTATTAACATTCCATGGTATTCATACATGTTTATAGCTAGAATATGGAACAAGTCAAAAAACTTAATACTATTATAAAATCTTAATTTATAGTCACGGTCTAGATGAAATATATACAGAAGAGATTTACAATATAGTCTACTAGTACAACACGAAGTTTTAGTATCAATTTCATGAAGTGTTATTGAATGTCATGAATTCACATACAGAATAGAAGGCGTGAGAAATTAGGTACTTCTTTAATTTGCCCCTAAATAATTTTATGTTTTGAGTTTTATTTTTTATATCGATAGGGAGGCTATTAAAAAATTTTACTGCCATATAACGCACTCCTTTTTGATAGCACGATAGACTTGCCGATAGAGTATGAAAGTCATTTTTGACGTGTATTTAAGCTATGAACTGTTGAATTAGTTACAAAGTTTTCACGATTACATACGAGGGAGGTTATGAATGAAAAGATATACTGACAAGCCATGGGCATTATTTGTAGTTTTTTTTTAAATAGCCCTACACGATTCCCTAGATTTGGCACCTACTATTATTGTAATTTCTCTTTTTTGTAATAGAAATATATTGTTACTATCTGTGGAATTTCCCCAGAATATTATTCCAAAACTCATTACCGAGTGGAAATATGCAAAGTATATTGTTTTTAAGGTATTGATATTTACTATCTTTTGCATAGATCTAATAGCAAAACAAGCTGAATTTAGTTTGGGGGTAATTTCTTTAATATGATTTAATATGATTAACACGGTAAAGAAGTTTGCAATTTAATTAGTGATATATGTGTGTTAAAAGTGTATATAGAAAAATGAAGAGCCCGAAATAAATGTTTAAATTTACATTTCAACTGTTTTTTCTTTGTTTTTTTTTATACAAGCTTAATTCTGTGCACTTACACCCTTATGAAACTAAACGGTTCAATTAATAAATAGAATTCTCTTATTTAAAGATATAAATATATATGGTTTTGTGTTCTATGAACAAATTTTGTTCATTTATTATTGTATGAAAAGACATCTATAACCCCTTTGTCCGCAGTAACTACGTCACTGCAACATCGTTTTGTAAGCAGTCCGAGTGGAAGATGTTCTTTCGCGCCTTTTAGTTTATGAGACAAGTGATAGTATGTACTTCAAAAGCTCGCTCGTGACTAGAAACACACGTCCTCTCTACCTCCAGAAAGAAGTTCTTGTGCACGCCAAGGAAACAAAGACTGATGTCAAACTTTCCCTTTGATCAAAGTTTTTGTTGGTATTCTGCGTCCACGAGGGACAATAAGCCCTTGAAGATATTCCGATATTTTGAAACAATTTTGTCAAGAAATAAAACCAGAAGTGTTTATTCTACAAACGTTCGTACGCGCGTTCGTTATCCGCTGTTTATAAAGGTGTGATATGTATGTATGTATTTATTCACATTGCAATGGGTATATACCCGGTGGCAGTGGTAACTAATTACACTCAATAATGACAATAATAAACTTATTAATTAAAAATACAATTAATAATAATACTAATAATAATAACAACAACAACAACAACAACAGGGAATATACTAAATTAAATGAAACGTTCATTTAAAATAACATTTTAAATATTATAATTTGTATCTTAAAACTAAGATCGAACTAAAACCCACGAGTATATGTTCATATCTGCACAAATACCTTTCAACATTACACTCATTTCGCTGTCAACTCACTCACTGCACTGGAACTACGACATATTTCACTGATTCTATCCTGATTTCACTAACACTTCAAAAACATTTCACTGTTCAAATTCTTTGCACTGCCACTATAAACTATAAAGCTTCACTGACAGGAACACGTTTCACTTACACAGCACACTTCACTGACACGACATACTTCTTCACTGATACAACACACTTCACTGACACAACATAATTCTTCACTGATACAACACTTCAATAACAACATATCATTTACACCCTTTAAATACTGTGTATAATTGCCGTCTATTAGTAAGGTCCTTAAGCCTATTTTTAAATACATTTTTGGTTGTTGGTAAAGCCTTTAGTAAGTCTGCAGTTAAAGCATTCCAGTCCCTGATAGTACGATTGGGAAAAGAAAACTTTCCAGTGTCCGTCCTCTGCCTTCTTTCCCTCAATTTATATGAGTGGTCGTTCCTTGAAGAGTAATTTGGCGGCTGCAACCAATTTTTTATTTCTCTCCAGGCAGGCTCACCTCTGTATGTTTTGAACAGTGCGCATAATCGAATTCGCGTTGTCCTGTCCGTGAGTGTGTCCCATTTTAATGGTGAATTTTTCCGACAACACTTAAGAGCCCGTCTTTGAATCTTTTCCAGTGTCTTAATATGTTCTAATCTGTAAGGATAGATAGATGATAGATGCGAAATAAATGTTCCACAGAATAATCCAAAAACGTCGGCTTTGTTGGCGCAGTTGGTATAGCGCTGGTCTTCTAAGTCCGAGGTTGCGGGTTCGATCCTGGGCTAGGTCGATTGCATTTAAGTGTTCTTAAATGCAAAAGGCGTATGTTAGTAGATTTATTGGCATGTAAAAGAACTCCTGCGGGACAAAATTCCGGCACACCGGCGACGCTGATATAACCTCGGCAGTTGCGAGCGTCGGTAAATAAAACATAACATTTAATCCAGAAACTGTCTTAGATTGGAATTATCTCTTGGCTCTTCTTCTTCTTCTTCTTCTTCTTCTTCCTCCTCCTCCTCTACAACTCTGTGAATGTAATGAAATTGTAAAGCTTTCAATCATACATTCATCCAGATAGGACATTTAATAAAATGATTCTGTAAACAGCATTCTTTTCATTTCTGTGCTAGTGTTCAGTTTTTTAGAATGATTTCAGTCGTGGAAAAATATATTATTTTAAATATATAATACATTGCTAATTTCAAATATTATACTCTGAATCTTGTGAATGGATTGATATTTATTTTAAAATTATGAAATTAAGTAGCATTCATCGACCATATATCTTAAGGGGGGGGAGGTTCACCATTGGCCTGCAGAAATTTAATGAAATTCATTTTTTTATATCTCAGCTACCATAAAAGCTAAATGAACAAAACATTTAATACTTAATATACATACACTACACTTTATAAAACACTATTGAGAATATTAAAATAGCTAATAATTACCTGTAACATAATATCAAATTTGTATAATTATTTTTACAACCTTAAAGCCTTACAACCTTATATCTGAACTGCGACCGAGCACGAGCGCTGCTCATTCGGTCTCAAATTTTGTTAATACTACTGTATCTTCTTTTTATGTTGCTTGTATTATTTTATTTCTATTTCTCTTGTTTGTTTTTTAATTACCTTCTTTATTCTGTATATTTAAATTTAAATAAATAAATAAATAAAAAACTTATATAAAAAATCTACAATTAATTAAATATCTGCATGATTCTTTTACAGAAATATTCTGAAGACCTACATGAACAACATAGTCTAGAATATTTTACCTATTTCTTGAGGAAATATTTTGTTCATAATAAACAAATTTTAGGAAATTTAATATTGAAGGAAACGATTAAGAAGTAAAATATTTAAAATGAAGTCAAATTCCCAAGTTAAAAGTGTTTACGTATTTATATAACGTTCTATTTAATTACTACAAATGAATAATTATGCAAAACGGCTCCTCACAAGATAATGCAGAGATTTTATGTAGTTACTAATATTACGAAGGTGTATTAATTTGGTAGAAATTATTGGTATTAAAAACAACAGAGAATGTTACCCACAATTAAGAGGAACATAGCTCCTGGACCTTATACTAACCACATATTTTTCTAAATCGTTCTTAGATCTCCATTTTATTGAAGCTAAGTAGGTAGCGGATGGATAATTTATTGTGACGCTATAAATCTATGTTAACAATATCAGCATACGGGCGTGGAGTTTGCTGTTACTTCCAATGTTCAAACATTTAACTTAGTCACGAAAAATTCTCAGTTTTCTTCAGCAGGAATTAACTTCAATATCTGTAAAGAGTGTGTTATTAATAAGTAGAAAAGATGTTTACCTTGTAATATTAGTTTCAATACATTTTTAAACGTACTTGATGCTGTCATTTATTCCTGAGAACGAGTGAGATAAGAAAAACGAGTCTATTAATGAACTTTTTATCTCACTTAAATTGAATAGGATAAAACGCTATCACGTTACGGTTGTAGATAAAATCCATTTACTTCTCTAAAAACAAGCTAATGACAGCATACTTATGGCAGTGGGAGTGGAAACACTTATTGAACTACTTCATACCTAAGATATAACCCAGCTTTATTATCGTTACATTATAAAGGCTTGTAGAAGACGTAACTGGTGAATTCTCAATCTGATTCACCCATAACCCATTGCTGCTCCGAGCCTGCTTATTCGGACAATACGAGCAAAGTTTGTTTGATGGGCCAGTAGCGACATTATTTTGATGCGGGTGTCTGGGGAAATGAATACAGCTTCAATCAGTGGCGCACTCTGAGCGGCTCGGAAAATAACTAACGACTTGTCATAATCTCATCTTAATTAGTTATTCCGCTCCGGCAGAGCTAACGTCGTGCATGTGAGTTGGAGTGAAACGTTGCTGCTATGAAATGAGGAGTAAATGAAGTTCGCAAAACGAGAGCAGCTCTGAGGCGCAAATTGTATATAATGCCACATGACTCTTCGCACCGACATTTGAGAGCTAGTGCCAATTAGAATATCGGAAGAAGGATCAATTTAACGAGATTATTTCGAACTCCTATAAAAAGCTCTTGTTTTTCATATTTACGTCATTTTTTACGATCTCCTCTTTTGATCATGTTGTTATATACAGGGCTTTCATTTCAAAACTTCCTAGTCTGAATAACTAATTATTTAAATTGAATTCAATTTGAACAAAAAACACGTCAAATTAGATATTGAGGGGGAAGTCTGAAACCAGGCTTTTATATCTCATCCCCCACCCCCAGGTCTCCCACACTTTGAAATTTATACTTAAATGTGAAAGAGCATTCAATTGTTTATACACCTCATTCATTTGTTTTCGCACCTTTTGTTTTCAATCGTATTCTCATAAAGTATAGGACATAATGCAGACATGTTTTTTTTTATTTATTTTATTGGATTATTTTACGACGCTGTATCAACTTCTAGGTTATTTAGCGTCTGAATGAAATGAAGGTGATATTGCAGGTGAAATGAGTCCGGGGTCCAGCACCGAAAGGTACCCAGCATTTGCTCGTATTGGGCTGAGGGAAAACCCCGGAAAAAACCTCAACCAGGTAACTTGCCCTGACCGGGATTCGAACCCTGGCCACCTGGTTTCGTGGCCAGACGCGCTGACCGTTACTCCACAGGTGTGGACTGCAGACATGTAAATACTATTGCATATTAAGCAATGGAATCTTGTTAATTAAAAGGAACAGCAAGAAAAACTAAGTAATGCGTTAAATAAGATTGGAATTTTGTACATTATTATATGGAACTGTGTATTAAAAACAGGAAATATAAGAAGGGAACAAAGTAAGAATAAAAATAACAAAACATTGCATATTGCCTCGGGGATAGCGAAGTTCGAGTTCTGTCTGTCCTTCTTGAATCATAATTAAATTTCAATGAGGAGCTAATTAGTGGCGAGTATTATGAATTTTTTACTCTGTTTTATTTAATAATTTGGTTAACTCAAAAGAGAAGCTAATTACACGAAATTGAGCACATATACGATTCTGATAATTTGAGAACTGTGTGGGAAACTGCAGTGCTGGAAGATATGTACATTAAATTTACCAGGAATTCAATATTACACCCATTTTGTGGGAAATTACCAACCCAACTGGTTCTAGATACATTTATTTGGAGTGTGTTGTATCTCAAAACTAGTAAAGAGATGTACCCCTGATCCCCTACAAAAAGTAAAACAAATTACAACATATTTTTGATTGTATTAAAGTAACATTTTAAATATTGTATAAAATGATACGACTTATTCATTGAAAACTTGTTTTCATATCGCAACGATTTCATAACTTTTACAATGCTACTATTGACATTCCCGTTTATAAATTAATATTTCTGTCTATTATTGATTAAGGAATTCTTTTACAGTATTGTCTTTTTAACAATCCCCCAAA
The DNA here is from genome assembly GCF_040183065.1 of Periplaneta americana. Lineage (NCBI taxonomy): Eukaryota > Metazoa > Arthropoda > Insecta > Blattodea > Blattidae > Periplaneta > Periplaneta americana. The sequence goes on along the minus strand of NC_091121.1, from coordinate 172,554,931 downwards.
AAAGCTTTTGTTGTCTGTAATGATTACAAATTATTTAAAATTTTCAGTATAATGTCAGTATCGAAAAGATTTACACTGAGTTGGTCAAAAGGGTAGTAACTGTAATATAATGGGCTTTATTATAATTTATATGGATGGAGGATGTTCCGATATAACGTATTGAGACATATTGTTAATTTATTTTGTGATTATTGTCATAAAAATTTTGTGCTATTTCAGATTCTTAAATGACAGTGAGTCTATGCTTTATTTTGTAAATAGTTTAAGTTCGTTCAGTCTTGCAGATAAATAATTTTTGGAAATAAATCAAGAAAATTATTAACTACAGCATGAAAAAATATCCTTAATGAAGTGCCTACTATACCTAATCAGGCACCAAAAATGAAATATAATGTTCCCATATCTTTAAGATAGTTTAAAATATTTCATATCTTGATTACACAACTTCTAACACTGTATCACTTCGGAGTATGTATTATTTAGCTTTGGCATGTAAATATTATAGCACCTGCTTAACTAGTTTCGGCCTGTTATGGGCCATCTTCAGAACTGGTTGGTGCTGGTCTTGGCGCCTTTTGTTTGTGTTTCCTGTGGGGATGTATTTCTGTAGTGCAATCTGAAGTCAAAGAATGTGTGTGTTCTGAAATTGAATTGTGTGTTGAGAATTTCATTTGGATGTGTTTTTGTGTGTCTGTATATTTCATATTGTTCTGGTGTGTTTAGTTTCTAGCTTTTTGGTTGAATATGTAGTATTTCCATGTCTGTGTTTATGTCGCTGTAGGTGTGGTTAGCATTTGTGATGTGTTCTGTATATATGGAAGTGTTTTGTAATTTTGTTATAGCTGTGATGTGTTATTTGTAACGTGTTTGAAATGGTCTGCTTTTCTGTCATATGTAGAAGTTGTTGCAGGTGTTACATTTGAGTTTGTATACGCCTATGTGATTATATTTGTTTGTTTGTATTGTTTGTGTGTTGAGATGCTTTTGTAGAGTGTATTTGTTCTGTATGCGATGTTATAATTTAATTTCTTGAATGAAATTGCAATCTTGTGTGTTTTTTTTTTCGTAAGTTAATGTGATGTATGTTTTGTGTTCTTGTGTTTATGTTGTTGTTTTGGTTTGTTATTTAACGACGCTGTATCAACTACTAGATTATTTAGCGTCGATGAGATTGGTGATAGCGAGATGGTATTTGGCGAGATGAGACCGAGGATTGGCCATATATTACCTGGCATTCACCTTACGGTTGGGGAAAACCTCGGAAGAAACCCAATCACATAATCAGCCCAAGCGGGGATCGAACCCGCGCCCGAGCGCAACTTCAGACCGACAAACGCCTTAACCGACTGAGCCACGCCGGTGGCTGTTTGTGTTGTATTCTCATGTTTTTTTGTAATTATGTTTTGTCTTTCTTATTATGTTGTTTATTACATTAGGGTTGTATCCGTTTTCTTGTGCTATGTATTTCATTGTGTTTAGCTCTTCTTTGTAGTTTGATGGCTCATTGATATGTTGAATAGTTTGTGTACCATTGTTTGGAATGCAGCTTGTTTGTATTAATTGTATTTGTAGATTTAGTAAAATATTACTGAGGTAAATAGGTGATAGATCATAAATCTAATAAAGAGATAAATTCTCTTTTCAATGAGACCACATCGAAATGGAGTGTTTTAAATAAAGCCTCTCCTACTCATGAGATTCAGTTTGGGTTTTTTGCTAGTAGGATCTTGGAGAAATAACTTATGTGGCCTATTATAAGAATTCCGATGTTGTTGGGTTTAGAGTTTAGAATGTTTAGATGTTTTCTTGAATTTTTCAGCTGTGTCCTTAACGGTGGAGTACGGTTGAATCTATGAATTTTGTGGAACATCTCTCATTGTTATCACTAGACATCGGATTTTTAGGCACTAAAAATTGCAGTTTTAGGCGCCTAAAATAAGCTCAAAATTTGTAAAATTAGGCTCTATTTTAATGAAAATAGGCATTTTAGGCACATTAAGGTATCATACTTATTTCTTTCACTGAAATTTTTAGTTATACACTAAAATACGCACAAAAAAGTATGTTTAAACATTAAAAAAGAATACTATATTATATTTATAAACAGAGCTGCACAAATTTAATATATTGAAACTAATGAAATAATGATTATTGATATCAAGATTACTCATTTTAAGTTATTGAAATTCAGTTCCATGCTCAGACTTTATTATAATTATCTGCACAGTACACCACCAGAATTTTTTCTAAATTCTCCACAGTTAACCTTTGCCTTTTGTCACTGAGAATCATTTTGAAAGCAGAAAAACTTCTTTCAACCGAAACTGATGTGAGAGGCGCAAATTTTAAATTAGGTACAATAGAAACATCAATACTTACTGGAACATTTACACTTTCCCCCGATATCACTCCTGATACTTTTTCCAACAATGAAAATCCTACATTCTTATTTAATACGTTGTCCCACTTATTTTTAACTGTTTTCCCAGTTTCGCCCAAAGCAGAATGTATGTTCACTTGAGCTTCCTTTACTATTGCTATTTGGCTACAAAGAAATTGTTTTTCACGTTCTAATTGTTCAATGCTTGCAGGTATGAAAGAAAAGTTTGATGTTATGTAGGCAATATCGTTTTTCACTCGTGAGTCATTCAAACAATCTTTCACTGCTTTCACACACGCTGCACTATCAGTTTCAGGTAATTTATCAATAACTGTGACCACTTCTTTAAAATACTTAGAATAATACACCACTGACTGAATCCAGGTTCCCCATCGTGTAACAACCGGCTGAGGTGGGAGTGGGATATCTGGAAAGTTCTCTCTGAATATTGAAATCCTGGATGGGGCTTTACAAAAAACATTTTTTTGTGTTAGAAATGAACGAATTGACAAGAGGAAATTCATTCCGGATTGTTTCAGAAACCCTGTGAAGGCCATGTGCTAGACAGGTTACATGCGTGAGGTTAGGATAAAATGTTTTAAGAAGTGGAGCTGCAGCAACCATGTATGAGGCAGCATCAGTACAAAACAACAGAACTTTAGAATCGTCTATATTACCTGAGTATAAAGACTGTAGGCCTTTATTTACAAAATAAGCAATGGCTTGGCTGTTCACTTTCGAAAGTTCCTTAACACATACGAGGTGTGGAATTGAAGGTCCATCAGGACTAAGTTTTCCTACTACCATATTTGCTATATACCTATTCATAGGATCTGAGGTTTCATCCACAGAGATCCATATGTAAGAATCACCTATATCCTCCCGAATGGAAGCTAAAGTTTCATTGTATATTCTAAGTAATTTTTTCTTAGGGTCGACTCAGATGGGATATTTTGTTTGCAGTATTTTTGTAAAAACTGTCTTAAAACCGGATTTTCAATTGCATTCCAGGGAATGTTAGCAGCAACAAACGCTCTGGTTAAATCAGCATAGAAATTGCTGCTGAGATTGGATGAAGTAGGCTGTGTTAGTAAAGTTTGTTGCAGTTGATTTTTCTGCTGAGCTTTAGCCTTATGAGCCGCTCCTTGCACATGCTGCTTTAGGTGGCACTTCTTTTCTTGCGAAATCTAAAAATGTAAAGTAAACTGAATTAAAATAAAATCCTAATTGTTGTATTGCCGTATTTCTATCACAAAGTTAGTGGGTTCGAACAATCAAAATTTTAATGACCTGCAAATACTTTAACTATCGGAATTTAAAAGGTTAAAGTGTAGTGGTCTTAAAAAGAATTATACCTCAGGATAGCTCAGTCAATGTATAAATATTTTAGGCCTACTCATTAAAATTAATAGAATTTATATATTTAAACTATTGTTACATACCTGTTTGCTACAAATCTTGCAGAATATTATTTTTCCATCATAAGTGAATTCTGAATATTCTGTTAGCCATTGCCGGATCAATGTAGATTTTGCACTTATATTTTTCGGCATTATCGCGTTAAACTTCACAGGAAAACGTCCTACCGCTCAAAACTTCTCAACACAAATAAGGTGAGGGAAAGAGCAACTGTTAACGAGCATTCAAATGAACCGTTGTTATTGAGATTCAATTGGACAAAAATACAAAGTTCCACTTATTGTTGCATTTCCTGGTAGTGTTAACACTAGGAGGGCCATTCTTTTAAATATTTTGTAACGGTTTACCCTACTAATTCGCAGTTTTACGATTTTTCATAAATATTTCAAAAACACTCTTTCTCCAAAAATTGTGATTCTATGACACTCTGAAGGGCAGTACAGCTAATCGGTTTCAGACCGAAAACAGTCATTTTTATAGTATAGTATATCTCTGAATCGGTAGCAGCACATGTTGTGATTGTTTCCTGCTTCAAAACTAAGGTTGGTTCTTTGTCGGCATTTATGCCTCCAAACATGTTAAATTCGGTGAAATCTATTGCGAGTGTCGTGAGATTCAAAACATATTTTTTTTCCTTTATCAATGGTTTCATGGCCGGTGTGAAGCAAACTTTCCACTTTTTAAATGCCTTAAATTTCGCAGTGAATGCATGTATAAATTATAAAAAGTAAGAGTAAAATGCGAAACTTTACAGTGAGTTGGGCATTTTTAGGCGAATATTAACAAATTAGGCTCTAATAACCGTTTTAGGGCATTTTAGGGCACTATAAAACTCTTTGAATACCTTTCAATTTCCATGAAACACAAATATTAATAATTATTTTTACTTTTCTCCTAAAGAAACAAAATGGGCATTTGCCCTACAATCCGATGTCTGGTTATCACATGTCTTTTAATTGGTGTTGAGCATTCACTAAGGCGAGATAGGTTGCATTGACAACTAACAAACATATGGGATTTAAATTCACGATCGTGTCTCTTACGCATCGTTAAATTACATTACCTTAATCGTTACGCATGAAGATTTATTTAGTTTGTGAAAATTTTATCAGTGCACTGATAATTTTTCATTTGCATCTGACTTCGGCATATTCGCTTAAAACTTTGTGGTAGAAAAGAATGAAAAGAATATTCTTATATGATATAAAAAATGGACTGACGTCTTACTTAAAAATAATATAAGAATACTGTATAGTACAATTTTTCTTGTTACATAAACATACGAATAGATTGGATAGTGTATTTTAATTTAGTGTAAACTTTGGGATACAAACAGGGTTGCCAACCCTCCCGTATTTCCCGGGATCTCCCGTATTTGCCCCTAGATTTCAACAGTCTCCCGGCTCGCGTATTTTCCTTCTCTTCAAGCATTTTTTTTACCTTATTTTTTCAATTTAAAAATCATTAATGTAAACATTTGATTTTACCGTGAATTATGATTGTTTATTTATGCTGAATTTTGTTGTTCAAGAGATGCATTGAAATGTGTAGTCTTTCTTTTGCCAAGACTGAGTTTTAGTGTTCACCCGTTTAAAATCAAAGTGTTATTGTTATTAAAAAACTGTCTAGTTTTGTTTTAAGCATACCAAGTAGTAATGCTCGTACAAAAATCGGTCCACACCTGTGGAGTAACGGTTAGCGCGTCTAGCCGCGAAATCAGGTGGCCCGGGTTCGTTTCCTGGTCGGGGCAAGTTACCTGGTTCAGGTTTTTCCGGAGTTTTCCCTGAACCCAATATGAGCAAATGCTGGGTAACTTTCGGTGTTGGACCCCGGACTCATTTCACCGGCATTATCACCTTCATCTCATTCAGACGTTAAATAACCTAAAATGTTGATAAAGCGTCGTAAAATAACCTACTAAAATAAAAAAAAATACAGAGAGGGTGTTTCATCTCATGAACAATAATTGGACAGATGTTCGAAACATGAGCACAATACATCTAATCAAATCAGAGCTGAAAACTGCAGTCGACTTCAACTATTACGGGAGACAAAATCTGTCTCAAAATACACTTAAATTAAGCCTAGCTGCCGAAGTGTATAATAAAATTGTTCTTTAGTAACTGAACGGAATAATTAGTGAATTTTATATGTGAAATTTTGTCGATTCCTTAAGGGGTTAGCTATAGCTTACAGCAGTAAAATTTTTGGAAGAATTCAACATTTTTTTCCTCATTACTGTGTCTTGTACAATAATGAAAATTGGTATGTGTAAAACGCTGTCCTTCTGCTATATTAAAAAAATATATTTTTACGATTAAAAAAATATTTTTATTTTTATTTTTCAAAATTCAAAATGGTGGTAGTTCACTGTGCAGTGATGAAGCGTTTCCCTCATAACTCATGAACTTGTTAACTTTTTCATGTTCTCTCTCTTTTATTTCATTGCTGAAACTCATATTTACAATATCATGCTCTTTGAGCTACATTCCTCAATAAATAATATATTTTTTTATTTTGTGTTAGAATAAAGTACTGATATTTGACCATTCTTTCAATGAATTAATTTTTTATCATAAAATCTATCAAGGTTAGAGAAGTAATCTTGCTTCATATTGTAGATATGACATGTATAAAAACACACAAAATATTTGATCACAGAATGTTGGATAGTTTTGTAGTTATGTGGGAAACGCTTCATCACTGCACAGTGAACTGAATTTTGAAAACAAAAATGTAAATTTTTTTTTTTTGAATCGTGAAAATATTTTTTTAAATTAGCAGTTTTACACATACTAATTTCCATTATTGTACAAGATACAGTAATGGAGGAAAAAAAGTTGAATATTTCCAAAATTTTAGAGCTGTAAGCTGTACCTAACACTTAATCTCCCGCATTTTCTTCAAAAAAAGTTGTCAATCCTAGTTACAGACTATAGTTGTACACTTTTTTTTTTGTAATTATAGAAAATTAGACTAAATATCGTGCTTGTTTTTATATATTTTTATAAATTTGTTTTAATTGCTTAGGATTTGTAAAACACTTTTCCAAATAACAAAACCCATTTCTAGTAACAATTTACTTGAGTTTTATGACTAGGGCTAGGATTTTGATGACCTAAAAATCATGAAAAAATGTCCTAAAAAAGGCATTTATGAGCTAAAAATCTAAAAAAATGCCCTTAAAATGCCCTAAAATTGATCGTACATAATTGGCTTAGTAAGAAAAGGTTTTGTACTACTTAATGTTTAGACGCTTTGTACTACTTAATATTTAAACTAGTAATTAAATTAAATTCTAGTATCAACATTTAAGTTTATTTAAGTTTACATTTTTTTTTCTAAGTGGTATAATTTAATTATTTTCCACCACAAGGCCACTCTTATCCGAAATCAGGAGTCTATATTGAAGGAGTGGTTGGAGTGTACTACGTTAAAATGGCAATATTTGTGTAGATAAACAATTAAAATATTATACAAAATAATGGGTATTAGCCACCGGCGTAGTTTGGTCGGTTAAGGCGCTTGCCTGCCAATCCGGAGTTGCGCTCGGTCCCGGGTTTGATTCCCGCTTGGGCTGATTGGGTTTTTCCGAGATTTTTCCGAGATTTTTCCAAACTGTAAGTCAAATCTCAGGTAATCTATAGCGAATCCTCGACTTCATCTCGCCAAATATTATATCACTATCACCAATTCCATCGACTCTAAATAACTTCGTAGTTGATACAGCGTCGTTAAAGAACCAAGTAAAAAAATAATGGGTATTAATGGACAAAATATGTGGACAAATTATCAAAGAAAATAAACATTATTTTGTATTAATAATGGGGATTTATGGCCAAAATTAAATGAAAATGCCTAAAAAATGTCCGAATAAAACAAAAGATGCTCTTATGAGTTGTAAGAGGCAAAAAATGCAAAAAAAAAATGCCCTAACAAATATATCTTAAAACACTTAATTTATCACATAACATATAAATACTAAAGCAGCAATGTTTCTGGCTTACTAGAAAAAGATGCAATTTCATCACAATCTTAGCCCTAGTTATGACTATTTTATATGGTTATAAAGTTCGACTTATTTTCAGTTTATAGTGTCATTTGCAGTAAATAAAATTCAGATCGGTATAACAGTTTTATGGAGTACGTGCTTACGATTCATAATATAGAAAAATGCCAGTAAGCGTCAAATATTAGGAAATCACTTCGATACTGAATATAAAATTACAGATCTGACGTATAGTCACTATTAAATAAGTTGTTTACATTCAAAATATTTTAAAATGAGTTTTACAACAAAGTTACATTTAAAATATTAAAAAATCGCTGCTTTAACACGTAATTTATAGGTATAACAAAGGGATTCCTCAAATTTATATGTGAAGAAAATGTTTGTATTCTTATGGCATACGATTTACAAATTTCCATTTTGCCTTTATGGTTTCAAATACGTATTACTATTTTACGCGTGCAATTTCAGGAAGATTTTATTTCAAATTTACTACCTTTAAAATGACGCTTGCTTGTGGATCTTGAATTACTTCGCCATCTGTTAAAGATATCATGAACTATCATTGATCGTGGAGATCGGTAAGTAAGGACTCTGTATACAAACCGGATTCTGCGTATTGAAGTGCTTCTTACGTCATGCGATATCGGCAACAGGTCGATTGACTGCTATTGAGTTCGAACGAAATGGAAAGGAGTGACGAAATGTAGGAAAGGCACAAATTATTCAGCAGTTCAACAATACGTACAATACAGAGACTCCTTCAATATTTTCACTGGAAAGAAAAACACGTAGACTATATTAAAACATTGCTGAAATATGTGAGAAATTACTTTATACTTTCTTGATTTTGTATACTGTGTCGCTATACAGACGCATATTAGATATAAATATATTTATTCATAAATTCTGAATTTAGAAAACTAGTAGCCTACTTTTAGTACTTACTTACTGGCTTTTAAGGAACTCGGAGGTTCATTGCCGCACTCACATAAGCCCGCCATCGGTCCATATCCTGAGCAAGATTAATTCAGTCTCTATCATCATATCCCACCTCCCACAAAACCATTTTAATGTTATCTTCCCATCTACGTCTCGGCCTCCCCAAAGCTCTTTTTCCCGCCGGCATACCAACTAACACTCTATATGCATTTCTGGATTCTCCAATACGTACTACATGCCCTGACCATCTCAAACGTCTGGATTTAATGTTCCTAATTATGCCAGGTGAAGACTACAATGCGTGCAGCTCTGCGTTGTGTAACTTACTCCATTCTCCTGTAACTTCATCCCTCTTAGCCCCAAATATTTTTCTAAGAACCTTATTCTCAAACACCCTTAATCTCTGTTCCTCTCTCAAAGTGACAGTCCAAGTTTCACAGCCATACAGAACAACCGGTAATATAACTGTTTTATAAATTCTAACTTTCAGATTTTTTGACAGCAGACTAGATGACAAAAGCTTCTCAACGGAATAATAACAGGCATTTCCCATATTTATTCTGCGTTTAATTTCCTCCCGAGTGTCATTTATATTTGTTACTGTTGCTCCAAGATATTTGAATTTTTCCACCTTTTCGAAGGATAAATCTCCAATTTTTATATTTCCATTTCGTACAATATTCTGGTCACGAGATATAATCACATACTTAGTCTTTTCGGGATTTACTTCCAACCCTATCGCTTTACTTCCTTCAAGTAAAATTTATGCGTTTTCTCTAATCGTTTGTGTATTTTCTCCTAACATATTCACATCATCCGCATAGACAAGAAGCTGATGTAACCCGTTCAATTCCAAACCCTCTGTGTTATCCTGAACTTTCCTAATGGCATAGCCTACTTTTAGTATCTGATCATAATGTGGAGAGGTTAAGTATCTCCTTAACTATAAGAGTAGTAGTAGCAGTAGCAGTAGCAGTACCTATCTAATTTACCAACGCTTTGAACTGTAGGGCATATTCACCGTTGAAATTTAGTATGAGCGAGATTGGCGGAAAAATTTTGCCTGTAGCCCCTATAAAGGGTAGGATTCACTAACTTGTAGTATGTAAATGTACAAGCGGGTATATATGTATTTCATTACTTCAACATTTTTATTGTGTAAGATTTCTATTTATATTTCTATCTATTTACAGTCATTGCACACAAATTGTTTTAGACTTAATCCAAAATAAAAAAAATTACAAATATATATTAAAATTTGCATTAAAATTCACAAATTCTCATATTAAGTATTAAAAAATTCACTAATATTATAAAAGAACTTATCTATGAGCCAACCAGAGATAATTATTTGAAATTCACCTTTGCTCATATAAAAAAAAGTTGCGGGGAATTTTATTAGCTACTCTTAAAACCATAATTTAAAATTTATCTCTAGTCTTAGTCAATCTGTTATTAGGTATGTTAAACAAATTTTTGTCTAATGTTATAATTAATTAGTGTAGGTTTTATAATAGCTATAATTTTAAGTTTGTTAAAATTGCATTTTGTTAACTTTTGATTTATTAATATTTAATTATTTTATTGGCATTTTTATTAAATTATTTTTATTTGTAATTATGATGAGATTAAAGAGTAATAAATAATTTAATGACAAGGGCAAAAACCCCTTTCAAGCCTGAAAGTCACTCCTCGTACCATACTTGTGAAAGTTTTGTTGATCAAATAATAATAATAATTCTAGTAGGTCTGTATAACGGTCTGTTACAGTTATAATGTTTTCTCTCTTAAAGCTGGTTCACAATAAACCGAGAACGGAAACGACAACGGCAACAATTAACTATTGTGAATGCTCACATTTAAATACATTTATTTTAACATTATTTCCGTTCTCGTTGTTGTTTCCGTTCCCGGTTTATTGTGGACCAGCCTTTAAAGATAGGACGGCAATGTTCATTCTTACGGGAATTAGTGATTATTCTTATAGCTTTCTTCTGCAGTTTAAACACTTTGTCAATGTGGTTAGGCCTCTACTGTTCCGCCAAAGTAAGATTCCATATGTTAAAATGCTATAAAATACCGTATGCAAAGTATGTTGTCTTCAAATAATGTAAAGGGAGAAAAGCTTTGAGACTTCTCAACAAAAAGTATTAGACAATTTTTCACAGATGTGCTTTGGTATAATCTTTAATAATTAATGTCCTATAACGATCCTACGACTATTGTGACCACACTGCATAGGACTAGAATCACCACCACCATGATTACGACTACGTTCAACACGACCTCGAACATCATGACCGCTACAACCACAATCACGCGACCACCATCACCACGACCACTTCCACCACTACTAGTGCTGTGAGAGTTCATTAAGTGATAACTTGTTGTCCCCTCCCACTACATGCAAAATGGAGTCCTTAAATTGTCTTTCATGTATGCTTTGAAAACATGTTATTTCGAAAACTAAGATACAACAGTGAATGTTACGTTATTATTTCACAGATATTTGTGAGAACGTATAAACACAGCGCTGGAAGAAAACGATTTTCACAGATTTTTCAGACTAGGCATGTGTTTTTGTAAAATAACAATTTTTTGGCTACATGTTTACATTTATTGTGGACGTGTAAAGAATAAAAATAATACAAAATGAACTTATAAGACCTGTCTCTATGTAGAGGACCAAATTATTATTGCCACATCGTAGAATATCAGTTACATAAAATTAAAAACGAAATTACAGTGGAAGCTCTTAAGTTCGACAGAAAACAAGTTCGACATCCTATAGTTCGACTGCTTACGTAGGAGAATTAGACACGCCCCTATACGGGTACTAAGAAATGGGTTTGCCATTTGAATGGGAATTGATTCTATGTCTTGTAGTGATACTTTTGTTAAAGGAAAACAGAATATTTTATTGATTAGGATATTCATATTATTCACTGATTTTAAATTAATGAACTCTTATTTTTCTATTTGAGAATTGTGTTTTTGTAAGACGGAACTGTCGAAACCCACTGTGGTACTAGAAGCGCATACACAAGTCTCGGGGCGGGCAGAAAATGCAAGGACAGTACCGTATTCGTTGATGGATAACCAATAAGAAATTGTATTCATTTCACCTGCCACACCCACTACCCTTATTGGACTGTATTTTCAACTCTGTTTTGTCGAACTTAGGAGAGTCCACTACATCTTTAAATATATCAACTTCTAGGAGAAAAACCAAATTAATGAGATTATGTAGCAAAGATCTTTAGAGTGTTAAAATTGAAATATTGGTGATATCATTTATTTGGGGAATGAAATTTCAGAATATAGAACAGGGACAAAAATGAAGCTACAGAACACAATATACAACATAGAATGATAAACATAAACTGTGATCAACAGATGACAACTGACAAAAAAATGAAGATTATAGAAAGTTATTTCAAAGATCACCGAAGCAGTTGAAAACAAACATTGAATTTTGTACAAAAAGCAACGAAAGCAATTGAAAGCGGCAAAAATGCGTTTTAAGATATCTCCTAGCATTAATTCTTTTAGATAGAAAAATACATTAGAATATTCAAAATACTTTAGGAACCAAAAACATCGTTGAAATAAAACAATACCAACAACAATGGATACAAATTATTTTTCTGTATATTCGTCTTTTCTTGTACAGCATTTAACTGTTCTGAAAAATCTTATTTCTGCAGTTTGTATATTTCTCTTATCTTTCTTTCGGTAACCCGTGATTATTTTTATAAGGTAAGCATAGATAGTGTCATTTTTTTTTCTAAAATTTTATTTTTCTTTGTCTTGTTTTTGAAATGTTTTATTTACCTTATCATATATATGTTATTTGTTAATTGTGACGAAGCTTAAATAGCTTAATGAATTGAATTGAATTGAATTTTATTCTGTACGAAAGTATCATGTTAATTGTGACCTATGTTAATGCTATTCTTGTGGAGCTATGTGTCGTACATTATCGACTGTTAATCCAACCAGATTACAACCAAATTATCAGCAGTTTAATTAATACCATGATTTCGATTTGCAAAGATATTGTTCAGAATTAAGCAGAAAAAATGTAGCTCTTGTAACATGTTCCAAACAGATCAAATGAGTACATCACTTTTTCATGTAGGATAGAACATCCGAAGACTATTTGAAGCGTTGAAGCTAAATCCAGTATTAATTACAATTTCTCTGAGTAGCTCTGTCTCTCCAGGCAAGTCCTAGAGTAACTGCATACCCCATGATTGTGTCGTATAAAATTTATTCTCGTCTCTTAGAATCTCATTCACTTAAAGTATTTTTTCAATCGAGAGAACTAACACATATTTCATCCTGTTCGGAGTTGATAGTATACATGACCAAACGTGACCTATTTCTTTAATGTTTTTCACTTTCTTTAAGGTAACGAGGCAACATAACTTAAAATTATTATTCTATAACTTATTTCTTTGCGTATTAGACTTATAGTCTATTACTGCTTCGTCATTGAAAGTTCGTTCAGCCTTCAAACATTCCTTCCCTTAAATATTATTTTTTATTCTAGGTTTTTTTTTTTTTTTTTTTTTTTGGAGGAGGATAATAATTTCGTTTTGCATTCTTTTTCAAATGTTACATTCAATGTTATTTATATCAATTGATTTTATTCTACTTTACTATAATCGAAATCTGGTTAAGCATCGTCGTTTTTAATATTCATATGTCTTTGTGGAATCTTTCATTGTTCGCAGGGAATCGAATTTCTTTCTTCTTCCAATTAAAGTAACTTATTTTGTATTTCGAATACTTTAAAATTGTTGGTGAGTCATAGAGTTATGAAACCTTAATCATATCGAAGTGTATTTATTTGCTTTCTTTTCGAAGATTATATTTGTATTAATAAATTATATACATGCTGCAATATGTTTCGTCGGTTTGAGGTAGTTAACATTTTAAGCCTTAGAATGGTGGTTTTGTTAAACAGTTCCTTTTCTTTCAAAATATTTATTTTTATTTATTTTAGTTATTTATTCATTTGTTGTTGAACATAACAGGCAAAGCCCAATTACAATGTTCACGAATAACAAATTAATTTATAAAACATAAACAAGGAAAAGGAAACATACACTTATTAAAAACTGAAACAAAAGAGAAATAAGAGAAAGAAAAAAAGAGAAATTGAAATAAGGTGTGAAAGTAGCTTCAAATTAACTAACATTAATTATTCGTTTGAGAAGCTTTTGTCATCTAGTCTGCTGTCAAAAATGTGAAAGTTATAATTTATAAAACAGTTATATTACCGGTTGTTCTGTTTGGTTGTGAAACTTGGACTCTCACTTTGAGAGAGGAACAGATATTAAGAGTATTTGAGAATAAGGTTCTTAGGAAAATATTTGGGGCTAAGAGGGATGAAGTTACAGGAGAATGGAGAAAGTTACAAAACGCAGAACTGCACGCATTGTATTCTTCACTTGACATAATTAGGAACATTAAATCCAGACGTTTAAGATGGGAAGGGCATGTAGCACGTATGAGCGAATCCAGAAATGCATATAAAGTGTTAGTTGGGAGGCCGGAGGTAAAACGATCTTTTGGGAGGCCGAGACGTAGATGAGAAGATAATATTGAAATTGATTTGAGGGAGTTGGGATATGATGATAGAGACTGGATTAATGTTGCACAGGATAGGGACCAATGGCGGGCTTATGTGAGGGCGGGAATGAACCTCCAGGTTCCTTAAAAGCCATTTGTTTGTAAGTAACTATATATATATATATATATATATATATATATTATTTACAGTTAATGTGTATCATGTTTACTAATATGGTCTATAAAATATATTGTATATACGAGTTCAGTAGTATTATCGATCTAATTATATTTTCTGTAATATGTAGCACTAATATTTTATACAAAACTAGTGTCGCAGTGTTAGTGCGTTTATATGGTTAAAAAGCAGCTGGACAGACCGTTTCAATTTAGTAGCAATCCCACTTACAGTTGTCATGCTTCATTATTATTATGTATCGAACTGGGTTATACCATTCGTAGCGTCCTGACCTAAGCATTCACAGTCAGAGTTTGAACCCTAAAACTCCAGGCTGTACTAATCGATAACTTTACTAACTTGTTTGGGAACGAAAATGCATTGCCTGCTTATAGCTTAACCTTAGTTGTTTACACTCTTCCAGTTTATGTTATAATAGAGAAAAAGAACGAGAAAGTCGTGTCCATGCCTGATCTCTATATTACAGATTTTAAGGCTGTATTAATCTTCTTCTGTTTCCTTTTCCCTTTACCGTTTCCAGAAATTATAATTGGCTATAACTTCCGTTTCAGTCATTGCTCGCACTAAAACATTTTGTATACGTTGCGCATAAGAGAGACTGGAGAAAGGTTAGAAATAGCGGACGAATATCTGGATCAAGGTATCTTAGACAAGTTACATTGTCTTGGCTCTACAGTTTCGTTTCTCTTGCATAATGGAGACTAATTGCCGAAGCCATTCTACAGTAAACACTAATTGAGCCTTACTGTTTCTGTTTATTCATCCGTAACAGATAGACGATTCTCACTAATTACCGGCCGATGAATGTTAATTGTCCTATTCATGACTACGAAATTAGACCTTTTGCTGTTACAGTTCTGGTATCGATTCTATGTTTACGTAGGACCTAACTAGATAATGCTTCGGTAGGCTTGTATTATGAATATTTGGCTTTGTTTACATGTGTCAAGTTTCAGATTAACACAGATATGACAGTGTTGTACAAAACGTTCAATGTTAATTGAAAATGTATGAAGTTCGTGTATTAACAGTTATCTGACTGTATAAATTGTCAGCATTGTCTGACTTTTACATGCTTCTCCATACAATACTGTACTACACGTTATTTCATTTATTTTGTTTTCTCTTTAATTTAAAGATAAAGGCTACTTTCCTTCTTAGATTGTTCACCGATGAAAGAATACAAGCTTGAGAAGATTAGCATCCGTTCTGTATGTGTGAATTTCATCTGATAACAAAACTAGTATAATTTATTTTTTAATTTGAGAACTGTTTTGTGCAAAAATTTCAAATCAAATTTCGACTGTACATTAAAGGATTCAGAGCCATAGTGGGCCAAGCGCCATATATTAAAAATGGAGAAAACAAGAGTTAAGATTAACCGAATACCATAATTCAATGAAACATTTAACAAATAATATACTGTAAAGTATGTACATCAGAGGTCTGCATCGGACGTGTTCGCTCGAGCGCCAAGTAGTTCAAAGCATAATCCGATAGGTAGCGCACATGCATGATGGGTAAAATTGTCACGAGCGATAAATCCTCGAACGGTATAAGCCGAGCGTTAGACATTCGTTCTTGTTACAGTGATGAACTGTGTAGTAACATCATAGATGTTTATCATTTCAAAACTTTGCAGTGTTTAACTAACCTCTCCATAGTACAACTACAAAACTTGCTTTAAAATGTAATATAAATGTTGTAGATAAATGTTTTTTTTTTTTCCCATACAGGAGTGATTTTGTTTTTGCCACATATGATAGATGTTATTGGATGTAAATGTAATTATTATAAACGGAGAACACAATCACGATAATGCAAGAACTGTATTAAGTTTTCAAGTAATAATAATAATAATAATAATAATAATAATAATAATAATAATAATAATAATAATAATAATAATAATAATCTCTAATAATTAATGTATCAATCTTTGCGTCTGTAACAGTTGTGCAGCATGATTATTCGTTTTATTATATTTTCTGTGACGTTATCTCTGTACTAATATTGTTATTAATCTATTGCTATATCAGTAATATTTTGTAAAACGTTTCTACCTTGTCGCAGTATATAGGCGGAACACTATGTATGGACCTATCATATTATACAGGGACATAATTTTATTTTTACGTCAATTTTTATTGCACCTGCGTTTCTAAATGTGCTTGACTCCCATCCCTTTCACTAATGTCCTTGCTAACGTCAGTCACACAAACTTACGGCCGCTGTTGCTAGCAGTGAAATAAACAGTACAGAGTACAGTGTGTTTCAGAAATATGTTGCATTTTCTATAGAAGAAAAAGCTTATATTATTGAAGTTTATTTTCACACAGGTATGGTGTGTAGCATAACTAAATTTATCTGTGTGGACTGAGCACAAGTGAAGATTAGAGTTACCGAAAGTACAGGTACCCTATAATATGGTATGGTACTTAACGGTATTATTTAAACAAGAGTATTGTTTTACTATTTGTAGGTATGAAGGACGATGATGGAAACTGGAATTACAATATAACCGAATGTGAACAACAGTTTTTTTCACAATTTCCTGATTATATCATTACGGAATATTTTCGTAGAAATGTCATTAATCTGGTAGATAAATTTAGAGCAACAGAGTGTACAGAAAGGAAGAAAAGTGTAAGATGGCCAACAAAGGTGACAGAAGATGCTGTAGAAGATGCTAGAGAAAGGATGCAGCGAGGTCGTAATAAGTCGGTCAAGAAGTTAGCTGTAGAAATTGGGGTTTCTTACGGAAGTGCTCACAAAATTCTCAGGAATAAATTAGGTTAGTAATATGCTGAATAAAGTAGACATTACATAATGTATATAACCGCCTGAAGACTTGAGCTTGTGAAAAAAAAAATGTTATTATTCTACTGTTTTTTGATAAAATACTGTAAAGTAAAGACCAAACTGAAAATCGTAATACTATATTTCCCTGTAACATAAATGGATATACTATTTTTCTCTCCTCCTATAGCTAGTAAAATGATTTCTTTACATATTGCACTAGCAACTCCAAACTCCTGTTATGGAAGGGGGGGTAACAATGTTTCCGAATATAGCCAGGTTAATGTTAAAAATGTTAGTAAAAATAAAGTGATGTCCCTGTATATGTGGTAAATCAAATATTGAATAATTATTAATTAGCAATAACAACTGTATATCGAAGTTTTTCATACTATTTTATTTATAACTTCATGTTCCTTTTTTTGGTACGTTCCATTGACTGTTCCATTAAACTTTTGTTATAAACGCAGAAAATAAAGCCTTATTTTTACCGTGTGAGCAAAACATATGTGTATCTTATCTGTCGCTTTCCATACAAGTTAAGACATGTCGGTGAGATGACCTTGTACTGTGCTTCTGTTTATTACGAGCGTATCACGACCGATTGTATCTCACTCGAGGGTGCGACACTCGACCGAGTTCAAGCGAGCGATTTAACTCCAATGCAGCACTCTGATGCACATTAATACTAAATGATATGTCAATCTTCATTAAACTAGGGTACTCACTTAACTTTAAGCCTTGTCTCTCCGTTTTTAATAAATGGCGCTTGGCCCACTATGGTTCTGAACCCTTCATTTGTCTCTTATAACTGCAGCGTTTTATGCCGTAATCTTTAGGAACTTTAAATAAGCGATTTCAAGAAATATCTTATCATAATAGAGAAATAATACCAGGCATTCCAAAAGTAATAAAATAATTACTATTTCACACTAAAATTATTTAAGTTACTTTGATATGTATAATTAAAAAACTTGGAAAAACTGAAGTACATTTATAACTTAAATTATCCCATAGAAATACATTTGTAAATGTAGGTAACTGAGGACAATGGTTGTTATAAGAAAAAATATTCTGTTGTGGCTGAAGTGTGCCTCTCATTTAATCTTCTTTTTCTTTATTATATCCTCTTTCTTCTCCTTTCGTTGGTTACTTTTCTTCCATGGAGTTTCTTCTACACCTAAAGATGACTCCATAACTAATACAACAATTCACGTGCAAAAGTTTTTTTTCTCTGAGGCGGCTTTTGCCGCGTGCATAAGAAGCAGTACATTAATAGAATACATTATTAGAAAAACAAGTGCTTCAACTATTTTTAAAATTATAATCATGTAAATGCTTATTCTTCATTTATTTTTTGCTGTGACTTTAACAATGTTGTATTCTTAACTTAGTATGTTTATTTGTACTGTAGGCTACGCACCGTTTGTTTGTTTTTGTTTTTATTCTTATTCTTTTTAAACTTTATGTGTAATTACATTTAACAGTTTAATCACAGTTGTGATTATTATTATTATTATTATTATTATTATTATTATTATTATTATTACTACTACTATTATTATTTATTTATTTTTTCTCCTTCTGTCCACTTTTCATTCTTGACCACACCCGATCGCAAGCATCTTGCTTTTTCGAGTGTGACCCAGTTACATTGTATTTATACAATAAATTGTGATATGTAGGCTATTTGACTATGAGATTGGTAATCAATTTAGAATTTTGAAGAACATTCATATACGAGTATTACAATAGTTGTAAAATATTTGTTACTGTATGTAATTTTTGCTTGCAATAAAATCTTTTGTAATATGAACCCCCAACCCCCCCCCAAAAAAAAAACTACAGTTAAAAACTTTATGGATACATTTTTGAAGAAGATATGACTGGGATATTTGTCCTGGAAAATGTCCACTCGTATAACATAGGCTTATGCTGCTTTTTCCCTAACAATTAATTCAGTAGATGCCGCTACAATACGCTTACCACATGCTAAATATCTCAAATTTACATTTTTTGGACTATGGTTCTTTTTTTAAAAAAAAACCTTCAGTTGAAGAATGTGGGACTTGAACCCAGTATCTTCAGCGAATGAATTCGAAAGTATAGATGTTCGACTAACTGTGCGCCCAACCAAAATATTAAACACGAGATTTTCCAGTCAGAATATCTACAATTCAGTGTAGCCGTTACGCATCGATCCGAAAAGCGGCGTGCCGGATATAGACTGTAATTTCAAATATTTTATGTGCATAGGATATTAAAACTCTATGTTTACCTATCTGTCTGGCAGAGAATTACATATTTGAAAAGGGATGCCCGATGTAGGAGTACGCACTTGAGCACGTAGTTCTGTCGTGGAAAGAGTACACAGAACATAGAAGCTGGGCCTGACGAGAAATAATTAGAAGTGGAACTCGGAAGTTGGAAGATGTCGCTTAGGTGAAGCAACGGCTATGGGTCACGACAGCGTGCGAGTGTGCTTAATTTAGTTACTGAACTACATGTCGTAATGCGATTAACAGTCGAGATTGAAAGAAAAAGTCAGTAGGATTCGCTACGTCTTACAGTGGGAAAGGCGTAGTAGCATGCTGGAATAGTCCCGTCCGCTGCGTTTTCCACTCAGATCTTTCTTTTTATTTTGTGGTCTGGTACACTCTTAAGCTTTCTGTGCACTCAACTATTGCTTTATAGACTCCTGCGTTTGGTTACTTTGAATACAAGTTAGGTGTACCTCGATCATACTAGCTTCACGCTGTGGTCTCTCCCCGCACACTCTGGTACTGTGTTTACATCTACAGGGACATCATTTTATTTTTACTTGCATTTTTATTGTACCTGCATTTCTGAATGTACGTCACTCTCACCCCTTCGCTAATGTCCTTGCTCCCGTCAGACACACAAACTTACGGCCGCTGTTGCATTCGAAGTCTTCAAGCAGTGAAGTAAACACTGCAGTGTATAGTGTGTTTCAGAAATATGGTTGCGTTTTCTATAGAAGAAAGAACCTATATTAATAATATCGTACTAAACAATTATATTCAAGAAACGATAAATTCAATTTCAGAGAATATGCTTCAAAATGTTTTTAATAATATGCGTAAAGAATTGAAGCCTGCATTGTAATGAACGGCAACCATTTTCAGCAACTTGTTTAAAAATTCAGATTAGCTTATTTTTAATTGAGGTGGCTAGAAGCAAAGGAATGCTAGGGACATTTGTATTTTTTTTTAGTTGATTATTTAACGACGCTGTATCAATTACTAGGTTATTTAGCGTCGATGAATTGGTGGTAGCGAAATGGTATTTGGCGAAATGAGGCTGAGGATTCGCCATAGATTACCTGGCATTCGCCTTACGGTTGGGGAAAGCCTGGGAAAAAACCAAACCAGGTAATCAGCCCAAGCGGGGATCGAACCCGCGCCCGAGCGTAACTTCAGACCGGCAGGCAAGCGCCTTAACCGACTGAGCCACGCCGGTGGCTCGTGACATTTGTAATAACATGAGTTAAGTGCATCCAGTGTAAGCTAAAGTTTCTAAAATTTTAGTGGCAAAGGGATATTTTAATCGCATCACACATTAAAATTTAAATAAAAATTTCACCGGTTTTATGAAAGCTTAAATATGTAAACCCCATTTTCTCAAAAGTAACAAGTGCACTTACAGCCCTTTACTTATGAGCCCCTCAATTTAAATGCACTCTCTATATTGTTTGTTAACATCAATAATTAATATGCTAAATAAAGTAGACATTACATAACGAACATAGCCGCCTAAAAAGTTGAGTTTTTGAGAAAAAAAAAATGTTACTACTCTACTGTATTTTGATAAATTCCGTAAAAGTGATGATCAAACTGAAAATCGTAATATCGTATTTCCCTACAACATAAATGGATACACTACTTTTCTCTCTTCCTATACCTAGTAAAATGATTTGTTTACATATTGCACTAGTAACATCAAACTCCTGTAATGGAAGGGGGCAACAGTGTTTCCGAGTATAGCCAGATTAATGTTAAAAATGTTGGTAAAAATAAAGTGATGTCCCTGTAGATAGACCTGTTTTGCAGTAAAATGTTCCTGAGGCCAGGATCGCTCGTGCCGGGTCTGGTTTCTGCATTTCGTGTGTCTTCACGGGCTTTTCAGGTTGCGCTTAAAAAGCTGTAGCTGAGGCACAATTCGTCTGGCCTCGTGGCCTGCTCAGGTTTCACTCCTCCATCCATGGGCCGGTCTCAAATGTATAATGGGGTGGGAATAGCAATGGTGACTTGTCTTCCTAAATAGGCCATAAATAACGAAAATTCCAGCTCCCCTTATGTCTTAGTTTATGACTTAAGCGAGGGTGTTGTACTATTGTGCTTCGTAGTACAGTAGTGAATCTGGGCCAATGTTGTTATGTATTTCGGGAAAATATAAACAGAAACACATGCGAGAAATAATGCTGGTGTGGTTAATTCACTGTTAGAGTGTCCTTTTTCGAGAACAAATAATATTGAAAGAAAGGAAGTTTTAAATAAAGAGAGAGCCTACCGAGATACCTACGACATCGCTGACAATTTTTCTGATAGAAAATCTTAAAACGCGAGTTTCTATTGCATCCTAGTATGGGCAACATAAATGGTTAAGTGGTAATGTGATGCAAAATAAACTTCTCTGTTGGCCTTGTTTGTTGCTGTCAAAAGAAAAACAATAAAAAGAAAAGAAAGGAAGGGAAATTTCAACATCTAATAGGCCTATGGGTTGCTTTATCACACTGAAACAATCACTGACACTCGCAGCATAACAGTTATTTGGTGAGAGAAATTATTATTTTTTTTAATTATCGGAGGCACATAAACTAATTGCATCTGGCCTCACCGAGGATTTCGATCACAAGCCGCTACTGCTCTTCACCTGCCGATACACTCAACTATTGCTTTATCATTAGAGTCCTGCGTTTGGTTACTTTGAATACAAGTTAAGTGTACCGCGATCATATTAGCTTCACGCTGCGATCTCTCTCTTCACGCTCCGATACTGTATGTTTACAACTTGTACCTGTGTGTAGAAATCGGTTCACAACAGGAATAGTACTCATGTACAGGGGATATCATTTTATTTTTATTTCAATTTTATTGTACCTGAGTTTTCAAATGTACTTCACTCCCACCCTCTCTACTAGTAAACTTCCAACCTCCCTCCACACAGAACCAAGGCCGCGTATGCAGTCAAAGTAAACAGAAGACTACTGAGTTAGTGAGTACAGTACGTTCCAGAAATACGTTCGCATTTTCCAGTGACGAAAGAGTTTTCAATATTGAATCATATTTTCGCACAGGTGCTGTCGTCCATTTGCCTGCGTCGCATCCCGGTTTCTCCCACCCGCTCCTGCTCGCCCCCCCTGTAAAGGCTAGTGACTGGGCTATCTTAGCTCTTTTCTGAAAACATTAATTTCTGTTAGGAATATATTGGACGTCTACGTAATATTATACAACTGCTTAAAATAACTTCAATAAAGGGACCTCGTTAAGTAATTAACTTTTCCCTCTTTCTACGACGAAACCACTTGGACGGACAGTAGATAGCATGTGTGAGTAATTTTATCTTTTCGGATCGGGCAGAATTGAAGATTGAATTTACAGTACGTAAGATACTCTTTTATAGAGTAGGTACACAATTATTTCAACACGAAGGACGGAACTGGTAATTGGAATTAGGTACAATAGTATATAGTGCGAAAATATGCACAAAAGAACTGAAGCCGGCGTCGAAATGAACGGCCACCATTTCAAAAAATGTGTTTAAATATCCGTATTATGATTATTTTTGAATTCAGTGATTTCGGCCAATATTGTACATCAGCGGTGGCGAAAATGTAATCGTACGCCGAGCCACTGTGTAACCTGCAACGTGCATAGCACCTATGGAGGGAGGCGGACACCCGAAGGGGAAGTGAGTCAACTGTCTGACTTATTAACGGATTTTCATTTTCCTTTCCTCAAACACTTATATATAATTTTATACAGTACAAGGCTACAAACTAATGTTTAATAAGTGTAACGAAGAAAGAAATTATCACAACCAAAAGTTAACTGCCTTCAGAATGTCTCTGCGACAAAGTTTCAAAATCAGGAATTATGTCACTTACTGCCAGTCGTAGTTGGTCACGAAGGTATTTGTCTGTCAGTCGTGATCTAAATTTGGTTTTTACTATTTTAATTGTTGAAAATAATTTTTCAAATACGTAAGTTGTAGCGAACATGGCTTCAACAAAGCAAGAGAAAAACGAAGCTTCGGATATTTATTTTTTGGCAAAGATTTGAAAGTTCAACATATTTTGTCAAGTCCTTACCTCTAGATTTAATTTGACATCACATAGTAAATCAGTGAGTTTAAATTGAAGAGCTAACCACATTATTCGTACATCTGCTGAAAAAGGTTCGACGTACAGAGATGATGATGGTGATGATGATGATGATGATGATGATGATAACAATAACACTTAACCTTTTAATGTTTAATCAGTAACATGTAGTATAATGCCGTTTTATGTTACATAACCGCTTTCCTCGTAATACTTGTGAACAAATCATACATTTAATATTCTCATCATATTGACAGCAAAAAAATGCGTCCTCCCATCCTACTTGGAACTTTGGTACATGGTTTCGAGAGAGACATATGCCACTCGCAGGTCAGAGACAAATACAAATGGAACGGAGTTTGACTCCAGTGAGTGGGAGGCTGGGGGTTGGCGGAAGTTAGAAGCAAGCGAAATGCATAGCTATCACTGCGAGCCACAATGTCTCGCGAGTCACGTTCTCGTAACTGCTGTTGTACGTAATATTATACAACTGTTTAAAATAACTTAAATAAAAGGACCTCGTTAAGTAATGAACTGTCTTGTGTCTTCCCCCCTTACGTTTCTAGGTAACGGTATAATGTTGTTAGATCTTTTAAAAATACAGTTTCAGATTCAGTGGTGCTCTCCCTTTCTTGCAAACTACGGGTTTGCTGCTGAGGTTATAGTAACAAGCTATACCACTTCCAGTGCAACTCGAATGTAGTCGAGATTTCCCGAGCCCTGCTGTAATTTTAATCACACCATAATTACGTTCTTCGTGAGTCGGAATTAAGATTTATATGAACGTTCGCTAGACTGCTCGGTTTTACAACTTCGTTAAGGCTTTGGTCTACGTCCTGAGGTCGACTATCTGAAGCCAACAATAGACGAACACACAATGGGGGCCGGATGACATGCAAGCAGTAATGCACCCGCTTTCCACTTCGCTAGTAAACGACATCATATTGACAAGGAACGAACATTCATGTTCTAGACAGAATTCGAACCCAAGGCTGCTGCATTTATGTAATATTAAAGCTGCACCTTAGTCGTTGTCTATACTGTAAACGGCAGTCAGAATTATGTCACTTAGGCCCGATTGTACAGGGACATCATTCTATTTTTACTTCAATTTTTAGTTTACCTGAGTTTTTGAATGTACTTCACTCCCACCCCCTCTACTAATGAAGTTCAACCGTCCTCCACACAGAATCAAGACCACATATAGTAAACAGCACTGAGTTAGCGAGTATAGTATGTTCCAGAAATATGTTCGCGTTTTCCAGTGACGAAAGAGCTTTCAATATTGAATCATATTTTCGCACAGGTACTGTCCGTTTACCTACGTCGCATCCTGATTTCCCCCACCTGCTTCTGCTTCCCCCTCTGTATAAGCTGGGCTGTCTTAGCTCTTTTCTGAAAACATTAATTTCTGTTAGGAACTGGAAGTTTACATAATATTATACAGCTGTTTAAAGTAACAAATAAAAGGGTGTCGTTAAGTAATTAACTGTCACGTGATTTCCCCCCTTTCTATGATCTTGAGGCATAACCACTTGGACGGACAGTAGATAGTATGTCTGAGTAATTTTATCTGTGAGGGTCGGGCAGAAGTGAAGATTGAATTTACAGTACGTAAGGTACTCTTTTATAGAGTAGATACAGAATTATTTCAACATGAGTTACGAGCACGAAGGACGAAACTGGCAATTGGAATTAGATGCAATAGTCTATAGTGCGATAATATGAACAAAAGAACTGAAGCCTGTATCGAAATGAACGGCCACCATTTTAAAAAATGTGTTTAAATATTCATATTATGTTTATTTTTTAATTTAACTTCTTTCTCTATATTGTACACTAATGTGCTGTAGACAGTATAATATACACTGCATAATGAATACGTTCGCATGGATAACTCAGTTCGTGAGTAAAAACACTTATTCTAAATACAGTACTGTATTTTGATTAAACAATAACCTAATGAAAATTATCGAATTCAAAATCGCGATTATTCCTAGTTTACGTAAATGGATGGACTACTTTTCTTCCCTCCTATACCTAGTAGAGTGATTTGTTTGTGTTCTACGCCAGTATCATCCAACTTCAGTCATGGCAGGGGATAGCAAACTGTGTTTCCGGTTCTCAACCGTTAATCCAAAGGAATAGCAAGGTTAATATTAAAAATGTTGGTAAAATAAAATGATGTCCCTGTATAAACCATTTAATCTTAGATCAGAGGTTAAATTGATCCTTGTTCTAGCTGAACTTGGAATTTTGTGTTGTATAAAGTCTAATCTGAGATTAATTTGCCTCAAACTAAAGTCAACTTTGACTGAAGAAATTTCTCCTATTAAGTTAGATGATCCAAGTTCAGTTATTTCTTTTCTGTTTGAAATATACGAGTGACAGATTGTGCAAATAAAATATCAATTATTATTATTAATATTAATAGGTATTATAGATACATTTATATATATATTTTTTTCAATTTCTTGCCTTAATATACAAACAATCTTATATTTTATAAGGCTCTATCGTGTTCAGCAGTATCAAATAACATAACATATAATTATATTATGCTTATAACAGCCATTAATTATTAATTGATATGATAGGTGCATTCATAAATTTTCAGTTAACTGTATTACTGAACGAAAATTGTCGTTTTATAAAGCTTTATTATGTTTAGCAGTATCAAACACCATAACATGATAACAATTTGGGGAACAGTCAACCTTTTTCTTATTGTCCGCCATTATTTACATTGCACAAAACAAACCAGTGTCTCCAACAGAGTGTACGCCAGGAAGTAGTTGTAAAGTCGCTAGATTTCTCATTATCAACAAAGAAAGATTAAATTTCGTCACTATGGGGTGCTAAAAAGGACGCTAAATCCCTATTTAAGCAATATAAAAGTTAAAAGAAATTATTGTTGAAAAAGAGTTAAAATCGGTGGATTGGCAACACTGAACAAACCTGTACAACATGGTCCGCGCACCACATATTTCGCCTGTTTATGCGATGTTGCCAAATCCTTTTCACGTGAACTTAGATTGCGTTTGAACCAAGGTAATTTGATCGCAGAAAAGTTTTATACAATAGAAGAAGTGTCTGAACTCGGTTCACTTTTCGATCTTCGATCAAAGTTGAACTTTAGTCAGGGAGTTTTATGCAATTGGGCCTTAGAAATTTTAATAAGTGGAATGGATTACTACATTTTACATGCTAATACATTATTTTATATGTTGCCCCTCCTAAAACTACTCTGTTAGCAGTATTTGGAACTTGTGTGTGGTCAAATTGTGATTTATAAATCAAATGAGTGAATTGGTACACGGACAATGCATGTATGATTGCCAATAAATAGAGAGAATTGATTATAAATATAAACGAATAAAATTATAAATCAAGTCATATTGTATAAGGACTGAATCGAATGAAATTGCACAAAATTGAATGGGTGAACGTTCAGTGAAACCTGCAGTATGGAAATCAATCGCAATGAAAACAGAAATAAAGGAGTAATTTTTAAATACCACACTGACGTGAAGCTAGGGTTTATATGATAAAATTGAGCGGATCATTTCCGATATATATATACAGAATGTTAAGAAACACCAGGTATTTTGAGAGGTGATAATATTCATCAAAACAAGAAATAAAAATGTAATAAACATGGGTTCTAAAATTAATATTTTCCGATATATGACTACTTCTTGATCAACATAATAGGAAAAGTTCAATGTGATTGCCATTAAAAAAAAAAGCAATCAGCATTCTATGAGATGGTATCATCAGTAAAAAAAATAGTATAATGTACTTAAATCGTAAAATTGATATTCTCCGATGTAAGTACATGATCATCAACATCAATGTTATTTATTTTTCATTCATTTTAACTCATTTTTCTTCGCTACGTCTTTAGAAATCACACCTTGTTAGCCTTTTGTTTATTAAATTTCCGATATAATATTGTAGTACACCTAATAGGAAACAAGCAAAGAACTCATATTACTTACATTACTTTTAAGGAACCCGCAGGTTCATTGTCGCCCTCACATAAGCCCGCCATCGGTCCCTATCCTGTGCAAGATAAATCCAGTCTCTATCATCATATACCACCTCCCTTAAATACATTTTAATATTATCCTCCCATCTACGTCTCAGCGTCCACAAAGCTCTTTTCCCTCCGGCCTCCCAACTAACACTTTATATCCATTTATGGATTCGCCCATCCGTGCTACATGCCCTGCCCATCTCAAACGTCTGGATTTAATGTTCCTAATTATGTCAGGTGAAGAATATAATGCGTGCAGTTCTGCGTTGTGTAACTTTCTTCATTCCCCTGTAACTTCATCCCTCTTAACCCCAAATATTTTCCTAAGAACCTTATTGGTATACACCCTTCATCTCTGTTCTTCTCTAAAGTTGAGAGTCGAAAGATGACATCCATAGAGAACAACCGGTAATATAAGTGTTTTATAAATTCTAAGTTTCAGATTTTTTGACAGCAGACTGAATGACAAAAGCTTCTCAACCGAATAATAACAGGCATTTCTCATATTTATTTTTCGTTTAATTTCTTCCGGAGTGTCATTTATATTTGTTATTGTTGCTCCAAGATATTTGAATTTTCCACCTCTTCAAAGGATAAATTTTCAAAAAGAACTCACATTATAAGATATACATATGCTTTTTGTAAAATATCATTTTCAAATCCCTTGTTTCGTACAAAATTTAATTTTAGGATCCACGGTTATTATAAATATTTTCTTGCTTAGATGAATACTTCCACGTAAAAAATTAATGTTTTTGGTTTTTGTGGAAATCACATAGAGCATCTCTTATGTCGTTATTAAAGTACTCATATTTCGGGAAATATTAATATTAGGACCAATGTTTATCTTATTAAACTTTATCTTCTTTTGATGACCACTACACTTGTTAGAATATTGAATGCTCCCTTTTTTAGTGATTGTCTCCTAAGTTGTTGATAAACAAGTATTTATATCCAGGAAGATATTAATTTCAGGGTCCATGTTCATTAGATTTTTTTCTTGTTTTGATGAATAGTACCACATATCAAAATATTGAATGCATTTCTTTGACACTCTCTATATACAGGGTGGAAATTAAATAGTCTTGCAGATTTACACAGCGAATAGCTCATGTTGTATGTAACAAAAAACTATAATATCATATTGATGGAAAGTTCATAGTTTTCACAAAAATGTTTCTTTTCCTAAATGTTTAACAACCTGTTTTTCGGTAACTATTGCGAGTAGGATCGTGATTATTTTTACATCAATAGGAAATTTAATAAACAATAATTTATCCCTCTGGCGTATTTCAATAGCTTGGACGGTTTTCGTGCAAATGTAATTTAAAAAAAACCCTCTAATTTCGAGCCACTGCACGTTGCGAGCAAGTGACAACGTTGAGGCAGAGAGAAGCTCACTTACCGAGTTACACTGAGTTCGTTGACCTTTTACATCTGTATCACGAGTAGTGTCTGTTAGTGGCGATGTTTCCGGACTGGTGAAACTTAAAACTCAATTTTCTAATTAACCGTGCATTTAACCACAAAACGAAATATACGTTTTCTTTTCATATAAGTGTATCCCATCGTCCCTTTCAATCTGCAGGATTATTTAACTTCCATCCTGTATATACAGGATGTTTCCGGGCTGGTGTTACTATCAGGGATGATGGGGAAGGGCACATGTATCAATTTGAGATAAGGAACCCTGGTTCGAAAATAACTGAGTCGAAAGTTATAAGCAAAAATAGTTCTGTGGAAATTAAATAATTTTATTCCTCTGTACGTCTTATTCGTTTGTATTTGTCTGTACATCTTGCACATACTGTATTCATCTGACGTTGTCTACCTACAGTGTTCCGTTCTTGAGAGATTTACTTCCCTAGTTTTTGGAATATATCCCACTGGATGTTCGTCAACATATGTGGTTCCAACAAGATGCAGCCCCATCCCACTTTGCACATACTGTTCGTGACCACCTGTGTACGACGTTCCCTGAAAGGTGGATAGGGAGAGGAGGTCCTGTTTCGTGGCCAGCTCGTTCACCTGATCTGACCGCACTTGATTTTTTCTTGTGGGGTTATGTGAAAAGTCTTGTGTATGAGACACCAGTCGACACGGAAGAGGATCTCCTAGCACGAATTCTCGCTGCCTGTGACAAAGATCGAACAAATCCGGGGTTGTTCCAGAGGATACGTCAGAACCTTGTGCGTCGATGCCATGCCTGCATCGAAGCTGGGGAACGTAACTTTGAACACCTGTTGTGAATACAGCACAGATATGTGTACGATGTACAGATAAATACACATAAATAAGGTGTACAGAGGAACAAAATTATTTAATTTCTACACAACTATTTTTGCTTATAACTTTCGACTTTTCCGGACCAGGGTTCCTTATCTCAAATTGATTCCCCACCATCCCTGAAAGTTAGTAACACTAAAGCATAGCATTAATTTTGGCCCTCGGTTGTACAATGCTTTAACTAAATTACACCCAGAACTTCTAACATGTAACCCACTAACATATAACAAGAAAATTAGAAACGTGTTAATATCTTCAATTTGATTAAATAAATTTGTAGCCTATGTGTATGAATTAATCAACCTATATTATATTTGTATTCTATAATTTTGAAAAAAAAAAATATATATATATATATATATATATATATATATATAGTCCTACTTTTCACGTGCGATATTATTCTTCTCTAGTGTTAATATTATATTATATAATTCCATTGCCGCTGTAATTTAAATTGTGATTTAAATTTTAGTTCCTATTTTATTTTACTTATTTATTTTTATTATTTATTTTCTATATTTCTCTTATATTAATATTGTATTATATAATTTATGTAACTGTAATTTTAATTATATTTCCTAATTTATTTTATTTTATATTCTCTTATAGGCCTATTAATATTATATCTGAACTGCGACCGAACACGAGCGCTGCTCATTCGGTTTCAAATTTTGTTAATACTACTGTATCTCCTTTTTTATATTGTTTGTATTATTTTATTTCTATTTCTATTGCTTGTTTGTAATTATATTCTTTATTCTGTATATTTAAATTTAAATAAAATAATAAATAAAATAAAATAATAAATAATAATAACTAGCCCGGAAACACCCTGTATAATTACATGGTTATCTTATTCCTGGATGGGAATAGAAATTAGGAACTCTTTGTGGAGCAACAAAAATATTAACACTGCAAGATTTCAGTGTGTTTTCTTTGAAAAAAAGAATGACATAAAATGATATGAAAATGAAATACATTAATGAATACAAAATATAAGAAGAAATATACTATGGATAACGTTTGACTATGTTACAATGATCATATGCATGGTGCATTTTATATTCAACGTAAGACTTTGAATTGTATAGGCTTTCTATAACGGAGGTCACACCCTCTTTTCGTTCTCGGGTCTAGAAAAAATCCACATTAGGCCTATGCTCGATATGGGAATATAGTTTTACAGAAGAATATTATAGTGATATATTTTCTTGACCCATTTAACCCAAAAGCTTGAGTTTCTCCTCATTTGTAAGACTGAGCGTGTGTATGAGATACTGCGTACCCCTGCGATGTACTCTACCTGTTCTCGTCGTATCTGCATAATCCCACCTCCGGGACAGAGCCCCTTCAAAATGGCTCCGTATTAATCTCTCGACTACAGAGCATTGTTCTCCCTCTAGCTGCAAGCCACCGCCGCAAACTGGCCACTCTGTTGTATTGTAACAGTCCAACTCCTTTATTTCAGCGTAATTATCATGAAATGTAGTATAACTGGGAAAGCAGAGAATGCCGAACTTATCCGAGCTTCTCTTTGTCAGAATAATAATAATAATAATAATAATAATAATAATAATAATAATAATAATAATAATAATAATAATAATAATCTACATTAATAATAAATCTGTAGCCGAAATTTGTCTGGTAATTTTCGATTTTCCAAAAATAATTGGTCCTAACATATATAATTAACTACCCTGAAACCGAAAATCGCTTTTTTGAAATTTTTGTTTGTATGTCTGCCTGTCTGTCTGTCTGGGTGTTTGTTACCTTTTCACGCGATAATGGCTGAACGGATTTAGATGAAAATTGGAATATAAATTAAGTTCGATGTAACTTAGATTTTAGGCTATATGGCATTCAAAATACGTTATTTAAAAGGGGGTTATAAGGGGGCCTGAATTAAATAAATCGAAATATCTCGCTTATTATTGATTTTTGTGAAAAATGTTACATAACAAACATTTCTTGAAAAATCATTTCCGATAAGTTTTATTCTTTGAAAAATTTTGATAGAACTGATATTTAATGAGATAAATGAGTTTTAAAATTAAAATAACTGCCATTTAAGACGGTGTAATGAAATAAAAAACAAATGACTTTGTCTATAAGGGGCCTTGGATAACAACAATCGAAAGCTATGGAACATAGCCTACAGAGAATGTTTCTGTGTTTGTATGAAGTAATATCGGAAGCTAAATTAACCGATTTGTATAATTAATTATTATTTCACCATTGGAAAGTGTAGTTTCTCTAGATGGACATAATGCTATAATGTTATTATAGTAACTTCTGAGTGAATTGAGGACAAGTAAGATTAAAATAGCTTCTTATGCACAGAAAACTAGATAGGCTATTCTGTATATTCGTTTCCTGTATTTCTTAAAATAATGTTTATCTCAGAGAATTAACGAACAACGAGAGTGTATTGATTTAGTATGCGGTAATAATATGTTAGCTTAGCATTCCATTATTTAATAATGCAAATTTTAACTATGCTCAGTTGAATCGTGTTAAAATACATAAAATAAATAGCCTATGCATTAAATGCAGTGTAAAAAAATTGGGTAATGAGCTAAGCAGATTATGTTGCGCTGTTGTAAAAGTTGTTCCTCCTGAGATTCAAGAGCCCCTATAACAAATTAAAAACATACTTATCGGAGTACATCCGTTATCAACACCTTTTTTATATAACATATAATATAATATAATATAATATAATATAATATAATATAATATAATATAATATAATATAATATAATATAATATAATATAATATAATATAATATAATATAATATAATATAATATAATATAATATAACATAATATAATATAATATATTTGAAGGGTTCAGAACCATAGTGGGCCAAGCGCCATTTACTGAATACGTAGAAAACAAGAGTTAAAATTAAGTTATTACCATAATTCAATGGAAACATATAGCAAGTGAAATAAAGTATACACATTAAATCGAAATGATGTTAATGTTCGTTAAACTATGGTTGCATGTAATAAAAATTAAGAAACATATTAAAGGAATTGTCATTGCACCAAATAAATGATCGCATTTTAATAATTTAAATACAGTTTAAATTAAATAACAATAAACGATTTATCCTTCTATCAAGCACGAATGTTCCCTGGATCAAATGTCATATTTTAATTAATTAATTACTTTATATTTATTTATAACGGGTGCAGCGGAGCGCACGGGTACTGCTAGTAATGATGATAATGATAATAATAATAATAATAATAATAATAAAAATAATAATAATAATAATAATAATAATAATAAAGATAATACCTCCCAACGGAGGCAGACTCTTAAGCATCAGTATATTGATATGTACGGTTTACAAATATAAATACAGAGTAAAATAAGAAGAAGAAAAAAAGATATTTATCTAACTAAAATATATAAATTAAAATATATATTAAGAGGTCCACACCTGTGGAGTAACGGTCAGCGCGTCTGGCCGCGAAACCAGGTCGCCCGGGTTGGAATCCCGATCGGGACAAGTTACCTGGTTGAGGTTTTTTCCGAGGTTTTCCCTCAAATACGGGAAATGCTGGGTAACTTTCGGTGTTGGACCCCGGACTCATTTCACTGGCATTATCACCTTCATATCATTCAGACGCTAAATAACCTGAGATGTTGATACAGCGTCGTAAAATAACCCAATAAAATAAAATAGAATATATTAAGAGTGCAAATGATTTTATAAAATTTGACATGATTTTTTCAAAACTATTGTGACTATAAAAGATATACAGTAGGTAAACCAAGTTGTTTCCGAAACATATTAAAGAATTTTGGAATAACACCCGAAGCTCCGATAAAAAAAAAGACCCATCACGTTTATGTGTTTAAGACGGTGTTTTTCTTTAAAGTACGCGTTAGTTGGTTCATAAATTAAAATTACTGAAAATTAAAATAATGATTATACTTCACTCTAAGGCAGTGGTGCAAAACTGTGCTACAATTGTGGCACACATCACAAGCCGGACTCATCCCTTCTTTTCCTTCCATTCCACACGTCGTTGGATATGGTAGGAGGAGAGGAAATATGTATTCAGTGTGCTTGCGGACGTCACAGATACATAATTCTCTTGTGGACTGGGAACAAACTCTTTCCCCATGCTTCCACCCTTCTCCTCCCCAGTTCTGCATCCCAGCTCTAAGGTCTCATTTCACGTCTCAGGCACGATTATTTTATTACGGCCTGTAAAATTCTTTGTTAAATAATAACAAGTCTAGTGCTAGAGAAATCAAGATTTCAAGATAAATTAAGAATGGATATGTAAGGCCTATTGTTTAGTCGTAAAAATGTAGTTAAAACTTCAATATTTCTGAAAACATCATAGTTTTAATTCACAGCTCAAACAAATGCAACATCTTTTAAATTAATATGTGATTTATAGCGGTGGCTCAGAAGGAATGTAAAATACTTGAGGATAATGTAGTTTGGGTCAACCCAAATCTTTTTTAAATGACGTGCAGAGTTTCGGAATTCAACCAAATAAATTTATATATTATTACGATGTACCGAAGTACATATGATATTTCCGTGCAGAAATTCTGCTTCATCATATTGTGAAAGATGAATGGAACAGAGAGGATTCAATCCGACATCGGCATGGGAATCCGGTGTGGCTTAGTGGATAGAGCGTCAGCACGTAGAGCTGAAAACTCACATTGATGTAATAGGTCTGATGGTGGGAGCACGAGGTACCATACCCTCCTTCTTTGCCAACAAATGTCAAAACCTGGGGCTAACACACAGCATTGTGAAGGAAATAGCCATTAGTGCCCTCAAAGGATCGATTCAGATATTGAGAAATCATTTGTATGGGAGTGATAATGGAAATTTCAAGTTATCTTAACCGATGGCTGTTGATTGGTTTAGATATCAATGCCAATAAATCCGTACTGTTATTTTTCTCGCGGTATATGGCATTCAAATCATTCTAACCTATCTGATGATTTTTTCCCCTCTTTCTTAACTGTAAATGAGCACAAACGCTACTTAGGTGTAAATTTTTCTGAAATTGTGTATATACGATTCCCTAACCGTTTCAAATGTAAATCATTTTACCTTTTAGGTGTGTTTCCAAATTATATGTAATACGCTTTGTCAAATCTGGCAACCTTTTCATAAGGGAAGCTAAATTAAATTTAATTTAATATGCGAAAAATAATCACTTTGTGATTTAAGACGGCGCTTATTCCTTCGGATCCCGGCCACTTAGTCACTCGTAACGAGTGCACCTCTGCACATGTGTGGACATTGTGCCACTGTCATACATCTATGACGCAGTGCAGGAGGATAGGCCACTAGAGGGAACCCAATAGGTGGAACTTAAACTGAGAGGATTCACTCCGACCCCGGGATGGGAATCCGGTGTGGCTTAGTGGATAGAGCGTTAGCACGTAGAACTGAAAACCCGGGTTCAAATCCCGGTGCTGGAGAGAATTTTTCTCTGTTCCATTCATCTTTCATCATACGAATAAATGTATCTGATTATAGAATGGTTGGAGACAAACAATTTGATATATTAAAGAACCCAATGTCTGCGACGAAAATATCTGAGTTATCAGTTGTCAAAGTCGTGTACATTTGATATTCACACTCCAATTGTTGTTTAGTCAACTTTCCGAAGCAAGCTCTGAACCTCACAAATGATACCAAGAAGGCACCACTTATGAGGCAACTAGGCCAGGAGATAATGGGGTTGGATGGCCAGTTCCTTTCCTCCTCCATTGTCTATTTCGCCGACTAGCTACATTACAATAGTCGGACCTCAGATGCATACAAACAATTACGTATGTATGTATGTATGTATGTATGTATGTATGTATGTATGTATGTATGTATGTATGTATGTATGTATGTATGTATGTATGTATGTATGTATGTATGTATGTATGTATGTATGTATGTATGTATGTATGTATGTATGTATGTATGTATGTATGTATGTATGTATGTATGTATGTATGTATGTATGTATGTATGTATGTATGTATGTATGTATGTATGTATGTATGTATGTATGTATGTATGTATGTATGTATGTATGTATGTATGTATGTATGTATGTATGTATGTATGTATGTATGTATGTATGTATGTAGAGTCGTGAATAGTTTGAAGAATTTTGTTAATTTATGTTAATATTTTAGATTCTGAACAAGGCGAGGATATATCATACAATATAATATATAACGTATAAAATATGACATATGAGGGGGTCATAAGCAAAGGAGTATAAGTGCACTTAAGTTATTTGTGACAGAATGTGGTTGAAAGTACTTATGATTTCGTAAATTCCGTGAAAATTTTTATTTCAATTTTAGTGGGTGGTGAGGTTAAAAGATTTATCCCTTTGCCACTAAAATTTTAAATGTTTTAGCTTGCCCTGGATGCACTTAACGCATGTTCTTAAAAATGTCATTTGTATTCCTTTGCTTCTGATCCCCTCATATAACATGCAACATAACATATGCCATTATTATTATTTTTTTTTTATGTTATAAATATTATGTATGTATGTATGTATGTAGAGTCGTGTGATTAGTGTGAAGAATTTTGTTAATTTATATTAATATTTTAGATTCTGAACAAGGTGAGGATATAAGATACAATATAATATATAACGTATAAAATATGACATATAACATGCAACATAACATATGCCTTTATTATTATTATTATTATTATTATTATTATTATTATTATTATTATTATTATTATTATATGTTATGTATGTATGTACAGTATGTATGTAGTTACTAACGATTAAGACAAAATAAATTAATGAACTTCGGAAGAAGTAGGCCTACCTATACTTTATTGGTTGTAGAAAAATACTGTACTGATTCTGTTTCCATGAATGTGATAATGTAAAAATAATTGCAATTTCATAACGAAAGTTTAACTTGCTACAAAGGCATTTTATCTTTTCGTACTATCCTTTTCAGCTGTAATAACCCAAATAACTTATTACAATATTGGAAAGTGATAAGTTTGTGGTAGAAACCCAATTACTTCCTGAGGCGGGAGAAAGAGAGGAAGGGAGCAAGAGAGAGAGGAGAATAGAGTGCGAGGGAGTTGATTGCACAGAAATCTGCTGAGAATCGTGTTCAGGAGAGATATGTTTCAAAGTTCAATACACTGCTTCCCAGAACTACTGTGTTTGAAGCATTCCTCAAATCTATGTACAGTAGTGGCAAGAAAAACCGGACCGAACCTTATAGCTGATTTCATAGCCTTGTTCACTCCAGAGCACGGTAGACTGGTACCTAGACAGTGAATGCGGGATGACATATCGTTGAATGTAAGTGCACATTTACTATATGTTATATTTTTTTTTCATTCAGACCATTGACTCAATAGGTTTTAAAAGTAAAAACCAAAGAGTTGGAACTTAAACTGAGACGATTCTGTCCGACGCCGGGGTGGGTATCCGGTGTGGCTTAGTGGATAAAGCATCAGCACGTAATGCTGAAAACCCGGGTTCAAATCCCGGCGCCGGAGAGAATTTTTCTCCGTTCCATTACTCTTTCATCGTATAAATAGACGACGTCAACATGCTACTGTATCTCCGTTCAGTCAGAAGGAAAAGAAAAATAACGTACTGTAGTACTGTAGTACATACCTTGCAAGGTTCAGGCCTCATCATCATTGATGCAATTACCAGCGTTGCAGTAAACGACGATATATTCTCGTAAGTTGTCGAAGCTGAATCGTGTTCGCTTATCGCTTAAACAGTTTGTGTATCGAGAGAATTTCTGAAGAAAACCTCTAAAATGGGGATCACTCAATTTCTTTAGAGGAATACTTGCACTGAGCATCATGTTGCACGTGTCGTTTCGACCCGCACAACTAAATGATGATGATGATGATGATGATGATGATGATGATGATGATGATGATGATGAAGGTTCCTCAAATTTCATTTCAATGTATTTCCTGTGCGATGTACTGTTGCAATGTTTCTCTATAGCCTGATTTGTTCTGGTTTTTATTTCAATTTTACATACATTACACACGATATTGTCTTCGTTAATACATAAAATGTCACTCTCATACTTCTTAATTGCATTTCGTATCTCTGAGCGAATTTAACGTTTTGACTTCGATATTATGAATGGATCAGCACTACACTATTCAACGCGTACTAAATACTTGAGCAGGATAACACAACTGCACACATTGCGTTGCTATGTTGCTATGAACGAACAGGGGTTCCTTCGTTAAGTACGCTGTTGTACTCGCCAGCTACACAAAAGACGAACGACGCGGCATGTGCCATATACTCCGATACGAAACAACTTCACTTTTCCTTAAGTCATCCCGCATACACTGTCTGCTGAGAAGTAAGACTTTCGTGGTTCGAATACTGCCTGGGAAGGAAACCTTTTTTTTGTTTATTATTCAAATTTATTCGTAATGCTTTTCCATTGCTTGTAAAATTCATGTTCTGGGAATAATAAGTAATTAAGTAGTAAAATATCGCTGCGATCGAAAAGTATTGGGAATAAATTTGAATAAGGAACAAAAAAAAGTTTCCTTTCCAGGCAGAATTCGAACCACGAAAGTCTTAGTTACCAGTGTATCTTGCTCTGGAGTGAACAAGGCTCTGAAATCAGCTACAAGGGTTGGTCCGGGTTTTTCTTTTTTTGCCACTACTACACAGAAACGGAAATAAAATTTCAAGCGTCTTCCTCTATAAGTTTCACTTACAACATATTACGCATGTGCAGTAAACAAGAGCCCTTGTATATATGCTACTTGTGGACAGTCGTGCGAAATTATCTCAAACTTTAAATATTTATTTAATGTAAATTTGTGCTATCATAGAAAAAAAAAACATTATACTCTATGACACACAGTCATACCAAAAAAGAGAACCTTTACAAACTTGTTTCATAAATAACTTTTTTCATATTTACTTTTATTAAGTAAGGTAAAAGCATGATTACATATTTCTGAAGGCAAATTAAATATTTCCAAAAATTAACAAACAAAAAATTAAGACGAGAATAAATTTGAGATAGTAAAAGTTATTCTTAACATCGTATTAGTTCTAGAAGGCGGAAAAATATGCGTTACCACGCGATACAGGTTAGTTTGGTCTCGAGTATGAATGACGTCACAGGTACAAGCGCAATAACGTACATCTACTACGAGAGGGCGGCAGTACAATTAGGAACCAACAAATGACCTTCAGTGTCAACTTCTAGTCGTTTGGGAAAGAAAGTCGTGTGTTTACAACATTGTGCAGGTGGTAGAATTGTGTAAAAGTGATTTAAAATACCTGAGTCGAAGGATTTGGAATTAAACAGTCT
Source organism: Periplaneta americana (assembly GCF_040183065.1). Lineage (NCBI taxonomy): Eukaryota > Metazoa > Arthropoda > Insecta > Blattodea > Blattidae > Periplaneta > Periplaneta americana. Next base: position 172,515,574 of record NC_091121.1, on the reverse strand, counting down.
AAGAAATAAATACGGAAGAGAGATTTTGATTCCGCAAGAGGAAAATATTTTCTGTGTCGTGCGCAAATGTGAAATTAAAATACGTGGGAAATATTACGTAGAGCGGCATTGTAACAGCAAGAAACATACCGAAAACGTACAAAGGTCTTCGACATCACATAATAAAAAACATACATGATCTGAATTTACTGTAATGTGGATTCATGTAATATGATTTCTGCAAATATTAGTTAAAGAAACTTGATAATCCACATTTTAGAGGTGAAAAGGTGAAAGAAAAATTCCACAAATTGTGCAAAATATATATATATATATATATATATATATATATATATATATATATATATATATATATATATGCCGGTTATTCAGATACTGTACGTACAACATTTTGAGTGGAGGGAAAAACGACATTTCATTTCATTTTTTTCATTTGCACTTCTAACATCTAACGGAAAGAAGCTTTTCGATGTTGAAAAACTGTTTAAGTGAGAGACATCGAACTTTCTCTTTTGATAATTTACGGATGTGTATTGTGGTTCAGTGTAATGCATCCTTTAATCATGCAGGTGGTGGCAGTTTTAACATTTGAGGTAAGTTTTAAAATCATCATAACTACAGAGACATCACTTTATTTTTACTTCAATTTTTATTGTACCTGAATTTTATAATGTACTTCACTCCCACCCCCTCTACTAGTAAACTTACAACCGTTCTCCACACAGAACCAAAACCGCGTATGCAGTATTGAATTAGTGAGTATAGTACATTCCAGAAATATGTTCGCGTTTTCCAGTGACGAAAGAGCTTTCAATATTGAATCATATTTTCGGAAAGGAACTGTCGTCCGTTTGCCTACGTCGCATCCCGGTTTCCCCCATCTGCTTCTGTTCGCCCCTCTGTAAAGTTTAGTAGCTGGACTGTCTTCGCTTTTTTCTGAGAACATTAATTTCTGTTAGGAATTGGACGTCTACGTAATATTATACAACTGTTTAATATAACTTAAATAAAAGGGCCTCGTTAAGTAATTAACTGTCACGTGATTTCCCCCTCCCTTTCTACGATCGTGCGACAAAACCACTTGGACGGACAGTAGATAGTATGTCTGAGGAATTTTATCTTTTCGGATCGGGCAGAAGTGAAGATTGAATTTACAGTACGTAAGGTACTCTTTTATAGAGTAGGTACAGAATTATTTCAACATGAGTTACTAGTACGAAGAACGAAACTGGTAATTGGGATAAGGTACAATAGTCTATAGTGCAATAATATGCAAAAAAGAACTGAAACCTGTATCGAAATGAACGTCCACCATTTTAAAAAATGTGTTTAAGTATACATATTATGATTATTTTTCAATTTAATTTCAGTCTCTATATTGTACGCTAATGTGTTGTAGACAGTATAATATACACTTCATAATGAATACGTCCACATGGACAGCTCAGTTCGTGAGTAAAAACACTCATTGTTAATAATGTACTGTATTTTGATTAAACAAAAACCTAATGAAAATGATCAAACTCAAAAGCGCAATATTTCCTAGTTTACGTAAGTGGATGAACTACTTTTCTTCCCTCCTATGCCTAGTAAAGTGATTTGTTTGTATATTACGCCAGTATCATTGAACTCCAGTCGTGGAAGGGGGTAGCAAACGGCGTTGATCCAGAGGTATAGGCAAGTTAATAATAAAAATGTTAGTAAAAATAAAATGATGTCCCTGTATATTACAACTTCATTCCAGTAGGCTATTTATAGATCGATTGAACGGAGTGATGATGTTCTCATTTCCAGACTGTACTCTCTTACCGTTGTTTACGTGAGTGAATGACAACAGTATAGTTCGTTGACACTGAACTTAAGGCATAACGCACATTTTTCCGCGCTTTAATTATTTCGAACATTAATTGTATTCTGTCTTTATTGCTGAGTTAAAATTGTATTGCTTCCTCTTAAATTGAATGCAGAAGAATAATAAAATGTTTTCTTAGCAGTCACATGTTAAACTAGACGTACAGTGCGAGGATGCCGATATAAATCGCTACCCGCATAACATTCCTTCGAAGTGGTGCTTCGGTCAGGTTGCTATTGTAATGTAACGACTGCCCCGTACAATTGCTCTTCTGTTCCGCCGCTAAATGGCGTTCTTAGCAATTCAAAGGCATTGGAAGAGTTTCGTCGGCGGGAGTTATCTTGACAGCACAAGTGTAGTTTCTCTGCAATAAATCAGAAGCGTTCAATGGTTTTGTTGTCGATAAAGAGGGATTTGTTCTTCAATTTACTATCGGATAGGTTCTAGTTCGGATCAGTTAACTTGGCCGCTCTCATGTTTTAATTCACCAGCCTTTACACAGTATTATATTAATACAAATTCCAGCACATACATTACTTCAAAGCCCAATACTCAAACAGGTATTTACGAAATAGAGCTACGTGTTGGGTTTCTTATTCTTCCCTTGGCGAACGATGCAAGTTAGCCTATATAGAAAAATCCGATTTTGACCCTATAACACAGTGAACATATTTCTTACACTCCGAAAGCATTGGTAAAGTTATTTTTTTCTAATTCCTGTTATTTGTCACTGAAAATGATATTTAAACCTGCGATTCCTCCCCCCCCTAAAAAATTCTATTTTATGTATTTCAGGCCAAAACCTACTACCTTATAATTATTTAAATTTAGAAATTCTTGGCAAACAATCCACAATTTTTTTCTTAATCTCTTTAAAACTTTGGTGACATATATATTACTTTAATGTACCGAAGTACTTATGGCTTTGTGGATAAAGCGTCAGCACGTAGAGCTGAAAACCCGGGTTCACATCCCGGCGCCGGAGAGAATTTTTCTCCGTTCCATTACTCTTTCACCGTTTGGTAACATAATTCTTGGGAGTGAACTAAGTAATTTACATAATTCAAACTTGAAAATCAAATTTGGGGCCCCGAAGAAATAAAAAAATTAATAAATAGAATTTTAAACTGATCTAACTCCATTACAAATTGATTTAGGGTAAAACTTCTTTCGCTAAAATGATCCCATACTTATGAAGAGTCTTACATACTTACTGGCTTTTAAGGAACCCGGAGGTTAATTGCCGCCTTCACATAAGCTCGCCATTGGTCCCTATCCTGAGCAAGATTAATCCAGTCTCTACCATCATATCCCACCTCCCTCAAATCCATTTTAATATTATCCTCCCATCTACGTCTCGGCCTCCCCAAAGGTCTTTTTCCCTCCGGCCTCCCAACTAACACTCTATATGCATTTCTGGATTCCCCCATACGTACTACATGCCCTCCCCATCTCAAACGTCTGGATTTAATGTTCCTAATTGTCAGGTGAAGAATACAATGCGTGCAGCTCTGCGTTGTGTAACTTTCTCCATTCTCCTGTAACTTCATCCCTCTTAGCCCCAAATATTTTCCTAAGAACTTTATTCTCAAACACCCTTAATCTCTGTTCCTATCCCAAAATGAGAGTCTAAGTTTCACAGCCATACAGAACAACCGGTAATATAACTGATTTATAAATTCTAAGTTTCAGATTTTTTGACAGCAAACTAGATGATAAAAGCTTCTCAACCGAATAATAACAGGCATTTCCCATATTTATTCTGCGTTTAATTTCCTCCCGAATGTCATTTATATTTGTTACTGTTACTCCAAGATATTTGAATTTTTCCACCTCTTCGAAGTATAAATCTCCAATTTTTATAGTTCCATTTCGTACAATATATCTGGTGACGAGACATAATCATATACTTTGTATTTTCAGGATTTACTTCCAACCCTATCTCTTTACTTGCTTCAAGTATAATATCCGTGTTTTCCCCAATCGTTTGTAGATTTTCTCCTAACATATTTACGTCATCCGTATAGACAAGAAGCTGATGTAACCCGTTCAATTCCAAACCCTCTGTGTTATCCTGAAGAATGTTACATACTAAAATTATTTTTTATCTTGAACCATTCAAAAGATATGTCACATTATGTAAGCAATTATAATATTATATATAATACATTTGAATATTATTTAAGATAAAATAATTATAATTGACTGAAAATAATAATTTTATCTTACAAGATACCCACATGTTTAAGATTTAATTATTGGTACCTCAATGAAGTGTTTTGCCCAATTTGAAGTATATTTTTTTTCCGTCGAATGATAATAAATGTCAGAAAATGTGAAATAGGAGAATACAGACACTGAAAATGGCGTAAGGTATAGAAAGTGTAGTGCGCTTATATTATAAATGCCCAAATAATTATGAAATTATTGAGATAATGGGACAAGTTATATACTTTTGAAAACTGGAAGAAATGAGCTTCCTGATGTGGCAGTAACATTATTTACCAATATTTTGAAGAAATCTGACCCATAATGTGTAGATGTCTAGTGTTCATTCAGGGACAATATCTTCTCTGCCCTACACTGCAGTGATCCGTAAGTCAGTGCTACAGGGAAGGTAAAGTGGAGAAAGAAAGAAAGAAAGAAAGAAAGAAAGAAAGAAAGAAAGAAAGAAAGAAAGAAAGAAAGAAAGAAAGAAAGAAAGAAAGAAAGAAATCGAACGAACTTTCCCTTATTTCTTTCATATCAACATGTGTGATTATTAATGTAACTATAATTCGATTTTCTTTAATTTAGTTCAGTTTGGCTATTAACAAAGAACAGTGACGTCACAATTTCCACGTAGACCTACGTTCTGTTGACTTTTCAATTGGTGTAAGAATATATACTCTAACGTGAGTTAAAACCTAAGCGTAAAACAATACGACGTTTACATTATAAACTGGTCAAATATAACTCTAACGCTCAGCTGGGAGATCCGCTGCTTGACACATGTTGATCTTACTGTCGCTATTTCAGTCTTCTCTCTCTTACAGACGAATGTTCAAAAGAATATTTTCTACTGAGCGTTTCTGGTTACGAGGTAGATCTCCACGAAGCAATTTTTAGTGTACGAAGAGTGCCCAGTATACAGTTATTTAAACATTCCATGTAAACGCTAAATATTGGCATGATGCGAGAACGATTTAACTTCTTCCAACAAGAGGAATGTATCTCAGGTTTAAGTACAGTGGCTCCCATTAATATTCGGTTTGACTGACATGTAAGATTAAAATAAATACACTAATTACTTTCAAAAAATTTAATGAAAATAAAAATTTTCACTATAATAATAGCAAAAGTATACTCTCTGTTAAATTACATAGATTTACAACAAAATGAAGAAATCTCCTCTGTTATATAAATAAAAATGATAAACATTATTACATTATTTCTAATAGAAAATATTGCCTCATTGATATTCGGTTTGTTCAAAACAATATTTTGTTGAACACCCCTTTTGCCTCAAAACAGCCCTCAAACGCCTTGGCATGCTCCTGGATAACTTCGTAGTAAATTGGGGACTAATTTTCCTCCATTCTTCCTTTAATCTCCGTTTCAGTTCTGTCTTGGAAGTGATAGGAGTTAGTCTGATCTTGCGATTAAGTTCCTCCCACAAATTCTCAATCGGATTTAAATCCGGTGATTGTGCTGGGGTTCGGATTACCTTGGAACAGTTGTATAGAAGCCATAAACGCACTTTTTCAGCTGTGCGTTCAGGATCATTGTCCTGATAGTACTTGAAACTATTTTTAATTCCTAGACTCTCTGCACTTCGTTTTAAATTATTTCTCATAATGTCCAAATACACATGCTGATCCATCCTTTTTTCTTTAAAAACAAGTACCTGCAGCCATACAACCCCATACCATGACGTTGCCCCCACCATGTTTCACTGTTGACATCAGATTCTTTTTTTTGAGTTCTTCATTTTTCTTACGCCACACGTACAGTTGTCCATCCGATCCGAAGACGTTAAATTTGCTTTCATCAGCAAATATCACATCGTCTCACCAGTTCTTCTCATTATGGACATGTTCCCTTGCGAACTGAAGCCGCCTCCTTTTATTTATTTCATTTATGTAAGGTTTCCTCCTACATATTCTCCCTTTAAACCCTTCTTTCCTCAAAACTCTTCGAATTGTTTCGGCACCTACCTGCTTGCCAAACTCCTCACGAACACATTCTGCCAAGTTTCGTTGCACTTAGTCGAGGATTCTCTTTTATTTTCTTCAGGATGGAGCGTTCTTCACGTTCAGTTAATTTTTTCGGCTGCCCTTTTTGTGGTATGGACTCGATTCTGTCTTCGTTTTTGTATCTTCTTACTATATCCCCAACTGTACTCTTACTCACATGTAATATTTTGGCTATTTCTGTGTATTTTAGCCATTTTTCGTGATGATAGATCACAAGTTGTCGCTGTTCAAAAGTTGTGCTTTTTCCTTTGCGACCCATTTTACGACTTGTACTCCAACCTCGCCTGAGCTGTGCACAACGTGTAGACAGAATGATTGCAAGTTCGCTACTGAACCCTACAATACTGTCAGCAGAAAACGTGCATTAGATTGGAAGCAAATAAATCAAAACCGAATATTAAAGAGGGCAAACTTTGATGTTACTTACCGATTATTTGATATTACATCGTAAACATTAAACTTTCGATGTAAACTTTTTAACGGTATGTACAAAGTGTTTAAATTTTCTATCTGCAACGAAATGCAGGTTCACTTGAACACAGAACAAAACATCAATAGCAAAATACTGTAAAATCAATCACGAACCGAATATTAAAGGGAGCCACTGTAGATGACAGATTATATTTAATGAAAACAATATAACTCAAGCTTCAACACCGTTATTTTTCGTAATCTTTTCAAAACCCGAAGAACTAGACAACCACAACTGATGATGATGATGATGATATCATCATCATCATCATCATCATCATCATCATCATCATGGGAGCTCTTGGTCTGTCCCGTCTTACAGTATCTCCCGTCAAAATCTTCATTACCTTCTGGTGACATGTTTTTTTTTTTTTTTTGTTTATAATTTGTCATTGAGCATTATGTCACCCATTTTCCTTTTTGTGTAACAATATTATTATGTATGTTCAAAATCATTAACATAGTTATGTCCTGAGTACTTATCTGATTTCTAAGGTAGTAGGCCTACTCACAAATAATTCTTAGAAAATTTGAATGTACATATTTCATTATTTTATTTGTTCTATTCTGGGTAGAATTATTGAATTCAGACTTACTTACGAGTACTGGCATCATATTATAACGGCTTATATTTACATTCAATAATTACATATTATATATGTTATTACGGTTCAATTTAAACATCTGATAAATAAATGGACGATTATTAAAACAAGGAAAAAATTTAAACTTTTGTGATATCTTTGTCATGAAAGAACTCTGCAATCTAGATTATTAAAAAATACATATAAATAAAATGAAGTTAGTTATTGCTTGTGCCACCGCTTAAAGTATACTTAATTTATGTATCACAGTACATACTCGTACTGATCCTTTTGAGACAACAAAGAAAGAGCATAATCTTTCCATTGTTTATAGTTGGTCTCTTTACTGTTCTTCTATTTTCAATAATCGAACTGGAAATAGTATTAAAATCACTGTTGCCAGTAATACTCCTTTCCCACTTCGCTAATGTACTCTCTAGTATGGACAGTTCTATAGCTAAACTTGCCACACATTCACCTTTCTTTAATCTCTCTATCACAGGGAATTTAGTTTTCATCGATTACGAATTTCTTTTTTTCTTTTAAGCGAGGTTGCGCTCAATACGAAACACCCGAATACTACCAAGAGACAACTGCACACGAATACCTCACCTTCCTTCACTCTCTCTCCACCCCCTATTGCCTTATAAGGAAAAGATAAACAAGACATTTTTCTAGCTTAAATTGAGGCGCCACTGTATTACATACAGAATATTATGTTCTCTAAGTTCCCTAAACTAGCTATTGTTTTCACATAAGTTAGTATGAAATACAACGATTGACGTAATTAGAAATAGTTTCTTTGTTGTATAAATAAGCACATTTTGCGATTAACACAAGAAAATGTAACCAATACTACTTAGACAGGATAGCCTATATGAATATCTTAACTACTGTCAAACGTGAAAATTACATTACTATGATGTACCGAAGTACATATTGTGACAGCGACGTGAAATTCGAACTCACGACCAGCGTCCCGCAAGAGAGCAGACCGCGCGGGCTTCACGGAGCACTGAGGGACGGCGCGCGGCGGGGAAATGGGAAAGGGCCTACGCGGCGAGAGAGTGGAGAGAGAGTGCGCGCGCAACTGCTGCGTACGGAGTAAAGGGGGGACGGACCCTCCCGACTCTTCGAGAAGTCCGTCGAAGTGGAGATATCCAGATAATTCTCTGCACACCTGTAGAAATTTCTCGCAACTATGATTTCGCTATAAAAGAAGAAACGCCAGCGAACTCGAGCAGTTTTCTGTTGATTAGTCAGCCAGTCAGTGAGAAAGCCAGAGCAAGCAAGCCAGTCTTGTGTACCGGAGTTCGACTCGAGTGTGCGTCCGCAACTGTATCAGCATCCGAAGGCCTGAGTTCGAGTGCAGTGGACCGTAGTTGGAGGGACCTGAGTTCGAGTACAGTGAACTGTCTCTGAAGGTCTGTGGTTCGAGATACTGTGAACTCGAGTGACTGAGCTAGAAGAACTGTGAACTGAGAACTGATAGTTCTGATTTGTAAATAGTGCTTTGTAAATATTAGTTAAGATTAACAGTTCATTGTTGTTCGTAATAGTCCAAGTAAATTGTCATTGCCGTCAGTGGAGTGCTATAACGAATACTGTGTTGAGTGAAAATTCTATTGTTGACGAGAGCGTTTAAGGTGAATTGTAGAAAGGAATTATTGTTGGAAGAATAAAATCCTATTGTTGAGTTGAAATAAATCTACAATATGATATTTCCGTACAGGAGTTGTGGGTTATGATATGATGATGGTTGCGTAGAAGTCACCGGCGTGGCTCAGTCGGTTAAGGCGCTGCCGGTCTGAAGTTGCGTTCGGGCGCGGGTTCGATCCCTGCTTGGGCTGATTATCTGGTTGGATTTTTTTCCGAGGTTTTTCCCAACCTTAAGGTGAATGCCAGGTAATCTGTGGCGAATCCTCGGCCTCATCTCGCCAAATACCATCTCGCTATCGCCAATCTCATCGACGCTAAATAACCTAGTAGTTGATACAGCGTCGTTAAATAACTAACTCTGGATGGGTAGAACGGAGAAATATTCTCTCCGGTACCGGCACTCGAACCCGGTTTTCAGTTCTACGTGCTGACGCTTTATCCACTAATCCACACCGAATTATAGTTCTATGTTATTTTTGCATGTGTAATTACAGCATTTAATGTGGCTAAACATGACATTAGAGTAATAAGTAACATATGCCGCATTTATAATGTGATAATATTAAATAGAATAGTTTTAAAATTTGATAAACTAATATAAAATCTATCCTTAAATCTTATATAATATAATATTATTCATGTTCAGCATTCATTAGTAATGTAGCATTATTTATATATTTTCAGGAATTTGATATTACCAGTTAAACTTAAAAGACCAATTTCGTGGTGTTATAAGAATATTAAAATTAATTTAAAAACCTCAAATTACTTACTGACAAATGTTTATGAACGAAGATTTGTTTTGTATCTTTTGGCATTAGTAGCTCATATTGTAATAAACTAAATCCTGATTTTTATTGTAAGTGGTATAAGCTTAATTAACGAAAAACAGAACTATGGTTTTAATGAAGACAACTTACATGATTAGGTCTCATAGTCTAGTAAATCTCTTTACTGTCAAGTAAAGGTGTTGCTGTGTTATGTTTTGTAATTTTACGACCCCTGTCAGTTCCATATAAACATATAAATGTTGGATTGTTTTTATGAGAAGTCAGAAGAAGTTAAGAATACAGCAAATCCGAAGGCGTCTGCACTCCATCTTGCTCAATGTTATTTAACTTTGATTTTTATGAAGTTCGGACTTCCTTAGATGTTGCACATTATCTGTCTGGCGTATTTATTAGTTGGCTCAATGACACATAGGATAACTGTTTAAAATATCAAAATTAGTACTATTATTATTGTATACTAAACTTACTTTCATAATCTATCTCTTCCTCAACTTCTTCCTCCTAATAGCCATCATCGTAGATCACCGGAGTAGCTCAGCTCTCATGGTCATGTCTCCTGATAGAAAGCTACGCTAGGACGTTCATTTGAATCTCGTTTAGCTTATTACCTATGAACATATTTTAACCCATCGTCCCGATGCCGGATCATGGGTACCCCTGGCGGGGATTTCAGTACTTACAAGAAATTTAGTTTCACTTATTTGCCGACAAGAATAGAGGGACAAATGGTAAGCTCTCACCTCAAACGCCATCTAGTGTACAATTAAGATATTACTAGAACGCGGGAAAGGAGAAATTTGGTCTAGAGCAAGGTTTAAGCCACAGTCGCTTTTGTCGTATTTTACTACCGGACTTGTAAAAATGCAACAAACTTTGAATGTACTGTAAATGTGCAAAAATGCGACCGCCACATTGGATTTCAGAAACGAAGATGGTAATGGAGAAAATGAAGTCAGAGATGTGTTTGAACTAATTTCAATTTAAATGAAATGCTAACGGCATGAGCAATATTCAAAATGGTATTGAGCAAAAGATGTTCGGGAATTGATTTCAGAGAGTTTGTGCAATTCATGTAAGTTAAATGAACAATTTCTTCTAATTGATTTATAAAATTCCATCGCGTACTATAAATTGTGAGCGAGGATTTAGCTGCATGAATCTTGTAAAAACTGGAATTAGAAATCGTCTTTCAGTAAAAAGAGTTAGCACTTTGCTAACTATAAATCTTGAAGGAGTAAAGAATTTCAAAGTTCAGAGTGTCCATAAAATAACATATTATAATGTGATGTAAATTCAGCAGTAATTGATTCTAAACATTCCTACGTCTAATGATTTACTTACGTAAGTATATCTAGATTGTGATAAGATGGATTGAAAGTAGTAAATCTCCAAGAAACAAATTACATAACTCTTTCTTTCTGCATACTTTATTAATTTTATCTTTCTGCACAATTATTTATAATATTGTGCAAGTATTTCGCAATTTATATCAATATAATTTTTCATTTGTGCATTTTTGTGACAAATATTTAATTCCTAGTTTAAACCCTGGTCTAGAGGCTCTTATTTAAGCTTAGAGGTACAGGGTGTTCACACAAAACCTTTACAACTTCAGATGGAAATTGCAAATTATTGAGACACGATAACTGGATGCGGTTTTCTGCATGTAAATCAGAAACTGGAATTGATTTCAAAGAGATGGTGGAATTCATGTAAGTTTAGTGAGCAATTTCTTCTAATTGATTTATATAATTCCATCGCATACTGTAAATTGTGAGCGAGGATTTAGTTACATGAATCTTGTAAAAATTAGAATTATAAACCGTTTTTCAGTAAAAAGACTTAGCACTCTGCTAACAATAAATCTTGGCGGGCCTTCTAGTAAAGAATTTTAATGTTTAGAGTGCCTATAAAATAACGTATTTTAATGTGATGTAAATTCAGCAGTAATTGATTGTAAACAACCAACGTCTAATGATTTACTTACGTAAGTGTATCTAGATTGTGATGAGATGGACTGAAAGTAATAAAACTCCAAGAAACAAATTACATTATATTTTGTTTCTGCATACTTTATTAATTTTATCTTTCTGCACAATTATTTATAATATTACACAAACATTTCGCAATTTGTACAAATATAATTTTTAATTTGTGTATTTTTGTGACAAATATTTATTTTCTAGCTTAAACCCTGGTCTAGAGGCTCTTATTTATGCTTGGAAGTACAGGGTGTTCACACGAAACCTTTACAACTTCAGATGGAAATAGCAAATTATTGAGGCACGATATCTGGATGGGGTTTTCTGTATGTTACCAAAAACTGTCGAAGTTTTTATAGGATCATTTTTTGATTATCGAAATGAGTTTTTTGGTTGCAGGTGTGGATTTTGGTGAAATCTGAAATCTGACAGTGAAAGAGATGTGGACACCTCATGAGATGGAACAACATGTATCCTGGTTTATCGAGACACAATCAGATACATTGTGGCAACATCACATCCGGACACAATATGTAAGAGAACAGCCATCACGATCAACAATACGGGAGTGGCAGCGAAAATTTATGGAGACTGGGAATATGCTGCGGCAAAAGGGCAGTGGGTGACAAAGAAAAAGTATGTAGCACATTGAACGTGTACAAGATGCATTTATCCCCGAAGGAATCCTTCGTCAGCGTCAATTCCAGCCAGCATGTCGACAGAAAATGCTGTGCGGCGTGGACAATTATCTGGCTGAAGAGTTACTTTTTACGCGTAGAGCCTTAGATTCTTGTAAAGGACTTTGTGGACAGTCGAACGCATCAAGTTCAATTCCCTGGCGGCACTGCGATTGGACTTACTAGGACTCGTGTCTCTATAAACCAGGATACACATACATCTCCTTCAATGTCAGATTTCAGATTGCAACAAAATTCACACCTGCAACCATAAAGCACATTTCAGCGCCCCAACAAAATTCCCATAAAACTTTGAAAGTTTCTGATTAACACGCAGAAAACCACATATCATGTCTCAATAATTTGTTATTTACATCTGAAGTTGTAAACATTTCATATGGACATCCTGTACTCAACGAAGCAGAAAACTCCACCATGGGACACATGGCTTTAAAGTACTCCCGGAAGAATTACGCTCCGGATTTTTTGCGTCCTGAAAAATCTATCGACCCCAGCGGGGTTTGAATTTGCAACCCTCGGGTTGCTTTACCCTAGACCACTGAGGACGACGAGATGATTAGTTGTGTTTTGTTCCAGAAAAAAATGTTATATTGATCTATCAGAAATTTCACCGACACTAGAAAACATGACAATTGATAAAACGTTTTTAAATATTACTGTATATATTCTTTTAATTAATAAGCGAAATATTTTACTCAGTAGTGTTTAAATGATAATATTTTCGTATGAAATTTGTCATTGTTTATTTAATTTATGTAGTAAAACAATTTTTTTTGTCCTTTTACATCTTTTAAAGGACTTTTTATTTTGTCTCGCGTAAAAGGCTGTGTGTTCTGTACTATAAATTTTATTGTCAACCTTTTTATTTATATGCTCTCCTCGTAATGGAATCACTGTGAATTGTATCAAGGCAGTAAAACTGCTATATAAGATGGGAGATGACGATGCAATATCCTATTTTGGAATATTTTTAATGTGACATCTCCATAATCTGAACAATAGTCTTTAAAATTTTTTATGGAATCTGTAAATGGCATTTTAAACTTCAGGAAGAAACTATCTATAACGATAACGTCGGTTTCTTCTTCTTTTTATTTTTTTATTATTACCGTACCCTTTCTGTTCTGATTTCTATATCTTGCGTTTTTTCTCCACTTACTTTCTTATTTATCTTTTTCCTTTTCTCTCAGCGTAGTCTTCTTCTATAAAATTAGAAAGTTGACCAGTTTGTCTTCGCACTTATTGGTCATATTCTTCCATGTCCTTCTTTTCCTCTTGTCATCTACGTGATAGCCCAATATTTGTACCTGAATTCATAGTTTGATATTTTATTGAAATGATCAATATAAATTCTAATAGCTAAGATAGCTAACGTGGTCTTGTTGAAGATATTCGGAGTATTTCGGGCAGATTTTTTGGAATTTGTAGTCATCAAAACTGTTTCTTTATATGTGATCCAATGATGGAAGATCAAAATGTTCATGTGTGTCTAAAAATATAAGGTTTCAGTTTTGGAGAAAAGTCTAAATACAAGAAGAAAGCAAACGACTAAAGGAAGGAAGAAGGACAGAAATAGAGAGAAAGAAACTAAGAAAGGAAAAAAGAAAGAAGAAAAGAAATAGAGGGAAAGAAAGAAAGAAAGAAAGCAAGAAAGAAAGAAAGCTAGAAAGAAATTAATATGAAGCGGACATACACGTTATGAACACGTTGTAGTCTTTGAATTAAATTGACAGTTATATTTGTCAAGAGAGAATCGCAATAATCAAAATGGGGCATCATTAGCGATTGAGCAATGTTTCTTTTTATGAAAAGGGGCAGACAATATCGCAAGTGATTTAGAGAGAGGAACAATGAAAATATTTTCTTACAGATGTGAGTTACTTGACTATTCCAATTTAGATCTCTGTCCATTAAACCCTAATAATAATTTGAAGAATGCATGAACACAGAAAGCTCATTTTCGTTATCAGGTGGACAAGAGATGTTTTGAAAATGAAATCCTAAATTATACACTTATTAGTGGCGAATTTTTAGAGAGTATTAATAATGAACTTCAAAAATAGTACATTATGCAACAAGCCTATAATGAAGGTAATTAAGAACGAGTATGGATATTTATGAAACTCGCTTGCGCTCGTTTCATAATTTTCATACGAGCTTCTTAATTACCATTATAGGCGAGTTTCATACGACTTTTTATGCTCGACCATATTTCTAACTTGATATTATTAATTTTCTTTGTATCTGACCTTGGCCAATGTCCCGTATGTTGTGAAATGTGCGCAGACGCGAAAGTATTGATTTTTTTCCGAGGAACAGATTTCCACATTGACCTTGCTAGGCCATAAGAACCTACAGAGATAACATTAAAATTAAATTAGACATTGAAAAACGAGATGACAAATTGAATTTATTTGAATATTATTTACAATTAACGCTAATTATTATAGTAACAGAACATAACCTTCTGCGACAGTATTGGATTTCCAGCCTCCGTGACTTTTCGCTAATTCTCTTTCGATTGCATATCCGAGAATAATCGATACTTGCGGTTTTATAACGGTAGAAAGCTGACCTGTCATTGGCTGAACAGTTGTAACCTGAGTCGTCATTGGCTGAAAGACCTGACCTTTAATGAGTAGGTGTACTTTAATGACATGCATTAAAGGTCTTCTACCAGGTGTATAATTACTACATTTCTGTATGGTCGAGCATAAATATATTTAAAGATGATGTCTTAGAATCTTACCTATAAGGACTGCGGAAATTAACAAGATAAGTGCACCTAAGAATCGTAACAATGCTAATATGTTCATAATTAAACAACAGTTGATTCTCATTGATATGTATTCGAAGTAGCTGTTTGAATGTCGTTAAACAGAGCGGAAGAGATCACTTCCGTTGCCGTGTGTGTTGGTTTGATAGTGAGCGCAACAGGTGGATTCGTTTAAACATTATAATTGCTAACTCGTTTAATTCCTCTACAGCGTAGCTATTACTGAATTAGTCTGAAGAAAATGTGAAGATTTAATCCAATTCTTATATAGTGAGGATCACGTAAGAGTAGTTCTTAAAATGCTAATTTGACCCTCTCTTCAGTGTTGCCAACTAATACCAGATATTACCTAAGAGTGTAAAATCACAATATAATAATAATAATAATAATAATAATAATACACTATTAACAATAACAATATCATGCTTATTTACTTATTTACCACATCTCATCTTTTTGTTGGAAGATGTTTTCTAAATGGTTCAATAATTTGAGAAAGAGTGTACAGTCTGATCCGTTTGGGTATGGATAATATTAATTTTTTATTATAAAGCTATTATAATAGTAGGGAAATTCTCTTGCTGGTTATATTACGATTAAAAGATGGGATATATTATTATAATGTACCGAAGTACATATGATATTTCCATGCAGATATGCTGCGTCATCATACGATGAAAGAGTAATGGAACGGAGAAAAATTCTCTCCGGCGCCGGGATTTGAACCCGGGTTTTCAGCTCTACGTGCCGACGCTTTATCCACTAAGCCACACCGGATTCCACCCCGGCGTCGGAAGAATCGTCTCATTACGAGTGCACCTCAGCACATATGTGGACTTCGGTCCTAGGTTCATAGACATCTATGACGTAGTGCAGAGGGCGGCCACTAGAGGAAACCCAAGAGTTGGAACGTAAAACTGAGACGATTCTTCCGACGCCGGGGTGGAATCCGGTGTGGCTTAGTGGATAAAGCGTCAGCACGTAGAGTTGAAAACCCAGGTTCAAATCCCGGCGCCGGAGAGAATTTTTCTCCGTTCCATTACTCTTCCATCGTAAAAGATGGGAGTTTCCATATAAGGCAATCAACAATGTGTAATCTGAAAGGACAAATGAAAATCGTAGATGATTAAAATGGCTACTGCAAATCAACAGCGGGCACAATGTGTTCTTTGGTATGATAAATTTGAGAGTGTTAAAAGAGTTCAAAGGGAATTTCGACGTCAGTATGGTATGCGTAATGTGCCTCAATACGATTCCATAATGTTGTAGTATCAAACAATTGTAGAACAAGGTTTTGTGTTTAAAAAACATGCAGGAGATTGCAGACGAAACCCAGTAAGAGAAGCAGCTATCTCTTGGCTTGTCCCCCAAACTCCCCAGATCTAGCTCCTCCTGACTTCTTCGTGTGGGGTTTTGTTAAAGACATTGCCTATTCACAAAAATCCAGGAACATTGATGATCTGAGAGTAAAAATTACTCAAGCTTTTCAACAAATCACCCCTCCTATTTTACAACGAACATGTGCTGAATTGCATCACTGTTATGAGTTGTGCAGGGAGCGCAATGGGGGTCATGTTGAGCTCTGAGGAATTTCCCATCTCTCAGTGTTGTATGTACAAAGTTTCAACAAATAAAATGCAGTAGTGAATATTTTACGGTGTTTTTATTTTATCCGTACCCAAACGGATAACCGTGTATTTTCCTCATGAACTTTTCGCACATTATGGTCGTAATTAGTAGATTAGTATGATCTAATACTAAAATGTATTTTGTCTGAAAACATGAAATTCATTTCTTTGACTAAACACTTTACGATTCACGGGATCTAACCTAAAAATTTATCTTGTTTGATCATATGAAATGATTAGCACGAATTCCGGAAACAGAATACCACTTTTAAATGTATATCCCACTTAAAATACAAACTCCTAAGTCGCTGCCATGCTATTTTCTCTCTGGGATATTTTATTAAAAATTTGAACACTAAAAATATATTTCTGTCCATTAGCCACGTACATGTTTCATTCCAAGTAGTTCTATGTCTATAAGTTATATCTTATTTAATTAAACTTATCTGAATATAGTCTTGAATTGGAATCACAACGCAACACAACTGAATTATGTATTAATATTAATACAGTTATTGCTAATTAATTAATTAATTACGTTCAAATTTTACAAGTTTAGTTACGTAGCCTACTTCCATTTCATCAGATTCCTTCTACTGCAAACCAAAATTATTGCTGCCAACATAACAGTTAGAAAATAACTTGCAGTTATAGTATTTGTTAGTACTCGAAATTCGAAACGAAATTGGTAAAAGAAAATTCAACCTGACATCAAGAAAACCACTATAATCCACTAGAATCTATACTGTTTTCGCTGTAAGAAAAATCCTAATGTAAACACAAGGACATGACTGTCATACCCGTGATTGGTTCACAGCCGAAACACTCACACAACACAGGAAAATGTAGTCCGTATTTGGAAACTATCATCTTGTATTATTTGAAAATAAAAAATTGAATTCTAGTTGTTAAATACAATGAAACATATAACTTCACTCATAAGTAAATTGCTATGTAACAGAAAAGCTACTTTTATATTTTGTTATGTACTATGAACGCGGATGAATACCAACAGTAATACTTGAGGTAGTCTGTTCTTGTAACAAGCTGGCGTCACTTGAGCTCGTAGTTGTTCACGTAAGACGTGGTACTGAATTATGGCTTCTGCATCCTCGGTGTGTGTGGTTATTAAACATAAGAGTGGAAACCCTCTCATAAGCGGGGAAAAACTAATAGTCTTAAATGTATACAATAAGTTAAGTGAGTTTTAATTAGAGTAATTATAAAGTAAATGTGTCCTAAGCAAACGAATGCATAGTAGTGAGGTTAGGCCTACTTGACGAGTAACGGGAAATGTTTAACATGAAACAGAATGTACAACAGTAGGCGGGAACACGTACTGAGAATCTATGGCGCCAAACAGCGGCCAATGAAGCCTCACTTCAGTCAGGTGCTATTGTTTATATTAGGATTTTTCTTACAACGAAAAGATTATATAGTAATAGGTTTCTCTCTTACGATATTAAATAAACTGTTCCGAACTATATAAGTTTATAATATTGATAGGGATATTTAGTTCTATATAATTTCTTTCATTATATTTTTATTTGGGCCCTTTTCGTCACCATTCTTAAGGATATTAACTAAAATTAGAAATTCACAAACAACGTTTTATAATTTAGTCGGTACTATGCAAGGCTACACTTAAGAACCAGCAGGAAAAGAACAAAACAAGGCACAGACGCCCATTCTGAATGTGCGAGAGATAAATTTCATCTTACGTGCGGAAATAGCAGCTATAAACGCTACCTCATAACCTTCTTTACTTTATGAAATCTGAAAGGACTTTCTACTTGTGGAATTTGCATAGTAACCCAGTGTTAATCCCTGAGACCTGAGTAAATTAAGTGTAATGCAAATAGAAGAGAGCTTCTCATTATATAGAACGTAGGCAGGAGTAAAGTAGCTACTTTAGTTTAACTTGTGAATGCTGAATTATCCCTGGCTATTATATTCCTATGCGTTTTGCTTTGTTAGGAATATCTACAAATATTTCTTCATTATGAGATCTTGATTCAGTTTAAAGATATCAGTGAACGTCAGAATGATTAATTAATAATCTTTTTTTTTTTTTAATCTCGACTGCTTAAATTGGTTGAGAAGAATCCCTTCATACCATAGTAATCTTTAATGTAGTGTTTTACTTGGTTATTTAATGACGCTGTATCAACTATTGAGATATTTAGCGTCGATGGAATTGGTGATAGCGCGATGGTATTTGGTGAGATGAGGTCGAGGATTCGCCATATATTACTTGACATTCGTCTTAAGGTTGGAGAAAACCTCGGAGAAAATCCAACCAGTTAAGGGGTTAGGTACGGCTTAAAGGAATAAAATTTTGGAAATATTCAACATTTTTTTTCCTCCATTACAGTATCTTGTACAATAATTAAAATTAGTATGTGTAAAACACTGTCCTTTTACTACTGCGTGTTTAGTTCAAAGTGTGTCATGGCTTGCTGTATGCCGTCATGTGGCTAGCCGATGAGCCTAGAGAATTCAATCTTCCTACACTTCCGCAGAGGCGTATTACCTATGTGACAGAGAAGTTGCCTAGGAAGTACGGCGTTCATTCTGAAGAATACTTACCGATACGTACGGTAACGCCTGTAGTGGCAGGAATGTGAACTGTTTGGAAACACGTACTGAGGTTAGTTTTTTTCTTACTGTCGGGGTTATGGGGAGAGGGTTAAGACGATTACTTACATATTTGTTGACATTAACAACATGGACACGGAGCATTTGATTTGTACTGTGGAATGTTACCGTACGCAACCGATGATAACAAATATCCTGCGTACGACTTGCCCGCGCAAAACACAGTTCGAAAGAGGTTATGGTAGCACACAGACCGTACAGACCGCCATCTGTTGCTACGACGTTCAAGTTATACCATACACGTTCTCAAGTTCAGATTGAACGCCTTGATTAATAGGAAACTTCTCTGACATAAAAGCTGAAACCCGCTTCAAATCGCTGACTCACAACAGTGACGTCATGACACACTTTGAAATGAACACCCAGTATAAGATAAACATGTTTTTATGTTCTAAAAAAATTATTTGTATATTTTTTCAAAATTCAGAGTTCACTGTGTAGTGATGAAGCTTTTCCCTCATAACTGAAAAAGTATATAAAATTCTGTGATGAAAAAGTTTTTGTGTGTATTTATGCATGTCATATCTACAATATGATGCAAGATTACTTCCCTACCTTTGATAGATAAAAATTAAATTCATTTAAAAAATGGACAAATAGGCTATCTAACACAAAATAAAAAAAAAATATTTTTTATTAAGGAAAGTAGTTGCACGAGCATGATATTGTAAACATGAGTTTCAGTAATAAAATAAAAGAGATAGAACATGAAAAAGTTAACAAGTTTATGAGTTATGAGGGAAACGCTTCATCACTGCACACTGAATTTTGAATTTGGAAAAAATTTACAAATATATATTTTTTTAAATCGTAAAAATATTTTTTTCATATAGCAGAAGAATAGTGTTTTACACATACCGATTTTCATTATTGTACAAAATACAGTAATGGAGGAAAAAAAGTTGAATATTTCCAAAAATTTTAATGCTGTAAGCTATACCGAACCCCTTAATCAGCCCAAGCAGGAATCGAACCGACACCCAAGCGCAACTCCCGATGTGCAGACAAACGCGCTACCGCCTAAGCTACGCCTGTGGCAATATTTTGTGTTCGATACATTCATATGTAGTACGGTGGGCGTCCAGCGATTCTGTTATTTTAAAACATAATTTAGCTGAATTAGTGTTAGAGAGACATAAGATTTTCTCTTCATAGCATCATTAATATTTTATTATCCAGTGCTGGATACTTGATTTTGCTGTCATTCGCACCTTTCCTCTGTAGGTAAGACGCACTGGTAACAGTAGATCTTTTCGCCGCCGTAAAATTGCCCTCGATGCGTTACACATAGCACCGGATAATAAATTATTAATGGAACAATTGTAGAATTCTGTATATACGAATATTTGAATAGTGTAACATTAGGAAACAAGACTATACACGAGTAGACAGAATGCCAAAATCTACTTATTACTGTAGACATACACTGCTTTGCCGTTTAGTAGAATGGGTTTTAGTCTAAAGAAAACAGCAAAACAGTATAACGTGGTCTGTTGTAACGAGAATCCAAGCCCCCGCATACTGGTAGGGCATCATGTTACAAACACGTTCACGTCTGAGTATTTCTCACAAAGCAAATATTATTCAACGTCTTGAAAACGGTACTGGAGACCTTAAGGTAATATTTATCTATTTATTTGGTCATTTGTATATACATATATATATACTATATATTCTTTTTTCCTTTCTTTATTTACCTCTTTTTTCTTTATCTTTATCTTTAATATTTAGATTTTTTTTCCTTCATCTCTTTATTTATTCATTTTTATTATTGTATTTTATAGAGAGATATATTCTAGGAAATAAAATTAATTTGTATTAACTTTGTATCAGATTCGCTTCCTTTTAATGAATTCCTTGTTTAGTCAACTGTCCAAAGACAGGTCTGAACCGCACAAGTTGTACCAAGAAGGCACCACTTATGGGGCACCTAGGCCAAGTGATAATGGGGTAGTGTGGCCAGTTTCGTTCCCCCTCCTTTGCGTACATCACCGACTAGGTACATATTACACTAGTCAAGACTTCAGATGCCTACAAAAAATCATTTTTCTTCCTAACAACTCTTAAATACACATTACCGTATGATCGATTTTTTACTGCCCATAATAATAATAATATTAATAATAATAATAATAATAATAATAATAATAATAATAATAATAATAATAATAATAATTTATTTAACCTGGTAGAGTTAAGACCATACGGCCTTCTCTAACACTCAACCAGGAGTAAAAACTGCGTTACAAAAACACTACAAATTTACAAAGTACACTATAATTTTACACACAAAACTAAGATAATATTCCTTCACTTTTAAGCTCTACCTAAACATGATGCTTACCGATTGCAGGGGACTTGCTTCGAGTGTTATATCTAAGTAGGTGAACATAGGCTTCCTTCTATATCGACGGAGCATTGTATTAATTTAATTTAATTTATTTATTTAATACTTTACACTTGAGCTACATTAGGCATTGCAACCCGAAAGAGCAGAAGCTCGTGCTCGGGCGCAGTTCAGATCAGTTATACAAAATATATCACAAAATTAGGAGAGTTCATTGAGCACAATAACATTAATAAATGGTAAAATACATACAGCATGTAATAATAAGGTCTATATACAAATAGAAAATTCAAAAGTCATCAATATTAGAGTATCGATTTTTAACTCAATTAGCTTAAAGGGAGAGGATGGTATTTTTTTTAACTTTTTTCCTATTTGGTGTAAATTATTAATTTTTTGTATGTAGAGAGCTCATAGCTGTGGCAACTCATCCAAATGAAAATATTTTGAAAAAAAAAAGATATTTAGGGGCCCAAATTTGGAAAAAAATATACCCAATGCAGGATTGTACTAAAACCGATATATCTAAACCGTTTTTAAAGATAGATTCAAAGAGTTTTTTGCAATGTATTTGCAAAAGTATGTTCTACAAACTGTCTGTAACAGAATTTTGATATTAGTCTCTACGTTTGGAAAATAAATAATTAAAATTTAGTAACAATTTTCTGATTTCCTTTTTTGCAAACGAACGGACGTATTTTTAAAATGAAATCAATTAACAAAATTCTGTTACAGAGAAAAGTTTCCTAATAGTATAAAGAATGTGTGTTCTAAATTTCTTGCATGTATCTTTAATAGTTCAGAAATTTTGTCTGGCAATGTAGCAAAAAAAAAAAAAAAATGAAGTTGCTGGAAACCGATAAAAGCGGGCGAGTGATTTAAAAATCCATAATGCAGGAAGTTTAAAAATGGTGATCCACACATATCACAGTGTATTTTAAAGAATATTTTTTTGAAAATTTAGTCATTTTTCATCAAAAATACCATCCTCTCCCCTTAAACAATTAAATAATTAATCTGATTTGTTTCTTAAATCTAAGTGTGTTCAGTGTACTTAGCTCAGGGTAAGCTCTAATTTAAACGCATTATATATTTTGGGTCCAAATTTTCTGCTGTGTTTTACTCCAGCAGTTGTGAGGCATTTGGGAGTATTTAGAAAGAAACTGTAGTTTTGTCTCGTATAGTATTCGTGTATTAAAAATAAACATTTGCCAAAAGTTCATATTTGACCTTAATTCAATTAAACCTTTTTTCAATGAGATTGTGATATGGCTGTATATGTCTTACACACTCTGTCTGATGTAGACATGTAAGGATTCAAAAGAAACCAGACGACTATAGCGTCAATTTTCCCTTTCGAATATTAGGTTAAATACTAGGTGATGCCAAGAATAAATGTGGCTGTCGATAATGGTGTTTGTGTCAGGAATATGCAGAGCACTCTGGTTTTCCCTGCCGGAACTTCACAATTTATTTATTAATTTTCATCAGCGTCCTGCTCCTAGTACATTCACCTGCACGCGGTGCACCGCCGTCAATGTTTGACAGCAAACCGTCCTACAGCTTGTGGGCGCTACTCGTGGAGGGGAGAACTTGGGTCAGAATGATCAATGACGTAACCGCTATTGGATTAAGAATATAAGGACAAGTTCACTACATTAATAAAATAATTTTAACAGTTGGATCAACTAGTGAGGAATCTCAAACCGAAATTAGTTCTATTCTCGACCATGCCGAAATGTAGTAATTATGTACCTGGTAGCAGCCCTTTAAAGGACCTCATTAAAGTACACCTATTCATTAAAGTTCAGGTGTTCCACCAATCAGAAAATACCATTGTAGCAATATGAAAGCGCAAGTATCGATTATTCTCGGACATGCAATCGAAAGACAACAATAAATCAATAAATCACCTATATTTGAAATAAAGTCAGTTCTGTTACTATATTTATTGTATTGGGTTATTTTACGACGCTGTATCAACATCTAGGTTATTTAGCGTCTGAATGATATGAAGGTGATAATGCCGGTGAAATGAGTCCGGGGTCTAGCACCGAAAGTTACCCAGCATTTGCTCGTCTTGGGTTGAGGCAAAACCCCGGAAAAAACCTCAACCAGGTAACTTGCCCCGACCGGGATTCGAACCCGGGCCACCTGGTTTCGCAGCCAGACGCGCTGACCGTTACTCCACAGGTGTGGACTTCTGTTACTATAATAATTAGCTTTAATTGTAAATAATATTCAAATAAATTCAATTTGTCATCTCGTTTTTTCAGTGTCTAATTCAATTTCAAGGTTATATCAATATTAATGTTTATTTTACTCTCTAGATTATATCAAGGTCAATGTCGACATTTGTTTCTCGGAAAAAATCAATACTTTCGCGTCTGCGCACATCTCACAATTTACGAGGTATTGCGCAAGGTCAGTTCCGCTCCTTTTTTATTTTAGTAGGTTATTTTACGACGCTTTATCAACATCTAAGGTTATTTAGCGTCTGAATGAGATGTAGGTGATAATGGCGGTGAAATGAGGCTAGGGTCCAGCAGCGAAAGTTACCCAGCATTTGCTCACATTGGGTTGAGGGGAACCCCCGGAAAAAACCTCAACCAAGTAACTTACCCTGACCGGGAATCGAACCCGGGCCACCTGGTTTCGCAGCCAGACGCGCTGACCGTTACTCCACAGGTGTGGACCAGTTCCGCTCCTCAGTCAGATAAGAATAACATGGATACTTATGAATAATTTCAAGTTAGAAATATGGTCGAGCATAAAAAGTCGTATGAAACTTGACTATAATGGTAATTAAGACGCTCGTATGAAAATTATGAATCTCGCTTGCGCTCGTTTCATAAACATACTCACGTCTTAATTACTACCATTATAGACTCGTTGCGTAATGTACTATTATGAATAGGCCTACATAGTGAGCTATATAAAATAGTATTACAAGAAGAATACCGAAATGCTGTAATTGTTGAAATAGCTCAAATGAGTAACCCCATAAACATTGATGGATTCATGTCAGAAGAATGGGAAACGGAAAACTGACTAAGAAAATACTTGAAAATCAGCATTAAGAAAGGACTCTCATATTCGATTGAACATATGAAGGACCAATGCGAGTCCTTAAAGTGTCTGCCGTACTTATGAAAGTAAATTCATTTTGTTAGGGCCCGCTCGTGGATGCTCAGTATATGCGCAGCTGCCCGCACATGACCCACAGAGCGGTTGATTGTGAGTCAAGAACACGCGAGTTAAACCTTCGAACGGTAATTTTTTTGAAATCTGAGTTAGATATTATCTCAAGTCAATGTTCTATAATCCAATAATCTGCCACTTCACGTCCACACTCCTGAATTTCGACCCATTTTCACTTTTTTTTTTTCAAGGAAGAAATCTAACCTTTCCACACTTACAGCAAACTCCACAACTGTTTACTAAAATGGAGGGATTAAGCTGATTGATCAATATTAACAACTCCAATGTTATGATGCAAATGACAGTGGCGGTCCTAGGTCAATGTGCTGCGAATTTCAATTTTTCATAAAGAAAAAAAAAAACAAATCTGAATTTTAATGAGGGAACGAGGTATCACAATTTTTTAAAACAAAAAGTAATATTTGCACAAGAAGCTTTTCAGATATTTCTAACTTCTTCCCAAAATTCATTGATCTAAGTACATTCATTCGGAAGTAATAATTAATTTTTCTCATACAAAAAAAAAATGTATTTTTTGAACAAGTTTTAATAGCAGAAAAATTGCTATATAACCCGCAGTTTGAAAGATAGTGAGATTGAGTTTGCAGTAAAATCCCCCATTTTTTTACAATCATTATTTTCCTGTATAAACATCAGGGGATTTCATATAAGTTTAAGGATAGGAGTAAAACGTCACCTTTGAAGGTGTGCCCTTATACTTTTGGTAGAAACTGTAAGTCTCTTTCCATTCTTTCAATTTGAGAGATATCTTTAGACAATATTAGAGCAAAACGTGTAAGTTTGAACATTCTTAAAATAGAATAGAATGAATAGGAGAAGGAACACAAAAAGAAAAGGGGTTTATGAAATGAAATCAAGAAATAAACAGTAGTGTAGGATGAAAGAGTGAAATGAGAGAAATGGTTCCCAGACTGATTGTTCAGTGACATTTCATCCACAATATTTACGTCCAACATAAATTTTCTTCCGTTTGAGATTTTCGTCCACAATAATTTTAAGTCCATAAAAATTTTGTCCACCTATATCAACTAATAAAAATCGTCCACTGTATGATTTCGTCCACCATATTGAAAAGTCCTCAGTCAATTTTGTCCATGTCATATATTTTTACTTCACATTCCTTTAGTCCACAATATTTATGGCACATTGTAGGATTAATATATTATATAGAGAATTATACTGGGTGTTCATTTCAAAGTGTGTCATGACGTCACTGTTGTTGGGTCACCGCTTTGAAGCGAGTTTCAGCTTATATGTTAGAGAAGTTGCCTATTATTTAAGGCGTTCTTCAATCTGAACTTGAGAACGTGTACGGTATAACTTGAACGTCGTAGCAACAGATGGCTGTCTGTAAGGTCTGTGTGCTACCATAACCTCTTTCGAACTGTGTTTTGCGCCGGCAAGTCGTACGCAGGGTATTTGTTATCATCGGTTGCGTATGGTAACATTCCACAACACAAATCAAATGCTCCGTGTCCATGTTGACCGTCGAAGTTAATGTCAACAAATACGTAAGTAATCGTCTTAACCCTCTCCCCATGTCCCGACAGTACGTATTTCCAAACAGTTCACATTCCTGTCACTACCGGCGTTACCGTACTTATCGGTACGTACTCTTCAGAGTGAACGCCGTACTTGCTAGGCAACTTCTCTGCCTCATAGGTTATACACCTCTGCGGAAGTGCAGGAAGATTGAATTCTCTAGGCTCATCGGCTAGCCACATGACGGCATATAGCGAACCATGACACACTTTGAACTGAACACCCAGTATTAGGCTGAACGGTGAACGGGAAAAGAGTTCGAGGTAGAAGAAGATATCAGATGATAGACGACATTAAGATATATGGATTATATGGGGAGACAAAGAGGAAGGCAGAAAATAGGAAATATTGGAGAGTCCACATCTATGGAGTAACGGTTAGCGCGTCTGACCGCGAAACCAGGTGGTCAGGGTTCGATTTCCGGTTGGTGCAAGTTACCTGGTTGAGGTTTTATACAGGGTTTTCCCTCAACCCAATATGAGAAAATGCTGGGTAACTATCGGTGCCGAACCCCAGACTCATTTCACCGGCATTATCACCTTCATCATATTCAGACGCTAAATAACCTAAGATGTTGATAAAGCGTAGTAAAATAACCTACTTGAAAGAAAGATTGGGGAATGCTGAGTTTGCAGTAAAAGACCTGCCTATGGGCAGAACAGTTCTTTGTGTATGTATTTCATTTCAGTCATATACAATGAAATTAACTACAAATTTAATTTTAGAATCAAATACTGAAACATTTAAATAACTTATTAATTATTTTGTACTTCCTCTCTTCGGTATTATGCAATTTTAATCTGTAGTTGATGTAACGCAACTATAAAACCAGCACATTTTGTGTTCTGTTGACAGTACCTAATAATGAATTTCGATCTAATAAATTCAGTAATATTTCCTGACCTTCAATGGCTTGAATTTCTTCCGTTATTACAGCTACGGAAAGTTCATTTGGGTGTTGTTGGGCCCCTTTTTGTTTCCTGCCTGAATGTTTTTCTCATCATTTTCAGCTCTATTCCTAACATGTGTATGCATATCATCTTTAAATACATAGATACAAACATGTTTTCCTATTTGTGACATTAGGAGTATTGCATATATCACGATTTTCGCATCGCCAATACCATTGCTCTCCATTTTTTCTGAATGATTGGAAGTGATATATGTAATTTTTATAGATTATTTTTTGTCCTTGGCTTTAGACGAAGTAAATATGCCATTATAGATAAAATTGGATTTCAATACAATGGAAACCATAAGAAAACACATTAATAATATTGAAATTGTTTTCTATTTACTGCAGTTCAACTTGTGTTGTATTTAGTTCTATGGACAAAATTTTAAATGGACTTTAGAAAAAATGGACAAAAAGCGTGGACCAAAGAAAATAAAATATTTTTGGACCTATGATATTAATAGACAATATTGAAAGCGGACGAATCATTTATGGACAAAAAATAGTAAACGAAATATCCGTGTACCAAATGAAGACGGACTGTATGACTGTGGACAATGTAAAATGGACAAAAAGCGTGGACCAAAGAAAATAAACAAAATATTTTTGGACCTATGATATTAATAGACAATATTGAAAGCGGACGAATCCTTTATGGACAAAAAATAGTAAACGAAATATCCGTGTACCAAATGAAGACGGACAGTATGACTGTGGACAATGTAAAATGGACAAAAAGCGTGGACCAAAGAAAATAAACAAAATATTTTTGGAGCTATGATATTAATAGACAATATTGAAAGCGGACGAATCCTTTATGGACAAAAAATAGTAAACGAAATATCCGTGTACCAAATGAAGACGGACTGTATGACTGTGGACAATGTAAAATGGACAAAAAGCGTGGACCAAAGAAAATAAACAAAATATTTTTGGACCTATGATATTAATAGACAATATTGAAAGCGGACGAATCCTTTATGGACAAAAAATAGTAAACGAAATATCCGTGTACCAAATGAAGACGGACAGTATGACTGTGGACAATGTAAAATGGACAAAAAGCGTGGACCAAAGAAAATAAACAAAATATTTGTGGACCTATGATATTAATAGACAATATTGAAAGCGGACGAATCCTTTATGGACAAAAAATAGTAAACGAAATATCCGTGTACCAAATGAAGACGGACTGTATGACTGTGGACAGTGTAAAATGGACAAAAAGCGTGGACCAAAGAAGATAAACAAAACATATTTGTGGACCTATGATATTAATAGACAATATTGAAAGCGGACGAATCCTTTATGGACAAAAAATAGTAAACGAAATATCCATGTACCAAATGAAGACGGACTGTATGACTGTGGACAATGTAAAATGGACAAAAAGCGTGGACCAAAGAATATAAACAAAATATTTGTGGACCTATGATATTAATGGATAATAATGAAAATGGACAAATACTTTATGGACAAAAAATAGTGGACGAAATGTCCGTGTACCAAATGAAGACGGACTGTATGACTGTGGACAATGTAAAATGGACAAAAAGCGTGGACCAAAGAAAATAAACAAAATATTTGTGGATCTATAATATTAATACACAATATTGAAAGCGGACGAATCCTTTATGGACAAAAAATAGTAAACGAAATATCCGTGTACCAAATGAAGACGGACTGTATGACTGTGGACAATGTAAAATGGACAGAAAGCGTGGACCAAAGAAAATAAACAAAATTATGTGGACCTATGATATTAATGGATAATATTGAAAGCGGACGAATCGTTTATGGACAGAAAATAATAGACGAAATGTCCTTGTACCAAATGAAGATGGACTGTATGACTTTGGACAATGTAAAATGGACAAAAAGAGTGGAACAAAGAAAATAAACGAAATATTTGTGGACCTATGATATTAATGGATAATAATGAAAATGGACGAATCCTTTATGGACAAAAAATTGTGGACGAAATATCCGTCTACCAAATGAAGACGGACTGTATGACTGTGGACAATTTAAAATGGACAAAAAGCATGGACCAAAGAAAATAAACAAAATATATGTGGACCTATGATATTAATGGATTATAATGAAAATGGACGAATACTTTATGGACAAAAAATTGTGGACGAAATGTCCGTGTACCAAATGAAGATGGACTATGAGAGTGTGGATAATATAAAATGGACAAACTGACCTGAAATGAGACAAATATGTTGTAAATTATTTATATGAAGGGGACAATATAAGTAAAAATTGGAAAGCTTGTAACGAATAATAAATCTGTATGTTTAACTAATTGTTTCAGAATGCGTTCTGTTCGGAATCTGATGTTTCAATCATTAAAGCCTCAATGGCTTTTCCATATCTGTCCCCTCATTTGGTAAAGTCCTTAAAAACTCGTGAACATGCCATTACACTTGTAACAAGAGCCCGCAGGTGTATATGCGGTAATAGAATCAGTCATGTCATTTCCGTTGCATACGCATATACGTTATTAACAGGGTGTGGCGAAACTTAAACACCACAGGGATTATGGTCCCTCATTCATAGTTGACTAATGATGGCAGGGTGGGGTTGCTTCCCATTACTAACGAGTTTAATAACAGCCGACAAATAGGATTTCCAGTGAGCGTACAGCTCTTTAATGAACTGTTCGTGGGTGCGAGACTTGTGCGGGTGGTTTCTGCTTTACCGTGGCCATCCAAATGGCTCTCGCTTCGCCAGATATCGGTGGGTCAAAGACTGTCCTGTCAAGAAATGTACCGCAGCCTATTTTCGTAATTACACCAGTTTATTCGAGGTAAGAATGCACATTTCATCTTCTTCTGCTTTTTATTATTTGAGCTTCTCTATTTTATTCTACTCCATACCTATATTTTGCTAAGTCGAGCTATTTATGTCACCTACTCAACTGTACACTTTTAGGTCTTTTAGTTTAGGATATATTATATAATGTGTTTTATTGTGCCATTTCCATTTTAATATGTGTTCTTTTAGAGAGTAGTGGGGGGGGGGAGAACCTACAAAGGAGGACTTGTTTCGGGTACAAAGCACGTACGGTCAGAAGTCCCGTGCATTGGATTTTAGAGAAAATGATAATATAAAATCTGTATGTACTTAATATTACTCAATAAATCTATCTATCTATCTATCTATCTATCTATCTATCTATCTATCTATCTATCTATCTATCTATCTATCTATCTATCTATCTGTCTGTCTGTCTGTCTGTCTGTCTGTCTGTCTGTCTGTCTGTCTGTCTGTCTGTCTGTCTGTCTGTCTGTCTGTCTGTCTGTCTGTCTGTCTGTCTGTCTGTCTGTCTATCTATCCTGTCTGTCTGTCTGTCTGTCTGTCTGTCTGTCTGTCTGTCCGTCCGTCCGTCCATCCATCTACTTATAGATACTGTAGTGCTAATTTTTGTCAATTACGTTCATAAATTTAATTTTTATGGGACATATAGAAAACACATGTCTAATTACATAGTTTTATTCTCTCCATTCATGTAAACATTAATTTTAAAGCTACACAATTTTCATTTTCCCTTCATGAATTTGACTAATATAATTTTGAGAAGATACACAAGATATGTGCCTGATTATAGGAAGTTGGACACTGAATAGAGATAGGCATAGTCACTTGTAATAGTATCGATTGTACTATCGACTGCAGTTCCTACAATCGATAGTGCTATCGATAATTATAATAAAATCTATCGATACTATCGGTGATCTTTACAAACTTTTTTGTTAATTGTTTATAAACTAAGTATACAGGGTGATTCATGAGGATTTACTGTCACTTACGGAGCTTATTTCTCCTAATCTCAATATTTTCAGAGTTGCACTAATTTGAAGTTGTTTGTAAAATACCATTATTTTTGCGTTTTAAGGGTAAAAATATATTACAGATGAAGAATGAACTATTCAGGAGTATCATTTCTTTAATTAGCTAGTATTCTGAATATTATAGATGTTATTAATTTGTCCTACAGAATAATATCTGTAATATTGACAATTAATATTTGAGGAGAAAAATTCGCTCCGACGCCGGGGATCGAACCCGGATCCTTGGTTCTACGCACCAAGCGCTCTGATCACTGGGCTACGTCGAATTCAATTCACAGCACCGGATCGAGCTCTCCTCCTTCAATGTTTCCCTTTGTGGCCTGACTCCAAGTTAGGCATATATGTTGATATTTTATGCCCAATGTCATAGCTCAGTAGTCAGAGCGCTTGGTAAGTGAAACCAAGGACCCGGGTTCGATCCCCGGTGCCCTCAAATATTATATAATAGTATTCTGAAGCTAAAAATGTGTTGTGAATTCCATATTTGCTTCGTACATTTTTTTTTTTCCGATTTTAACTACAAAATTACATTTTTTTACGTATTTATCACGTTTCAGATCACGCCGCTCTTGTAAATTCTTCAAGGCTGTAGGCCTACTGTACATTAGGATACATAATTAAACTGTAAAGAATCAAGTTCCTAAAGTCGTATGACTTCTAACAATTTTTGTGATAAGTGCGTAAGAATGATGTAATTTTTAGTTCAAAATTGAAAAACAAAATCTGTACAAAGCAATTAACAACACATTTTTAGCTTCAGAACACTAGCCAATCAAAGAAATGATACTTCTGAATAGTTCATTCTCTATTTGTATTTTTTTACCCTTAAAACTAAAGAAAAAAGTTATTTTACTAACAACTTCAAATTAGTCTAACTTTGAAAATATCGACATTAGAACAAATGTTTATATGATATTTTTGCTCAATGTCTTCCGAAATAAGCTCTGTAAGTGACGGTAAATCCTTGTGAACCATCCTGTATATTTCAGAATTAATATCTAAATACGAACTGAATTATTAATTTAATAGTATTTATGGATGGTCTTCCCTTTTTTGATGCTACCAATAATTGATACTATTGGAAACAAATTGACTATTCATTGTTTCGATAGTTAAATTCATAGCTATCGATAGTACTATCGACTAACGCACATCACTACTCTGAGAGCTGTAGTATTTTTATTATTATTATTATTATTATTATTATTATTATTATTATTTAATCATCTCCAAATTTGCAAATAACCCTATTGTACCTAAAGTATATTAGGGTTGCAGTTGAAATGAACAATAAATCAAGCATAGCATATCGATGCCCCAGAACCAGACTGTTCCAAGCCCATTTTACTGTTTTTTTTAGGAGAGCTATTTTAAGCTCCTGACATTCAAAGCTTCATGAAACAATTTGGAATAGCTTCTTAGAAACCTTATGGATAGGAATATTTACAATTTTGTTCGATTCATATATGCAGACAAGAACTGGAACATAATGAAACACATATTTCTTTCTTACAAAAAGTTGGATTTAGTCTGGTTTTCAGCCGTCGATATAACAATTCAAATAGGCTATACATATTGACAAGTGGTAACTTCTTCAGAAGTTGTAATAATAAAAGATCTGGGTTACTACAGTCAGCAACTTTATTGATTTCCTCTGGCACGGTATATATCGTACAATTACTGGCATCGCTTTTATTTCGTCGTAATTTTTATTATGACGTCTCCTCGAAAGGAATAAGTTGATTTGGGGCAAGTGGAAGTGATAATCTTCTTGTTCTTTATACGAAATTATCTGTATAGTGTCCCTTACTATACGACGATATCCTGAAATGAAATATAATTCATATTGTAGTCAGTTGTCTTCAAATAATGACGCATTAAAATCTAAAACGAGTCTCTGGTTATCTAGTATCTGATCACCATAGTAACAGCTTCATAGTCTGTCATATTTTCATCCACCCCTTCACATTATCATCATCACTAATGTTATCGTCACTATAGTTTACATTATTCTATTGCTAAGTTTTGTATGGAGTTTTTTCCATCCTTGTTACATTATAGTTTATATACTAAGGCTATTTCATTGATTTACTTATTTATTTATTTAACTAGCTAGTGAGTACAAATTACATTTATAAAACAAAAATGTTTCTAGCCACTACCGTAAGAGCCAGGCTCGTGTACGGTGTGGTCTTAGTCAATAATATAACATAAAATTTACAAGGACAGTTTACTAAATACAGTAACTAACTTAATTCATGCCAATAAATACAACACAAGAGCAAGAATAAAGAAGAAAGAGAAAAAGAGAGAAAAATACACATTCAATATAAATTGACAATCCGACAGAAGCCTACCTGCATTTGTGCACTAACTGTAACCTGCAGAATTTTTTCAGCATTTTTCCTCAAGTCAGCGAATTTTTTTTTTAAGTGTAGAATTATATTGAACTTTAAAAGTAAAGCTGCAAATGTCTCAGAACTCACAAGGGTAAACAATTTAATAATATGACACAATGCACTCTAATGGATTAACTCCATACCATATAAATGGATATAGAACATTAACAGCGCACGAAACATGAAACTAGATTGAGAAGAGTAAATACAGAAAC
Source organism: Periplaneta americana (assembly GCF_040183065.1). NCBI lineage: Eukaryota > Metazoa > Arthropoda > Insecta > Blattodea > Blattidae > Periplaneta > Periplaneta americana. The sequence continues at coordinate 172,481,700 of NC_091121.1, read as the reverse complement.
TTAATCGACATTAAGAATATAGACGTAAATAAAGTGTCCCAATTTTTAAATGTAGGTCTTTTGAGAAAAACGGATAATTGACACGATAATTTTATGTTTCGAAGTAAGGACTGAAAATAACTTTTGCAGTAGATGTGGGGAAGTAGGTCAGGTCAGGTCCGATGTTGACTTTAGTCCTGAGAAATGGGTCACGTCAGAATCCCCATGTTCACTAGAGTCGATCAGAATACAGTGTCCTCAAGAAAGTTTGGTCACCGGACTACTAAACATATAAGCATGGCCTAGTTTTTTTAATTGGGTTATTTTACGACGCTGTATCAACAACTAGGTTATTTAGCGTCTGAATGAAATGAAGGTGATAATGCCGGTGAAATGAGTCCGGGGTCCAGCACCGAAAGTTACCCAACATTTACTCGTATTGGGTTGAGGGAAAACCCCGGAGAAAACCTCAACCAGGTATCTTGGCCCGACCGGGATTCGAACCCGGGCCACCTGGTTTCGCGGCCAGGCGCGCTGACCGTTACTCCACAGGTGTGGACATCATGGCCTAGTAAAGTAAATGAAGTAATAGTGGTAGTCAATAGGGTAACGACCTTTTCACATCTGGTAAACATTCTATTCTGTAAAAGTATTGCAGAAACAAAAAATCCCAACTTACATGCACTTTTCCTCAGAAATGGGGTTCTCATTATGACTCTGTAACTTTCATTGCTTCCTAGTTCCAGTAGTACATTATCACATAGGCGATTCAGTAAGTTAGGAATCGAAGTAGCGATCTATATTTTTTAATGAGACTCTTCAAGCTAGTACCGCTAGATAGCAGTATTATGCAGGTGTCAATATGTTCGTTATTTGTATTTGTATTTATTTACATTTCATGGTATTCGTACATAGTTTCACAGCTAGAATAAGAAACATGTAAAAAAATCGTAATAGTACTACAAAGTCTTAATTCATAGTCACAGTTTAGTTGAAATGTATAGAAAAGTGTTTAAAAATATACCGGATGATTTTACAATATACTAGTGTAATACAAGGGGTTGATATTGATGACAGAAATAGTCATGCAGCGTTGTTGAATGTCATAAATTCATCTACAGACTAGAAAGCGTGAGAAATTAGGCACTTCTTTAATTTGGCCCTAAATGTTTTCAGTTTGATTTTTATATGTATAGGGAAGCTATTAAAAATTCTTACTGATCCGGAGTTGCGTTCAGGCGTGGGTTTTATTCCCGCTTGGGCTGATTACCTGGTTTGGTTCTTTCCGAGGTTTTCCCCAATCGTAAGGCGAATGTCAGGTTATCTATGACGAATCCTCGGACTCATCTCGCCAAATACCATCTCGCTATCACCAGTACCATCGACGCTAAATAACCTAGTAATTGATATAGTGTCTTTAAATAACCAAGTATTGAGATATAACGCACTCCTTTCTGATAGCACGACAGACTTGCAGATGGAGTATGATAGTCAATTTTGACTAGTATTTATGCTATGAACTATGGAATTAGTTGCAAACTGTTCAAGATTACATAGGAATAACTTTATTACAGACAAAATATAGTCTACTGACAAACTATGGGCATTATTTGTAGTTTTTTTAATGATCCTAGATTTGGCATATACTGCCAGACTGCAAAAGTAAAACAAAGAAGCAGCAGTTGCAAGATAACGGCACGTCTGCACGAATGTACCATTTTCGAGCAGCGCTCCGTTGTGTGATTTTTCGAAAGAAATGCTGCTCGTATATCAAGCTGTTTACTATTGGAGAAGAAATCCTCTGAAATATCTCGAACACCGAGATGTGCAACAGGCAGGCGATTTGATTGGATCAGACAGGATGAAGCAGACGGCGTGTTAGCCTGGATAGTAACAGGTGCTGAGGAGTCCTGGGTACATCATTAACAGCTCGAGATATAGCGTGCATTAAACGCTCGAACCAAGTCATTAATGGTACACTCGAGCAGAGGTGTCGACATCATGCAAATGCTGCTTCTTTGTTTCACTTGTACACATCGATACTGCCATCTAGCAGAGATAGCATCGGGAGACTCTTTCAAATTTTTAAGTCGATGCTTCACTTTGTAAGTTACTGACTCTCCCTCGTACAATATGTTGTTTAAGAATGTAAGTGTTAATAATACAGTATAAAAGCATACGTGAGTATGAGTCCAACTCGCTATCACAACATTGGCCAAAGTTGTAGCAAGAATGCAATCTATTAAATCTTAGAAGTTAAAAATTTCCTTACTTTAAAATGTTCTCTTTGAGACTTTGTAATTTTAATTTCTGAACTTGTCTTCTTCAATCTTTTCATTCTATTCTGTTTTCTAGTTTTCTTGTTATTTTTAAATGGCTTTCAAACCCTGTCAGTCATTCAAAATCTCTTTTATATCCACATACATTCAGGATTTCTCCGAAAAGAATTATATACATTTCTTTACTTTCTAAAATATTATATGCTTTCAATTCGTGTGAGTCACGTTACAAACTATGTTTTATATTAACTCAATTCAGGATACCTCCCACATGATGTATATACATTTCTTAAACTCTGAATAATTTCAAGGGAAAAATTGTTCCGGGGCCGGGTATCGATCCCGGGATTTCTGGTTGAACTTATCAGCGCTCTACCAACTGAGCTACCCGGGAACTCCACCCGACACCGTCTCAACTTTTCCCTTTATATCTACACAACTCGCGTGGGCTGACGAAACGCCAGAGACCCACATCGAGTGCACACAATCTCTGTGTGACTTGGAATTGTGGTTTTCTGTTAACGTACACAGTGACATATATATTATGCAAATCTAGTCTTTCAGGTAAAGCTCCCTGTAAATCAGATTTGAATAATTTCAAGGGGATCGATACCCGGCCCCGGCACAATTTTTCCCTTGAAATTATTTAAATCTGCTTTACAGGGAGCTTTACCTGAAAGACTAGATTTGCTTCTTAAACTCTATATGTCGGTTTAGCCCTTTGTTTACTAAAGGTCGAAAATCACTTGTGTAGGCTGAGACCATTTTTATTTCACTATAATACATCAGTCTTCTAGACGTGAACTACTTTTATTTCTAAACTGATGATTGCTTGATAAGTGAACTAATTTCCTTTGTCACCTAAGCTAAATTAACATAGACATTACATTGTTCTCATCAGCATCTATAAATATCATTCTATATGGGTGTATATTATAGTTACTGCTAATGTAATTAATTCAAATTTTAGTTCATAAAGTTGGTATCAATACTTTTATTTCCGTTATTCATTACAATTTTTGTTTAAGGTGACAAGATATTGTAAATCTAGCATAAAATAGGCCTACAGCAGCCCAGCCCATATTTTGCTCTATAACTCATCAACTTTCACCTATCTAAATTTACTAATATTAAAAAATGTATTACACCCTTACCAGAATTATTTTCATTCAGAAATTTGGAGTAGTGTTTACAAACATTTTCCAAATCATTCAAAAATTTTAGAATTAAAAATAAGTTTACTTTAACGGTTTATCGTTCTTTAAATTGGTGGATGCAATCAGCATTTCCCAAATGTCTCACATAAATTTTGATATCTGAAAAAATGTTTACTTCATTTTATTTGCAATGAATGTCTTAACAAAATTGATATCTATTATATCAATAGGCCTACATGGGTGAGATATATTTTTCTTCCTTTTTTCCCGATGAACTCAAATTTGTACACTTTTGTATAAATTTAAGGGCTGGTAAAGATGTAACAGTAATGGAGGTCAATTTTGTTCTTCTCTATGAAATACACATGCTTGAAAAAGTTAATTAAATCGACTATAGTAATGTCACAAGAGGTTTCGCTCGTGGATTTGGGAAATATCAGACCTCAAGTATTTATTTCAACTATTTCGTGAGTAAAATAAAAGTGTAAATAATATATCCCTATGATTCGCTCACAAAATGTTAATAATTTTATATTTATAAATAATTACCTATTCAGACATTATGAAGTTCAAATAGATGATTATCGATTACTGAATAAAGAAATTGGATGTTATACTGTAATGCCAATTGAGATTTAACAATCTTAATTACATGTACTGCGCTTCTCTCTTGTTATTATAACAGAAATACATTTTCATTATCCGCTGAAATCATAATTTAATTTACACATCTATATCTTCTATACTAATAATAAATCTGCAGCCAAAATGTTTCCGGTAATTTTCGATTTTCCAAAAATAATTGGTGTTAACATGTATAATTAACCATCCTGAAACCGAAAATCGCTTTTTTGAATTTTTTTGTTTGTATGTCTGTCTATCTGTTCTGTCTGTCTGTCTATCTGGATGTTTTTACCTTTTCACGCAATAATGGCTGAACAGATTTCGATGAAAATTGGAATATAAATTAAGTTTGTTGTAACTTAGATTATAATCTATATGACATTCAAAATACTTTATTTAAAAGGGGGTTATAAAGTGGCCTGAATTAAATAAATCGAAATATCTAGGTTATTACTGACTTTTGTGAAATATGTTACATAACACAAGTTTCTTTAAAAATGATTTCCGATAAGTTTTATTCCATGCAAAATTTTCATAGAACTGATATTTAATGAGATAAATGAGTTTCAAAATTACAATAACAACGCCATCTAAGCCGGTGTAATGAAATAAAAAACAAATGACTTCGTCTATAAGTGGCCTTGGACAATAACAATCGAAAGCTATGAAACCTTGTCTACAGAGAATGTTTCTGTGTTTGTATGAAGTAATATCGGAAGCTAAATTAACCGATTTGTATAATTAATTAACCATTGGACATAATGCTATAATGTTATTACAGTAACTTCTGAGTGAATTCAGGACAGGTAAGATTAAAATAGGTTCTTATGCACAGAAAACTTGATAGGCTATTCTGTACATTCGTTTCCTGTATTTCCTAAAATAATTTTTATGACCAAATGAGTGGTCTCTGGATCAAAATGATCGTATTTTAATTTTTTAAATGCAATTTAAATTAAGTAACATAATAAACGATTTATTCTTCTATCAAACACGAATGTTCCCTGGATCAAAAGTCATATTTTAATTATGTAATTACTTTATATTTATTTCTAACGGGTGCAGCGGAGCGCACGGGTATGGCTAGCTTTATTATATAATTACAAATAACGTGATTAAATGAAGAATTGTTGAAAACTTACTTAGGGACGTTCCATATCCCGTCTGATAAGAACCTCTATTTATACCCAGCGTAGGAATAGAAAAGATCTATTGATTGTGTCTGTATTTTCAAGTTTCTATTTCAGTGAAAATCCGTTTCCGTTTATACTCTCGCATCTATTTCGAGAACCATTCGGCAGCATGAAGCTCGTAAATGTAATGACTGTTGTAGAATCTTAACATTTTTTAATACTATGACAAGAAATTCTGAATCCAGAATAAGGCAGGCACGCTAACATCGGGAAACCTCGTGCAATGTTATTGAGTTCCCAGAGCCAACATCTTCATAACAAGTGCCAAGCAGGTTGCCGAACAGCAGGAGCTCACTTGTAATGTGGCTGTGCTAATACAGGTTGTGAAGGGCTATAAATTTTGAAGCTAAGAGCGCGAGGGATTTTCGGTCGTTTCCTCTTTTAGACTATAGGGTATAAGAAGTCTTTTCTATTTTATTTTCAAGCAGATCATATGGAATGAGTTCCTTCTTCTCCAGAATGGATGAGTTATGCTTCTTGATTATACAGGATTAGTTTTGAAAAGAAATTGTAAAAAATGTAGTAAAATCACGGAAAGTATTTGATGGTATTTATTACTGCTTAGAATTGAAGTAACGCGTTAGCCTGCAGTCACGAGATATGATAGCGTGTGTCGGGTTTGGACACGATATTGTTATTGTAATGGATTTCCAGCTACAGAGGTAGCAATAAAAATGTGTGATTCATGGCGAGGGTGGTGATAATGGTGATAATGACAATGACGACAGTTGTGATGAGATAGACGATGACGTCTTTGCTATCAGGTTTGTGATGATTGACATTTAAAGATCTACTTACGAAGAACTACCAGTTGTGTTATTTCTAAAAGTTTTAGATTACTAAAATGAATAATTAATTTGAATTACAACGGAATAATAATAATAATAATAATAATAATAATAATAATAATAATAATGGTTTATTTAACCTGGCAGATTTAAGGCCATACGGCCTTCTCTAACACTCAACCAGGAGTAAAACTGCGTTACAAAAAACACTACAAATTTACAAAGTACACTACAATTTTACACACAAAACTGAATAAGATAATAATAATGTAATATAAACAACAAGTAAGTAGAAATCAATCATAATAGGGACAGTCGGGCATGTTGGACACTTTGTACTTTAACTTGTTACCTCGCCACTTGTGGGCACCACATTCTGCTAGAAGTCAATGACGGAAATAGCCACGAGTGGGATAACACGTTAAAGTACAAAGTGTCCAAGATGCCCGACTGTCCAATAGACCCTAATTTACCCTATATAACATACAGAAAGAAAGAAAAAAAGGATAATAAAATGTGAACGGCAGGTCAAAATAAATGAGACAAACATAGTATAAAAGAATAAGACAGTTATCTATAATAATAATAATAATAATAATAATAATAATAATAATAATAATAATAATAATAATAGTAGTAATAAAATAGTGAAGTACAAAGCATACAATGAATACAATATTTTTAGGTACACACAGTAAGGAAAATTATGATCATATATAGCTCAACTTATCACATTATAGATATACCGTTATCGGGAAATATGAAAACAAAAAGACAAAATAAGTTAAATATCACCAGAACATAAAACAAATGTGAATATGTGGAAACATGCAATACAACACTTGTCATAATAGTAAGTTAGTTTGGCAACTCGTTATAAGATAATTTTCCAACTTGGATTTGAAAGATTTCAATGTTCGGCAGCCCTTGACTTTAGGCGGCAGAGAGTTCCAGTGATGAGAGGTCGCAACAGTGAAAGATGAGGAATACAGAGATGATGTGTGAAGTGGAATTTCTACAGAGTAAAATACGGAGTAATGATGGTATTGGTTACCTTTCATCTTCTCTTAATAATAATAATAATAATAATAATAATAATAATAATAATAATAATAATAATAATAATAATAATAATAATAATAATAACTATAATAAAAATATTCATAACATAATCACTTTCGCCTTGTTATCCGATCGGCTTCCATGGCGCACTGAAGAAGAGTGTGCAATTTTCCCAAATTATGTGAACAAAAATCAAATCTCGACTTTTTAGTTAGGCATATATGAATATGAATTCATGTTCTTTAACATTTGGAGAATATTGTGGGAAATAGATATCACTGTTTTATCAGCAGCTAGATTTTTTAGAAGGGTATAAACAATGAGTTCTTTCAAACACTTCTCGCTCCTATTAAGTCATAGAAAGAGAAGATTTTATGTGGGTGAAAAAGGTCCAATTGTTAATTAATGATTTATTGTGTTGTGAGACGTCATATCTGTTCAGATAGGTAGGCCTACGTTGTTACCAATGTAACTTCAATTTGAAATATGTAAAGTATTTTTCTTTTTAAAATAAGGTTTAAATATTACAATTGAAAAAAATATATATAGACTATATATTTTTAAAGTTCTCCCAATATAATATGAGTTTTAGTATAGCCGGTCATGTCCGGTTATAAAAATTCTTTTAGCATTTAATGCAGCATCATTTTGAGTGTTGAATACTTGCGCATTTCTCAGTAATTAACTGCTCCATGTTTGACTTAACAGCGGAAAAGAATCATGGAACGAGAAACTTTTTAATCACTGTATGAGTGTTCAGGCCTGCAAAATTATTCACATGACATCGAACAACAGTTCAAAATACATTGGACTCATTTTTATCTAACCTTAACAAAGACACCGCGAATCAGAACGCAAATCTAGTAGCTGGACACAATTAAGAACTTCTCTCTTATTTAACAGATTTTTATGAAACTTTATACGGGAGTTACAGGTAGAATATATATATATATATATATATATATATATTTTTTTTTGTCTACAGAGTCTGATTATGTTTCTATAAGAGAAACTGTCCCTTTATAGAGGTGGATTTAGACATAATTAATAACAACTCTCTTATCTAATACAGGGACATCATTTTATTTTTACTTCTATTTTTGTTGTACCTGAGTTTTTGAATGTACTTCACTCCCACCCCTTCTACTAATGAAGTTCCAACTCCACACAGAACCAAGACCGCAGATAGTAAGCAGTACTGAGTTACTGAGTATAGTACGTTCCAGAAATATGTTCGCGTTTTCCAGTGACGAAAGAGCTTTCAATATTGAATCATATTTTCTCACAGGTACTGTCCGTTTGCCTACGTCGCATCCCGATTTCCCCCACCTGCTTCTGCTCGCCCCTCTGTAATAGCTGGGTTGTCTTAGCTCTTTTCTGAAAACATTAATTTCTCTTAGGAATTGGAAGTTTACGTAATATTATACAGCTGTTTAATTTAACTTAAATAACTGTAATTAACTGTCATGTGATTTCCTCCCTTTCTACAATCCTGCGGCATAACCACTTGGACGGACAGTAGATAGCATGTCTGAGTAATTTTATATTTTCGGGTCGGGCAGAAGTGAAGATTGAATTAACAGTGCGTAGAGTAGGTACAGAATTATTTCAACATGAGTTACTAGTACGAAGGACGAAACTGGCAATTGGAATTAGATGCAATAGTCTATAGTGCGATGATATGCACAAAAGAACTCAAGCCTGTATCGAAATGAACGGCCACCATTTTCAAAATTGTGTTTAAATATTCATATTATGATTATTTTTCAATTTAACTTCTTTCTCTATATTTTACGCTAATGTGCTGTAGACAGTATAATATACACTGCATAATGAATACGTTCGCATGGATAACTCACTCCGTGAGTAAAAACACTTATTCTTAATACAGTACTGTACTTTGATTAAAGAAAAACCTAATGAAAATTATCAAACTCAAAATCGCGATATTTCCTAGTTTACGTAAATGGATGAACTACTTTTCTTCCTTCCTATACCTAGCAGAGTGATTTGTGTTTCACGCCAGTATCATCGAACTCCAGTCTTGGAGGGGGGAGCAAGCGGTGTTTCCGGTTCTCTAAAGGTATAGACAGGTTAATATTAAAGATGTTAGTAAAAATAAAATTATGTCCCTCTATATCTGCAGTGCCTGGGAAAAGTGACACAAGTCAGTTTCCACAAGCCTTTTTTGATAATTTATTGACAACTTACGGAACATCTGCTCGCTTGGAAAAAGAGACATAAGTATTTATCCCATTACAATAATTCATACAGAAAAAAATCAAATCGACATAAACCAGTGTAATTTGTCAATAAATTATCAAAAAAGGTTTGTGGAAACTGACTTATGTCACTTTTCCCAACCACTGCAGATATTTTTATGAAACTTCGTAGAAGCATGGAGAGCGTTACACTTTGTGATGAGGGTACTAAGAAAAGGTTCTGATAAATCCAAAGAGATTGCGTATAAATCACTAATACGTCCAGTAATGGAATACGGTGCAGCATGTTGGGATCCTTACAGATTAGAGCATATTAAGACACTGGAAAAGATTAAAAAACGGGCTCTTAAATGTTGTCGGAAAAATTCACCATTAAAATGGGACACACTCACGGACAGGAGAACGCGAATTCGATTATGCGCACTGTTCAAAACATACAGAGGTGAGCCTGCCTGGAGAGAAATAAAAAATAGATTGCAGCCGCCAAATTACTCTTCAAGGAACGACCACTCATATAAATTGAGGGAAAGAAGGCAGAGGACGGACACTGGAAAGTTTTCTTTTCTCGATCGTACTATCAGGGACTGGAATGCTTTACCTGCAGACTTACTAAAGGCTTTACCAACAACCAAAAATGTATTTAAAAATAGGCTTAAGGACCTTACTAATAGACGGTAATTACACACAGTATTTAAAGGGTGTAAATGATATGTTGTTATTGAAGTGTTGTATCAGTGAAGAATTATGTTGTGTCAGTGAAGTGTGTTGTATCAGCGAAGAAGTATGTCGTATCAGTGAAGTGTGCTGTGTAAGTGAAACGTGTTCCTGTCAATGAAGTTTTATAGTTTATAGTGGCAGTGCATAGTATTTGAACAGTGAAATGTTTTTGAAGTGTTAGTGAAATCAGGATAGAATCAGTGAAATGTGTCGTAGTTCCATTGCAGTGAGTGAGTTGACAGCGAAATGAGTGTAATTTGAAAGGTACTTGTGCAGATATGAACATATCATACTCGTGGATTTTAGTTCGATCTTAGTTTTAAGATACAAATTAGATTTATTTCAAATGTTATTTCAAGTGATCGTTTCATTTAATTTAGTATATTCCCTGTTGTTGTTGTTATTGTTATTATTATTATTATTATTATTATTATTATTATTATTATTATTATTATTATTATTATTATTATTATTATCAGGGAACGGATTTATATGGACTAAAAATATATGAAATATGTAAATATATATGTAGTTATTTTTACCAAAATATGGAATTAAATATGGATTTTTACCAAAATATGGAATTAAATATGGACTTAAAATTATAAAAAAATGACTATGTACGTTAAATATTGGTACATTTTAATCAAACTAAACAAAAAATATAATGGACGTACCTTATCTTCCAATGTAGTTTCAACAAAACACAATTTTTATTGTCTGTTACCATAACAATAGGTTACAAACATTTCTTTCAAGTGCTGAAAAGTGAATCTTCTTCTATTGTCTCTGAGGATAGATTTATACTGACTAAAAGAGCGTTCGACGTCACAAGAAGTAACTGGTACATAATTCAATTTCACAATGTCTGCTGGGGATAAGTCCAAGTTAATCTTCACTGTTGATTCACCACTCATCACAGCAACAACCTTTTGTAGTTCTTCATATCCAGGGTTTTTTGAAAGTACAGTGTCCACCTTAGCTCTTACTGCATCTGCAACTTTACCTCTACCACGATTCAGTTGTTCCACAGTACTATTTATAATTTCAAAACTTTCAGATAGTGAAAGGTGCCTATTTTGGAGACTTTTGAGCGTTTTTATGATGCATGAAAATGTATGCTGAATGTGAGCTAAGTCATTCTTCACACTTATGTCACAGGTAACTGTTTTCGCAGTATCAATTGAGACTGCATCTTCAGAGTCCAATGCAAGGAGAACATTGTTAATAGAGTCTATATGTTCGGCATAATATTCAACTGCTTCTAGCCATGTACCCCATCTAGTTAAAATTGGCTTTGGTGGCAATGGAATTTCAGGGTACATTTCTTTCAACACGTTAACTCTACTGGGAGCTTTGAGAAATACTTTTTTCACTGATGAAATCAACAAATCTACTTTAGGGAAATTGTCTCTGACCACTTCTGCCACACGATGAAATGCATGCGCCACACAAGTAAAATGAGTCAATTTAGGATATACAACAGATAATGCTTGTCCAGCTTTGACCATATAAGGGGCAGCATCGCTAATAAAGAATAACACATTATCGTACATAATACCCTTTGGCCACAGGATACCCATAGCTTCGTTGAACAGTTTAACTATAGTTTTGTTATTGCACTTTTCTAGAACATCACAATGTAAAAGAATTCGTTCAGAATATTGTTCACTTAACAAACCGATAACTACATTACCAACAAGTCTACCTTCTTTGTCGGGAGTCTCATCAATGGAAACCCAAATTGAACTATCTTTAATTTCATCTCTTATCTTCTGTATTGTCTCATCGTAGATGGATGGAGCATACGTCTTCCTAAGTGTTGACTCATCCGGGATTGTATGTTGAGTATATTTTTCAAGGAATTCCCTGAAGACCTTATTCTTTAGTTTGTAGAGAGGAATATCAGCAGAGATGAGAGAACGGCACAGGTCGATGTTAAACTCAGATCTTACATTCGATGTTGTTGGTTGTGTTAAAAACAATTGTCTCTGCTTGGAATTTAGTTGTTTGTTGGCCTGATGTTTACTAGTTGTAATGTGTTGTTGCACCAGGAACTTTTGTGTAGATGATACTGCACACTGACACAAATTACAAAATAATATTTTATTGTCAGTTGATAAACCATCTTCTTTAAATTCTGAAATGTAACTTGTTAGTTTTGATTTTAAATTGACTGAATGACGTACTTTTGGCATATTTACCGTCTTTATAGTATGATTTACAAAACTGAACCTATGTGTACTCTGACTGGCATTTAACTGTTGAGCTGCACAACTGAAGTCTGTTAAAAATTTTAAATTAAATTAATACAGTTTTGTAACTTACTTTCCCATTGTTGATAGGACTGCTAATTTTCAAATAACTCTGATGTTAAAGGGATTACTGAACATGTGTTTAAATCTCTATTGTTTAAATGTATTTTTAAAAGTTAATGGAATTTTGTTTTGTTTTATTGTTAAACCTAATATAATATGGACTGTTTTATATGAAATATGGAAAATATATGGAAATTAACGAAAATATGTACTAAACTCTAAAATCTGGAAAAATATGGAAAATAAAAGTAGGATTTTTCAACCCTACACATTGTGAAACATAAAGATAATGCAAAATACAAATTATATTAGCTTTATAAGTAAATATGTATTTACATATAAATCCTTTCCCTGAGTATTATTATTATTATTATTATTATTATTAATTATTGTTAGTATTAATTATTAGTATTATTATTAATTGTATTTTTAATTAATACGTTTATTATTGTCATTATTGAGTGTAATTAGTTACCACTGCCACCGGGTATATACCCACTGCAGTGTGAATAAATACATACATACATACAATTAGGCCTACAGGTAGCAAACAGATATAATTGGAGTTGTGCACGAAAAATATATGCTACCTGTAACTCTTGTACAAAGTTACATAAAAATCTGTTATGTAGAATAGAAGTTATTAATTTTACACCCCCTGTAAATGGGTAGTTCCTCTCTTGGAACCGTAAATATAGTTTGTGCAGAAAAATATTCGCTACCCGTAACTTCCGCATAATGTTTCATAAAAATCAGTTAGAGAAGTTATTAATTTTGTCTAAAACCACCCTCTATAAAGGGCTAGTTTCTCTTACACAAACGTAATTAGTGTTTGTACACAAAACATATGGCTACCTGTAAGGTCTGTACAAAGTTTCACAACAGTCCGGTAGACTGCAGACAAGTTATTAATTTTGTCTAAAACCACCCTCTATAAATGGGCTAGTTTCTCTTACACAAACGTAATCAGTGTTTGTACACAAAACATATGGCTACCTGTAAGGTCTGTACAAAGTTTCACAACAGTCCGGTAGACTGCAGACAAGTTATTAATTTTGTCTAAAACCACCCTCTATAATGGGCTAGTTTCTCTTACACAAACGTAATCAGTGTTTGTACACAAAACATATGGCTACTTGTAAGGTCTGTACAAAGTTTCACAACAGTCCGGTAGACTGGAGACAAGTTATTAATTTTGTCTAAAACCACCCTCTATAAAGGGCTAGTTTCTCTTACACAAACGTAATTAGTGTTTGTACACAAAACATATGGCTACCTGTAAGGTCTGTACAAAGTTTCACAACAGTCCGGTAGACTGCAGACAAGTTATTAATTTTGTCTAAAACCACCCTCTATAAACCACCTCATTCTAGTGCCGAGGTCATGGAAAGCATGGGGCTCTACCTCCATGCCCCCCAAGTGCCTTTATGGCATGTTACGGGGATACCTTTACCTTTACCACCCTCTATAATGGGCTAGTTTCTCTTACACAAACGTAATCAGTGTTTGTACACAAAACATATGGCTACTTGTAAGGTCTGTACAAAGTTTCACAACAGTCCGGTAGACTGCAGACAAGTTATTAATTTTGTCTAAAACCACCCTCTATAAAGGGCTAGTTTCTCTTACACAAACGTAATTAGTGTTTGTACACAAAACATATGGCTACCTGTAAGGTCTGTACAAAGTTTCACAACAGTCCGGTAGACTGCAGACAAGTTATTAATTTTGTCTAAAACCACCCTCTATAATGGGCTAGTTTCTCTTACACAAACGTAATCAGTGTTTGTACACAAAACATATGGCTACTTGTAAGGTCTGTACAAAGTTTCACAACAGTCCGGTAGACTGCAGACAAGTTATTAATTTTGTCTAAAACCACCCTCTATAAATGGGCTAGTTTCTCTTACACAAACGTAATCAGTGTTTGTACACAAAACATATGGCTACCTGTAAGGTCTGTACAAAGTTTCACAACAGTCCGGTAGACTCCAGACAAGTTATTAATTTTGTCTAAAACCACCCTCTATAAAGGGCTAGTTTCTCTTACACAAACGTAATCAGTGTTTGTACACAAAACATATGGCTACCTGTAAGGTCTGTACAAAGTTTCACAACAATCCGGTAGACTGCAGACAAGTTATTAATTTTGTCCAGCTAGATTTGTATTTTTGCACACTGTGCAATGGTAATAATAATAATAATAATAATAATAATAATAATAATAATAATAATAATAATGATGATTTATTTTAGCTGGCAGAGTTAAGGCCGTAAGGCCTTCTTTTCCACTCAACCAGCAAAAAGTGTATATACATATGCATGAACTTACAGAGAATTCAACAATTTGATTTAGATGAGAGTTACATGTATACAAGGGTTATTTACAAATTAAACAACAAAATACTGTGAACTATTAATTAAACACTGAAATAAACTGTGTAGCAGAATTAAACTAAAATACATAGAATGTTAATATATTTCAAATAATATTAGATAATAGAAAGAGATTATTATGAGACAATTAAAATGCAGCACAATCAGGATGATGTCTAAAGAAAAAAGTAACAATGTAGTCAGTGATAGTTTAAATCAGTATGATCGGAGTGAAATGCTAATTTAAGCTGTTTTTAAAGGTAATGGTAAGACGGCGAAAATATAATGTACAGAGACGCTGGGTCATTCCTGGAAGAGAACCCTTGGTGAATGACAGCAAATTCTATCCTCATTGTAAAAAGCAAATATCAATAACAATCTGATATTATAAAAAGCTCAGCGCAACAATATAGTCTATAGTAATATTTACTAACTTAATTGTCTGTCACTGCTAAACCCACCGAACCACAACCAATGAGTTAACCGATCCTCATCCAATTTCTACAACAAGAATTTATGTATTATCATAAGGTCAGCGGAAAGCTATAATTTATAAATATCAGTTACGAAATGGAAAAAGAATCGTCCTTCAGTGTTCAGAATTACATGATGACCGTGTGTCTGTCTGCACCGTATTATACAGCGCCTTCGGAGATTTCACTTAGATCTTCTGATTTAAGTTTCTTGTTGAAAGCAATTTTATGCAGGCGTCCATCATAGCCTTTTATATTATGTCGTTACCCCGTATTTCTCTGCATTATCGATCAAGGTCTGCAGCCGAGTAAACAACGATAAGGGAAGCAGATTTAACGTAGCGTGGGAGACACGGTCTTGGATTTGATCTGTACCTAGGCCATGGTTATATACGTATAACCGTTTTTGATATGATGTCTGTTTTTCTGTTTTGTATTACTTGAAAGTTACTACAGGGACATCATTTTATTTTTACTAACATTTCTAATATTAACTTGGCTATACCTTTGGATTAAACGGAAACACCGTTTTCTACCCCCTTCCACGATTGGAGTTCGATGATACTGGCGTAAAATGCAAAAAAATCACTTTACTAGGTTCAGGAGGGAAGAAAAGTAGTTAACCATTTTACGTAAAGTAGGAAATATCGCGATTATGAATTTGATAATTTTCATTAGATTTTTCTTTAACCAAAACACAATACAGTATTAACAATAAGTGTTTTTATTCACGAAATGAACTATCCATGTGGACGTATTCATTATGCAGTGTACATTATACTGTCTACAGCACATTAGCGTACAATATAGAGAATGAAGTTAAATTGCAAAATTATCATAATATGGATATTTAAACACAATTTTGAAAATGGTGGCCGTTCATTTCGATAAAGGCTCCAGTTCTTTTTTTTTTTTTTTTTGCATATTTTCGCGCTATAGACAATTGTACTTAATTTCAATTACCAGTTTCGTCCTTCGTACTAGTAACTCATGTTCAAATAATTATGTACGTACTCTCTTACGTACTGTAAATTCAATTTCACTTCTGCCCGATCCGAAAACATAAAATTACTCAGACATACTATCTACTGTCCGTCCAAGAGTTTTGTCGCAGGGTTGTAGAAAGGAGGGAAATAACGTGACAATTAACGAGGCCCTTTTATTTAAGTTGTTTTAAACAGTTGTATAATATTACGTAGACGTCCATTGCCTAACAGAAATTAATGCTTTCAGAAAAGAGCTAAGAGAGCCCAGCCACTAGCCTTTACAGAGGGCCAGCAGAAGCGGGTGGGGGAAACCAGGATGCGATGTAGGCAAACGGACGATAGTATCTGTGCAAAAATATGATTCAATATTGAAAGCTCTTTCGTCACTGGAGAACGCGACCATATTTCTGAAACATACTATACTCACTCAGTACTGTTTGTGTTTACTATGACCGTAAGACGACATTGACTGTATACGGTTGGTTCTGTTGTGGAGAACGATTGGAAGTTTACTAGTAGAGAGGGTGGGAGTGAAGTACATTCAAAAACTCAGGTACAATAAAAATTGAAGTAAAAATAAAATGATGTCCCTGTACATTACGAAAGTCCAAACCATATATTCATATAAATTAATGTAATATTGAAAAGATCCTCAAGAAATGGGCTGACGAAACCTAAAAAACACTGAGTCCTAACATATGATCGGTAAATTAGATATTGAAAGTAATCATAAATTTTAAAAATAAAGTTTTCAGTTCTTGATTAATGTTTAATTATTGCTTATCAACCTGTTGTTAAATTTAGGCAATCTCTTTAACGTCGAATAATGATATAAAGTAATTCAGAAGCTTCATCAACAATGATGAGTTCCCTTAAGAATTGGCCATTCTACCACTTTATCTCCTGCATGAGTTGCCTCATGAGTGATGCCTTATTGGTATCACTTATGATGTTCCAACCAGTCTTCGGACTGCTGACTAATACATACATACATACATAAATACATACAGTACATATAGACCATACATAGGCCTACATACATACAAACACCTGGAGTGGCTCAGTTGGTTACGGCTCTTGTCTGCCGGTCTGAAGTTGCGCTCGGGCGCGGGTTCGATCCCACTTGGGCTGATTACCTGGTTGGGTTTTTCCTAGGTTTTCCCCAACCGTAAGGTGAATGCCAGGTAATCTATGACGAATCCTCGGCCTCATCTCTCTAAATACCGTCTCGCTATCACCAATCTGATCGACGCTAAATAACCTCGTAGTTGATACAGCGTCCTTAAATAACCAACTAAAATACATACATACATGCATACATACATAATACATACATACATACGTACATACATACGTACATACATACGTACATACATACATACATACATACATACATACATACATACATACATACATACATACATACATACATACATACATACATACATACATACATACATACATACATACATACATACATACATACATACATTTCTATTTCAGTACGAAGTGGGGCAAAGACTAGCACTACATCCTAACTGCTTTTATATCTTGAATAAATTTTGAAGTCCAAACAGTTGCGCTTTTGGTCATATCATAACTTCGGTCTGTGATGCCATCTGTCAATTGATCCTACATGGTTAGAGGTTCAGGTGGAGTCTCACTGCAGTGCCCTTCGTACTCCCGAAAGCGACTAATACTTCCTCAAACTGATGCTATCTATATGAGAATCACAATAGTCCATTCCAAAAGTTGCCTTCTTCGTGTTTAATTTCTATTTTGTGTCTATTTCATTGACATTACCCTCATTTTCACTTCGAAATATTTGTTTATGCTCGACCATGCCGAAATGTAGTAATTATACACCTGCTAGCAGACCTTTAATGCATGTCATTAAAGTACACCTACTCATTAAAGGTCAGGTCTTTCAGCCAATGACGACTCAGGTTACAACTGTTCAGCCAATGACAGGTCAGCTTTCTACCGTTATAAAACCGCAAGTATCGATTATTCTCGGATATGCAATCGAAAGAGAATTAGCGAAAAGTCACGGAGGCTGGAAATCCAATACTGTCGCAGAAGATTATGTTCTGTTACTATAATAGTTAGCGTTAATTGTAAATAATATTCAAATAAATTCAATTTGTCATCTCGTTTTTCAATATCTAAATTAATTTCAATGTTATCTCTGTAGGTTCTTATGGCCTAGCAAGGTCAATGTGAACATCTGTTCCTCGGAAAAAATCAATACTTTCGCGTCTGCCAACATCTCACAACATACGGGACATTGGTCAAGGTCAGATACAAATAAAATTAATAATATCAAGTTAGAAATATGGTCGATCATAAAAAGTAGTATGAAACTCGCCTATAATGGTAATTAAGAAGCTCGTATGAAAATTATGAAACTCGCTTGCACTAGTTTCATAAATATCCATACTCGCTTCTTAATTACCTTCATTATAGGCTAGTTGCATAATGTACTATTTTAATATTATATCTTTCAAAACAACACAATCCTCTATTAAGATTCAACAGAAAATATGGTGAAACAGTTTCTCTTAAAAACCTGAAAAATCGAAAAAGTGGACAAGGGAAGTTTTGGCTTATAGACTATATTTCTATCGCAACATATTGATATTGATGTGTTTATATAGAGTGTCATAAGACCTAGCACTTGAACCGTTACTGGTCCATTGTAAGAACCGGCACATTCTCACCCATACCGGTCGACTATGCTGAGGTTCTTTGTATCTCTAGGTTGTATGCAGGCAACCCCACATGTCCCTAGACAAGCTTCCTTCGCACAGTGGCAGCCTATGATCCAAAAAAACTGGTGAATATGATAAAAGAATGAAGAGATGTTGACAGATTGATTTCTACGTCTATATTAGGAGAACAGAAGAAAAACTCAAATGCGATCTTGTCCGCCAAAAGTGTCATAAATGTTTCAAATGAAAATTACCAGGTGTGACCGGGACTTGAACCCGAGTCACCTGGACGACAGATTTTCCAAGCAGCTACCGCAGAGATATTCGTATGTCTGTCTCTCGATATTATTATAAAAATATTCGAGTCCGTCGTAGCAGGCAGTTCGATTATCACGTTTCTGTATACGATTCATGAACAGTATAAGATTGACACTTTCGGATAAGTTGTGTACTATCTCTTTATTCCTCTCAATTCGACAGTGACTGGATACCCATTGAATTGCGGCTTGTTTATTGTTATTGGCCGGTCTGTCTGTGTACATAATTTGAAAGCTATTATAAGGGAACATTATGTGACGTTGAAGTTGCTTACGTCGTAAATTCCGCTTGGGGCATAAAAGATCATGTGCTGCATGAGTTGAATTGCAATATCTGGAGGCAGGATCCATCAAAGCTACTGCAGTTCTGGTCCATTGGAACACTGATGTTGAATTGGCTGAATACACCTGTTCCTTCATCCTTTCTGAAGCTGGTTTCCCGTCATCATCATCGTCGTCATCATCATCATCATCATCATTATCATCATCATCAATAAATTAATTGAAGGTATAGACCCACTGGAATGTTTCTATCCAAGTGATTTCTCCAACGTTTGATTTATTTCCTCCAGGATATTCTATTTTATGACCTTGAAATCATTCGCGGGCGCCACGCCAAGGTCACGAGATTGACAAATTGAATCGTGTAAGAGCTTGGTATTTGCTGAGGGATAGGGAATCAGTGGTGTATAAAAACTAGGATGGCGTCAGGCTCGTAGAGTTAGATGAAATATGATATATAACACAGTATTTTAAGTAGATATCGATATTTTTTTTTTTTGTGCGAGATCGTGCGTATTTGCTTGTTTTCCACACAGAACCAATACGCGGTAAGTGTGAAATACCACATTCAGTATTCCCAACGTAACACACATAACAATTTCCCTCTTCTTACCGCTTAAGCGCGACATTCATTTTATTGCTTTAGGCTTTTAACATATTATTTTTAGAGACGTTTAACATAGTAATAATTATAAATTGGAAACTTACCACTGCAATTTCACCTAAATTGCAATGTTAATTATTGTTTTTAAATATTTGCAAAAATTAAGTAAAGTCTACTACTCCACGAAACTTATTGCATTCCTGATACGAGTGACATTAAGGAAGCTGTGAAAAAATCAACGAGATTCCAGATGCCGATGTTATTACTGCAATATGTTATATAAATAATATTGTTAAAATATTAAAATGAAAAATAAACCATTGCGTAACCTTACCGTTTGTTTTAAGTTCGCATTTATAGACTGGGGGAAAAAAAGACAGACGTATATGACGGCCTGCTGGAGTATAGTAAACACAGAAAACATTTTACAGCAACAATGTAGAAGAAAGATATTCTGGTGTTCCGAAGTTGGTGTCATTAAACAGAAACCAACATGGAGATTTCATTGCAACTAACTAGAAATTCGTCTTTCAGGTATGTAATAAACGATCTTCGCACAAAATAATGTACGATACACGAGCGGTATGTTTGTTTTCATGTTCTCGGAAATTAAAAAAGCTCAACTACGTTTCGCTTTTTCAATCTTTTCTTTGAACATGAAAACGTCAACATACCGGTCTTGTAACGCATATTACTATTCTACACTGCGTTTGTAAGTAAAGGGACATCATTTTATTTTTACTTCAATTTTTGTTGTACCTGAGTTTTTTAATGTACTTCACTTCCACCCCCTCTATAGTAAAGTTCCAACCGTCCACCACATAGAACCAAGGTCGCGTATGCAGTCAAAGTCGCCTTGCGGTCATAGTAAACAGCACTGTGCTAGTGAGCATAGTACGTTCCAGAAATATGGTCGTATTTTGCAGTGACGAAAGACTTTTCAATATTGAATCATATTTTCGCACAGGTGCTGTCGTCCGTTTGCCTACGTCGCATCCCGGGTGTCCCCCATCCGCTTCTGCTCGCCCCTCTTTAAAGGCTAGTGGCTGGGCTGTCTTAGCCCTTTTCTGAAAACATTAATTTCTGTTAGGAATTGCACGTCTACGTAATATTATACAACTTTTTAAAATAACTTAAATAAAAGGGCCTCGTTAAGTAATGAATTGTCACGTGATTTCCCCTCTTTCCACGACCCTGCGACAAAACCATTTGGACGGACAGTAGATAGCATGTCTGAGTAATTTTATCTTTTCGGATCTGGCAGAAGTGAAGATTGAATTTACAGTACGTAAGGTAGATACTCTTTTATAGAGTAGGTACAGAATTATTTCAACACGATTTACTAATGCGAAGGACGAAACTGGTAATTGGAATTAGGTACAATAGTCTATAGTGCGATAATATGCACAAAAGAACTGAAACCTGTATCGAAATGAACGGCCATCATTTTCAAAAATGTGTTTAAATATCCATCTTATGATTATTTTTCAATTTAACTTTATTCTCTACAGTATACGCTAATGTGCTGTAGACAGTATAATACACACTGCATAATGAATACGTCTGCATGGATAGCTCAGTTCGTGAGTAAAACAGTTATTATACGATGAAAGAGTAATGGAACGGAGAAAAATTCTCTCCGGCGCCGGGACTTGAACCCGGGTTTTCAGCTCTACGTGCTGATGCTTTATCCACTAAGCCACACCGGATACAACTCCGACGCCGGTTAGAATCGTCTCAGATTAAGCTCCAACTCTTGGGTTCCCTCTAGTGGCCGCCCTCTGCACTACGTCATAGATGTCTATGAACGCTGGACCGAAGTCCACACATGTGCTGAGGTGCACTCGATATGAGTGACTAGTTGGCCGGGATCCGACGGAATGAGCGCCGTCTTAAATCACGAAGTGATTTACGCATATCATATATATTATTTTAATGTACCGAAGTACATATGATATTTCCATGCAGATATTCTGCGTCATCATACGATGAAAGAGTAATGGAACGGAGAAAAATTCTCTCCGGCGCCGGGACTTGAACCCGGGTTTTCAGCTCTACGTGCTGATGCTTTATCCACTAAGCCACACCGGATACAACTCCGACGCCGGTTAGAATCTTCTCAGATTAAGCTCCAACTCTTGGGTTCCCTCTAGTGCCCGCCCTCTGCACTACGTCATAGATGTCTATGAACGAAGGATGATATGCGTAAATCACTTCGTGATTTAAGACGGCGCTCATTCCGTCGGATCCCGGCCAACTAGTCACTCATATCGAGTGCACCTCAGCACATATGTGGACTTCAGTCCTGCGTTCATAGACATCTATGAGGTAGTGCAGAGGGCGGCCACTAGAGGGAACCCAAGAGTTGGAGCTTAATCTGAGACGATTCTAACCGGCGTCGGAGTTGTATCCGGTGTGGCTTAGTGGATAAAGCATCAGCACGTAGAGCTGAAAACCCGGGTTCAAGTCCCGGCGCCGGAGAGAATTTTTCTCCGTTCCATTACTCTTTCATCGTATGATGACGCAGAATATCTGCATGGAAATATCATATGTACTTGGGTACATTAAAATAATATAAAATAGTTATTGTTAGTACAATACTGTATTTCGATTAAACAAAAACCTAATGAAAATGATCAAACTCAAAATCGCGATATTTCCTGGTTTACGTAAATGGATGAACTACTTTTCTTCTCTTCTAAAGTGATTTGTTTGTATTTTACGCCAGTATCATCGACCTCTAGTCGTGGAAAAGTGTGGCAAACGGCGTTTTCGGTTCTCAACCGTTAATCGAAAGGCATAGCCAGGTTAATATTAGAGATGTTAGTAAAATAAAAAGATGCCCTGTATAGAAAAGTAATAGCTCAATATGACACGATGGGAATTAATAAAAAAAATAAACAAATTTATCTCACAAAGTAAAAAGCCACATTATAACATAACAAGCACTTTAAAGTAACATTGTGTTCAACATCCAGTTATTTATTTGTACTACTTAAAATCTAAATTGTGTATTTCCACCAGTTTCAATTTAATGTATTCTTCTGCAAGCATTAGGTTTTCATTTACTTTTAGGCTATCACGCAGAAAAAGTACGAGCTCCGACGTATCTGTGCTTTCATCAAGAACTAACGACAATCAAATAGATTCTTTGCCTAAGCGTTGTGCTTTCTTCTTCAATATCAGACCTTCTGAAGATGGCTCCTACTAAGCTGAAACTAATCAAGTAGATATTTATAAACTTGGTTCCCGATTAATACATGAAAGTGATCACCATAAATTAAATTCCTAAGTGTTGTAGTGTTAAAAGTTATGTAACAAAGAAATATAATAAATAAAAATAACTTTTCATCACCTTTATTTTCCTCATGATCGCTGTTATGAACATCTGGCAATATGAATGATGATTTAGTAAGTTTATTTACTGTGACTGAATTGTACCTTGCTTTACCGGTAGCTATTAAATTACATCCTTCTTGATATTTAATAAAAATATACTGTTGCTATTTGTTGAAGGTATGGTCTGGGATTTCAAAGGAAAATAGGAAATTAAATTGAATTCTCTTTGCTAAAAAGTCCATTTACTTTGTGGTAATAAAATAATGGTTAATGTTACACCTAGAAATACACACGTAAAATTATTTTCGTAAAAATAATTTCCAAAGTAAACTTTTCCCTCCCAACTTAGTAAGTCTCGCATTTGAAGGATGCTTTCAGTTGCATGATTCTTTTAGTAGAACAAACAGAAACACAAACTAAGACTGAACAGTACAAAGCAAGCTAGAGAAAGAATGTTTTTGTTTATGTATGTATCGTAGAGAACAGAGAGATGAACTGTGTACTGTTCTTCGAAAAAAAAAAATGGTATAGAGAACGAAGAATATATATCAATGACTTCCTCCATACAATAGTACAGGACAAATGGTAAAAATTTTATAATAATTATATTATGTAAGACCGGTACTCAAATGTATAAAACGTAGTGAACTAAAGTTAAAAACGTATATAAAATATGGGTTTAAACGCTTTTTTAATTGATTTTTAACAACTCTATATCAACTACTAGGTTATTTAGCGTCGATAGAATTGGTGATAACGAGATGATATTGTGTGATATAAGGCTGAGGATTCGGCATAGATTGCCTTATGGTTGGGAAAACCTTCGGAAAGAAACTACAGTATGATCCGTTTGGGTATGGATAAAATAAAAACACTTTAAAATATTTACTACAGAACTTTATTTGTTGAAACTTTGTGCATACAACACTGAAAGATGGGAGATTCCTCAGAGCTCAACATGACCCCCATTGCGCACCCTGCACAACTCATAACGATGATGCAATTCAGCCCATGTCCATTGTAACATAAGAGGGGTGATATGTTGATAAGCTTGTGTAATTTTTAGTCTCAGATCATTAATGTTCCTGGGTTTCTGTGAATAGGCAATGCGGAACCCGGATCAGGCAAGTGAAGTGGGTAAGCATTAGATACACACATCTGTTCCCCAAGATGTACATGATTTATATTTTATTATGTTTAGTCCTTGCGCCCAAGGTTGCGGGTTCGATCCCGGGCCAGGTTGATGGCATTTAAGTGTGCTTAAATGCGACAGGCTCATGTCAGTAGATTTACTGGCATGTAAAAGAACTCCTGCGAGACAAAATTCCGGCACATCCGGCGACGCTGATATAACCTCTGCAGTTGCTAGCGTCGTTAAATAAAACATAACATTCTTTAGTCCTTGCCTAGCTTTATTAGTAATATATATATATATATATATATATATATATATATATATATATATCTAACCTGGTAGAGATAAGGCCATCGGGCCTTCTCTTCCACTCCACTAGGGAATTGCAACTACAATACAATTGCAATTAATATTAAATTTACAAATACCATAAAAATAAAAGTACTAAAATATTAACTGATTAATAAAGGCTAGACAGTTTATTGTAGAAGTTAAGAACAAAGAAAGATTTTTTTACTTAAATAAAAATTAAAACTAAAATAAAATTATATAGTGATGAGATTACCGGATATTGAAATATTTTGTGATAGAATAAGATAACTATGTACAAGAAGCCATTTTTGACCAAGTGCCTAGTAAGTTTGCGTTCGAATTCAATTTTATTTCGACAATCAGTGATGCTAGAAGATAGCGAATTCCAGAGTCTTGGCAAGATTATTGTGAAAGAGGATGAGTATGAGGAGCGTGATATATTAATTCCGGGTGAAGTGCCAATCCTAAATATTTTTGATGCTTGTTGGATTTTAGTTTTTCATTGTTTAAGTACATTTCGGTCTATATAAATAATCTATATGAAGAGTTCGCGGGAAAAACGATGAATGTCACAGTTTTTTAAGGTTGTTGTCATTATCTAATTCAATGGATCACTACGAAATTTAATGTTGTTCTTATGAAAAATGGTAAAAAGGAGAATTATCACCACGAATACCGTAATCCTTTTCTTTATTTTATATAGAAACAGCAGTACATCTTGCAGTTATAGACTCAATTAGATCATTATCAAATCCTTAACAGAAATGTGACATTCATCGTTTTTCCCGCGAACTCTTCATATATGTCACCATAAGACAGATATACATATTTTTGCACTAGCAACGACACTGGCTCTGTATGATTAGGAGGCAGTAAGCCAAATATCCATCAGGGTTTTGTTTTTCAGTATGTTCTTCATTCTATTGTGTCTTTGTTATGCGCTGACGTTTGCTATTGAATTGAAGAGAGAAGTCAAACTTATAGGTGTTTATTTTACCACCGTAAAAGACGTTCTTTCGTCAAGAACAACGAAGCTCCATAAAAATTTACGTAAAGCAAGTACGAAATGCCAGTCAGTGCCACAAAGAGCTGCGAGAAACATGTGGTGATGCTGCCCAGCCATATGGCGCTATCGCCAGATGGGTCGACGGCATTCGACGCGGAAGGGGGGATATCTGGAACGAGCACGGCTCTGGTAATCCTGTTGTTACTGATTCAGATGAAAATGTTGTGTGAGCCATTTTCATGTTGTTGGGGCATGTTCGTTGATGACTTTTAAATAACTAAGATATTCTTTTTCACAACATAGTCTCAATGAAAGCATCAAATATCACTTGCAAAAGAGTACATTATCGGTTATAACATGATTAACTGTAAAATTTACGTGATATTAGACAAACATCATGTTGTACTCCAATCTGTAGAGAACTTTCTATCGAAATAGGGTTCAAACCCACAACCATTAGCTTGTGAAAGTGGCAAAGTAATTTTCTGAAACATTGTGAATCACATTATTATGATGATTAGACTTCGTTGAATTGCCACACGCAGCATCCAATCAGGTTGCCGATGTATGGTAGTATAGAGGAGGTGAGCGACCGCCCGGTCTCGTAGTATAAGCAGTTCATGTTAAGAGTTGTGACTGGTCCAAATAGATAGAGCAGCTACAGCTAATGTATACCTATGTAAGCACTTGTTTTTGCATTACTGTGATTGGAATAGTCAAAGCTTAACATTTGTTCAGTGCAGACAAGAATTCAATCAAACATGCTACAATGAGAGTGTTGCTGTTCTAAATAATTGCCTCTGGAATACTCTTACCCCCGCAGCCAGTCTTGACCCGTTGGGAAACGTGGTTGGAATTATTATGCAGAACATTACGGCAAAATAATGGAGGTAATTAATGCATTGGATAGCACAGACAGTTCCGTTGTTGTAGCTGTATAATCATTGCCTTCTGAACAGCAATTGGAAGATATTCTGTTCATTGATTCTAATTTTCAAATCGTGTCCAAAAGCATCACCCTGTTAGAATCGTCTAAACTACAACTCTCAGAAGCCCTTGATATAGTGTATAACGTATCACAAGCCGTTATCCAAAATAACAATTCACTAATTTCAGAAAAAGTGAAATGTAAGCTGGGAAACGTTATTGCTAAAAATTCTGCCTATTTACAACTTCGTATTATAAATGATGTGCTATCAGGTCACGCCAAGACGTCTGAAGTTGGTGTACTAAAAAGTAGTGACTTTCCGTTCTTGAAATATGTACGTATTATATTGTGTGATGTTGAACGTACATTTTCCCAAAATAAAAACTGTTTAAGTGACATCGGAGGAGGTTACTTTGCAGTCGCTCAAAATGTACGCAACTCTTCACTGCAATGCACATATTCAAGGATGATGTGAGTATATTACATCAAATTTTGAGTTAATATATCTCACTATAAAATAATTGTGTATTTACGTGTTTAGACATTTCCTACTTCAATGATCATTCATTATGCCTATTTCTTGAATGCAGGATACAGGTTTTATTGTAACCGCAGTATACTGCTCAGGGTTTTTTAGATCAGAGGCATACTCCATCCTTTGCACGCTCTCTTCTCATACAGTCTATACCGCGTGCGCAGTCAACCTTACGATTCTCGTGCCAATTCCACGAAGTCTAATGATGATAATGCAGTAGTAATGAAGTTCTCATATGTGGAATAAGTTTAATTGTATTGATGTTATTAAATACTGAAAATGTACTTCTATTTATAATATAGCTACAGTATGAAGAATGGATGGAGCGGAGAAAAATTCTCTGAGGCACCGGGATTTGAATCGGGGTTTTCAGCGCTTCGTGCTTCTGCACTCTCATACCTTCTAAAATGTTGCAAAGAAAACATGTTTTTATCTTAGTGATCTACATATTTAGTATATTCCTTGAAATTACACGCCGTTTAAAAATATAGCTTACATTAAAGCAGTGTGCCCAAAATATTATTTCCGTTTTGAACAGTAGCAGGCAGTTTCCGTTTCCGCATTGGACAGTTTCCGTTTTATTCAAGAAAAATTACACAGCCTGTATATGAATTTTGCCGAGATAAATAAATTGTTCCGAAATAGACAGGATTCCGGATTATTCAGGTTCCGATATTGTGAAACTGGGAGTATCTGGAATCTGGATGCGTTTTACTTGTTCTGAGAATAATCTTCTGTTGCCTATAATTATAGTGGCTTTGCATAAATATTTAGTTTGTTATTAAATCCACGTGACAGTATATTTTGTATGTAAGTAGTATCTCATTGTTCAAGGAGAGACACGAATAAGCAGATGTAAATATACGAAACGGAGCGAGGAGACGAGTCAGGGCTTTCCGTTCCAAGGGAAGATAGTGTGGTCCATGTACACCTAACTTGTACGTAAAGTAGCCGAACGCAGGACTCTAGTAATGACCAAGGGTTTCGAATCTTTGCCCTTATAATCAAGAGTTTGAGATCACTGGATGAAAATCGAAATTTCTGTCACTGAGATACTGAAATCGACACTCCGAAAAAAAAATAAAAAAGCTTTTTTTTTCAGTGGAAATCACTGTCAATAAAATACGAGGCGTGTTCTTAAAGTAAGTTCCAAAAGGGTGTAGTAAGTAAACGGGAAGATATTTACAAACCATTTTTCTTCCATTGTATTCCCCACACTTCAATTACTTCTCAACATAATCTCCACCAATATTGAGGCATTTATCGAGTCGTCGCACAAGTCTTTCTATCCCCTCATTGTAGAATTCGCCCGCCTGCGATGTGAACCACTCCCGCACTGCTGTTTTCACTTCATCGTCGCCATCAAAACGTTGCCCACCGAGGAACTTCTTGAGGTGCAGGAAGAGATGAAAGTCACTCTGAGCCAAATCCGGGCTGTAGGGGGATGGACAATTTGTTCCCAACCAAATTTCGAGATGAGATTTTGGGTGTCACGAGCTGTGTGTGGCCATCTCCTGACCATTCCATTACTAATGGCATCATCACCATACACCTCACAAAGTTTACGATGAATGTCAGCTGGTTTGATGTTCATCACATTCAAGAAACGGATAACAGATCGCATCTCACAATCGGCGGGGTGCTCGATCACTTTAAACATTTCAACTGATCACAACTAACCACACACACGGACTGAAGCTCTGAAACTGCGTGCACAGCTTGTCTGAGGACTGAAGAAGAAAACACGCATGCAGAAAACAAACGACTGCAGCAATGCGACGGCTATAATTGAAAACGGAACTTATTTTAAGAACACGCCTCGTATGTGCCATTTTGATTGGCGAACTATCTGTAGTTTTCATTTCGCTTTTAGCATATGGTTCGGATATAATATGGCCTATAGAAACTTATGCATATTCCTTTGACAGTAAATTATTTCTAATCGTCGTTAAAGTGTTTTATTAGGAAACTTATTATTTAATACGCCTCTCGATTATAGGTTGTCTTTCATAGTGTAGTTTCGCTACTACGTGTAGACTAAATAAGTACGTGTGATTTCCTCGAACTATAATAAAGAACAGACTATTTATTTCGTGACATAAAGTTTAGCGTTACATGCATTCGTGTTATCATCCTGTCGAAGTTATGTTCTCTCTGTGCCTTTGATTTATTGTCTCTTCATTTTATGTTATCGAATATCTCTCCCCGGGGCTGTTTTCACATTACAAACCTCCGCTGGGAATAATAAAACCTGCCATATTCTTACTGCGAACGCAGACTCGCCCCACATAAGATCACAGTGTTCAGATGCTCTAGTTTAGTGTGATAACCCCAATTTTAAATAATTACAGATTTGAATGTTTGAGTTAAAATATAGCTTATTTATTTTTTCTCAATGATAGCAATTTTGAAATGTACTATAAAGGAGCTAATAGGAATATATCTTTCTATATGTATTTTAAGTGGAATTTGTGTTTGGTTGTAGGTCTTCATAGGGTAATCCCTTTCCTTCTGCCGGCATTTCACCATTGCTCCGTTAATTACACTGATAAGCAATCATTTTGCTACAAAGAAATTGTTTATATTTTTCAGTTCCCCACTATGGATAGTTACGAAGCCCATATGTAAGTAGTTTCGTTTCATCACGACTAAATTTCTAAAATTAACGTTTTTTTTTTTTTGTCGAAATTTATGAAAATGTCAAAATACTGAAATTAGTATAAATCCTTAGATAAATTATGTAATAATAATAGTAATAATAATAATAATAATAATAATAATAATAAAATTATATAGTTATTTTACAAATTTTTTGCACCACTTACGAGAATTTCCTCTCATAAAATTAGCATACATTTAAGGCTTACGAAGAAATGGCATACGAACAAATGTAGAAATAAAGTGAATTTTTTTATAAGTTTCCTATCAACATTAAGCAAGAAAAATGAAATTTAGAGATACTTTGTTCATAATTTTTATTTATGTTTTTTATAACATTTTAGTGATGTCTAAATTACCAGCTGTAACGTAATAATAATAATAATAATAATAATAATAATAATAATAATAATAATAATAATAATAATCGTCCTTCCAAGTATTATGCCTAGTGGCCTGTAACGGTCTCCGTCCATCTTTTCAGGGGGCGTCCCAAATATCGTCTTCCATGTGGTATATAGCGGAGAATTTGTCTTGGGAGTCTGGAACGGTCCATCCTATTGACATGGTTAAGTCATTTTTGTCTATAGTGGTTGAGATGTTCATAAATACGTGGAATTTTCAATTCTTTTCTAATTAGTTCATTCCTTTTGTGGTCAAGCAAGCTGTAGCCGGCAGACCTCCTTAGAATCTCATTTCCAAAGCCGGTTCAGAGGCTATAAGGTGGCAACCCCACCACTGAACTTACTACTCCTCGGCTAGCAATCGATTAGTAGGACATTTATGTGCTTTCAAGTCTCCAAAAAAATAATAATAATTATTATTATGATTATTATTATTTTATTATTATTAATTTGGATTATTTGTGTCATTGAGAGTAAAGCGTATAGAAAAAATTTTCATATTAAGATTTTATGTGAAGATGATGAGAGTGATTTTGAGAGTTGCGATTCTGAGTAGTGAAAGACATTTAAAACAAATCTGACGAAGTGAAAACATTGTCCCCATCTCAAGTGAAAGAGAAGACGAATGTCTATTCCTGTCTATTATTTATTTTACCCCATCCTTCCAAACTCTAAACTGGCTACGGCTTAACGAACGTGGAAATTTTCATACTCTTGTTCTCCTTTTCCAAGTCCTTCACACCTCTACACCTACCTACCTTGCCTCCAGTTTCAGTTACCTGTCATCATATCATAATCTCTTACACGCACGCAAAATAGCCGCATACTGGCCACACCAACACATAAGACATCATCGTATTCATCATCATACACAATCTCGCTCTGGCGCTTGTGGAATACCCTACCCAGTGACATCAGAGACTGTCGGAATTTAGTAGCGTTCAAAAGCAAACTTATTAAGTACCAAATTACATAATTCTGATTATTGTCTTATACAGTGTAAATGTCCGATTATTAAAGAGTCCTCTGAAGTTAAGTATTTAGGCATAATTTTCGATAATCATTTAAAATGGAACCAACACATTAATTACCTTCGTAATAAATTACGTAAAATAGTATATTATTTTGTTTTATTGAGGAATTACTTGTCAATACGTTTAATTACGTACAATATATTTAACTTTATTTCAATCGGTAATTATCTATGGAATTATAGGATGGGGTAGGGTAGCTCATTTAAATCCAATTTTAATCCACTTTATTTATTACAAAAGAAAATAATTAAAATATATCTTCACAAACCTATTGATATTCCATCTCAAAAATTGGTTTTAGACTTTAATGTTCTTAAAATAAGACAAATTTATTATACTGTATTGTATTAATAAAATTCATACATAAAAATCGAAATAATTTTGAATTGTATTTTCATAGTTATGAAATAAAAGGTATGAATTCTTTAAGATTGTTTCAACCAAAGTGCAACACTGTTACAGTATTTAATCATAGTAGTAATTTAGGCCCAAGAATATATAACAAATTTATATTTAAATATCCTAATCTTGTCAATTCTAATACTTCTAGTATTAAATTTAAAAAGTTATGTATGGATTTTATAAAAATTGAAAAATTGTAAATTTAAATTTATATACTATAATTGCATAGTAGACATAGGACAAATTGCATTGTATACTTATTAATTTCAATTCAGGAATCTGCCCCTGAGCACGAGTTCTACTCTTTCAGGGGCGAGTTAAAGTTTTTCTGTATATATTTTATTTTATGTTACAATTATTAGCAAAATTATAAATAAATAAATAAATAAATACATAAATAAATATCTGACTGCGTAAAGTAGGATTAATTTTTACTTAATTTATAAAAAATGTTTCTCTCTTCTTAACTCTTACAATAAACTGTCTAGCTTTTATTAATCAGTTAATCTTTTATTACTTTGATTTTTATTATAGTTGTAATCCCCTGGTAGAGGGGAAAGAGAAGGGCTGATGACCTTATCTCTACCAGGTTAAATAAATAAATAAATACATAAATAAATATATAAGTAAATAAATAAATAAGTAAATAAATAAATAAATTTTATTTCAATATCGTTTGAAAACACTGAAGTTCAAATTACTGAATAGTATTCTGCTCGTATGTACGTAACAGGCAGCATAATTGTAACTAGTTTATCACAAAGCATATAATGGTCTGTGAGGTGGAGGTCATTACACACGTGAAATCTGTCTGCTATTGACAAACTTTAACAACACACTCACATCAGATAACACAAATCTGATTAACATGAAATCTGTATATTAACAGTACAATGCTGGTACTTGTTTTGTTCTATCCTAAATGAAATTGTACACATTCAACTAGAAAAATATTAATGATCGCTCTGTCGAAAATAATTGTTATTGTTTGGTTTTCATTAACGATATATAGCTTGGAGCGGAATAAATTAAATAATCTGCAATTGTCAGAGGAAGCGCCAAAACCAACAAGATGAGTTAGATTAAAATTTATTTTATCGTATATGTTCATAATTTTGCCAAACCACACAAACTTAATTTATCATTCTTTCTTTCTTTTTTCCATACTGTTTTTATTTCTTCTTTGTTCCTTTCTCATTTATTAATTTCTTTACTTCTTTTCCTTCTTCAGTTCTGTTCTTTCTACTACTACTATGTTACCTTTCCACTTCTTCCTTTTTCTTTTCCTTCCTCTTCCTCCTATATTTTTTTTCTTTATTTCCTTCTTGTTTTTTCTTGTACTTTTTCCATTATTCCTTTGGACTATTGTTACCTCAATTCTTTCTTCTATTTCTATTTAGGCCTTAAACATAATTTGAGTTTCGTACCAAATCACGTATAGATTGCTCATCTCTATCTTAAAATCGGTTGCACTTTGAAGAGAACAACCGCCAGGATCGCCACCCGTCCGCCGTAAGCGAACACGAGATGGCAGTACAGTCGCTAATGCTATAGGGCTCTGACTTCTGCATTCACAACTGGCCTACGACTATGTTCATTATACAACGGAGTGGGCTATGGAAATTTTAGCTCTCCTTCGCAACGGTTTTGTTGTTAATTGATTTGTATCTTTCTGACGAGAAATAAAACTTTTCTTGAGTTTCATTTACTTATTAAATAAAAATTTATCATCACACCAACCTATGTAAATAATTATTTATTAACAATTATTTTTGTTCACTGAAGAGCCCAATCTAGGCTGCCCTTAATTCAGTGTCATGTATTGTATTTATATTTTATTTAGAAATTATCTGCATAGCGCTAAATGCGCTGATCGATCAATACATTTTTTAAAAAATTACTAATTATATTGTATTCTCACTACAATGCAGTTCAAATGGGAGTTATGACGTGATTCCTTATGTAACAACTAGATGGCAGTATAGTAAACCTGACAAAAGTTGTTAACGTCAAAGCCTATAACGCCGAGCAAGCTGGGTATATATGATCTAGGGTTTCGTCTATAGTTTTTTTGTGTTAAATTTATTTTTATATACCCTTTAACATCTGTGCTCATATCGCGTGTTTAAAAGATATGTGGATATACCAATAGGCCGTTTTTTTACTATTTTGATTAATATTTATGATATTGATGATTCAGGTGATGATGAATCATGGTATGTAAATTACCAATCCGGCATTTGCCATTATGACTGAGGGAAACCATGAAAAATCTCAGCCAGATTTGCCGTCCACGGGGTTTGAACCCGGAACCTCCCGAATGCTACCGTCTGAGCCAACTCGCTCCGCTCTATAGTTCTTCTATTCTTTCACCTGTCTTCATTACGTATTCTTATTTAAGTCTTTTAACGTGAAACCACAGTCTAGTATATACGGTCACGAAGCTTGAGTTGTGAATGTGCTAGGAACAATAGACTGTGCCGATATTATTTGGCATTGTCTGTAATGAGGCGATATTAGCGATCCTAGTGGTTAGCAACTATTTATGCATGCATATTTACTACTTATTGAGCTTCGTGACTGTATATATTAGACTGTGGTGAAACGTTTATGCTCGAAGGTCAAATGGATAAAATGTTACGGAAATTTCAACATCTCACGTCACTTACTTATGATAATTAAATGAGAAAAATTCGCTCCGGTGTCGGGGATGAAACCCAGGTCCTTGGTTCTATGTACCAAGCGCTCTAAACTCTGAGCTACCCCGAAGTTCAATCCACAACACTGGATTGAATCCCTCTCCTCTAGTGTTTTTCCCTTTGTGGCCCGACTCCATGTTCGACATAATTATATGCTGATATATATATTAAGTCAACTGCTATTATACAAGGAGCTCACACAATTGAGTGACTTGGTGGCCGGGATTCCACAGTATATGCACTGATGGGCGAAGAATTTTCTCCTCTAATGATCATTGTTACCATAACAGATAAATTCTGTAGGACCAAAAATTAATCTTTACGTAGTCGCTTACTTAGCATCGGCAAAGAGTTACGGCATACTATTCTGACGTCATTTTCTTAGCAACGGATCATATTGTTGCATTGTTATGGTGTTTTCTACAGAGATGGGCCTACTTTTTTTTACTTGGTTATTTAACGACGCTGTATCGACTACGAGGTTATTTAGCGTTTATCGATTTGGTGATAAAGAGTGATATTTGACAAGATAAGGTCGAGGATTCGCCACAGATTACCTGATATTTGTCTTACTGTTGGGGAAAACCTCGGAAAAAACACAAGCGGAAATCGAACCCGCGGCCGAGCATAACTCCGGCTCGGCAGGCAAGCACCTTAGCCGACTGAGCTACGCCGGTGGCTGTTACTTTCTTGCATGAATTGTATTTTTCATTCCTCATCAAAGATTCATACTAGCGGCTCTACTACAAACAAATTCAGTTGAAACATAGTAATCCTATTGTAAATACTTGTACAGATATGCACTGTCTACCAAAAAGTAATTGGGCACTGTTTTTGCCCCTTCAGAACCTCGTGGTACCACCTCTTGTTGCTATGACTGCAGACACCTTGTCAGGCATGATCTCCATTAATTTGTATAGGATATCCACTGGAATTCTTCGCCATTCCTCTTGCAACATGGAACTCAGTTGGACAATGGAAGTTGGCCGCATGTTTCGGTGGCTACAATGCAGTGGTATGCAGACAATAATGTTCACCGGTTGGACTGGCCTGCACAGAGTCCTGATCTCAATCCCATTGAGCACCTTTGGGACTAATTGGACCGGTGATTGAGGTCTCGAGAGATGCGGCCAACTTCCATTGTCCAACTGAGTGCCATATTGCAAGAGGAATTGCGGCGCATTCCAGTGAATATCCTACACAAACTAGTGGAGAGCATGCCTGACAGGGTGGCTGCTGTTATAGCAACAAGAGGTGGTACCACGAGGTTCTAAAGGGACAAAAACAGTGCCCAATTACTTTTTGATAGATAGTGTATATTATATAGTATTTAACCCATTCAGTGAAGAAATAAAAGATAAATAATAATTAATAATACAACACATAAATTACATTCATTATTTATTTTATGTTCACTCACATTCACAATCCTTATCTATAAGAACCAATTGCTTACAAATCTAAATAGAACAATATTACATCCAACCGAGAACACAAATGTTTCACGTAGTCAGAGAGATTCTAGGAATTCCTTAATACTTTTTTTATCCTTTCATTATCGTATCTTTATTCAATATTTATTTTTAATCAAAGTAATTTTTAACGAACAAAAAAATTAAAAATGGAATGCGTGAAGTAGGAGCTTTAATTAAAAATGCTGTCAGACACAAACTCGGAAAACGGATACGTTTAACAACCAGGTGAACGTAAATAGATATTCTATATAATATGAAACAAATAAACGAATGTTAGAGCTACAATAAAGACGAAAAACTATAAAAAGTAATAAGTGACTGCCAGATTTAAGGGGACAAGGTAGGCCTACTCAGGATCATAAAAAAATTGAATTTTTTGTTTTTAAGAGAAATAAATTCTCTGAATCCTCCTGATCAAGAATATATATATAGTTTTATATTGTTGGGATGTGTATAACCTACAAAAACAGTTTTTAATTGAAGCGGGTGTCTCATTAAATCAGCAGTGCCACGCCCCTTCACTGAAATGTGAAAGTGTAAACGTTGTGCAGGATGTAAATACCAGTACTTATAGTGTTGTAAATACGTAACAGTAATGATGTAGGCCTAAATAGTAGTGGTAATATTATAATTAGTGTAGATTTGTTAGTAAGTCAAAAATTGATGTTAATTTTTAAACGCGGTTTTCTTAAAACAACATTTTGCAGAACACATCACAAATGCCAACCACACCTACAGAGACATCAACACAGACATGGAAATACTGCACATCCAACCAAAAATCCAGAAACTCAACACACTACAACAATATGAAATATACAGACACACGAAAACAGACCCCAATGATATTCTCAACACACAACTCAATTTCAAAACACATACACTCTTTGACTCTACAATTCGAACACACCCACACAGGAAACAAGAGGCGCTAAGACCAACAACGACCAGTTCCGAAGATGACCGAAAATAGGTCGAAACATATTAACAAGGTACGTTAATAATATTTAACACAAGAAAGTTATTATCATACATATTCCGAAGTGATACAGTGTTAAAAGTTGTGTAATCTAGCTGTACAACATTTTTATGTATATATGCACCTATATCTCAGAAACATTAGAGTTACAGAGCTGGAATTTTGCACGCTCATTGTACATCATATAATGACTTAATGGTAGCACTTTTACATTGATATAATATGTATTACAAGATTGAGATTAATTTTTGTGTTAAAAAATTTAAGGTTTCTATCGGTAGAATTTTTATAAAAGTATTTTTTTTTCTAAATTGATCAAATCGGGCCAAATCTATAATTTTGCTAGTGAACGTAGATCAGTATATTTAAAATATGTGTGAAAAAGTTTAGCCATGCACAATAGCGGCAAAAAAAACCGGACTGGCGGAATAATCAAAGTCCCCGAAATGAGCCACTGCGCATGCCACGCCCGCATTCACAAGATAGCGAGTAATCTATTGAAATTGTTGTAGTTTCGACTGCTGACGTAGCCCATTTCGAAAGACATTAGAAAATAAGCTGGTAAAATTCATGTTCTGGGAATAATAAGTTAATTAAATAGTAAAATATCGCTGCAATCGAAAAGTATTGGGAATAAATTTGAATGAGGAACAAAAAAAAGTTTCCTTCCCAATCAGGATTCGAACCACAAAAGTCTTAGTTACCAGTCTATCGTGGCTCTGGAGTGAACAAGGCTCTGAAATCAGCTACAAGGGTCGGTCCGGTTTTTTTTTTTTTGCCACTACATTAACTAGTTTTCAAGAGAAAGGTGCATGAATTTAATAATTTCTTTTTGTTTATTTTTTATTCTTTCATTTAAATACATTTTTTTAACTCAACTATAGCAGTTAATATAACAAACTAACCACAAATATAATCCTAAAAGTATGTAGAGTAATATATAAACATTTGAAAATAACACCTTTTATGCTCGAACATGCCGAGATGTAGTAATTATATACCTGGTAGCAGACCTTTAATGCATGCCATTAAATTACACCTACTCATTAAAGGTCAGGTCTTTCAGCCAATGACGACTCAGGTTACAACTGTTCAGCCAATGACAGGTCAGCTTTCTACCGTTATAAAACCGCAAGTATCGATTATTCTCGGATATGCAATCGAAAGAGAATCAGCGAAAAGTCACGGAGGCTGGAAATCCAATACTGTCGCAGAAGGTTACGTTCTGTTACTATAATAATTAGCGTTAATTGTAAATAATATTCAAATAAATTCAATTTGTCATCTCGTTTTTCAATGTCTAAATTAATTTCAATGTTATCTCTGTAGGTTCTTATGGCCTAGCAAGGTCAATGTGAACATCTGTTCCTCGGAAAAAATCAATACTTTCGCGTCTGCGCACATCTCACAACATACGGGACATTGGCCAAGGTCAGATACAAAGAAAATTAATAATATCAAGTTAGAAATATGGTCGAGCATAAAAAGTCGTATGAAACTCGCCTATAATGGTAATTAAGAAGCTCGTATGAAAATTATGAAACTCGCTTGCGCTCGTTTCATAAATATCCATACTCGCTTCTTAATTACCTTCATTATAGGCTCGTTGCATAATGTGCTATTATACTTTCGGAGAAATAACCACTTAAACTCAGGATTGCGCACTATGAAATACCTATACTATACTGTCCCCTTAAAGTGTCTGGCGAATATATATACTACGTAGTAATCATTAAAATCCTGATATAAAATGTCAGAGAGTGGTATTTAGATAAAGTAAGGAACTGAAATACTCTTCAAATATGCGCGTACTAAGGACCTGTCCCTTGTATTATAGGTGTATATGCTCGCTTTTAGTGTGGAATTGTCGTTAGGTTTGTGATTCCCAGTGTTGTTCCAAGGTGTTGCTTGGGATCAAGTTAGAGGGAAGTAATATATTTTGTGCTCTTTAAAACAAAGAGTTCCTTGGACCTTTTATTCTTTTCAGATTGGAAGGACATGATGTGAAGTTAAAACAATGCTCTTCTACATAATTTACATCGGTCCTGGGCATAAGAGTGGTTGAAGAAACACTCGCGCATGTCCTGTTCGCTTACATCGCCTTCTAACAAACGCAGAGTAAGGGTGTGTGTATCAGTGGCGGATTTTAGGCGACTAGCGAGAGCCGAAATTTATAAAAGCCTGATACAATCCGCCACTGACCTTCCTGTCCGCTCAGACCGCACCAAAACAAAACTGTATCATCCGGGAAAGTTGGAGTGGGGAGTTAAGGAGAGATCTGCAGTGACTCAATTTAGTTAATAGCGCCCAAGCCTGATTTACATAGTAGTAAGAGTATATGCAATATTTCTGTGATGTCCCTCGCTTCATACAAAGTGTTATTGGTTTAATTTAATTTTTGATCTTTGAAATGCCTATGCATAAGTTTGGTTGGACTAAAAAAAACTATGAATATCTAAAACCCGTATAGCCTTTCCTTGCTCTGATTCAATATGCCAGCCCGCGGACGGTATCTCGCACGCAGACTAAAAATTCAATACAAATTTAATATATATGACTACGGCCTCCCAGACTATCGACATGTATGGGAGCTGTGGTCTCCATATAAAGCGTATATTCCAAAATTACTTGCAGTGTCCTCCATATTATCGACTCACTGTCTAGATCGCCACGGTCAGATAAGCGTAGAACACACAATGAATCTCCAGAGCTAATAGTTCAGCTCTCTTAGGCCCGATTTTATCAACATGTTATTAATTCACAATTAACTAATTGCAATTTAACTTAAATAGACCTACGAAAGTTAAATCATACTTAATTCGTTTGAAATTCACCAAACTATTACACATCTATACTAATAATAAATCTGTAGCCAAAATGTTTCTGGTAATTTTCGATTTTAAAAAAATAATTGGTCCTAACATATATAATCAACCGCCCCGAAACCGAAAATCGCTTTTTTGAAATTTTTGTTTGTATGTCTGTCTGTCTGTCTATCTGTCTGGATGTTTGTTAACTTTTCACGCGATAATGGCTGTACCGATTTATGTGAAAATTGGAATATAAATTAAGTTCGTTGTAACTTAGAATTTAGGCTATATGACATTCAAAATATTTTATTTAAAAGGGGGGTTATAAGGTGACCTGAATTAAATAAATCGAAATAGCTCCCTTATTATTAATTTTCACGAAAAATATTAGTCTACATAACAAAAGTTTCTTTAAAAATAATTTCCGATAAGTTTTATTCTATGCAAAAGTTTGATAGGACTGATATTTAATGATATTAATATTTTTAAATAATTTTTAAATATTTTTATTTATTTAATAATAACATATACATAAAAACGTTACTTTAAAATACCCCGAAAGAGCAAAGCTCGTGTTCGGGAACAGTTCCGTTACATAGATACACATACTTTGTAGACAAAATACTTAAGAAAAAAGCTCACATAAAGATTGTAATAAAATTAGTAAATAATAATACTAATAATAACTGAGTGAAAAAAGAGACGATGTTTAGATTGATGGATTAATATTAAATTATTATTAGTAGTATAATTAGTGCAGGTATGTTGGTATAGTAACCAAGATAAAATAGAAAAATACACTTAGGATAAAAATAAACTTGTTTTACAATACATTGTACATAATATATATACAGGGAAGTCTGTCATATAAATTTTTTAATTCTGGATCTGAAAATTTCATTGCTTAAAGCAGTCAATTCTGGATGAAATTTTATTATCGAATTATATAAATGAGTTTCAAAATTACAATAACAACGCCATCTAAGGCGGTGTAATGAAATAAAAAACAAATGACTTCGTCTATAAGGGGCCTTGGACAGCAACAATCGAAAGCTATGAAACATAGCCTACAGAGAATGTTTCTGTGATTGTATGGAGTAATATCGGAAGCTAAATTAACCGATTTGTATAATTAATTATTAATTCACCATTGGAAAGTGCTGTTTCTCTACATGGACATAATGCTATAATGTTATTACAGTAAGGTCTGAGTGAATCGAGGACAGGTAAGATTAAAATAGCTTCTTATGCACAGAAAACTTGATAGGCTGTTCTGTACATTCGTTTCCTGTATTTCCTAAAATAATTTTTATGACCAAACGAGTGGTCTCTGGATCAAAATGATCGCATTTTAATTTTTTTAATACAATTTAAATTAAGTACCATAATAAACGATTTATCCTTCTATCAAACACGAATGTTCCCTGGATCAAATGTCCTATTTTAATTATGTAATTACTTTATATTTCTTTCTAACGGGTGCAGCGGAGCGCACGGGTACGGCTAGTTTGAAATAAAGTTAATTCATTTAAATCTAAATAAATCACCACAGCCTTCGGAGTCATGGTAAATCGTAATTCCGAAAGCCATGAGTTTTGTTAATGTAAGCAGTGACCTTTATAGTGAGTTTATTTGTTTTATTATAACAATAAAATGTCATCATAAACAGATGTAACCAGCGAATAGAGATTACAAAGAATGGACACTGAGCAAATTATCCTGTGTTTTGTTTCTGTGCGCCGGCGTTTAGTTCTAGTTTCAAGCGCTAGAGGTTAGTGTAATCGAGCACATGCTAAGATAATAATTCAGTATAGAGTTGAGACACAGGATCCAAACATCGCCTACCTTATTGCATAATCCAGTAACGCTTTGTTTGAAATAAATTCAAGTTAACAGCTTTTCCTTATTTCTCCGTAACAAACTAGTTGTAATAATATTTTTATACTGTATTTTATATATAATAAATTATATTATAGGCTAATACATTATAAAATTATGTGTCAAAATCGTTTAATATTTGTATATAATATAGGTACCTATATGGTTTTACTTCTCATAGGAGTTTTGTTTTTC
Organism: Periplaneta americana; assembly: GCF_040183065.1. NCBI lineage: Eukaryota > Metazoa > Arthropoda > Insecta > Blattodea > Blattidae > Periplaneta > Periplaneta americana. Next base: position 172,439,823 of record NC_091121.1, on the reverse strand, counting down.
CATTTTCAGCGCTATCAAATCATTATATATTTAATTGTTGTTGGTGTCAACGTCTCAACTCTCATTATAAAGGAACTGTAGAGTCTACACATTACAGTTAATGACGGATTTATTACTTCATCGGTCCAATTTATTTTATTTGAGTACATAATGTACCTATATGTATTAATTATATGTGTTATATTTCCGCTGTGTCGACTGCTAGCTGGTGTGATGTCAGTGCCAACTCCTGGGAGAAAGCAGAATCTCACGCTCAAATTGGTTTGAAGGTCATTGAAATTAGTCTTGCTACATCAAAGGTACCGACGCGAAGTGTCCATACTGTATAATTATGTATACGCTGATGTAATCTCAAAACATATTAAAACCTTAAAAGAACTTATATTCAGACTTCGGAAGAAAAGAAAAAAGGAGGAATTAAACAGAACGAGATATCAGTGCAAAACCCTCATCCTAATATCTTCAGAAATATTGAAAACAAAACGAGATAATATGGAAATAGATTCAAGGAAATGTCATGCAACAAGCAAGATGGAAAACTTTGTGGAGTTGCGTCATTCCATTGCCTTCAAAAGTAATATTAAGCTGCATTATTTTATTTGCTTTATTTTGGGCAATCGAAAATTATTAAAGTTATTATTGAAAATGCACAATATTTGTGCTTTTCCAAGAAGTATATTTCATAATGAAGACAAAATTCTGGAAGAAAATAATATAAAATTACATAAGACAAATTACTAAGGTTACTCTTCTTACGGATTCCATGAATTGTAAATTCATATTAGGTACCGGTATCGGATCTCTTTCCACCTCAATGAATCACTTAGTTGCTTGCCAGTTTCAGATAGCATCCGGTAAACACGGGAAAACACACAGATAGATGAAACATTTCGATTGCGAAAACGTCGTCTGTATTTCTCAACAGCAGCCATTGCATTGCCATATCAAAATCCATAAACGAAAAGCATGTCTGCATAGGCTTATTCACTATGGAAATACACGAATTAAATGTCAAGTGAACATGTATTCAGTTGTGTGTATTGCGCCGGTGTTGCGGTGCTCAGATGCTGCCATGTGCAAAAGATCTGGCGTAACACGTCAAGTATAGTACATGAAACCGCAACGCTTTTCAGAATCCTCCTCTCAATTTCTTCCCAATCGTTAGACTTCGGACATAGTTGTATCAGGTTAAATAGATGAAGGTTATCCCAAACTACATTATCCTGAAATATTTTACATTCCTCATGATAGGGATTTCAGTGAACTGTATATCTGGAACAAGGAGTACCACCGCAGTTTCTCCCCACCAGCAGCTCAAAGAGTGAAATAGCTCTCCTGCACACATGAAGTATAGTATATCGTGTGTAAATGAACTATGTTACCGGTACTCCTCCCATTCTTATAACAGTCTATGGTTTGAGTGACTTGTTTCATGTTTCATATTCAAGCAAACGCCCACAACGTAGCATTGCTAGATTGAATAGAGTAATTTAATTGGTTTTTCCTAATTTTATATATTTGGATAATTATGGGCGTTACCATGGAGTAACTTTTGTGATTCATTAGCAGAATGAATTTTAGAATTAGCAACATGAGGTCCCTTCTCTTAAAAAAATTATATTTCACAAAACACGAAATAGTAATTTTTAAGTCACAAGAATTCTTTCTGAATAATGTTACCTGATTTTCATGGCGCAAATATTCATTTTAATATATTGGACACTTTCCATACTGGTACTGGCAAAAAAATATGTCCGTGAAAATCTCGTAATCGATTTCTCGCAATATGTACAATATTTTTTGATCAGAAATTAAAATCAATACCTTTAAGAAGAAAACAACAGCTGCATCTAAAATTGTAACATAGAATAGAAATAAACAATTAGAAAAGCTACATTAGCAATAGTTTAAAACGTAGGTCTAAATTTATTAGTGTCCTTTCGCACTGTGAGTTTTACAGATAACTCTTAAAAACCAACATATTTAAAGGGACGCTTATATGATTTATAAAACTTCTACAGTTTTCATCCAAAATTTATGAAATGTAAGCTACATAAATATGCCTATAATACGATGATCTATACAAAATTTTGTGCCATTAGGAATAATAGTTTGGAAAATATATTTTTTAAATATACAGAGTGGGCCAGTCAGACGGAAAGACTTGATGGAAGTATACTGTTCAAATGGAGAGGAGGAGAATGAATATATCCGTTTCTTCCCTACCTACTTAATTTACAATTTATGACTCCTTAGACGGTGACGTCACTATCTCCGTGTTGTCTAGTAACCAAGTTATTTGTCTCTACCATGTTGTGGTAAATGGTGCTCATCGTTACTGCAAACTGCAATTGATTTCACTTCATGACAAACCTCTCCACGTCCAAAAGGTAACGGAATGGTGCACGGTTTCATCAATTGGAATAATCGGCCCATTCGTTTTTGAGAATGAGGCCGGAAATGTAGTGACGGTTAATTCAGTGAGATATGTTGAAATTATACATAAATTTTTACACCACAACTCGCCCATTTTCCAGTGAATGAAAACACACTGTTTCAACAGGTAGGAGCAACAAGCCACGCCGCAAGAATTTCGATGGATGCTGTGAATGCTTTGTTCCCTGGCCGCGTCATTTCTCGGAAAGGTATATCGCTTGGCCGCCTAGGTCACCCGATTTAACGGTATGTGATTTCTTTCTATGGGGACACCTCAAACCGAAGTTGTTTGGGGGCAATCCACCCAGAACAATTCCAGCCCTGAAACAACGTATACGGGAAGAGGTCGCTGCGATACCCGTCAATATGTTGAGAGGGGTTATGCAACAATTCGTGGCCAGACTCGAAGAATGTGTGCGTTTCAATGGAGATCACTTGGCTGACGTAATTTTTAAGAAATAATTTTTTTTTTCTTGTTGCATACCTAATGGTTATTCATGTGCTTGTCATTTATACTCATTAAATTGATATAATAGTAAATTTTCATTCTTTTTCTGCGCCTTGAAATCTTTCCGATTGACTAGCCCACCTTGTATATTATATAGAGGCCAATAACAAAACTCTTTGCGGGATGGTTTTAAAAAGTTTTACTTCATATATGCTCAAGAGCTTGAAAATAGTCAAAGGAATCAAGTTTAATTAGCTTCTTGAGCTCAATGTAAATAGAGGATCAAAATAAATATATCAATTTTACGAATTTATCATTACGGAAAATGTTTTCTCAGTATAATATGAATATGCCGGGAAGAAAATTAATATTTCATACAAATTCTAATTAAATTTTAATTATCAACATTTAATTGACCTCTGTGAGAAGTTTTAGACTAATGTGGCAATAACTATTGTGCAAGGAATTTTTTTTATTCAAGGAACTGGTTAAAATTTCAAATTGGAGAAAAGCATTAAACATATTTTTCTCAACTCATTCATGTACCGCATGTTTGGCCACTATATTTCATCAAGAGCTTAGAAATAGAAAATGAAAGCATATTATGAAAATATTTGGTCGAATATATTTATGACTATTTCGTTTATATGACGTCATTCCATTTTCGACCAATGAAGTGTAATGAAATTTTGAATTCCAACCAATCACAGTCAGACTTTGCGATAATTTTTGCAGCTAGATTTATCGCTATCAATTTATCGCATAGTCGTTCTTTTGTTTAGTCGTTGTCGCCAACTGTTTCCCCGTAAATTGATGATCATGAATACATTAAGGTGCAACTACACGGTTAAACTTTTCTTTCAACTTTAAAGCAATGAATGCAAAATTGATATTTAATATTAATTTATATATTTACGCAGTGAAGACGACGTTCAAAACGGCGCACCATGTAGACACAAAATCTTCATGCATCTTAATTGAACGTACCTTTTAAACTTGATTCTTTCAATATTCTTCCCAGATTGCACCCATACGCGATTGGAATATTGAACTGTGTAGATGTAGCTTTAGATCCGTTACACACTACAGCGAGAATGCGTTTGTCGAGCTATAAAAATGCTTTCGTTAGCACTGATTGTAACGGTCAAAATAAGACACAGCTGACATTGGTCCTGCTCCCACAGGTAACATAACCTATAAGTAGCCTATAAAATTTGTATTTTGTGAATGAAATGAAACAATTAATAGAAAGTCAGATGTTCAAATTTATGTAACATCATCGTATATAAAACCCAATGACCTTGCATAATAATAATAAGGTCTTTCCATCAAACTGCCTTCCGTATGGCGTAATAAAATTCGTGTTTTAATTAGGCCTATCTATACAGAGATGGCTTCACTGTGTAGCAACATGTCTCGCTGTGAATATATAAGCATTGGTATATAGCTGTCCCCACTGTTACTGTTAAATTAAATTACGATTTCAGCAGATACTGAAAATGTATTTATGTTATAGTAATATGATAAAAGTGCAGTACATGTAATTAACATTGCTAAACCTGTATTTCGCAATTGGCATTACTTAATAATAACATCGAATTTCTTTATTGCAGTAATCGATATTCATCTACGAGTATTTCAACTTCGCAATGTCTGAATAGGTTAAGTATTCGTTAATAAACAATTATTAATATTTTTTGATCGAATTTTAGGGATATATTATTTACATTTTTATTTTATTCACGAAATAGTCCTAATAAATGTCACTCGAGGTCTGAGATTTCCCAGATAAATCTCAGACCTCTCGTGATATTACTACAGAAAAATATCAAAAGATGGATTTTTCTTAATATTTCACCATAATTTCCCCTTAAGTTTGTTATATTTATGTTGTTCCTTGCCTTTGCCAAAAAGAGAGATATGAATTCAAATACGGTATGGAATTAGTAAAGAATCCGAACGCTTCAATAAATATAGCCATCCACTTTCTGTTTCAGCAACTCGTTACAGTAATCCATTTGTCATTTTGAAGGCCTCGTAATGGAACAAAAGGGGAATAATTACTAACAAATTAATATTCATGTCTGTAATATTGGATCAGATCATAGTTTCATACAGTTATTCCGTTTGATGAATTGTTGATGAAAGCATTTCTGTATCCTTTGTTGTGCGTTTTAATGGTAATTGGTTTATTATTATCCTGAAAGTGGAGGACGAGTCATAGTGCTACGTCCATCTGAGAGACGTTTCACTTTGACCCCCGGTTAGGCGCATTCCCAACCGATATCAACTGACTACCCTAAAATATTCGCAGAGTATCCTCATGTCTATGTTATGTATTCCCAAGAAACTAGTTCGATTAATTAAAATGTGTCTCAGTGAATATTACAGTAGAGTCCCTATAGGCAAGTTTCTCTCTGAAGATTTTCCAATTCACTGCGGGCTAAAACAAGGAGATGCATTATCTCCTTTAATTTTTAACTTCGCTCTAGAATATGCCATTAGGAAAGTTCATGATAACAGAGAGGGTTTGGAATTGAACGGGTTACATCAGCTTCTTGCCTATGTGGACGATGTGAATATGTTAGGAGAAAATCCACAAACGATTAGGGAAAACACGGAACTTTTACTTGAAGCAAGTAAAGAGATAGGTTTGGAAGTAAATCCCGAAAAGACAAAGTATATGATTATGTCTCTGACCAGAATATTGTACGAAATGGAAATATAAAAATTGGATATTATCCTTCGAAGAGGTGGAAAAATTAAAATATCTTGGAGCAACAGTAACAAATATAAATGACACTCGGGAGGAAATTAAACGCAGAATAAATATGGAAAATGCCTGTTATTATTCGGATGTATCATCTAGTCTGCTGTCAAAATATCTGAAAGTTAGAATTTATAAAACAGTTACATTACCGGTTGTTCTGTATGGTTGTGAAAATTAGACTGGCCTACTCATTTTCAGAGAGAGGATCAGAGGTTAATTGTGTTTAAGAATAAGTTGCTTAGGAAAATATCTGGGGCTAAGAGGGATGAAGTTACAGGAGAATGGAGAAAGCTTTTATTCACAAAAACTTCTCATAACTTTACATATCCAGCTACCTTAACTCTAATAACATTTAAACCACATATTTACTTACTTACTTACAAATGGTTTTTAAGGAACCCGCAGGTTCATTGCCGTCCTCACATAAGGCCGCCATTGGTCCCTATCCTAAGCAAGATAAATCCAGTCTCTATCTTTATAACCCACCTTCCTCAAATCAATTTCAATATTATCCTCTCGTCTACGTCTCGGCGTCCCCAAAGGTCTTTTTCCCTCCGGCCTCCCAACTAACACTCTATATGCATTTCTGGATTCGTCCATACGTGCTACATGCCCTTCCCATCTCAAACGTCTGGATTTAATGTTCCTAATTATGTCAGGTGAAGAATACAATGCGTGCAGTTCTATGTTGTGTAACTTTCTCCATTCTCCTGTAACTTCATTGCTCTTAGCCCAAAATATTCTCCTAAGAACCTTATTCTCAAACACCCTTAACCTATGTTCCTCTCTCAAAGTGAAAGTCCAAGTTTCAGAACCATAAAGAACAACCGGTAATATAACTGTTTTATAAATTCTAACTTCCACATTTTTTGACAGCAGACTGGATGATAAAATCTTCTCAACCGAATAATAACAGGCATTCCCCTTATTTATTCTGTGTTTAATTTCCTCCCGAGTATTATTTATATTTATTACTGTTGCTACTAGGTATTTGAAGTTTTCCACCTCTTCAAAGGATAAATTTCCAATTTTTATATTTCCATTTCGTACAATATTCTCGTCACGAAACATAATCATATACTTCTTCTTTTCGGGATTTACTTCCAAACCTATCTCTTTACTTGCTTCAAGTAAAATTCCCGTAATTTTCCCTAATCATTTCTGGATTTTCTCCTAACATATTCACGCCATCCGCATAGACAAGAAGCTGATGTAACCCGTTCAATTCCAAACCCTCTCTGTTATCCTGGACATTCCTAGAGGGCAGAAGTGGCTACAAGTTTATGTAAAAATCTCAATTTCACCAAATGTGGTCATTATCTAGTTCTTGCACCAAGGTATGTTATAAACAAGGTGAATTTGATTTCTGATTGGTGTGATACGTCAGGATATTACTGAAAGAAATCATTCTAATATAGTTAGTATAAAACGATAAGATCTATAGTCTATGTACAATTGGAGTTGTTACATAAACAGGAAACATAGTAGTAAAATATATATCGTACTATAAAACTTGCGGTGAAAGGAAAATTGGACGACCGTATAAAAGACGAACTGCTAGTAATTGTAGACGTAAGGTACAAATGCTAAATAGTTAAAGAAGCAGCGGAGGGAGCGATGTTTTATAGATTAAAGGCATCAGCAGCATAATGCCGAACACCCACTTTCTCCAGTTCGGATTAGGAATGAATAGCAGTATGCCTCCCTGTCTTGCTGGCATTTTTATTTCAAGGAAAAGTCGCCCTGGGTGGTACAGTCGGTATAGTGCTGGCCTTCTGTGCCCGTGGTTGCGGGTTCGATCCTGCCAAAGTCGATGACATTTAAGTGTGCTGAAGTGCGACATATTCATGTAAGTAGATTTACTGGCATGTAAAAGAACTCCTGCGGGACAAAATTCCTGCACACCGGCGACGCTGATACAGGGACATCATTTTATTTTTACTAACATTTTTAATATTAACCTGTCTATACCTTTAGAGAACCGGAAACACCGCTTGCTCCCCCCTCCAAGACTGGAGTTCGATGATACTGGCGTAAAGCACAAATCACTCTACTAGGTATAGTAAGGAAGAAAAGTAGTTCATCCATTTATGTAAACTAGGAAATATCGCGATTTTGAGTTTGATAATTTTCATTAGATTTTTCTTTAATCAAAGTACAGTACTGCATTAAGAATAAGTGTTTTTACTCACGGAGTGAGTTATCCATGCGAACGTATTCATTATGCAGTGTATATTATACTGTCTACAGCACTTTAGCGTACAATATAGAGAAAGAAGTTAAATTGAAAAATAATCATAATATGAATATTTAAACACAATTTTGAAAATGGTGACCGTTCATTTCGATACAGGCTTCAGTTCTTTTGTGTATATTATGGCACTATAGACTATTGCACCTAATTCCAATTGCCAGTTTCGTCCTTCGTACTAGTAACTCATGTTGAAATAATTCTGTACCTACTCTACGTACTGTAAATTCAATCTTACTTCTGCCCGACCCGAAAATATAAAATTACTCAGACATGCTATCTACTGTCAGTCCAAGTGGTTATGCCGCAGGATTGTAGAAAGGGAGGAAATCACGTGACAGTTAATTACTTAACGAGGCCCTTTTATTTAAGTTAAATTAAACAGCTGTATAATATTACGTAAACTTCCAATTTCTAAGAGAAATTAATGTTTTCAGAAAAGAGCTAAGACAGCGCAGCTTTTACAGAGGGGCGAGCAGAAGCAGGTGGGGGAAATAGGGATGCGACGTAGGCAAACGGACAGTACCTGTGCAAAAATATGATTCAATATTGAAAGCTCTTTCGTCACTGGAAAACACGAACATGTTTCTGGAACGAACTATACTCAGTAACTCAGTAGTGCTTACTATCTGCGGTCTTGGTTCTGTGTGGAGTTGGAACTTCCTTAGTAGAAGGGATGGGAGTGAAGTACATTCAAAAACTCAGGTACAATAAAAATTGAAGTAAAAATAAAATGATGTCCCTGTATAACGTCGACTGTTTCGAGCGTTGTTAAATGAACCATAACCTCAACTTTTCAAGGAAAATTGAATATTTATATATTATAACAGCATGAATTAAAGTTTGGAGTACTCCAAGGCAACACAGTTGAGAATTATTACTGCAAGTCTGATGATCGCAAGTTCAATTCCCGTTTGGTGTCACGGATTTTATTTAATTGATCCAATCCTTCTGGTTACACTAAGGTCATGGGGTTTACTCACTTTATAATAGAAATGAATACAATCTGTGTTCTCACTCTGTTGTCACTTCAATGCCTTTTGTCTGTACAGGCGAGAGCACTAAACACTGCCTATGATGGAAATGGTTTCACTTTAACTTCAATATTTTCATTTCTGGCTGGAGACAGAAATACTTCATATTCTATGGAAGTTTAAACTTGAAAGAATGGATCAATTATTTGGATCGAGTTTATCAGTTCAATTTATTAAGACATTAGGCAAACAGTGATAGGCTTCATCACAAATACAGAAGGCGAAAAAAAACATTGTACAAATACATATCATTTAAAACACTAAAGTTTAATTAGAATGGTAACGCCAAATATTTGACACCAAAAAAATTAATGAAAACTTCACTCTTAATGCAATATTTGTAACTAAATAAATAGACAACTTTATTTATTAAAATCAATTTCATTTTAATATTATGTTAAAAAAACTCAACTACAAAGTACAAAGGATTAATAAGAAGCCAATTATAAAATCTAGTTTTGAAACTATTGGCTGGTAACTTACTTATAATATTAACTGGGGAGGTTTTTATATAATTTCATCCCCATGACAGAAAAATTTGTACTAGTTTTACGTAATCTACAATATGGAATATTAATTTGTTCACTATTTCTAATTTCATGATCACGTATAGGCCTATTGGTTGTCTATGTTATGTCGAATGTGAAGGTCTATGACTGTTAATAACTGTGATTGATGAAAAGTGGTCTACAGTGTTCAAGCTAATTTGATTGACATAGAATTCTATTTTTTTTTTTGCAAAATCAAGGCCTCTCAATTTTGCTACCATTTCCCCAGAAAATTAAGGCATATCGGATTATCCTCTGGAAGAACGAAAAGTAGGCACATCTATACTAACAATAAATCTGTAAGCGAAATTTTTCTGGTAATTTTCGATTTTCTAAAAATAATTGGTGTTAACATGTATAATTAATCATCCTGAAACCGAAAATCGTTTTTTTTGACATTTTTGTTTGTATGTCTGTCTGTCTGCTGTCTGGATGTTTGTTACCTTTTCACGCGATAATGGCTGAACGAATTTGGATGAAAATTGGAACATAAATTAAGTTCGTTGTAACTTAGATTTTAGGCTATATGGCATTCAAAATACTTTATTTTAAAGGAAGGTTATAAGGGGGCCTGAATTAAATAAATCGAAATATCTCGCTTATTATTGATTTTTGTGAAAAATGTTACATAACAAAAATTTCTTTAAAAATAATTTGCGATAAGTTCTATTCCTTGAAAAATTTTGATAGGACTGATATTTAATTAGATAAATGAGTTTTAAAATTAAAATAACTGCCATCTTAAGGCCGTGTAATGAATTAAAAAACAAATGACTTCGTCTATAAGGGGCCTTGGACAGCAACAATCGACAGCTCTGAAAGATAGCCTACAGATAATGTTTCTGCGTTTCTATGAAGTAATATCGGAAGCTAAATTAACCGATTTGTATGATTAATTATTAATTCACCATTGGAAAGTGTAGTTTCTCTAGATGGACATAATGCTATAATGTTATCACAGTAACTTCTGAGTGAATCGAGGACAGGTAAGATTAAAATAGATTCTTATGCACAGAAAACTTGATAGGCTATTCTGTATATTCGTTTCTTGTATTTCCTAAACTAATTTTTTGACCAAATGAGTGGTCTCTGGATCAAAATGATCGCATTTTAATTTTTTAATTCAATTTAAATTAAGTTACAGAATAAACGATTTATCCTTCTATCAAACACGAATGTTCCCTGGATCACATGTCCTATTTTAATTATATAATTAAATAGAGACGTAGATGGGAGGATAATATTAAAATGGATTTGAGGGAGGTGGGGTATGATGATAGAGACTGGATTAATCTACAGGATAGGGACCGATAGCGGGCTTATGTGAGGGCGGCAATGAACCTTCGGGTTCCTTAAAAGACATTTGTAAGTAAGTAATTATTACTTTATATTTATTTCTAACGTGTGCAGCGGAGCGCACGGGTACGACTAGTCTTAAATAAAATTAAGAAACGCAAGTCACTAATTTCTGTAATAGAGTACCTGCTAGTAATATGCAGGATAGAAAACAAGCTTATCTTAAACATTAAAATAGCAAAGCTGGGGGAGATAATATACAATAAAAGAGAAGATGTGTTATAGTGAAAGTAGAAATCAGGAAGCTAAGAAGTCATGTTTGAAAGAGATGTGCTAATGGATTTGAAACAGAAGTACAGTACATGGATACAAATATAACGTATTTCAAATAATTGTAAATATTTTAAAATGTAGTAAAAATTGCTAACTAGTAACTTATTTTTTGAATATGATTAAGTTGTAACAATACGGGAGTAAGCAGAGAACTTCCGAAGAATAGTAAATAAATGCTACGAAATCACGTCCACTACCAGTGAGTTAAGTTGGCGTACCTGAGAGATGCAACTCCTCCCATATTCGTGACATCAATAAAGCAGTCTGTGTAGTAAACTTGTATTCCAATTTGCGCTCTTTAGTGATTACACTAGAAAAAGAAAATGATGTTGACTGTAAACCGCGTCACCTTATCTCGAAACCACCTAAGAACTGCTTCATGATATAGCTGTCTGAAATGATTTGAAGATAGAAACATCTAAAGGCTCGGCCTATGAGTATTATGACGAGAAAGCTGAAACAGGAGCATACCATTTTCCCGAGATAATCTAGCTTCTAAATTTTTGGAATGGGTCGTATAGGTGGACATACGGAAGCAGCACTATTTTCTATGGCAGGTTTGAGTGGCAAATAAAATGTTTGAGCTATTCGACGAATAGTTCACTGTTGTAACCTGACTCAGAGCAAACAAATAACGATCCTGGAGGAGCATCAGCTGACAATGAAGGATGCACTGTTTGACGTTTAAAAATTATCACCTGGTGCGCTTGTTCAACACACACTTGTTGTATTAACTCCATTTTCACCACTTGATATTGCACCCACCTGATGCATTCCTAGTTCAACTAAAATTTTTTGGCCTTCTTTTGTACGGTTAGAATTGATACAGTTGCTCATATCGCACCGGTGCGAATTAGGCAACTACAAAGTGGTGCGAATTGAGAAACTACGCCATAAGTTATTATTTCCTTCATTCTAGCCTATTATCACCACATGTTCGAAAATCCTACTAAGTTAAATGTTCTTTAATACCTCTTTAAACGAATAACATCTTAAGATTATGGATTCCTTGCATACAAATCCGTTATTTAGTTACAAAATGTTAGCTAAATATACATCCACCTGAGCGATTATATTAGATACACTATCACCACGCTACTGACACAAAGAAGTGGCACAAATTAAGTGACATAGTGGAAGTTCATATGGTAGATTGTAACACTACACTAGATGCTACACTACTACAGTAATTTGTTTTAAACAAGTAGTGGTACGATTTAGGAAGCGGTGCGATTTACGCTACTCTACCCTACACGTTACTCTAGTTCTGCTTCTATAATCGTTCACCTCTTCTGAACCATATAGACGTGAGGCCATCAGTCGGTTAGTCGACCTTGGCCCTTCATGTGTTGTCGTGCCATGAATTTATTACTCAGTTGAATTGTTCTTGAAAAGAATCAATATCATAAATATGATTGGTCTGCGTGTTTGGTTGGTTACTTCTTATAGTCTTATATTACGTAATTCTAAATAGAACTACGAAAACGTACACCTTACAGATGAGCCAGCATTCCTGTTATACGTGTATCGTTCAATCAGGTCAAAGATTGGAGTAGGGAAAAGCTTTCTCTTTCATCGACTAACCATCGATTTCCACCTACACGCTACGAGAGTCTTGTCAACAGTATTTATCATTTAAATTTGCCTTGAAATGAAGGACGGGAATTGAAAGTACGCTTAAATATATAATACATTTTACATTTTACTATTACTCTCGATCATGCTCTACTTTCAACTTTTTCATCAGTCCTATATGTTTGTTCAGAAGTTAGAAAATAAATGTGAGAAATAAATTGACTGTGGACTAAAGGAAGGAGATGCACTATCACCTTTACTTTTTATAAGGTAACTATGCTGTAGAGTATGTCATTAGGAAAGTTAAGGAACCCGGAGGTTCATTGCCGCCCTCACATAAGCCCGCCATCGGTCCCTTTCCTGAGCAAGATTAATCCAGTCTCTATCATCATATTCCACCTCCCTCAAATCCATTTTAATATTATCTTCCCATCTACGTCTCGGCCTCATCAAAGGTCTTTTTCACTCCGGCCTCCCAACTAATACTCTATATACATTTCTGGATTCGCCCATACGTGCTACATGCCCTGCCCATCTCAAACGTCCGGATTTAATGATCCTAATTATATGAGGTGAAGAATACATTGCGTACAGTTCTATGTTGTGTAACTTTCTCCATTCTCCTGTAACTTCATCCCTCTTAACCCCAAATATTTTCCTAAGCATCTTATTCTCAAACACCATTAACCTATGTTCCTCTCTCAAAGTGAGAGTCCAAGTTTCACAACCATAAAGAACAACCAGTAATATAATTGTTTTATAAATTCTAACTTTCAGACTTTTTGACAGCAGACTGGATGATAAAAGCTTCTCAACCGAATAATAACAGGCATTTTCCATATTTATTGTGTGTTTAATTTCTAACATTATCAGGTCGAAATTTAGACTTACATTAGAAGGCATAATTAAACAGTAAAAATCAGTTTCCTAATGCCATACAATTTGTAACAATTTTTGTGATAAATGCGTAAGAATGATGTCATTTTTAGTTAAAAATTGAAAAATAAAATCTGTACAATGCAAATGAAGCTTTCAAGTATAACCCCCTGTAAAGTTGATTTGAATAATTTCGAAGGAAAAATTGTTCAGGGGCCGGGCATCGAACCCGGGACCTTTGGTTAAACGTACCAACGCTCTACCAACTGAGCTACCCGGGAACTCTACCGACACCGATCCAATTTTTCCCTTCATATCCACAAACCTCAAAGTGGGATGACAACCGTCAAGCAACTAACATTGAGTGCACATTAACACTGTGTGTCTTAAATTGTGGTTTTCTGTTAACGAACAGTGACGTGTATTAGGCCTATGCAAATCAAGCTTTCAAGTATAACTCCCTGTAAAGTTGATTTGAATAATTTCGAAGGAGAAATTGTTCCGGGGCTGGGCATCGAACCCGTGATCTTTGGTTAAACGTACCAACGCTCTACCAACTGAACTACCTGGGAACTCTACCCGGCACCGATCCAATTTTTGGCTCTATATCCACAGACCTCAAAGTGGGCTGACAACCGTCAAGCAACCAACATTGAGTGCACACTAACAGAAAACCACAATTTAAGTCACACAGAGTTAGTGTGCATGCACTCAATGTTGGTTGCTTGACGATTGTCAGCCCACTTTGAGGTCTGTGGATATAGAGGAAAAATTGGATCGGTGTCGGGTAGAGTTCCCGGGTAGCTCAGTTGGTAGAGCATTGGTACTTTTAACCAAAATGTCCCGGGTTCGACGCCCGGCCCCGGGACAATTTTTCCTTCGAAATTATTCAAAATCTGTACAAATCAATTAACAATACATTTTTAGCTTCAGAACACTAGCCATTTAAAGAAACGATATTTCTGAGGAATTCATTCTCTATTTCTAATATCTGTTTACCCGTAAAAGTAAAGAAAAAAAGTATTTTACTAAGAACTTCAAATTAATATAATTCTGAAAATATTGCGATTAGGACAAATGTTTATGTGGCCTAGTTTTTCTGAGAATCTCTTCGAAAATAAGCTCCGTAAGTGACGGTAAATTCTCGTGAATCACCCTGTATTTGACCTGTTATTTTACTTCACTATTGTCCACACCTGTGGAGTATCGGTTAGAGCGTCTAGCCGCGAAAGCAGGTGGCCCGGGTTCGATTCCCAGTCGGGGAAAGTTACCTGGTTGAGGTTTTTTCCGGGGTTTTCCCTCAACCCAGTATGAGCAAATGCTGGGCAACTTTCGGTGTTGGACCCCGGACTCATTTCACCGGCATTATCACCTTCATCTCATTCAGACGCTAAATTACCTAAGCTGTTGATAAAGCGTCGTAAAATAACCAAATAAAATAAAAAAAAATAAAAAATACCTCACTATCTATGATTGTCGTCTTTTGCGAATACTCTATAATTTACATAGCATATTACATTTCATCTTAGAAACTTGTTTTACGTCACCTAAATAAGCAGGAAAATATTTTTGTAAACAGATTAAAAATGTGTTTGTTCATTACCTTTTTGCGTGAAGTGTTTAGTCACGCACTCTTATATGACACCAAAGATGCCAAATAAATAGGACGACAGAAGCCTTGCACTCATACCAACTTGTTGTATGCAGGGCGTTGTCTTTCTAATATAGACCTGCCTGTAACACTATCTTCCATAACAACACATTGTACGTGACCTTTCAGAATTATCTTAATATGTATGCTGTCTCTCATGCTGTGTATGATACTCGGGTTGACAACGCGCCCAGCGTGCTATAATGCACGAACTGTTTATTTTAAGCAGGTGTGTCCCTTTACATTTATGAAATGTGAATGTTGTAATTGAACGCGTGGTCAGTCACGTGGCTAGTGTTGCCCTTCCATGATTGAGGCAGTGGCTCAAATTTCAAAAAGTTCATACAAAATGTGTAACCTAATAAAAATGCACAATACTCACGCCCGTTGCTGCCGGCCGTCAGACTTGGGTTCCGGCGCAGCTAGAGAGCACGTTAAAATTTAGGACTGGCCCATTCAGCCCGGGTTTTATAAGTTCAGTCCAGGCGGGACCCGAGAAAGTCTACCTGTGTGCTCGTATTGTAGAGTGACTTGCATTCAAGTATCATGGTTGTCTTGAAACGGTACTAGTTTGAAATCTAAGTTCGTTGGCTATTTAGTCACTCCAAAAAATCTGTATTTTCTGGTAAAATACAGCAGAAAATTCTTGATTAAGGTAACATAGTTTTACAATTTATTGCACTACAGACTGTAATAAAATAAAAAGATAAATATTATACATTTCAATTTCCTGCAAAGTGTATCTGACTCAACAAAATAGTAACATTTCTTAACTTGAGACTAGTTAAAAAAAAAGAAAAGGAAAGGAGAAAAGAAGAAGGGAAGGGACGGAAAGGGAAGGGCAAGGGAAAAGGAAGGGAAAGGGGAAAGAAAAGTAAAGGAGAAAGGAAAGATAAGGAGAGAAAAAAGGAAAGGAAAGGAGAAAGGAAAGGAAAGGAAAGGAAAGGAAAGGAAAGGAAAGGAAAGGAAAGGAAAGGAAAGGAAAGGAAAGGAAAGATGTTTAAAATACATTAGTAACAATTATTATGAATATCAACAACTATTATAGCAAAAAATTCCATTTTGACTTTTTCCTTAACAATTAAAAGGCTCATGAAGACCTGTAAAATGTAAAAACGTTTTCGGAATATTGATTTGCTATTTAACTTCTGAGGGATAAGTTTCTTTCTATTGATGAAGTTTAAAGTTTGAAGAGTTTTTATTACATTTATATTACTATGATGAAAAGGAAAGTGTAAGTAATTTATAACAACTGTTGGCATTTAATGGATTATTATTAGTTTTCTTTGTATTTATTACGTTTCAGAAGACGATAAATTAAGTTTTCAATAGTTTGTATATATCTGTATGCTTTCTGTCGGCTTTGGGTGAGACTTGGTTGATATTTATCATGCACCTGAAAGCAGCATAGTCCGGCGCAGGTCGACGAAATACAACAGTCCTTTCGGAGTAGTATTAGGATTGTTTGGGAGTCAACTACACTGCCTGCCTGCTTGTGACGAAAGGTTGACGGCAGGCGGGCGATGCCGTGTATAGCCCAATCACGAATTTGAATTTTTACAATGTTTTGTGTTCTTTTTCACAACTTTGTAAAAATGAAGCCACCTCGTTTTTGCAGATAACCCTTCAATTTCTCTCAGATGAATCTAGCCCTAGTTTTCGCCATTCTTCTGCAGAATAATAACGATTATCATAGAATTTAGACAATTTTGGCGTTAATTCATCTTTCAGAAGCAGGAATAACGCTGTATGTCGACCACTCTTACTTTAAAAACGAAGAACACGTCGGAAAATAATACGGTGGGTTTTATCCTGTGCTTAGATTCCATTCTCAACCCTTCAATTCCGAAGCAATCCTGTCTTGTAATTTGCAGATTCACTCGCTGCGATGTGATCGTAAACATAATAGTTTGGAGCAACCAAGCTTCTAATTTTACGTCCTTCCGGTTGGATGTACGCGAACGCATTCTCAATGGTTACATTTAATGGTATAGCACCGTGCTTTCATGTCAACCTTGTGTTTACGCTACAGATTTAATTGCAAATGAGGCGTAATTGTATTTCATCGTGAGGCCGTAACACCGCAGCACTGTTTACCTTCCTAGTAGGCCTACAGGAATTTCGTCGTTCACTTCGTCTTCACTACAACGTTATTTTCCACGCTGTTTTTCATTGCTTTCCACTGCTTGTGCTTATGACAGAATGACTCTGTTATTTCGGGATTCGTAAATACAGAGCCCTAGAACTCACATTACCAAATTATGTATACATGGAAGCTACTGCCAAAATTTTCACTTTAAATAAGGTACTAAAAAAACTCGCTTAGTATTTCCTGAAAAGAAAATCTGAATTCCAGAGATTAATGGAGGCGAAGGATTGAGGAGGCCAGGGATCAACTTGGACTGTAGCGCCAAGGGAGAAGAAGAAGAAGAAGAAGAAGAAGAAGAAGAAGAAGAAGAAGAATTGCATGGACTAGGGTATAAATCACAGTCGCATTTGTCGCATTTTGCTACACGACTTCTAAATATGCAACAAACTTTGAGAGTAAATGTGCAAAAATGCGACAACCACATTGGACTTCAGAAATGAAGATGGTAATTGAGAAAATTAAATCAGAGATATGCATGAACCAGACTAGACGGCATTTCAGAAGGCGGTTAGCTTCTATATGCGCCGTAGCATTTCTGGTATATGATGTCACAAGCTTGTAGAGCCCGGACGAGAAGTTATGGCACCAGCGCCAGGGAGGCATTTTAGT
This sequence comes from Periplaneta americana, assembly GCF_040183065.1. Lineage (NCBI taxonomy): Eukaryota > Metazoa > Arthropoda > Insecta > Blattodea > Blattidae > Periplaneta > Periplaneta americana. Next base: position 172,421,847 of record NC_091121.1, on the reverse strand, counting down.
TCGTTTGCTTGGACTCTCCCTCACACTCAACTGGAGGGGTGTTGGGTTAGTTGGTTACTAGCATTCCGAGTGTTCAGATCGTTCTGTTACTACCACTATTGCTAATACTGAAAACATTGTACTTCTGAGCGCCCTCATTATGGCATTGTCTAAGGTGTGAAATCATAGATTAGTTCATAGTCAAGAACATGAAACAGCATACAATGTATGGAAATTCATGTTAGAAGAGACTGTAAATGGAATACCAATTCCATTTAAAAGCGTGTGTGCAAGAGTACTGGCTGCCACTGGTATTTCAAAGCGAACCTTGGAAAGAATCAAGAAAGAAGGGAAAAATGTTGAGGCAGGAACAGCAGATTCTTTCTTCAGTCCGGAAAAAATCATAGCCGAATAAGAAGATTGTTGCAGCTGTAGGCAGTTTTGTTGAAGTCCTAAGAAGACTCATCTATAATTTCTACGCTACGCATAAGCAGAGGCCGATTCTGCAATCGCTTCTTCCAAAAATGGCTATCAGTTTATGAATATGTGAAGGAAGTAGAGAACAATTACATTGAAAGTGAGCACGTGATGGACAGTATTTTGGAGAACATTTCCATAAACTCAGGGACTTCTAATTCCAGCACAGATCAGTCGTCTGATTCGGACGGAGAATAAGAATATAAAGATGGAATAGCGGGCGTAATTCCATTAGGTACCTTCGGACTCTTGAGTAGGAAAGTGGTGATACTAAGGTAAGACGAATGTTTTTGGAAAGAGATGAAACGCATATGCCTGCCGCTCTGAGCTTGAGAACCGTAACCCAAACAACCCCCACTCTTCTACCCTGCTGGCCGGCAATTTAAAACTTCGCGCAGGTTGGTGCCATAACATCTCGTCTCAACTCTACAGTAGAACCAATCAGAATCAGCCTATAACAAGCACTTCCCGAGTTGGTTTGTTCACGTGTGAGTGCTTCAATACATTGAATAAGTAAAACTAACATTTACTATGTGTGTAAGATAAATAAATGGAAGAAGTGACTGTAAAAAGACAAGTATTACACAGGCAGGCGCGGAAAATAGTGTTTGAATGTATAATTATTTAAAAAACTTTAACGAGTAGAACGCTGCCGGCCATCTTGATGCTGGCAGCAACGTTGCCAACATGCAAGAAACGACTGCAGAAGCATGAGGTGTGGGGTTGAGAACCGTGCAAAGAATATTGTTAGTGAAGGAAAGAGGGTTTGTTTGGTGTCATGCTTACAGCAATCAACGTCTAAGGTCATTATTATCTTTTGATAATTTAAATTCACTCCTGCGCTATTTGTATTGGACGTGAGCGTGAAGTACCATGTGGCAATGTTGTACGCTCTCTTGCTCTATATATCTGTCTCTCTTAACCCAAACTCTAGCAGACAACCGCCTTCCGAATTGCCGTCGACTCTAATCAGTTCTGAAAAATCTGAATTTAAATGAAATGCCGATTGCATGGGAAATATTGAAAAAAGTATTGAGCAATAGATGTTCAGGAATGGATTTCAGAGTGTTTGTACAATTCATATAACTTTACAATTTGAGTAAACAATTTCTTCAAATTGATTTATACAAAATCATCGCGTACTGAAAATTGTGAGCTAGGATTAATTGAATGAATCTTGTAAAAACTGGCATTAGATACAGTCTTTCAGTGAAAAGAGTTAGCAGTCTACTAACAAAAGATCTTGAAGGGCCTAGTCGTAAAGAATTTCAATGTTTAGAGAACCCATAAACGTATTTTAATGTGATGTAAATTCAGCAGTAATTGATTCTAAACCATACCTGCACAGACAGCGCTCAACGAGCGCGCATGCTCCTTCGGAGCGGGAGAGCCGTGTTTACCGCTCGCCGAAACGGAGAGGAAGATACGTCAGAATGACATAGACTTGCTATAGGTAGAGGAGAGGGAAACGACCACTCAGTTATCTAGTGGATTGCAGTGTGTAGGCCTATTCTCAGAAACTGTTTCACATTGCTTACCTACTGCTACAATACAGTATGGAGAAATCTAAAAGGCGGAACATAACATTTAACATTTAACGATTTACAGCTCGAACTTATTGATCTTCAATGTGACCTAAGGGCTAAAGATCGTTTGAATAATACTACTAGCCTGGTTGAGTTTTACAAGACTAAACATTAGCAGTAATATCCAGGACTGCACAGGCTGGTTGTGAAAATGACTGCTATGTTTGGCTCAACATTTATATTTGTGAACAACTGTTTTCTATTATCAACTTCAATAAAGGCAGACATCGAACATCTGTAACTGATGTTTCATTACGATCAGTAGGCTACTGTTCCTTTCAGCTGCGAACAGCATAAAACCTTGTTTTGATGTACTGATAAATAGAAATATAACAAAATGGTATTATACATTTAAGTAGCTATAGAATTTCTATTATTTCTGCAAAATAAATATTTCTTTGTTAATTAATAATAGTCCAAGATAGTTTTGCAAAGACTGAACGGGAATTCATTTCATAAACAATTGTAATAGTACTTCCTTTTGTGTATATTTTGTACGAGCTCACCCCTTCTTCCAGTCCACCCTTATACAGAGCGCAGCTAATATCTGCATTCCGCTCATGAGCTGTGAGCCGGCTCGGAGAGCGCAAACCTTGTGCAGGCCTGTTCTAAACATACTTACGTCTAATGATTTACTTACATATTATATCTAGGGTGTGGTGAGATGGATTGAAAGTAATAAACCTCCAAGAAACAAATTACATTACTTTTGTTTCTGTATACTTTATTAATTTTATCTTATTGTAGAATTATTTATAATACTGTAGAAGTTTTTAGCATTTTGCACAAATATAATTTTTAATTTGAGCATTTTTGCGAAAATTATATTTATTTTCTAGCTTAAACTCTGGCCTAGATAGGGTGGTTTCTACAATTCACGACTAGTAATAATGATTTTATTTCTTTAAAACAAATTTTAGGTAAAGAAGATGGAGAAAGAAAATTGTTTATCTCATAATGAATTTTATTTATTTTATTTATTTATTTATTTGTTTATTTATTTATTTAACCTGGTAGAGATAAGGCCATCAGGCCTTCTCTTCCCCTCTACCAGAAGATAATACATTAAAAAACACAAGCATACAAAAATGAAAAATGTTATGAATAGCATATTTAATTATAAAATTCCTTTAATCTTAAAAGAAAAGCAAAGAAAATCAAACAGAGAATATTTTAGTTCCAATAAATTCCACATGTTCTGAGTTTTTGTGGTGCTACTGCAATATCCTGCAATTCATTGTAACTTATGGCATCTATGATATGTACAATTATTAATGTCGGAAATACAGTAAACTTGTTTTGGCTAAAAGTGGACTTATGTGGTTTCTCCAATAACCACTTAAATTATATAATTTGTAATGTTTGCATTTGTAAATTTAATAATCTGATTGGCTATGTATTGTATACTTTTAGTAGAGCCATCGATGTAGCTCAGTCGGCAGACTCGCTGGGCTGCTGATCCGGAGCTGCGTTCGGGCTTGGGTTGGATCCCCCTTTGGTCTTTGGTTTCTTCCGAGGTTTTCCACAGCCGTGGGACTGAATACTCTATGGCGAGTCCTCGGCATCAACCCCTTTGATTTGATTACCTGTTTGGGTTTTTCCGAGGTTTCCCCCAACCAAAAGGCAAATGACAGGTAACATTTTGGCGAATCTTCGGACCTCACCTCATCTCACTACATCTCGCCAAAATATTGTAAAAAATTGAACAAAATTGTAAAAATTGCAGAAAATTACTAAATTATAAATCTGTAAAAATTTCTAAAAATTGTAATTGTAATATTGTAAAATTGTAATTGTAATATTGTAAAATTTTGACTTGTTCCACATCTTAAAGCTTCATTGCTCATATAAGATCTATGGAATAAAATAAATAAATGGAATAAAAAAAGAATTGCCGTTAATTAGTTAGATGTTGGTTGTAATATGTCCAATGAGACATTTCGCTGCAGAAATCCTATACAATTTGTCATGTCATGAAGTAGGTTTCCGTTGAATTTTTTGTGGTCAGTAGAATTAAAATCAAAATTTGTTTCCAGACTGAAATGAGCTGACATCTGCTTCAGATAAAATAAATTTCAAACACAAAACTGTACTAAATTAAATTACCAAGCTACACTGAAATACTCTAGTATTCAATGATTTGCTTTCTCTATTTTCGTCGTCTAAAAATAATAATTGAAAATATAAAATAGTTCAACAAAGCAAGTAAATCGGATAACGCAAAGTTCTATTAAAGTTAAGTTCCATGAAATGTTCCTTTCTTTGAATCGGCTATCCATTCGGTTTCGATTAGTGGAATATTAACTGAAAGAAGATGTGTCACGTTTCTCTATTGGGATTACTGTTCGCTAGACCATCTGGCGGGATGATTGCGTACCAGTGGTTGCAGATCGTCACATCTGGTGGCTGACCTTTCACTGAAAGAGACAAAAGCGATGGGACTCTATCAGGACGAGCCAATCTTGAGCAAAAGATGGAAGAAAAAAAAAAGGATAAAAGGAAGGAGGATAACAGCGAACCTTTTCTAAGTTTATGGCTCACTAGCTGCGTGACGAAACTTCAGCAGCTGGAATTTTGACAAAGTACAACCCAGTTTTATAAAAGTTGAGCCAACACAGAGTACGTGAAAATATGCTATGCATCCTTCAGCGCTACAAAGATAAAAACTGAAAGGCAGAACGTTTTCTCATCCGCTGTTGGGATTGACTATTACACAAAACTATACATTTCCGTTCATTTATAGTTTTCTGCCCAAGAGCAAGTCTTTCACTGCAAAGCCAGCATTCTCCAATCTTTCCTATTTTCTGTCTTCCACTTAGTCTTTTTATAGGAAGCATGCATCTTAATATTGTCTATCATCTGATATCTTCTTCTGCTTCGAAGTTTTCTCCCGTTCACCATTCGTTAACGATACAGTGACATTTTAATTATACAGATTAAGAAAGAGTGATATTGAAACTGATCAGGAAGAGAAAAAGGAATTGATTGGACCACTAGCTGAGAAGAAACTGCTTACTGAAGGATGCACTCGAAGGAATGGTGAACGGGAGAAGAGTTCTGGGCAGAAGAGGATATCAGATGATAGACGACATTAAGATATGTAGATCATATGAGGAGACTAAGAGGAAGGCAGAAAATAGGGAGGATTGGATAATGCTGGGTTTGCAGTAAAAGACCTGCCATTGGACAGAAAACTATGAATTAATGAATAACAATATTAAAATATTAATGACGAGAAAGATGTCAATTTATAATAATGTTTCATAAAATACAGTAGATATAAAAACCATTAAGCGAGAGAAAGTTGACACAAAATTCATAAAAGCATATTGTAATAAAAGAATATGTCCACGAAATTTAATTGCATTTTATGTTTGAATATTTAATATGTTCAGTTATGTTTATTGCATTTAATAGTTAATGCATAATATTCTTTTAATTTGTATTTTAATTTCAATGTTGCTTTTCAGATATTGTGCAAATTAAATTAATTAAATTAAGTTAAATGAAATGAAAAGTTACGTGTTATGTATTTAGGGGAGAGTCGGGTAGTATCGGACATCGGGTAATATCGGACAGTGAGTTTCTTTCATCTACTACACGATGATAGTACCTGATTGACATGGTTACGTTTCTGTGATGTCGCATAGAGAAACGTAACCATGTCATTCAGGTACTACCATATGGTGGTAGATGAAAGAAACGCACTGTCCGATACTACCCGATGTCCGATACTACCCGACTCTCTTTTAGTGTATATTGTATTGCATTATTGTGTGTCAAATATTGAGTAAATTAAGTTAAATTAAGTAAGAAATATAAAGAAGAAACCGAAACTTTGCCTAAACTGGATTTTTACCAATCCTATTAAACAAAGGACTATTATTAATTGGTCTTCCCATAAGCACTGGGATCAGAGATTTGAAAGATTTAAGGTAACTTAGAATATATATGAGAGAAGTAGTAGCTACTAATGAGGCCAAATCCTCATTGAAAACTCACTCTCTGCCTTCAGTAAATTTCATATATAGGCAGTGCGGGAGGAAGAAGAAACTTCGTCACATATTCTGCTTCAGTGCCGTGATTTCGAAGCAATTAGATGTAAATTACTTGGAAACTGCTCTTTGGCTTCTGTGGATTAAAAGCGATTAAACCACACAAATTATGCGTGTGTACACTTGGCTAAGGGATGTCGTTTTACATATAGTGGACGGAACATCAATGGGCCAAATTAATACGCATAAGTACTTCAGATACAGTAATTTTAGGTCGTCTTGAAGAAAAATATGGACCATCGTCACAGCATTCCTTTTCATAAAACTAATTGTAATATAAGTGATTGTATTCATGGGCAAGAACAAATAAATTAACAGTGGAGAGGAAGTTTGTAGAGTCTGCCTAACCCTATACACCAGTCATCGTCAACTGGCCTGCATACTGGTTCGGAGCGCCGAGACGCTGGCTGAGGAGGTAGTAGTGTGCAGTGTGTCCAGCCAAGCCAACGCATCCCATCACAGAAGCCAACTTTCTGACCATAATTTACAATGCCTTCTTCGATTGTGTTCTACACGAGCATTGACACCAAACATAAACCAGTTAGTGAGGGAAAAACGAATTAAAAAATCTAGGAAAACCAATGCTAATGATCTGCGAAAATAATTTTCTATCATTTGTTATTTACATTGTAATAAAATAATTGAAGCCTACTTTAGCCTTGCAACAGAAACGATATTATGTTTCATATGTTATACATAATAACAAATAATTGGTTTTGTGATATATAGTGTCAGATAAAAATTGGATAATTAATTATATTTTGTTCACGACACTTGAACAAAGAATAGGATGACATGATTTAAATATTGCTAATGGATTCGATTTGTATAATCTTTCGTAATACTGTAGTGAAAATACATTAGGCGTATAGGTCAGTAAATTCTCATTTACTTTAATATAAAAAAACTATTTACTTTGAGAACCGATACAATACATACCGGAAATAGTAATATACGTTACAAGACCAGTATGTTGACGTTTTCATGTTCGAGGAAAAGATTGAAAAAGCGAAACGTAGTTGAGCTTTTTTAATTTCCGAGAACATGAAAACAAACATACCGCTTGTGTATCGTACATTATTTGGTGCGAAGATTGTTTATTACATACCTGAAAGACGAATTTCTAATTAGTTCCAATGAAATCTCCATATTGGTTTCTGTTTAATGACGGCAACTTCGGAAAATCATAATATCTTTCTTCAACATTGTTGCTATAAAATGTTTTCTGTGTTTAGTATACTCCAGCAGGCCGTGATATACGTCTGTCTTTCCCCCCCCCCCCGGTCTATAAATGCGAACTTAAAACAAACGGTAAGGTTATGTAATGATTTATTTTTCATTTTAATATTTTAACAATATTATTTATATAACATATTGCAGTAATAACATCGGCATCTGGAATCTTGTTGATTTATTCATGGCTTTCTTAATGTTACTTGTATCAGGAATGCAATAAAATTCGTGGAGTAGTAGACTTTACTTAATGTTTGCAAATATTTAAAAACAATAATTAACATTGCAATTTAGGTGAAATTGCAGTGGTAAGGTTCCAATTTATAATTATTACTATGTTAAACGTCTCTAAAAATAATATGTTAAAAGCCTAAAGCAGTAAAATGAATGTCGTGCTTAAGCGGTAAGAAGAGGGAAATTGTTATGTGTGTTACCTTGGGAATACTGAATGTGGAATTTCACGCTTACCGCGGAAAACAAGCAAATACGGACGATCTCGCACAAAATACATATTGTTTCTTGTCTTAAACTGAAAAGTGGTTTACGTATTACACGGTTCCTCTTAATAGTACATTATGCAACGAGCCTATAATGAAGGTAATTAAGAAGCGAGTATGGATATTTATGAAACGAGCGCAAGCGAGTTTCATAATTTTCATACGAGCTTCTTAATTACCATTATAGGCGAGTTTCATACGACTTTTTATGCTCGATCATATTTCTAACTTGATATTATTAATTTTCTTTGTATCTGACCTTGACCAATGTCCCGTATGTTGTGAGATGTGCGCAGACGCGAAAGTATTGATTTTTTCCGAGGAACAGATGTTCACATTGACCTTGCTAGGCCATAAGAACCTACAGAGATAACATTGAAATTAAATCAGACATTGAAAAACGAGATCACAAATTGAATTTATTTGAATATTATTTACAATTAACGCTAATTATTATAGTAACAGAACATAACCTTCTGCGACAGTATTGGATTTCCAGCCTCCGTGACTTTTCGCTAATTCTCTTTCGATTGCATATCCGAGAATAATCGATACTTGCGGTTTTATAACGGTAGAAAGCTGACCTGTCATTGGCTGAACAGTTGTAACCTGAGTTGTCATTGGCTGAAAGACCTGACCTTTAATGAGTAAGTGTACTTTAATGACATGCATTAAAGGTCTGCTACCAGGTGTATAATTACTACATTTCGGCATGGTCGAGCATAAAATAAATTAAGTACATGCTTCTTCTGTGTTTATTATAATTATTAGAGACTGATTAAAAGGGTTGAACAAGTGAACGGACGCCAGTGCCATCACCTGATTCCTTCCCCCCACCTCCTGCTGCACAGTTGATGTCTAAGGGATAGAACTGAGCTAGCGAGCAAACTGTGCTTGCACAATAGTGCACTGAAATGACGATTCCTGTTATACACTTTGATCGCAAAGGGAGTAAACACTGACATACTTTGTACTCTGTCTAATGCAAAGTCAGTGGCGAGCTTGCTTTGTATTGTATATGTCACTTTATTTCAGTCAAGTAACGTAATTATGTAATTATATTACTGATTACGACATGCGCAATCAGAACAAAACACGAACTATTAGGCCCTATCTAATAACAATTAAATTATTATTGCACAGTTTTTTGATCGTACAAAATCTTACATAATTTTTCAGTTATTAAAAATAAAGAACGAAACTTTTCCTATACATTTGTAAGAAAATAACTAAATTAAACGCATCTTCTGTGACTCTCTGGAAAAAGATGTAAGGAAGAGACTGGCGAAGTGCTTTGTGTGGAGTGTGGCATTGTATGGGACAGAAATATTGACATTATGACGAAGTGAAGAGAAGCGTCCTTGAAGTATTTGAAATGTGAATGTGGAGAAGAATGGGGTATGTGAAATGGACAGAAAGAATAAGAAATGAAGCTGTGTTAGAGAGAGGATGAAGAAAAAATGATGCAGAAACTAATCAGGAAGAGAATAAGGAATTGGTTGGACCAAAAATTATTACAAATCATACGACTTTAGGAACTTGTTTCTTTACAGTTTAATTATGCATCATAATGTAGTCTTGAAGAATTTACAAAGGGTGACGTGATTTGTAACAATTGTTGTGATAAATCATAAGAAAAATGTAATCTTGCAGTTAAAAATCGAAAAGAAAAAAATGTACGAAGCAACTATGGAATTTACAACACATTTTTAGATACAAAATACTAGCTAATTAAAGAAATAGTACTCTTGAATAGTTAAATCTATATCTGGAATATTTTTTACCCTTCAAACTAAAGAATAGGCTAATAGTATTTTACAAACAACTTCAAAGTAGTTTTAACTCTGAAAATATTGAGATTAGGACACATGTTTATATGATATTTTTTGCACACAATGTCTTCGGAAATAAGCTCCTTAAGGGACGATAAATCCTCGTGAATCACCCTGTATATATGTGTGTTTGTGTGTGTGTGTGTATAATATATACGCTGGTTCGAATCCTCAAGGGAGAAGAAATTTTCTCATGAAATTTCGGCCAGTGTATGGTAGGGATGCCCACCCAGCATCATGATGCACTTGGGGAGCTACGAAATCCGGTTACGCAAACCAGCTATAATGGCTGGGGGCTCATCGTGCTAACCACACGATACCTCCATTCTGGTTGGATGATCGTCCACCTCTGCTTCGGCATGTGGGCGTGAGGCCAGCAGCCGGCTGGTCGATCTTAACCCTTCGTGGGCTTTAGCGCCACGGATTATTTTATTATTATGTTCACTTAGAGCCGCCAAAGCCAGCCAAAGTATAAGAACCTGTTTCGTGTCTAGCCTTCGAAAAACCAAGCGAACAATATTGCTATTATAAGAGGTTAATTTAGTTTTGCCAAGTTTCACTTGTTAAATTGTTTGAATACTCTTTAGCCACATGTGATGTAAGCCCTGAACAAATAATGAAAAATGTCTACCCTGTTTCTTTTACGTAATAAGTCAAATACACGACCAGAGCTGTATTTACGTTTAGCAAGTAGGCCTACAGTATATAGCTAATAGAGCGTCACACGCTTTGATCACAACGTAACAATGGGATGCGGGTTTCTCTGTAGAGGTAATACGATCTTACACATGGATGGGAAAGTTAATCGACGTAATTGCCCTGAGTGGACTAATGGAAATTCTTCCTTAGTGAGAAGACTGATATTCACATAGAACTAACATGATGACACTCTACAACATGCGGATCAGGTTTTGAGAGGAAAACATACGTAATGTATATTCATCTTCAAAAGCTTTAACAAACCATACTCATTACGAATAGAACTGCAGTACTTTTTTAAAATTGAAGTTTATTTCGGAATATGTATGATAAGAACTTTCTTGTGTTAAATTTTAACGTACCTTGTTAACATGTTTCGACCTGTTTTCGGTCATCTTCGGAACTGGTCGTTGTTGGTCTTGGCGCCTCTTGTTTCCTGTGTGGGTGCGTTCGTAGTGTAGAGTCAAAGAGTGTATGTGTTTTGAAATTGAGTTGTGTGTTGAGAATATCGTTGGGGTGTGTTTTCGTGTGTCTGTATATTTCATATTGTTCTAGTGTGTTGAGTTTCGGCTTTTTGGTTGGATATGCAGTATTTCCATGTCTGTGTTGATGCCTCTGTAGGTGTGGTTGGCATTTGTGATGTGTTCTGCATTTGTGGAGGTGTTTTGTAATTTTGTTATGGCTATGATGTGTTCTTTGTAAGGTGTTTGAAATGATCTGCCTGTCTTTCCTATGTAGAAGTTGTTGCAGGTGTTACATTTGAGTTTGTATACGCCCGTGTGGTTGTATTTGTTTGTTTGTATTGTTTGTGTGTTGAGATGTTTTTGTAGAGTGTTATTTGTTCTGTATGCGATGTTGTAGCTTAATATCTTGAATGACGTTGCAATTTTATGTGTTTTTGTTTTCGTATGTTAGTGTGATGTATTTTTTGTGTTCTTGTGTTTGTATTGTATTCTCCTGTTTTTTGTGGTTTTGTTTTGTCTTGCGTATTATGTTGTCTATTTTGTTAGGGTTGTATCCGTTTTCTTGTGCTATGTATTTGATTGTGTTTAGCTCTTCGTTGTAATCCTGTTGGTTCATTGGTATGTTGAGTAGTCTGTGTACCATTGTTCGGAATGCAGATTGTTTGTGTTGTGTGGGGTGGTTGTATGTGTTGTGTATGTGTATTGTTGTTGTTGTTGTGGGTTTTCTGTATACTTTGAATGTATGTTTGTTGTCTACTTTTGTTATTGTGATGTCTAGAAAATTTATGGAGTTGTTGTTTTCAATTTCTAATATATAGTGTAGCTTTGGGTGTATTTTGTTTATGTGCTGATGTAGGTTTATTTGGTGTAGGTGAAGTTTATTTCCATATACATTGATAGACATTAGTTTGAAGTAAAAGCATTGATTATACTTAACAGAAAACATTTTCTTAAGACTGAACCTACAGTCTATACAAAACTAGAAAGGTATTGACAGTTCAGCGGTTTCAAGGCGTCACCATGGTAACCGTTCAAACTAACCAACTAGAGCCCATGGCGACAGGTCGGTGTTGCCGACTCTTTCACAGCGAGCACGTGGTAGCCAGCTGTTTAGTTCGGAAGAGTTTAATCTTCGGTACTATGACACAGAAATTATTGGTTCTGTCGTGGTTATTATTTTCGTATGTATTCCGGTGGCATATATTACCGACTACGTTAAAAGAAAGGTGCAAATTTGGCGCTCTCTCTCTTCTCATTCTTTTGCTTTTCATAAATACTTATTTTAAGGAATTATGAATAGAAAAGGGATTTACGTCTATATGTAGGATACGGAATAAATATAAATTGCAACTATTAACACAATATTTCATATTACCGCTTTGAAAAATCAACTAGTCACTGCCTCCTGAATACTATGTTGAATTGCTCCGGAGCGGTATAATGGCGAAATAAACATGCGCCAACTAACCTCGGTTTCGTAACCAAGTGAAGTTGATGGTGCATCGGTTAATAGCTATTCTTATTAGTTAACCATGGGTATCTAACCACGCATTCTAACCGAGATTTTTGCACTCGACCAAAAGCCTTTTGTTTTCATTAGGACTAAAATTGTTTATTTTTTAACAACAAAATATAATTTATTAATTGTCAACATTACAGAGATTATTCTGTAGGACAAATTAATAAAATCCATAATATAATTTATTTGGTTAGATTTTACTAATTAGAGGTGACTATAAATAATCTGAGATTAAGGTATAAAAATTATTAACTTTCAGTCAAGCTGAACTTAGATTTTTCTTGTAGAAACGCTAATCCAAGATAATTTCGTCTACATCTAAGGTCATATCTAACTGGTAATTTCTCTTATGAGTTAATGCTAGTTGAAATTGCTTTAGCAGAAGCTAAATAATTCTATAAAAAAATTTAAGAAGAGTAAATACTGTTCCTCTAAGAAATTGGTGAGAAATAGTTTATTATGATACCAGTTGAGAAGTGCTTTCTACAGAATGAAGGAAAAGTTTGAAAAACGAGCAGAGCTAGATTTTCAATTTCCGAGATTTTGTAATGCACTTCACAAACTTGTATTGTACAACATTATAACATAATATAGTATAATATTTCTAAAATTTCAAATATCGTAATATATTTTGCAATGAAAATTTAGAGCAATATTATTGCAAAGCCTTCGCAAAACTGCACTAAAATAGTAACTAAGTAATAATAAGTGTACTGTAGTAGGTCTATTAGCATACGCGTTTTCCCTAAAAATGAAACCTATTTTCTGCAATTGTTAAATTCCTTGTTAATCACTGCATATTTTTCTTTTGAGTTTCAAATAATTTCGGGAAATAGAAAGAAAGTCGCAGTATTTTAGTTCCAATGGTTGCTGGGAGCAAATTCTGGAAGATAGGGGATCCCGGCAATTTCTTTTGTTGTGAGCATTTGTTCAGGCAGGGCTGTGAGAATAGGGGCATTGTCAATGATGAAACATCCACTTCCCACTAGGCAATTTCTCCGGACCTTTACTGCGGACATTTTCTCGTAGACGACTTAGCACATTTGAAGAGTAGTGAAGGTTAACAGTCTGGAGGGTGGGAGAAATTCCGATACAGTGAATAAAATCGATATCATGAAGGTGACGAACATTTTCGATGATACGTCTCACGCAATCTGCAAAGATTCAGTTCTTCTCATGTGAGGGATGGTATTGCTGTGTGTAGCTTATTTTCTTCAATTACAATTCACAATATGTAAATACATACTTACATACATACATACATACATACATACATACATAAATAAATAAATAAATAAATAAATAAATAAATAAAATCCCTTACAATTTACGAAAATAAAGAATTGTAGGCAGTTTAGCCAAAATTAACCTGAGTCTGGTCTATGGTATACAGATTTCTATAAAAAAAATTCCAGGGTTCGATACAAAGGAACAAAAATACTAACAATAGACTACAGTTTTCGCGAGAGTCTAAAAATTCAAAAGTTAATAAAATCTATAAATTCCAACCGATTCTGCTCTTTTTCTTTAAAGAAAATGTTAAATTCATATATCTACACAGTTTTCAATCAAAAGTTACGGAGTTAGAGGCAAAGGAACAAAAATATTAACTATACAGTTTTCGCGAGAGTCTGAAAATTCAAACGTTATCAAAATCTATAAATTCCAACCGATTCTGTTAATTTTTTTCAGAAAGTGTTAAATTCATATATCTACACAGTTTTCAATCAAAAGTTCCAGGTTCGATGTAAAGGAACAAAATTATTAACAGTACAGTTTTTGCGAGAGTCTAAAATTTCAAACGTTAATAAAATCTATAAATTCCAATCGATTTCGCTAATTTTTTTTTCCGAAAGTGTTAGATTCATATATCTACACAGTTTTGTATCAAAAGTTATGGGGTTCGATGCAAAGGAACAAAAATATTAGCAGTACAGATTTCGCAAGAGACAAAAAATTCAAACGTTAATAAAATCTATAATAAATTTCAGACGAATTGTTCTAATACCTTAAAGGAACGTTAAATTTATGTCCCAACATTAGTATCTATGAAATTTCGTGGTTCGATGCAAAGAAACAAATTTGTAAAATTTAGCTTTGTTGAGGTTCTCATATTTGTGAAATCTTGAATAAAAATTGCATATTTCAATCGAATCTTCTAATTGCTTTAAAAAAAGTGTTAAATTCTTATTGCAGAAAAGAAACATTCAAGTTATGGAAAATGTTTTTGGGAGGTACAAAAATATTATGGTTCAATTTAAGAGTGAATATTTGTAAATAATTGCAATGATACAATTTATTTAAAAGTAGTTAGGTGAAAATAGTATAGTGACGAGCATTGTATTGTTGATAATTACAATGCTTACGTATCTCTGAGTCACCAAAGATTAGCAGCGCGTGGAAAAGGAAGATTTATGAGAACAGGAAAAAGTATTGCGAGACTATTTTATCAGAGTTCGATATTTTGGCAATGAAATTAGTTCAAATATGACAGATGTGATTTTAATTGTAAGAAATGCTATAATACTAATGAAAGCGAAATGAGTCCGAGATCCAATGCCGAAAGTTATCCAGCAATTCTGCTTAGAGTGGTTGACGGAAAACCTCGGATAAAACCCAAACAGGTAACTTGTCTCGACCGATCCCGGTCGTTTCACGGTCAATAAAGCTAACCGTTACTCCACAGCGGCGGACATATGAACCTTAAAATTTACAGTTCGACCAGGAGGACATGGCGGACGTGGTTACAGGATCTGCCTATAGGCGACATCTGTCTGTGGGAGCTGCACATATGCAGTGAAGCCACATGGACTTTAATAAGCGGTCTGCAGGTGATCGGTGGAGTGTAGCTCCCTTGAATAGATGGCGCCTTGGTGAATCGTGGAGTCGACTGCGGCATGTTCTTATGACTAAGGATGCAGCAGATTAAGATTGCGAACAGATGCCATCGATCTGAGGAGACCGCACAATAACATCACAGGCAGATGGAGGATCGTCTCTCCAGTCAGAACTGGATGCTGTGGTTGAATCGATATGATGGCACTATACGGGCTATTCCATATGAAATCGATCAGTAAAAAACCTCGCATTTTTTATACTCTAATTTTTTCCCTACTTATACAAGGTGCTGAGGGGAGTGCATTTTCAAAAATATACTATCGAAAGTCAAACGGCTTTCGTATTATTGAGCGACAAATTTAGCGTATTTTATAAAAACAAGCCTCTTTCAGCGCTCAGAACTCTGGAACCATTTACTGCAGAACATTGAACGGGAGCTTATTTTGAAGCTGACATTTGGTAGGTTATATTAAGCAGTAATCCTTATTTGTATTGTATACAGAGAGACATATAATCTGATTTTACTTGCTTTTAGGCTTTTTGGCCATTTGTAAAAATGTAAAAAAATATTGAGAGAACACAATGCATTATTAAGAGGGATTCGACATTGTTTGCTTAGTGGTACGGCAATAAGTTTCGAGGGTATTAAATAGATTATTTTCACACGTCTAGACTTGAACAGCGCAGTACCGCACGCACTGGCCGAGAGCTGAAGATAAGAGAGTGTTGGGCGTCATTTTACTCCTGTGTTTATGAAAACCTGTGATAAAGCTAGCACAGCCATGACTGCTAGACGACACATCACGTGTTTGTCTCCTGGCCTTGCTTGTCTCGGCTAAGCTCCTGTCTCACAGTCAGCTGGTTAGTTCACGCGCGTACTATTTATTTTCTTTATTTGATATTTTCAATACTTTCTTATCAACATACCATCAGTAAAAAATATGTGTTTATTTGTACTTTCAATGCGGAATCTAACTATATATTTTTAAATTATTTTTTCCTAGCCAAAGGCGTCTTAATGAGGAAAAATCTAAATTTCTCCATTTCCATAAAAAGTAAGAAAATCTGTTTCTATGTCAATATAAACTTTAATTTCTCAGCATCAAAATAAAACATAATTTTGATCATTGGGTGAAAGGGTTTCGGAGCTACAGTACAACAGTTTAAAGTTGCTAATTTTATGAAAATATGGTAAATTGAAATATTTTAAATTTAAACACTATGAAGTTCTGATGCCTCAAACTTTGCACAAAACATTGTATCACAGTTCTCTACGTACAAAAAAAGTTTCATTGTATTTAGAAATTGTAAGGTCAATTTTCTCTATATTTCGGTCGATGTGAGATGGAATAGCTCATACAGTGAATCATGCGCTTGAAGGGCGGTTCTTAATGGACTTCAACAATCATTCCAACATTAGAAGGCTGCACAATAAGCCTAAGGCTGCGATGCTTACGTGCTGGCCCTCTTCTAAAGACGAAAATAGTTCATATACATGGAACTTTAATAGTGTGAAAACTTAAATCTGACAGTGATTTCATAGGTAATTATTTTTAGTCAAAAAAATGCGGTTCATATATTTAAAGCTGAGGAATACTTCGAACTTATACTTCGATTTTTATCTACAAAAAAACACGGATTGTTACGAAAATACTATGTGAAAAAAAACGTTAAAAAATTTCTAAGAAGAAATTTTAGGGAAAACTTACAGTATTATTTATTTATTTATTTATTTATTTATTTATATATTTATTTATTTATTTAACCTGGTAGAGATAAGGCCATCAGGCCTTCTCTTCCCCTCTACTAGGGGAATACAACTACAATATTAAGAATACAATTACAGTTATAATTACAATTAATATTAAATTTACAAATACAATAAAAATCAAAGTACTAAAAGATTAACTGATTAATAAAAGCTAGACAGTTTATTGTAAAAGTTAAGAAGAGAGGTTTCATTCCTTTTATTTATTATTTATTTATTAATTTATTTGTTTATTTATTTATTTATTTATTTATTTATTTATTTATTTATTTAACCTGGTAGAGATAAGGCCATCACGCCTTCTCTTCCCCTCTACTAGGGGAATACAACTACAATATTAAGAATACAGTTACCTACAATTATAATTATTATTTATTTATTTATTTATTTATTTATTTATTTATTTATTTAACCTGGTAGAGATAAGGCCATCAGGCCTTCTCTTCCACTCTACTAGGGGAATACAACTACAATATTAAGAATACAATTACAATTATAATTATTATTTATTTATTTATTTATTTATGCATTTATTTATTTATTTATCTATTTATTTATTTATTTATTTATTTATTTGACCTGGTAGAGATAAGGCCATCAGGCCTTCTCTTCCCCTCTACTAGAGGAATACAACTACAATATTAAGAATACAATTACAATTATAATTACAATTAATATTAAATTTACAAATACAATAAAAATTAAAGTACTAAAAGATAACTGATTAATAAACGCTAGACAGTTTATTGTAAAAGTTAAGAAGAGAGAAGCATTCCTTTTATTGATTAAGCAAAAATTAAACTTACTCTACGCAGTAAGAAAATGCTTAATAAGTTTAGAGATTGAACTTGGAGAGCATAAGGGATAAAAGGTCGAATTCCTTGTGTGGAACTTGCAACATACAGATTTAATCATGGGTAGTCGTGGGATAGCAAAATTGGTGCTGCTGGTTTGCAAAATGAGTAGAAAACTAAGAAGACTGGGTCGATTTATGGTTGAATTTATTATTTGGTTTGCTATTCTCACCTCATCATGAAGTGTCTGTTGTTTTTATGACCTAATTTGTGTTTTACCACAACATCAAAACATCAGTGATATTTCTGACTATGTTTTATTATACCGACAGTGAGTCTATGATTCCTCCTCGTTTTGTGGGCATCGTCTCCTTTCACTACAACTTTACCGAGAATAATAAATGGAGCTGAGAGTTTCCATCGACATTTAAAACGTTTCTTTTATGACAGCAATTCTTCAGTTGACGCGTTATATGAATCTTTAGTCGAATTCCAAGAAGAGAGTAATGTGAAATCAATGGTGTTCCGCGACTGCGGGTAACTGAAAGAAACAGTTGCCTTACGTTTGGGAAAAACCTCGGAGAAAACCCAAACCGGTAATCAATCCACGCGGAATCGAACCCGCGTCCGAGCGCAACTTCGGATCGGCAGGCAAGCGCTTTAGCCGACTGAGCAACACCGGTGGCTTTATAGTAGTTATCTTTGTATGTGGTGTCCAAATATTTTATCATCCTGATGAATATTGTTTTGTTTCCCGTCACATCTATTGATTCACATTTTTTCTTCACTTCCTTCATCTTTTATAAGAAACCATTATTTTAAACTAGTGCTGTTGATCGATCAAAATATTTAATCGATTAATTGATAGGTTAATAGAGTTTTGATAGAGTTGAAAAAATGTTTTAATAAACTATAATACACAATTTTTGTAACATTTAACTTGTATTCTATGCTAAGCATAAGTATTAAATGTTGTATATCTGTGTATATTGTATCGTTATATTACAAAACAACTATTTTAATTACTTACTAACGTATTTATTATGAGGCTTATAATTTATTGTGTCAATTTCTCCGGGAATTTTTGAGACAAGATAGATAGATAGATAGATAGATAGATAGATAGATAGATAGATAGATAGATAGACAGACAGACAGACAGACAGACAGACAGACAGACAGACAGACAGACAGACAGACAGACAGACAGACAGACAGACAGACAGACAGACAGACAGACAGACAGACAGATAGATTATTTTGCAAAAACATGTGGAACATGTATCGCATCGTTATATACAATTTAAAATACATGATATCATACAATGGATACAAATTAAGATACATGAATGTTAAAAAACTCATCGACATCATACAATGGATTTGCTAATAATATATTTAAACATAAATAACAAAAATTATGAAGACTCATCTAGGTAATATTACTTCATCCATGACTTTAAACATGTTAGTGCATTCACATGCTCCGAATTAAGTGCCGCTCTACGTTTAGTCACAATGTTTCCTGCATCACTAAACACGAAAAAAGTTTCTTTTTTGTCAAGCACTTCTTCACGATCGTTCAATTTAAATCCAAACGTTTTACCGAGTTTACCTCTCAAATTCTCATATGACATAATGGAGTTTATACTTTTCACAAGCCATAGAAAATTATTATTATTATTATTTTTTTTTTGCTTTATCAAATTAAACACACAACCTTCATTGGGTACAAACTAAGTACAGAAACTGCAACTGCAGTACAGCGGTCGAAACAGAAGACTGGCCCCTATTGTAAACGAATTACCAGATTTTAGAAAGAGAAGAATGTAGTTACGCTCTCCCTTGCACACAGTGTAGACATGGCTATTTTATAAGGGGTGAGGGGGACGAATCCCAGAAACTATGTATTTCATATGCTAGGAAGATGAGCTTACAACAAGGTGGAAGTTTTCTTGAAAAACCATGAAACTTAATAAGGGTTTCGCATTGTGTTGCAACTTTCAATAGAGGTAGACTAGGTCACTGTCCTCATATCTCCATCTCTTTCCGAAGTATTTATGCAAAGATTTTCCCTGGTTTACAGTTAAAAATAACAGTAGGCCTACTATTGTGCTTTTTTTAAGTAAGCAATATCCGAGAGAGAAATATATTCTGAATTTTTAGTATGAGTTTAAATTAACAAAATAATAATTAATATCAACTACAACCGATTAATTTTAATCGATTTGATCAAACATTTTTGATCAGTTAATCTTACAATAGAAATTGATCGATTAATTGATTAGATTAACCGATTAAATCCCACAACACTGTTTTAAACAGTTGCAGAGTTCCTCGTGGGAGATGACTTTTATTTTTCTTTTGACGTAAATACGTCTGTAAATTCAGTGGAGTACTAGATGCTATCTCATAAAGTCCACCGACACAATTTCCGGCGAGATTTTTTTTGCTCTAATTTTTAAATTAGGCTACCCAACATATTCCAATGACGTAAACTTCGATCGACAGATGAAGTATCAATGCATCTAGAGTTAGCGATACTTGGGAAAGAGAATTTGAGGTACGAATCGACGAGTCGCGCGGCAGCCGAGGCAGTGTAACTCGAGAATGCGAATAGGTACAACGTTCGCAGAGGTGTCAAACGATTCGCAGCGAACAAGATCTCAATCTCAAATGAGCAACAATCAATACGATGAAAGAGTAATGGAACCAGAAAAATTCTCTCCGGCGCTGGGATTTGAACCCGGGTTTTCAGCTCTACGTGCTGAATCTTTATCCACTAAGCCACACCGGATACAACCCCGGTGCCGGACAGAATCGTCTCAGATTAAGCTCCAACTCTTGGGTTCCCTGTAGTGGCCGCCCTTTGCACTACGTCATAGATGTATATGAACGTAGGACCGAAGTCCACACATGTGCTGAGGTGCACTCTTTATGAGTGACTAGTTGGCCGGGATCCGACGGAATAAGCGCCGTCTTAAATCACGAAGTGACTTCGGTCCTACGTTCATAGACATCTATGACGTAGTGCACAGGCGGCCACTAGAGGGAACCCAAGATTTGGAACTTAATCTGAGACGATTCTGTCCGACGCCGGGGTGGGTATCCGGTGTGGCTTAGTGGATAAAGCATCAGCACGTAGAGCTGAAAACCCGGGTTCAAATCCCGGCGCCGGAGAGAATTTTTCTCCGTTCCATTACTCTTTCATCGTATGATGACGCAGAATATCTGCATGGAAATATCATATGTACTTCGGTACATTAAAATAATATAAACAATCAATAGTCGACAAGCTAAATTGGAAAAAATTCCGATTGAACGTGATTGAAGCGATAAAATTCACAATTTCTAGACATATGCAGCGTAAATGGGAGCGGACGCATAAACAACGGGTAGTAAGCGATAGAACACACTGGTTTCTATAGCAACCGACATGTTTCCTGTGAATACTTTCAAGGTGGCTACTTCCAGGAATTCTATCACAGCGAAGATATACCGGGAATTCATTTTATCTAAAAAGAAGACATGTTGGGTCGATTCTAAAACACGGACGAAATCGTGGTTCGAAACCTCGGCTTTTAAACCGCGATCGAGGTCTGAATCCTTATGCGATTTCTAAAACGAAGTCGAGACGCAGCTTGAGAAGAAACCGAGGTTCGTGGGTTTTATATATGGCAACGCAGCTAATAATCGATTTTTATTCCTCTACACAGTCGATATTAGAAATAAATGTACATCGGGATTAATATTTTTATTGAATTGCAGAAAGTCACATTCTTTTGTTCTCAGCTAAGGTATTGTTAGGCTATATTTACTAATTTACAGGATATACGTGCGTTTAAAATACTAGCGTTACTTAGTATTTAATAGCGAACGGATTTTTATGTATGCCTACCAAAATGATATTACCCAAATAATTAGCACAAGTCGAACGTTTATGTTGTAGTTTATCGTTTGTTCATAACTACTATCAACATTAACAAACTGAAAACCCGGTTCTAAGGAATTAATAACCTAAATATTAGCTGGATTAAAATTTTAATTGAAACTAAAATGCAGTATGGTTCTGTTTTCGCATATAATAGTCTAGTACTACGTGGAAAGTCCCAGTAGCATAAAACTTAAAATAAGAAGACAAAATCACGTTTGCTTCATATTCTTGTAGGCCCACAACATTTTCGAGTATTAAATGAAATATTCAAAATTACTGTAAAGACTAAGAACAGTGACAACATTATAAGAAATTGTAAAATTTAAAATTGGCAGATGAAGAAAACAACATTCAGGTATTATAACAATTAATTACTGGGATTCACATTATGCAAATATCTCACACGCCGTGTTCAAGCTCCTCTAGTACTTTTATTATATGCGAAAGTGAAAGATATCAAGCATTTAGTGAACTTCACCCAATAAGAGACGTATTTTATGGCTCACCTTCTACTTGTCATATATAAATCATAGTGCAACCAAGTAATTACTTGATACTTAATAACTGGTTTATTCTATTTGACATAGTCATAACAGCAAGCTTTTACTTATTCACAATGTTTAACAATGTATACTATATCATCAAGGGATAATGTTTTAATTAATTACTAGCCGTACCCGTGCGCTCCGCTGCACCCGTTAGAAATAAATATAAAGTAATTACATAATTAAAATAGGACATTTGATCCAGGGAATATTCGTGTTTGACAGAAGGATAAATCGTTTAATATGTTACTTAATTTAAATTATATTTAAGTAATTAAAATGGAATCATTTTGGTCCAGAGACACTCATTTGGTGCAATGACAATTCCTTTAACATGTTTCTGAATTTTTATTACATGCATCCATAGTTCAATGAACATTGACATAATTTACATTTAATGTGTATACTTTATTTTACTTGTTATAATATATTTCCATTGAATTATGGTAATAACTTAATGTTAACCCTTGTTTTCTACGTTTCAGTAAATGGCGCTTGGCCCACTATGGTTCTGAACCCTTCAAATAACATAAATTATATTATATTATGTTACATTATATTATATTATATTATATTATATTATATTATATTATATTATATTATATTATATTATAATATTATATTACATTATATAAAAATGTGTTGATAACGGATGTTCACCGGTAAGATAGTTTTTAATCTGTTATAGGGGCTCTTGAATGTCAGGAGGAACAAATTTTATTTTACAACAGGGCAACATAATCTGCTTGGCTCATTACCCAAATTTTTTGCATTGCATTTAATGCATATGTATTTTATGTATTTTAACTCGATTCAATTGAGCATAGTTAAAATTTGGATTATATAATAATGAAATGCTAAGCTAAAATATTATTACTGCATACTAAATCAATACACTATCGCTGTTCGTTAATTCTCTGAGATAAACATTATTTTAAGAAATACAGCAAACACATACACAGAATAGCCTATCAAGTTTTCTGTGCATAAGAAGCTATTTTAATCTTACCTGTCCTCAATTTACTCAGAAGTTACTGTAATAGCATTATAGCATTATGTCCATACAGAGAAACTACACTTTCCAATGGTGAAATAATAATTAATATACAAATCGGTTAATTTAGCTTCCGATATTGCTTCATACAAACACAGAAACATTTTCTGTAGGCTATGATTCATAGCTTTCGATTGTTGTTGACCAAGGCCCCTTATAGACGAAGTCATTTGTTTGTTTCATTACACGGCCTTAGATGGCAGTTATTTTAATTTTAAAACTCATTTATCTCGTTAAATATGAGTCCTATCAAATTTTTCAAAGAATAAAACTTATCGGAAATGATTTTTAAAGAAATTTTTGTTATGTAACATTTTTCATAAAAATCAATAATAAGCGAGATATTCCGATTTATTTAATTCAGGCCCCCTTATAACCCCCCTTTTAAATAATGTGCTTTGAATGCCATATAGCCTATAATCTAAGTTACAACGAACTTAATTTATATTCCAATTTTCATCGAAATCCGTTCAGCCATTATCGTGTGAAAAGGTAACAAACATACAGACAGACAGACAGACACATACAAACAAAAATTTCAAAAAAGCGATTTTCGGTTTCAGGCTGGTTAATTATATATGTTAGGACCAATTATTTTTGGAAAATCGAAAATTACCAGAAAAATTTCGGCTACAGATTTATTATTAGTATAGATGTTCAAGTGTTTTACTTGGTATTTTATGTTATAATCATTTTAACCGATAATGGGTATATATCTATAAGCTTTCATGCACACATATAATGGTCATGTCAACATTAAGTGTATCCATTTTGGCAGTGATAACATGCAGTACCTCTTCTAACACCTGAAGATGGCACACACAAGTGCCGAAAACGTTCATGTAATAAATTAATAGTTACAAGACTTCACACAACACAGATAAGCATTGACGGCCTAGTTAAACTTTATTATATTTACTAAGAACTAAGATATATCGTCCTATAGGAATAAAGGTATAATTAATATAAAAAATTATATCTTACTTCCCTGAAAGCAAGAAGAAGATGTAAAAAAATTGTCAACCTGTCGCCTCTTGTACTTCGTTGCACATTATTATTTAGCATTTTTGCTAAATTTTGTGTTGATTTCTTCGAAAATCTAAATATTCGCCTGAAATTATCGCCGTTATATAGTTACAAAGGATTATTCCTCTCTCCCATCACTCTAATCCGGAGATTTATTACTCGTAGACACAAATTTTCATTTGATAATCATTCAGCTGATCTACTACCTCCATCTCATATATATGAAGCCGCTGTTTTAAACCTGCCCCAGCCGTGGTCTCTGCTTCAGACCATGGGTTCGAGCCATGGCTCAGAAAAATGAAAAAGACCTCGTTTTGTAAATCCAAACACGGTTTAAAGCCATGGTCGTGGTCTATACTTCGTTTTAGAAATCGACCCGTTGTTTCCTAATGCTGATCTTTACCTTATCAGCAATCCTGTCAATGACGTAGTAAGCCTACCCAGATTTTTTTCTTGTCTGTCGAATCCTTCAAGAAATATTCTGTAAATTTCCGCCTATTAAAGTGGTTTGTTAAAATCCAATGACTGATTCAGGAAGGTAGATTGAATGTTTGACTGAAATAGGTAATAAAATGTAACTTTTAAAAATAAATTTTCTCGTTCTTGTACCATCTCCATTCGTTTTCCTTATGGTAAGCTATTCAGTGTTAACTTCGACTTCCACGGAAGATTGGTCGACACAGAACCGTAAATACGTAACAATTGGACGGAGTTACGCAATAATAGACCAACCGACAATTTTGGAAAAATAAGATATTGGCACAAATCTGTTGATGGAGGCTAATTTAACTCGAAAACGATCAAGAATGCGTTATCTAAATTTTGCTGGCATTTAATTTAATTTATTAATGTAATTATTGCAGCCAAATGACCATTTAGATTTAATTTAATTTATTTAACTAGCTAGCTAGTGAGTATAAATCTATACTAATAATAAATCTGTAGCCGAAATTTTTCTGGTAATTTTCGATTTTCCAAAAATAATTGGTCCTATCATATATAATTAACCGCTCTGAAACCGAACATCGCTTTTTTGAAATTTTTGTTTGTATGTCAGTCTGTCTGTCTGTCTGGATGTTTGTTACCTTTCCACGCGATAATGGCTGAACCGATTTATATGAAAATTGGAATATAAATTAAGTTTGTTGTAACTTAGATTTTAGGCTATATGGCATTCAAAATACTTTATTTAAAATGGGAGGTTATAACGGGGCTTGAATTAAATAAATCGAAATATCTCGCTTATTATTGATTTTCGTAAAAAATATTACATAACAAACGTTTCTTTAAAAATAATTTCCGATAAGTTGTATTCTATACGAAATGTTGATAGGACTGATATTTAATGAGATAAATGAGTTTTAAAATTAAAATAACTGTCATCTAAGGCCGTGTAATGAATTAAAAAACAAATAACTTCGTCTATAAGGGGCCTTGGACAACAACAATCGAAAGCTATGAAAGATAGCCTACAGAGAATATTTCTGTATTTGTATGAAGTAATATCAGAAGCTATTTAATTGTTTAATTATCATTGGAAAGTGTAGTTTCTCTAGATGGACATGATTCTACAATGTTATTACAGTAACTTCTGAAACATACAGCAAGTAATATAAAGTATACACATTAAAACTATATGATATGTCAATCTTCATTAAACTATGGTTGCATGTAATAACAATTAAGAAATATGTTAAAGGAATTGTCATTGCACCAAATGATTGCTCTCTGGATCAAAATGACCGCAGTTTAATTATTTAAATACAATTTAAATTAAGTAACATATTAAACTATTTATCCTTTTATCAAACACGAATGTTCCCTGGATCAAAGTCCTATTTTAATTATGTAATTACTTTATATTTATTTCTAATAAGTGCAGCGGAGCGCACGGGTACGGCTAGTATAACACAACATTTACAAGGACAGTTTACTAAATACAGTAAGTAACTTAATTCAAACCAATAAATACAACACAAGAGAAAAAATAAAGAAGAAAGAGAAAAAGAGAGACAAATACACATTTAATATGAATTGACAATTCGACAGAAGCCAGTGATATTCAATAAAAAGATGAATATAGTCGACAGAATTAAAAGGTAAAAAAATACATTTGTTAATATTATATCATGGATAATTTTACAAATTTTTTTTTTAAAAGCTTCAATTTTAATATATTTAAAATTTGGAAAATGGTTTGTAATTTTATTATAAAGTCTTGGGCCGAAACTAGCACTAGCAACTTATATTGCATTCGTTTATTACATGAAATTCTTTTATTTATTTTGCTCTGAAATATTCATTCAACTGCTGCTCTCTTATTAAATATCGTTTAGCTTTTTTGGTATTATTTGTGCTATTCTTTTGTAATAGTTTGAATGTTCTAATACTGCTTGCATAAAATGTTTTATTAAAAAAAACAGATTTATTTCAATGGCCAAAATCTCGAAACAGGTTTTTGGCGCTTGGTCTCTTATTGCTTAACTCCGTCCAATTGAACGTTTGCGTTTTCGACAAAGAATTTCCTCCAATGTTACTTTCTAACACAGTATTCGTTTTAGAGTTAATTCTTTGAATATTAGGCAATACTCATTGATAACTCGTCACTCTTTGTAATCGGTTATTCCAGTAGATTCAAGAAATCTCAAACACATCACACACACCTGTACTCTATACCGTTATGCAAATGACTGATGTGATATGGAAACGTGGGAAAATGCTAGGGGTTTTACAGAAGTGTACTTCAGCACCACTTGTCGGAATAACTGCATACCACTATCAATAACGGTGTTAAGTGGAGAGTCTAGTAACTTACTGATCGCAGCGTATATACCGTTCGTTTGTATATTATCTATATCTCATACACGTACATGCATATAATTGTGGTATATATAAATGTACAAGGTCTTTCAAAAGTAAGTTACATTTTGACATCGCCATAATCTTTTTAAGAATTGAGATATACAAAAAACAAGAACACACTTACTGTAAACTCATGGGTTTCATTCACTGCCATCGTGATCTAGACCAGGCCGTAATGCAGGATGTGTGACGTCACTCGATGGGTCGGGCTTTTCTATTTGAGTATATGGAGCTGAGTGAAATATATTACTTTAATGCGTGTCGGTGCTCAATTTTATTTAGTGTAATGTGTGTATAAGATACGTTCACTTCTTATTGCATAATATGTTGCAGAAATAATTACAAAACGGTGTTATTTTAATGTGAACGGAGTTTTACATGTTAACATAACCTGTTTGCATTAACATTTTAAGTTTGGAATGGAAGCTATTTTGAGATTTAATAAAGAAGAATTATTTATATTGTGATTTTAATTTAGCATATCTACCTTCCTTACTTGTAGGTAGAAAATTTACCACAGTCCCTCCTATGAAATTAGTGTAGGTACGTACGGTTGTGTGTTACTTCATCTGGTAGGTTAGATAAATAGAATTAAATACGACCCAGTATAGTTGGGAACAAATAAATAAAACACTTAAATTGTTATTCAATGTAATGTGTGCATAAGTTCCATTTATTTTTTGTATAATGTGGCAGGATTATAAAACTGTGTTATTTTTATGTGAAGAGAATTCAGCATGTTAACATAGCCTATTTGCGTCAACATTTTAAGTTGAGAACGAAAGCTATTTTGAGATTTAATAAAGAACAATATATTTAGGATAAACTTCAGAACACGGTTATCTTCCTTACTTAAAGGTAGAAAATTCACCACACTCCCTCCTATGAAATGTACATACGGTTATATTACTTACTAGCGCTGAGGTACAGTTCCGGTAATTTCTGAACTGAAAACAGTTGAATTTATTTTTTGTGGAGATGCATTTAATGCTCTAAGCAAGGCATAATAAAAGCCTGAACTAACCGAAATAATTAGTATATGCAAGGTGTATGAATACGAAGGGATCTACCTCAGCGCTCGTTTAGGCCTGGTAACATATTAAACTAATCAGACTGGAGTACCGTATGAAACGAATAAATACAATTGAAGTGTAGACAAATTGCATTTACAAGTTATACGAAGCGTTATGCTTAATTATGATGCATAATTGCGAATATAGAAATAAGGCAAGTACTGATAGAGTAAACATAACCTATATTTTCAACACATCAAAATATGCGTGCGATGCAACTGAAAATTGTTGAAACATGCTTAAATGAATGTGCAATAATTTCGTAATGACGTGAGCGTGCTTTATTTCAATTAATTACAATACTGGATACTGTAACAGTAATGAAAACTATAAAGTATAATTTTTCATAATATACTAAGTTATATGTATCTCTCTTTTAGTTCAAAATGTGTATATTATCAAACGTCGTATTATTTATAATGTAGATTATTTACACATAAGAAGAGCGCAATAATTTAAATTTAATAAAACAAATACGGTAAACTAACAATAATGGATTAGACAAGAGTAACATCAGTAACGCTGTACTTAGGCCTAATCATAATTTACTTTACATCCCAGTCAATGTTTCACTTTCACGTGTATATTATTACACATATTTATTGTTTATAACACCAAAAATTCACTTAACCACATAAGGGAGCAATGTTTAATCGAAATAAAGGCAGGTATTACACATACGAACTTTGCCTGCAACAACGTAATTTTTACACCAAAAATAATATTATACCTTACTTTGCAAGCGAATTGTGTCTCAAGTGTCTCACAATCACTGTTTAAAGTTTTACTGACGCAATTACACTGCATTTCAGAGAAATATATGTTATTTTTCATGTACTGCAACTAATTGATATGGTTGAAAGACCGCCCTTCGCGATCAGCTGTTAAGCGAGTCACGTGGTCAGCCTTACGGCCTGTATTAGATCACGATGGCAGTGGTTTTATTGGATTCAGTTTAAATGTTGAACATGTCCGCCATTTTGTTCTTCTGAAAGCAACAATCTTTCTTCTATTTTCTGAACAGCATTTAATAATAGATCTGGTGGAATACCTTCAATTTTTTTGCGAAATTGTATATTTTAATTGGTCGGTAGTCGTAGGATTAGTTAACTCTCCTGTCACCGAGGTTCTTCACAACTTCCTGCTACCAAGAGGGGTAATACAATTACCCCCATTAAAATGATATACCGATCTTAGATAAGCACTTGAAATATAAACAATAATTTGTGTTATTGACTACAGGCTTACAAAAAAGTGTAAAAATATAAAATAATCAGCCTGTTTTTTTAAATACAGGGTGATACAGAAGTCCTCTTCAATTTTGCTGGAAACATATACTAAAATTAATTAACTTCAGATATGTTACTGGTGACGCTATGAGGTAACATATAGTTTTTTTTTTTTTTTTTTTTTTTTGATAAAATTTTCACTGATGCATTGCCTTAAAGATAGGACATTGGAGATTCATGTATGAAGAAGTCAGAATTGATCAAAATCTTTCTGGTAGCTAAGCACTGTTTTATCATAATTTTTCACTTCATTTCATTAATTTTTTTCCATAGATCTTACATTAGCAATGAAGCTTTAAAGTGTGGAACAAGTCAAAATTTTACTAGATTACAATTACAATTTTTACAACTTTTTACAATATCAATTTCAATTCTTTACCATTTTTGGCGAGATGTAGTGAGATAAGGTGAGGCCGAGGATTCGCCAACAGATTACCTGGCATTTGCCTTTAAGTTGGGGAAAAACCTCGGAAAAAACCCAACCAGGTAATCAGCCCAAACGGGGATGAAGTGAAGTGAGACCGAGGACTCGCCATAGACCACCCGGCATCAGTCCCACGACTGGGGAAAACCTCGGAAGAAACCAACCAATCAGAGCAAACGGGGGATCCAAACCAAGCCTGAGCGAGCAGGCCAGCGAGTCTGCCGATTGAGCTACATTGGTGGCTCTACTAAAAATATACAGTACATAGCCAGTCAGATTATTAAATTTACAAACCCAAACGATTATTCATCAGTTAAGCTATAAAATATAATACACAGCAAGTACGTTAATTCAATTTAAAAGCATAAACAATTAAATCAGTTGAGATATACAAAATCTGATATTACATGTCATGCAAATTACTTCAAATTACAAGCATAAATAATTCATCATTTGAGCTATGCAAACATATACAATACATAGTAAACAGATTAATTCAATTTACAAGCATAATTTCGTTAAGCTATACAAAATTGTATAATTCATATCAAGTAGATTAATTCAGTTTATAATCATAAACAATTAATCAGTTGAGCTCTACAGACTACTATTCAATTTACAGCAAACACAATTCATCAAGTGAGCTGCACAGATTACTATTCAATATATAGCATATATGGTTCATCAGTTAAGCTATATGCCTACAGATTACTATTCTATTTAAAGCATATGCAATAATTCATCTGCCAAACTGTACAAATATATAACAGGGACATCATTTTATTTTTACTAGCATTTTTAATATAAACCTGGCTATACCTTTGGATCAACGCCGTTTGCTATCCCTTTCCACAACTGGAGTTCGATGATACTGGCGTAATATACAACCAATCACTTTACTAGGTATAGGAGGGAAGAAAAGTAGTTCATCCATTTACGTAAACTAGGAAATATCACGCTTTTGAGTTTGATCATTTTCATTAGGTTTTTGTTTAATCAAAATACAGTATAGTATTAACAATGAGTGTTTTTACTCACGAACTGAGCTGTCCATGTGGACGTATTCATTATGCAGTGTATATTATACTGTCTACAACACATTAGCGTACAATATAGAGAATGACGTTAAATTGAAAAATAATTATAATATGGATATTTAAACACATTTTTTAAAATGGTGGCCGTTCATTTCCATACAGGCTTCAGTTCTAATGTGCATATTATCGCACTATAGACTATTGTACCTAATCCCAATTACCAGTTTCGTCCTTCGTAACTAGTAACTCATGTTGAAATAATTCTGTACCTACTCTATAAAAGAGACCTTACGTACTGTAAATTCAATCTTCACTTCTGTCCGATCCGAAAAGATAAAATTACTCAGACATGCTATCTACTGTCCGTCCAAGTGGTTATGTCGTAGGGTCGTAGAAATGGAGGAAATCACGTGATAGTTAATTACTTAACGAGGACCTTTTATTTAAGTTATTTTAAACAGTTGTATAATATTACGTAGACGTCCAATTCCTAAGAGAAATTAATGTTCTCAGAAAAGAACTAAGACAGCCCAGCCACTAGCTGGCGAATAAAAGCAGGTGGGGGAAACCGGGATACGACATAGACAAATGGATTACAGTGCCTGTGCGAAAATGATTCAATATTGAAGGCTCTTCCGTCACTGGAAAACGCGAACATATTTTTGGAACGTACTGTTTATTATGACCGTAAGGCTACTATGACTGTACATGCGGTGTTGGATCTGTGTGCAGGACGGTTGAACTTCATTAGTAGAAGGGGTGGGAGTGAAGTACATTCAAAAACTCAGGTACAATAAAAATTGAAGTAAAAATAAAATGATGTCCCTGTACAATACATAGTCAACAGATTAATTCAATTTACAAGCATATTTTCATTAAGCTGTACAAAATTATACAATTCATTTCAAGTAGATTAATTCAATTTATAAGCTTAAACAGTTCATCAGTTGAGCTATACAGACTACTATTCAAATTATAGACATTACAATTCATCAGTTAAGCTAAACAATAATAAACAATATCATTTTTAGAAGTGTACTGTACTAACCATTCGTTATAGATAGAGACTTAGATGTTCTCATTTTTGTTGTTTACATCTGTCACTCAATTTGTAAACACAGCTGAAGATTAAACTAAATTAAATAAGCTCAGTATAGCAGTAATATATTATTTTGTTCTGCTAACGTGAAGCCACTTAGTCTGTTTGTTGACAGTGTGATAACAATATTAGCAGACAGAATAAAATCATTCGCCGTCAGAAATCGAACACATGCACGGAATCGAACCCCAATAACGTTGGAAAGAATCAAATATAAACTTACACTGACCCTTTATTATGTGACCTCATGGAGGATATAGCTGGGCTAATCAGAAACAGAAGTCTCTCAGTAGAGGACAAGACTGTACCGATCGCGTGGTAACAAGCAGGTAATATAAAATAGAGCCGATAACAATCCGACAGAGCTAGCCAGACCGTGTGGTGCGCCCATCGGAACGGCTTACTGCGGGCTGCCTATCTCTTTGGGGCGACGCTAATAATACTTTAGTGTGTCCCTTACGTACGAATAAAGAAGTGTCACATGACCCCTTCCGGCAACTGATCAACGTGGAAAAATTGGAAACCTAGGAAACAAAGAGAGGTGATATGACCTTAAAGCAACGTAACAAGGCAACGATATCGAACTTCGAACGTAGTTGTAGTAAGGCTGTATAATTCTCTTCGTGAGGTAAATTCTGTTGTATCTTCCTGTAGCTCTACTCAACTTGGAGTTCATTAAAAATAATGTGAAAATAAGTATGTCAGAAATTTTAATACTTACATAAGAACTGAGTATTACAGGTCTATATTGGTATACTCAAATTATCATACAGACATTTGAAATACTCAAATCTGACACACACATATATATATATATATACAGGGTGTTTACGAGGTGGTGTTACAAACTTTCAGGGAAGATGGCGAAGGGCACATGTATCAATTTGACATAAGGAACCATAGTCCGGAAATGACTGAGTCGAAAGTTATAAGCAAAAATAGTTGTGTGTAAATGGAATTGTAATTTGGCACCACGTGCCTTCCTTCCTTAACTTTTGGAACAGTCGTGGGAAAATTATATGGGCCGGATGTCTCCTACGTGGGTATTTATTTTATTTTATTTTATTGGGTTATTTTACGACGCTGTATCAACATCTAGGTTATTTAGCGTCAGAATGAAATGAAGGTGATAATGCCGGTGAAATGAGTCCGGGGTCCAGCACCGAAAGTTACCCAGCACTTGCTGGTATTGGGTTGAGGGAAAACCCCGGAAAAAACCTCAACCAGGTAACTTGCCCCAACCGGGATTCGAACCCGGTCCACCTGGTTTCGCGGCCAGACGCGCTGACCGTTACTCCACAGGTGTAGACACGTGGGTATTGCCCGATACAATCTGTGAGCTTGTCTACTGTTCCCATTGGCTCATCCATATTCGAAAATCAGAGCTTATTACGCTCTCGTGTACTCCTCCATTTCACTAGGACTGATCGACTGGACACTGCAACTTGTACACATACAGTGCTGTCTACAGACGTGCATATCAGGACCGACCATGTCCGTTACACATTACGCTATCTGCATTGCTTTAGTGTAGTTTGCTGTCCCCATCCCTCAGACTGTGCATTGAATGGAATACTGTAAGTAGACAACGTAAACAACGTCATATGAATACATTGTGTGCAAGATGTACATATAAATACACATAAATAAGATGTAGAGAAAAATAAAATTATTTCATTTCCTCAAAAGTATTTTTGCTTGTAATTTTCGACTCTGTCATTTCCAGGCTTTCTTATCTCAAATTGATACATGTGTCCTTCGCCATCATCCAGAAAGTTTTATAACACCACCTCGGAAACACCCTGTATATACAGGGTGTCCCATTTATCTTGCGCACCTATTATAACTTTTTTTTTTGGATTTTTTGTTTTTGAGCGTTATGTTTGAACGAAGGCCTAACATGAGTGTGGAGATTTGGTGCATGTAACTACATTATGGTACAAGATACATATGACGTCATCAGTTTTTCAAATAGCACTACATACTTTAATTAAGTTACATTTATTACACACATCAAAACGAGTTCAAAAATGTATCACAATGTCACCTTCCTAATCAATAACAACAAAACGAAACAAAAACATACTTCATATCTAATAATGTTATGCTTTGAGAGTCACAGAAGATGTTCCAAATGGTGACCATTGACATTAATGCATATTCGAAGGCGTTCCCCGGCGTATTACTGCCCGGGATGTTGCTGGCTGAATGAACACACAAGCCTGTCGAATGCGTTGCTGCATGTCGTCTGGTGTTGTCAGAATGTTCTGGTACACACTGCCCTTTACAGTTCCCCACAGGAAGAAATCGAGTGGCAACAGATCCGGAGAACGTGCAGGCCACTGTACGTGGATTGTGACGTCGACAGTTGTTGTGGTTTGTTTACATGTTAACACAGCAAACACACAATACACGACGTGTACGGACGTCAGTCGTCTTTCGTTTTGTGTAAGTTACTGCACAAGATGAATGGGACACCACAACAAATGGCACATTCTTATGGCATTCATTTTGCATTTTGCTCTTGTTCTTGATGGGGAAGGTGACATTGTGATACATTTTTGAACTCGTCTTAATACGTGTAATCAATGTAACATGATAAAAGTATGTAGTAATATTGGAAAAATTGATGACGTCACGTGTATCTTGTACCATAATGTAGTTACATGCACCAAATCTCTACACTCATGTTAGCCCGTCGTTCTAACATAACTCTCGAAAACAAAAATTCCAATACCTTACTTACTGGCTTTTAAGGAACCCGGAGGTTCATTGCCGCCCACACATAAGTCCGCCATTGGTCCCTATCCTGAACAAGATTAATCCAGTCTCTATCATTATATCCCACCTCCCTCAAATCACTTTTAATATTATCTTCCCATCTACGTCTCGGCCTCCCCAAAGATCTTCTTCCCTCCGGCCTCCCAACTAACACTCCATATGCATTTCTGGAACGCCCATACGTGCTAAATGCCCTGCCTATCTCAAAAGTCAGGATTTATTGTTCCTAATTATGTCATGTGGAGAATACAATGCGTACAGCTCTGTGTTGTGTAACTTTCTCCATTCTCCTGTAACTTCATCGCTCTTAGCCCCAAATATTTTCCTAAGAACCTATTCTCAAACACCCTTAATATCTGTTCCTCTCTCAAAGTGAGAGTCAACGTTTCACAACTATAAAGAACAACCAGTAATATAACTGTTTTATAAATTCTAACTTTCAGGTTTTTTGACAGCAGACTGGATGATATAAGCTTCTCAACCGAATAATAACAGGTATTTCCCATATGTATTCTGTGTTTAATTTCCTCCCGAGTATCATTTATATTTGTTATTTCCAATACCTACCCAAACAAAAAATGTATACTAGGTGCACAAGATAAATGGGACACTCTGTATAATATATATACACACACACGCATGCACGCACACACACACAGGGGGATTCACGAGGATTTACCTCCCTTAAGGAGCTTATTTCCGAAAACATTCTGAGCAAAAAATGTCATATAAACATTTGTCCTAATCTCAATATTTTCAGAATTACACTAATTTGAAGTGGTTTGTAAAATACCATTATTCTTGAGTATTAAGTGTAAAAAAATATCACAGGTAAAGAATGTACTATTCAGCCGTCCAAGGTAAAGAACACAGAGTAACTAACTAAAGCTGAGAAGTACCAACTAGCTTCACCACTGCCCACAGGTACACAAGCAACTCTTCACACTTTCGGTGCAGGAATTTGGTAGACATGTTTAGCGGAACTATGAAGTAAAGGTTAGTAAAATTTACAGATACATTTTAGTACGGCACTTTTTACTAAAAATATAGACCTTCATATATTTATAGCAATATACATGTAGACCTAATATATTTAGATTTAATTTATTGCTAGTGAGGTAGGATTTTTACCATTTGTGAAATGTTAAAGGCTGCCTATGACTCATTCCGAGTGCCGAAGGTCAGATCTATACGAGGGAAAGATGGAACACCAAGTGGGGTAATCAGGTTCGCATTTGGATCATTCTCTAACCTTTCTTCCAGAAGCGCGGAACAAAATATGGCGCTCGTCGGTGATATTTCAACTGAACTCTGGCGGTTACCGATTCAATTCTCAATTCACAGATTTTATAGCCGCTGCTGGCATTTGATGTTGTATAGACATTTCTCTATGAATAAAAAATGACGTATTCTATATTACACAGCCAACGTTAAACTCATATTGATGGTATTAATACGGTATTATTCAAAGTCATAAATAGCAAGGCTGTGTGAAATATAATTAATGTTGTTCTATTGTAAATTAAACGAAAATGTAATTGGGTAACATTAAAAGCATTCTGAACAAAGTATAGATTCGTACGTGTCTCACGTTTTTAAATAAATCTTTCTGTAGCAACCTCACGAGTGATACTAACAAGTCATAACTTATGAGGCAACTAAGCCAGGAGATAATGTGTTAGGGTGGCTAGTTCCTTTCCCACTCCATTGCATAGATCGTTGACTAGCTACATATTACACTAGTCAGACTTCAGATGCATACAAACAATTGTTCTTCCTTTGACATGTCGTCGAGTGAGATGTACTGCCTGATTATAGATGTACGTATCAGCCAGAACCTCAATCTGAGGTGTTATATCATATTGGCTGGATCACTGGCTGAGAATAAACTACGTAAGGATGCACTGGAAGGATTGCAGAACGGGAGAAAAGTTCGGAGCAGAAGAAGATATGAAATTATAGACAATATTAAAAAAATATGCGGAGACTAAGAGGAAGGCAGAAAATAGGAATGAATAGAGAACGTTGGGTTTTCAGTGAAAACATGCTCTTGGATCGTATCGTATCGTATCATACCATACCGTATCGTATCGTACCGTATCATATATCATATCATATCATATCATATCATATCATATCATATCATATATCATATCATATCATACCATACCATACAATATCATATCATATATCATACTATACCATACCATACCATATCATACATCATAGATCATATCATACCATACCATATCATACCATATTATACCATATATCATATCACACATATCATATCATATATCGTATCGTACCGTACCCTACCATACCATACCATATCATATCATTATATATCATGTGATATTATATCATATCATATCATATATCATATCATATCATATATCATATCATATCATATCATATCATACCATATCATATCATATTATGTCATATCATATATCGTATCGTACCGTACCGTACCGTGCCGTACCCTACCCTACCATATAATATCATATCATATCATATCATATCATATCATATCATATCATATCATATCATATCATATCATATATCGTACCGTATCGTACCGTACCATACCATATCATATCATACCATATCATATCATATCATATCATATCATATCATATATCGTATCGTACCATACCATACCCTATCATATCATACTATACCATACCATACCATACCATACCATATCATATATCATAGATCATATCATACCATACCATATCATACCATATTATACCATATATCATATCATACATATCATATCATATATCGTATCGTACCGTACCCTACCATACCCTACCATATCATATCATACTATACCATACCATACCATACCATACCATATCATATATCATAGATCATATCATACCATACCATATCATACCATATTATACCATATATCATATCATACATATCATATCATATATCGTATCGTACCGTACCCTACCATACCCTACCATATCATATCATACTATACCATACCATACCATACCATATCATATATCATAGATCATATCATACCATACCATATCATACCATATTATACCATATATCATATCATACATATCATATCATATATCGTATCGTACCGTACCCTACCATACCCTACCATATCATATCATACTATACCATACCATACCATACCATATCATATATCATAGATCATATCATACCATACCATATCATACCATATTATACCATATATCATATCAGACATATCATATCATATATCGTATCGTACCGTACCCTACCATACCATACCATACCATATCATATATCATAGATCATATCATACCATACCATATCATACCATATTATACCATATATCATATCACACATATCATATCATATATCGTATCGTACCGTACCCTACCATACCATACCATATCATATCATTATATATCATGTGATATTATATCATATCATATCATATATCATATCATATCATATATCGTATCATATCATATCATATATCGTACCGTATCGTACCGTACCATACCATATCATATCATATCATATCATATCATATCATATCATATCATATATCGTATCGTACCATACCATACCCTACCATATCATATCATACTATACCATACCATACCATACCATACCATATCATATATCATAGATCATATCATACCATACCATATCATACCATATTATACCATATATCATATCATACATATCATATCATATATCGTATCGTACCGTACCCTACCATACCATACCATATCATATCATAACATATATGATATTATATTATATCATATTATATCATATCATATCATATATCATATCATATCATATCATACCATATCATATCATATTATGTCATATATGATATATCATATGATATATCATATCATATATCGTATCGTACCGTACCGTACCGTGCCGTACCCTACCCTACCCTACCATATCATATCATATCATATATCATATCATATCATATATCGTATCGTATCGTACCGTACCGTACCATACCATACCATATCATATATCATATCATATCATATATCATATCATATCATACCATATCATATATCGCATCGTACCGTACCATACCATATCATATCATATATCATATCATATCATATCATACCATACCAAATCATATTATATCATACCATACCATATCATATACCATATCATATCATATCATACCATACCATAGCATATAATATCATATCATATCATACCATATCATATCATATCATATCATATCATATCATATCATATCATATCATATCATATCATATCATATCATATCATATCATATCATACCATACCATATCATATCATATCATATCATATCGTATCGTATCATATCATAGCATTATATGTAATAATGTAATATTAAACCATACCATAGCATTTAGTATTAATTACAGCATTTTCTTATAAATTGTCTTCATTTGAGAGTTTGGATTTAAATCAATCTTTCTTGTCTAGGTCATGAACTAGCACCAATATGACGCACTCGCTTAATTCAGTAGAGAGCAATTACATCACATAGTAGGGGACACAATGGTTATTATAGCAAGTTATTTCATTATAATAAAATTAAAACTGCTTCCAGAATCATGGTCATTCGCATTCCAGAAGCGGTAGCGTCGCCCACAAACAATTTCGACACAATCCTTTCCTTGGCTCTTTCTTCTATTTCACCGACTTTCTACAGATCCTGGACCTAACGACGTGTAAGTCGTCCCAATGGTCTTATCCCGCATAGATTTCTGAGCGGAGCTCGATCTAATAAGCTTTCACTTCTTAACAAGCGTCCAGATCTCAGTCCGCAGTTTGCGGATGGGGTAAATCACGTCTGATTTTTCTCGTACTGTTGAGATGTTTTCCTTACTGCAGATTTTGCATCGATGCTTCTTAACTTTTGTGTTAGTCTATTAAATTATATTGCAATATTTCATTATATGTAAATTATATTATATTGCATGCAATATATATATATATATATATATATATAATTTTTTAATTCAAGAGTTTCTGGTTTAGGTCAGTTGCGGCTCCTTATGACTGTTGTGTCCCATTCTTTTAGGCATTTCGTTACTCCTTTTGCTTTTGTGCTATATTTAAGTACTTTTTAAGGAAATCAAATACTATTCATGCTTTGTGTATGGTCCCAAAATTGGCATCTGTATCCATTATTTTTTCTTTCAAATCCTAAGGGCCGTATTCATAGACATTCTTAGCGCGGGCTTCCAGTGGATGATCAGCGCACTAACGTTTTTCATATTCATAAATCAGTGTTAGCGATATGATATGATATGATATATGATATGATATGATATGATATGATATGATATGATATATGATATGATATGATATGATATGATATGATATGATATGATATGATATGATATGATATGATATGATATGATATGATATGATATGATAGTGTTGTCTTATGTCTTCATTTTTGGTCGATCTCTTCTGGTAACTCCAATTATTACCGATCTCAAAAAGCACATTTCTACTGCTTGAATTCTACCTTTGTGTCTTTAAATATTATTTATTTATTTATTTACTTATTTATTTATTTATTTATTTATTTATTCATTTATTTATTTATTTAATCTGATAGGATTAAGGCCATAAGGCCTTCTCTTACATCCTACTAGATATCACATATAAATACAAAAAAGAAATACAGACGCTGATGAAAATAATACAAATTAAATTAAAGCCCTATAGAGGGTCAACAGGGTCAAAAGGACACTATAGAGCTCTCATCGGGATGATACAAAAAAAAGAAAGGAAAACAGAGATAGCAATGATGATAGTGATAACTGATAACTGATAATAGTGTCCGTGTCTTTAGTGTCTTTAGTGTCCGTACTTCACTCCTATCTCGCAATTTATACTGTATTTGAGGGTATTTTAAACCATTTTGTATCATCATAAATAACAACTCCTTGTAGACCCCATCGTAGCTGAGGCGTTAGTTGCTTTTTCCTGCCGATCCGAACTGCAATTGGGGTTGAGTTCGACATCCGGTTGAGCTCATTACCTGATTAGGTTCTTTCCGAGGTTATCCCAACTGTGAGGAAAATGTCAGGTAATCACTTGGCGAATTCTCGGACTCATCTCGCCAAGTACCATCACGGTATTACCAATTCTATCATCGCCCGAATTCTTCTCCCGTTCACCATTTCTTACAGTACATCCTTTAGTAGGCAATTTCTTGTCAGTCAGTGCCAATTCCTTTTCCTCTTCCTGATCAGTTTCAACATCATTATTTCTTCACCCACTCTTTTCAACACAGTTTCGGTTCTTTTTCTGTTTGTCCACTTCACACGTTCTATTCTTCTTCATAACCAAATTTCAAGTGATTCTATTCGCTTCTCTTCATTTCGTTTTAATATACATTTTTCTGCCCCCAGACAATGCCACACTCCATACAAAGCACTTCACTAGTCTTTTCCTTAGTTCTTTTTCCAGATGTCCGCAAAAGATAATTCTTGTTCTATTAAAAGCTTCCTTGGCCATTCCTATCCTCCTCTTGACTTCCTGACAGCAGCTCATGTTGCTGGTTATAGTAAACACCAAGTATTTGAAGCTGTCCACTTGCTCTACTGCCTCATTTAGAATTCGCAAGTTTATCTTTTTTTATTTTTCTTCCTATGACCGTGGTCTTCGTCATATTTACATTTTATCTTTATCCCATACTGTTCATAGGTGTAATTTATTTTGTGCGAGATCGTGCGTATTTGCTTGGTTTCCGCACAAAACCAATCCGCGGAAAGTCTAAAATTCTACATTCAATATTCCCAATCTAACACACATAGCCTAACGATTTCCCTCTTCTTACCGCTTAAGTGACATATTGATTTTACTGCTTTAGGCTTTTAACATATTATTTTTAGGGACGTTCAATATAGTAATAATTATAAATTGGAAACTTACAACTGCAATTTCACCTAAATTGCACTGTTAATTATTGTTTTTAAATATTTGAAAAAATTAAGTAAACTCTACAACTCCACTAAAGTTCCTGCATTCGTGATGCAAATAACATTAAGGAAGCCGTGAAAAAATCAACAAGATTCCAGACTCATCATGGCGGCTACTTTGAACGAAGGAGATGTGGATCTTGAAGTTGAAGAGGCTTGGGGACAAGGCTGTGATTCTCTGCAATATGTTATATAAAATATTAAAATGAAAAATAAATCATTACATAACCTTACCGTTTGTTTTAAGTTCGCATTTATAGACTGGGGGGGGGGGGAAGACAGACGTATATCACGGCCTGCTGGAGTATAGTAAACACAGAAAACATTTTAAAGCAACAATGTTGAAGATAGATATTTTTGTTTTGCTAATTTGCCGTCATTGAACAGAAACCAAGATGGAGATTTCATTGCAACT
Organism: Periplaneta americana; assembly: GCF_040183065.1. Lineage (NCBI taxonomy): Eukaryota > Metazoa > Arthropoda > Insecta > Blattodea > Blattidae > Periplaneta > Periplaneta americana. The sequence continues at coordinate 172,379,578 of NC_091121.1, read as the reverse complement.
AATTAGAAATTCCTCTTTCAGGTATGTAATAAACGATCTTCGCACAAAATAATGTACGATACACGAGCGGTATGTTTTCTTTCAATTCTCGGAAATTAAGAAAGCTCAACTACGTTTCGCTTTTTCAAACTTTTCCTCGAACATGAAAACTTCAACATACCGCTCTTGTAACGCATATTACTATTCTGTAGCATCTCTCTTAATATCATCTCCTCTTGTGCTAATAACGCCGAACAATCAGTAAATATTATGCACTTCATTTTTCTTCCTCCTACTATCACTCTTCCCATGTTCTGAAAACAGTTCTTCACTAAATCCTCCAAGTAGATGTAGAACAGAGTAGGTGATAAAGGACATTCTTAATGTACTCCTCTCCCAATTTAATTTCCTTCTGACATTTTTTCTCCTATCCTGACTTTGACTCGTTGCTCCATATAAAGATTATTGAACAGCTTTCTCTCTTTCCAATCCACGCTAATTTTATAGTAACACTGGTCAACAAAATTTAAACTTTTGTCTGTTAAATGGGAAACAATGGGTGATCCTAAGTGACATTTTTGTGCTGATTTCAAATATTTTTACAGAACTTTTCCATCACCCAGGGTTTTAGAGTAATCACATGAAAAACATTTTTCGTATCTATACATTATAGTATTACGATATCTTAGCTGAAATTACATTTATTGACCTAAAATGTAGGTATGTGAAGCATATTTTCGTCTGTACTTTGCTTGAGGAGAATCTCTCTTCGGTATCCAACAATAGTCTGCCAACATATTTGGACATCATTTACCCTGGTAGCGCCTTTCCATTTCCACAATGTCATGGTGGAAATGCTCCCCGTGTTCGTCGCTCATAGCCCTAGGTTTTCAGGGAACAAATCGAGATTTCCAGGGTCCATGTCTTGTTCTAGTCTATTTTGTTGTTAAAATACAGTAAAGTCATAAGCTCTTCTAACTAAAGGAGGAAAATTTTGCCTCTGAGGTTTTGAAGTGATCTCACCACACACTTAACAGAAGTTGTTTCTATCAATAAGACACTTTCGAGACATGTCTCTTATACATTACACACTTATACACTACACTTTACAATGCACTATTAGGTACGGTATTATACACTCCTATCACAATCCAATTGACAACGGAAGAGAGCACAAAATTAGCTTATTTCTTTAAAGAAAGCATCTATTCATCTGGGAAATTTACCTTACAATCACAGTTTTGTGATGGAAATATCATTGTTGTTATTCGTGAATTCACAGGCAACAATACCAAACGTTACAAGTCAATTTTTGACACAATGTAATGAAATATAAATGTAAAATACGTCTTCTAATCAGAATGTTATATACCATAAATGCTAATAAACGGGAAAAAATTTATTCTCAAAATAAAAAAAATTGGTGGGTGATGGAAAATTTCTGACTTAATTTTTGGAATCAGCAGATGGCAATACATAACAAACAACCGAAATTATTTATTTAACAAAATCATTGTTGACCAGTGTAATAAACAAAAAACTGTCCTGGTGGAACAAATAACTATAATCATTGTCATTTCGATTACAAGACGCATTTGTTAACACAAGGTTAGGGTATATTAAGATATGACTAGTGAAACCGATCATTAGTATTTGTAATATTGTAGTTCTATCAAACCCTCTACAAGAAATACAACTTTTCAGAGTGTGTGAATAATCTAATACAATTTCACTATCATATAATTAGAAAAAAATCTGCGATAGCATTGCTCGACTGAAGGCATGGGAAATTGAACTGAATAAAAGCATAGCCTACGCCCTTATTCGGCACAAATTCCACTCAACTCATCGGATTAATAGATGCGTGCTGGAGTGGAGAGCCTTTCAATTACCCATTCGTCTAATGGTGCTCCTGGACACGGCGTGACCCACCAGGAAAAGGAGAGTGGTCATTTACTCGATCTGCATTGTTCTCTTAATCGACAAGCTTTCTGATATGTATGTTTCTCATTGTGGAACGTTTGCTCTACGCTATTATTATTTTAAATCTTTAGTAATTTTATTTCATAATTAAAAAAAGTGTTGCTACTGTACAAAAAAGTAAACCCACCGTCGGCTTGGCTCAGGCGGTAGCGCGTTTGCCTACTGGTGCGGAGTTGCGCTCGGGCATGAGTTCGATTCTCGCTTGGGCTGATTACCTGATTGGGTTTTTCCGAGGTTTTCCTCAACCATAATGTGAATGACAGTTAATCAATCATCTCGCAAAATACCGGGTGTCCCACCCACTACTAAATCCGAAATATCTTAGGTTATTTTAACACTAATGAAGACATTGCAAAGAAATTTGAAGTGAATCTATCTCGTTTTCTCAGAAATGTGAAAAGATAATCAAATGTTAATAATATCAACAGTTGGTGATAAAATAAAAATTCTGGATATGAACCAGAACTCTAGAACTTCACGCCCTTTTGAACAGAATCATAATATATCTGCGTATTTGTGCGAAAAAATATTGTGAACTGAGAGGAGGGGTTGTAAGAGATATAAACGTGTTGAAATGATTACTCATGTGTAGGCTTCGTTGAATTGCCACACGCAGCATGCAATCAGGTTGCCGATGTACGGTAGTATAGAGGAGGTGAGCGACCGCCCGGTCTCGTAGTAGCAGCAGTTAATGTTAAGAGTTGTGACCGGTCCAAATAGATAGAGCAGCTACAGCTAATGTATAGCTATGTAAGCACTTGTTTTTGCATTACTGTGGTTAGAATAGTCAAAGCTTAACATTTGTTCAGTGCAGACAAGAATTCAATCAAACATACTACAATGAGAGTGTTGCTGTTCCAAATAATTTCCCATGGAATAACCTTACCCCCGCAGCCAATTTTTGACCCGTCGGGGAACGTGTTGGATGCTGTTAATTATTATGCAGAACATTACGGCAAAATAATGGAGGTAATTGATACATTGGATAGCACAGACAGTTCCGCTGTTGCAGCTGTAAAATCATTGCCTTCTGAACAGCTATTGGAAGATATTCTGTTCATTGATTATAATTTTAAAATCGTGTCCAAAAGCATCATCCTGCTACAACTCTCAGAAGACCTTAATATAATGGATAAAGTATCACAAACCGTTATCCAAAATAACAATTCACTAATTTCAGAAAAAGTGAAATGTAAGTTGAGAAATATTATTGCTAAAATTGTGCCTATTCACAACTTCGTATTATAAAATATGATGTACTATCAGGTCACAACAAGACATCTGAAGTTGGTGTACTAAAAAGTAGTGACTTTCCGTTCTTCAAATATGTACGTATTACATCGTGTGATGTTGAACGTACATTTTCCCAAAATAAAAACTGTTTAAGTGACCATCGGAGGATGTTACTTTGCAGTCGCTCAAAATGTGCGTAACTCTTCACTGTAATGCATATATTCAAGGATGATGCGAGTATCTTACATTAAATTTTAAGAGTTAATATGTCTCACTATAAAATAATTTTGTATTTACATGTTTAGACATTTCCTACTTCAATGATCATTCATTACATTTCTTGAATGCAGTATACTGCTTAGTGTTTACATTAGAGGCATACTCCATCCGTTGCACGTCCCCTTCTCATACAGTCCATACCGCGTGCGCAGTAAACCTTGCGATTCTCGTGGCAATTCCACGAAGTCTACTCATGAGTCTTAAAATAATGTACTTTGCTTACAGATTATTAAGATGACTACGTTTCGCGATATTAAAGTGGTGATTTACTGTGATTTTATGAGTGCGTGCTACAATGTGAGTACATAGTAATATAACATCTTAATAAGAAACGAAGTGTAGCCAGCGTAATTGCAGAGACGTTGTGGAACGCAAAGAAAGAGTTCCTTCAACACAAAATTCGCTTTCAGTGTTTCTGTATCACTGTTGACGCCTAGGTGGGAGATTGTGTCAATTACACTTTAACTCTCGTATCTCGCACTCCCACCATCAGATTGTCACGTTAGCATGAAATACGCCGTCTATGAAATCGAAGTCAATAATAATGATAAAGTAAAGCATAAAAAATGCAAGATAGCATGCCCCAATATAATAAATATTTCTTCTCCGCCAGAGTTAGAAGACTTTTAGATCTATGGAATAAATGTTGGCCTATATGATATGGTGAATATACTGAAAAGTGATAAATAGATCCCGGATATTTAGCCATTTATAATAGTTAAAACAGGGGAAAAGAAAGGCAATAAAATAGTACATTATGCAACGAGCCTATAATGAAGGTAATTAAGAAGAGAGTATGGATATTTATGAAACAAGCGCAAGCGAGTTTCATAATTTTCATACGAGCTTCTTAATTACCATTATAGGCGAGTTTCATACGACTTTTTATGCTCGACCATATTTCTAACTTGATATTATTAATTTTAATTGTATCTGAACTTGAGCAATGTTCCGTATGTTGTGAGATGTGCGCAGACGCGAAAGTATTGATTTTTTCCGAGGAACAGATATCCACATTGACCTTGCTAGGCCATGAGAACCTACAGAGGTAACATTGAAATTAAATTAGACATTGAAAAACGAGATGACAAATTGAATTTATTTGAATATTATTTACAATTAACGCTAATTATTATAGTAACAGAACATAACCTTCTGCGCCAGTATTGGATTTCCAGCCTCCTTGACTTTTCGCTAATTGTCTTTCGATTGCATATCCGAGAATAATCGATACTTGCGGTTTTATAACGGTAGAAAGCTGACCTGTCATTGGCTGGACAGTTTAAACCTGAGTCGTAATTGGCTGAAAGACCTGATCTTTAATGAGTAGGTGTACTTTAATGACATGCATTAAAGGTCTGCTACCAGGTGTATAATTACTACATTTCGGCATGGTCGAGGATAAAAGTATTTTATAATTCAAAATGTGTCACCTACGAAGTAAATATGTGAGTTATGTCGATATAATTTAAATTAATTGCTAAAATTATATTATGCCCTTTTAAAATTTATAATGCCTTTTTTAAAGATTATTGTGTTTTTACGTATATCTTTAATAGGTGAAAATGGATGAATCCAGTGTATGCTGTGAATCTTGGATTCTGGCTCGAAATCATGTATCTACATTAATTCATCGAACACCTAAATTCTTCTCATTAGCTCACTTCCTTCAGACAAATAACGATTCTTCTTACAACTTCCTGATGTAAGTTTTACTATATTTTATGATATAAATAATAGCAAAATAAATAAATAAATAAATATAAATAAATAAATAAATATTGTGAGTGAGTGAGTGAATTTATATATATATATATATATATATATATATATATATATAAATTTGTCTCAGTTATCATTTTTGCCAACCATCTGTTTTATATTTATTTTATTTCTAGAGTCACTATACATTAGTTTTTATTTCTGGTATAAAGTCTTACTTTGTTACGAGTACATATACCTACCTACTGTTTAAGTATCCATTTCTGTTCTAGTTATTTCAATCAATCTATTTTACAATTTTATTAGTAAGTTGTTCTGAGGAACACGAGAAAAAAAAATTCATGAAACTACACAGAAAATGTTTCAGTAATGGAGATCCTCAATTCATCTCTCTTCAGTCATGACCCAACCATACATACACTCTTCGGAAAACTGAATGTTCTCTTCATTAAGTAAATATCCCTGAAATTTTCTGAAATCCTCCATTGCCTTTACATGTATTGGAAAACTGTGCAAGTATGCTGTATCTGTTTCAATAAATCTTTCCATGCAATTGTGCTTTTTTTCTGTAAACAGCCTAGGAAAAATCACTTTCTGGACGGCCTCATAATTGCGGTTGAGTGGCCAAAATGTGTATAAGCACTTCTTTTGACATTATTAACATGGTGGAAAAAAAAAATTAACTTTTTTATCTGCCCCCATCAGAATGTTTGCTTGTAAGTATAGAAATTTCTAGAGTTGACACTGGAGTCTCAGTTCCCTACGAAGTAAGATGCAAACAGAATCATTGTAATCATTAACCAACATATTATACAATTACTGTATAAAAATTTATACAATTTAATATGTTATTTATTCACTATCTATCAACTACATGTTTATCTAGCGTTGTGAAATTGGTCATAGCGAGATGGTATTTAGAGAGGATTTCATGACATTCGTGTTACAGATAGAGGGACCTTGGATAGAATCCAACTAAACAGTAAGACCAAATTTCGGGTTCGAACCTGCGTTCCAGCTCTAATCACTAAGCTACATCGATGTCCTACTTGTATATTCAGGCTTACTTTACCGTTGAAAATATCATGATAGTTATCACTAGACTTCGTGGAATTGCCACGAGAATCGTGAGGTTTACTACGCACGCGGTATAGACTGTATGAGAAGGTGTTGTGCAACGGGTGAAGTATGCCTCTGATGTAAACACTGAGCAGTATACTGCGGTTACAATAAAACCTGTATCCTGCATTCAAGAAATATAATGAATGATCTTTGAAGTAGAAAATGTCTAAACATGTAAATACACAATTATTTTATAGTGAGATATATTAACTCTTAAAATTTAATGCAAAATAGCCTACTCACATCATCCTTGAATATGTGCATTGCAGTGAAGAGTTACGCACATTTTGAGCGATTGCAAAGCGAACCTCCTACGATGGTCACTTAAACAGTTTTAATATTGGGAAAATGTACATTCGACATCACACGATGTAGTAGGTGCATATTTGAAGAACGGAAAGTCACTACTTTTTAGTACACCAACTTCAGACGTATTATCGTGACCTGATAGTACATAATTTATAATACGAAATTGTGAATAGGCAGAATTTTTAGCAATAATATTTCTCAACTTACATTTCACTTTTCCTGAAATTAATGAATTATTATTTTGGATAACGGTTTGTGATACTTTATCCGCTATATTAAGGGCTTCTGAGAGTTGTAGTTTAGACGATTGTAACAGGGTGATGCTTTCGGACACGATTTTAAAATTAGAATCAATGAACAGAATATCTTCCAATAACTGTTCAGAAGGAAATGATTTTACATCTGCAACAGCGGAACTGTCTGTGCTAACCAATTCACCAATTACCTTAATTATTTTGCCGTAATGTTCTGCATAATAATTAACAGCATCCAACCACGTTTCTCAATGTGGTCAAGACTGGTTGCGGGGGTATTCCAGGAACAGCAACACACTCATTGTAGCATGTTTGATTGAATTCTTGTCTACATTGGACACATGTTAAGCATTGACTATTCCAACCACAGTAATGCAAAAACAAGTGCTGACATAGGTACACATTATCTGTAGCTGCTCTATCTATTTGGACCGGTCACAACTCTTAACATGAACTGCTTATACTACGAGACCGGGCGGTCGCTCACCTCATCTATACTACCGTACATCGGCAACCTGATTGCATGCTGCGTGTGGCAATTCAACGAAGTCTAGTTATCACATTATTCACTGCATCAAATACAGCGTAGAATTTCATCAGCGTTGACACACATAGGGGAAAAGTGGGTACAGTGAGACAGGGAGAACAGTGAGACATTATTTTTTTTTATTAGATGGTAAATTTTGATGTTGAAATGTTTGTAACCGTGGAGTTGTACGTTGCATGAGTAAAGTAACAGTATTTTCATAGTCGATTTGATTCTAGTTAGAAAGGTGAGTGATAAAAAATAATTAGCAATTTTTCACTTTAGAAGTAAAATTTTGGCTTGTGTTTAATGAAGGTTATATTGGATATATAAATTAAATAGAAATATGAATGTTTTGTTACCTAATACTATGGTATTTGGCGTTATGTTTTGCAAAGTTTGGTCTTTCTTGTTTTGATTTTGAAGTGATGGTGCCATTTTTAAACGAACTATGCGTAAAGGGAACAGTGATACATTCCATTGAAGGATACACTGAGACGTCTCACTGTTCCTATTTACCAATGATTTGCAAAAATAAACTGTAATTATATTACATTTACCGGTAACTAACATTAAAAATGAACATACTAGTAACCAATTTAGGAACTATAGCTTAAAATAATGGATGCGTTACATTTTAATGGTTTCTTAAATAAAAAAAAGTATTCACAAAATAATTAAAAATATTAAAAAATAATAAAGAATTAAATTAAATTCTTATAATTATAAACTTTGTTGTCACGAAAAATTAATTTTATTTTTTAGCAAAAGTTTAAAAAGTCATGGAAATTTTACTTTTCCAAATGTTCCAGATGTTTCAATGATTTCGAAGTTAGACATCAAAATGATTCTAAATAAGTCTACAGAACATGGCAAAATAAAGAGAGAGCAAGCTTTGTTTTCTTTTGAAATAAACGTAAATCATTTCAATGTCCGTTAATAGACACTGGTGTCTCACTGTACCCTCCTGAATGGGAACAGTGAGACATTTTCATTTTTTTTTTGACAAACACGCATTGTATATTATGTCCTTTATCTAATTAACACTTCTGTTTATGTATTATTGTACTCCATGTTTTAATGTATATTTCTGTTGCACTTGATTTTAAAAATACTTGAAATTTCACTTGCATACATATGTCTTAATATTTTGTGTCTCACTGTACCCACTACTCCCCTACATAAATAAATGCTCTTGTCATATTGCCTATTGTGATTGCAGCATAGGTTTCAATGCAAGCGTGACTAGTCTGACGTTCACGCAATAATAATATCAATATGAATGTAACAATTTTATTTCATGAAAACATAATGAAAGAAAATAAAATATATACCGACATTGAGTTACCATGATTCATTTTCAATGTAAAGCTTTCAGATAGTTTTGTATTTTGTCAGGGAATCACAGTCATGCGAGACGGCATGTAATTTGAGTAATACAAACACAATGAATTATGTATAGATCTATACACGTGTGCGTGTATGTATCTGTGTGTATAGCTTCAAAATATTGACTATGTTTCATATGAGACAAATATATTAGACATAACATTGTTGTTCCCAACTCAAAATTATTCTGTAGCCACGTGAACGTCGGTTAGTGTAAACCACCGGTTAATGCCATCTAATCCTAGTTAAGTATTTTTGCGGTGCATCGATCTCGGTTAGGACTTGAAAAGTAGGTTAACCACGGTAATCTCTAACCGTCCATACTCGAGCATTTAAAGAAGATAACCAGTGATCAGTGGGCCTTGTGAAACGAAATGGCGGCCAGATCCACAACTGATTATTACTTAGAAAACGATTATTATTATTATTATTATTATTATTATTATTATTATTATTATTATTATTATTATTATTATTGAACCGTTTATATTCGACCGGTCGCAGATTAACCTGTGAGGTTGCTCCTGGCTAGACAGAACCACAGATATATAGGACGGAATACCAAGCGCATTTCATCATACAGGAACTCTGTTAACATTTCGTAACTGCACAAATGGAGTAAGAATTGAAGGAAATTTACTTTTCCTAATTAAAAAAAAAGTGTTAGCTTGAAATTCTTAGGAAAATATTTGGGGCTAAGAGGGATGAAGTTACAGGAGAATAGAGAAAGTTACACAACGCAGAAGTGCACGCATTATATTCTTCACCTTACATAGGAACATTAAATCTAGACGTTTGAAATGGGGAGGGCATGTAGCACGCATAGGCCAATCCATAAATGCATATAGAGTGATAGTTGGGAGGCCGGAGGGAAAAAGACCTTTGGGGAGGCCAAGACGTAGATGGGAGGATAATATTAAAATGGATTTGAGGGAAGCGGGATATGATGATAGAGACTGGATGAGTCTTGCACAGGATAGAGACCCATGGCGGGCTTATGTGAGGGCGGCAATGAAGCTGCCATAAGTAAGTAAGTTAGCTTGAAATAGCATTATAATAATGGGATCAATATTGATTAGATACTTTGATACATTTTTGTATCTTCATAACTAATATATAAACCAACTAATGAACACCGGTAACAACAAAGGAAATCAGCGTAATGCATAGATAAAATCTGACATGTAAACAAATACAAGAATGAAATAAATTATAGTTACTTACAAAATAGAACAGAAAATAAGCACACACTTACTATTGCAACGTCCATACTTTAAACTCGAAATGCATTGGCTACTTCTGAAAGAGTAGTTGTTAATATAGCCTATGTCTTTTAATTATTCTAAGGGGATGTATCATTATTTCATTAATAAATCGTTTTTAGGGAGTTTAAACTTTTTAACGAAACTAAAAGCGCTCTCAAGTCTAATGATTGTAGCCTCATGATGCGTGTTGTTGCGTGACCTGGATTGCTGAATGAATGAATGAATGAATGAATGAATGAATGAATGAATGAATGAATGAATGAATGAATGAATGATTAATCGATCAATCCATCAATACCTCAATCAATCAATCAATCAATCAATCAATCAGTTGGGAGACAGGAGGAAATATGAATTGAAAGGACACGATGATAATCGCGTTCTTGCAATGATTCTTGGAACTCCTGGATGGCTCAATATTATCTGTCTTTCGTGATCCAGAGCCGTCCAACCGAGTGAGACTCGAACATTCGTTAAACCGAAAATTAAACTACTCCGCGAGACGCAAAGGCTTCGCATACTGTCTATAGCGCCAGGCGTTCATTAGCAATATATATTTTCTATCTTTCATAACCGGTTATGCACGACTCTTATTCCGATACACTCCTTACCTGATACCCATTTTAGCGAGTGCTTACGACCACTGTTATAGGGGTTATCGCTTGTATAAGAACAACTTCTTCATTTCTGTTTTGAATAGGAGTAGCGAAATATTTACCAGTTTTACTCTGAAGGTTGTAATATTTATTTTAATTAAAATGAAGGTTCTAGAAAAATAATAGTAATAAACGTTACAAGAGCGGTATGTTGACGTTTTGATGGTCGAGGAAAAGATTGAAAAAGCGAAACGTAGTTGAGCTTTTTTAATTTCCGAGAACATTAAAACAAACATACCGCTCGTGTATCGTACATTATTTTGTGCGAAGATCGTTTATTACATACCTGAAAGACGAATTTCTAATTAGTTGCAACGAAATCTCCATCTTGGTTTCTGTTTAATGACGGCAACTTCGGAACACCAAAATATCTTCCTTCAACATTGTTGCTGTAAAATGTTTTCTGTGTTTACTATACTCCAGCAGGCCGTGATATACGTCTGTCTTTTTTTTCCCCCAGTCTATAAATGCGAACTTAAAACAAACGGTAAGGTTATGTAATGATTTTTTTTCATTTTAATATTTTAACAATATTATTTATATAACATATTGCAGTAATAACATCGGCATCTGAAATCTTGTTGATTTTTTCACGGCTTCCTTAATGTTACTTGTTTCAGGAATGGAATAAGTTTCGTGGAGTAGTAGACTTTACTTAATTTTTGCAAATATTTAAAAACAATAATTAACATTGCAATTTAGGTGAAATTGCAGTGGTAAGTTTCCAATTTATAATTATTACTATGTTAAACGTCTCTAAAAATAATATGTTAAAAGCCTAAAGCAGTAAAATGAATGTCGCGCTTAAGCGGTAAGAAGAGGGAAATTGTTGTGTGTTACGTTGGGAATACTGAATGTGGTATTTCACACTTACCACGTATTGGTTCTGTGCGGAAAACAAGCAAATACGTACGATCTCGCACAAAATATATCACGTGAGTGACTGAGTGATTACTATATAAAGTTCCGATACTTCCAGAATGCAGCTCAGTCATCTCCTTACATTGAATTGCATTGTTTCATCAGTATTGATTGTGTTAGCAGTGCAGTGCCAACACCCACATTCCAGCCATGGCAGAACATAAGAGGATAGGAACTCGATTTTCTTGTCCACCTTTTGTCTTTATGGCGTCTAAGCTTGAAGGGTCATGTTTACCAAAGGGATCAGTTTTCATTCCTTTCTAAATCTTGAGGGATGTGTGATGGATAAGGCGAGCGAAGGAAAAGATTTCTTCAAGTGCTTTGGTTTCCTCCATTCTCAGTCTCTTTGTTTCATGGTCACCACCACCACGTGACCATCTCATCTCTGAATAGCTTCTATAAAAGAAGCAGTAAGTGAAGAATTGCTCACACAGATCACTAGAGAAATAAAGAATTCGGTAATTAATTGTAATATTTAATAGCCGTTAGAAATTATTAATTAATAAATTGACTCCTTATTCATATTATTAACCATTAAATTGACAAAGTACCCTATAGGATACAACAGGTCAATAGGCTATATAGTCCACACCTGTGGAGTAACGGTCAGCGCGTCTGGCTGCGAAACCAGGTGGCCCGGGTTCGATTCCCGGTCGGGGCAAGTTACCTGGTTGAGGTTTTTTCCGGGGTTTTCCCTCAACCCAATACGAGCAAATGCTGGGTAACTTTAGGTGCTGGACCTCGGACTCATTTCACCGGCATTATCACCTTCATATCATTCAGACGCTAAATAACCTAGATACAGCATCGTAAAATAACCCAATAAAAAATAGGCTATATACTATAATTTTAATAGAACAATAGAAAAAAATTGGTGGGAAAATTAAAATTTCACAATACTATAATAACATTCAATCTTCCTCAACTTGGTTAGGTTACCAAAGACAAAGAATGTTAAAGAGTAATATTTAAGATGACATTAAAAATGTCTTACAAGAAATTTGTTTGCAATAAACTAAAATTTACAGTAGAGAATATTTCACATCATGAAAATTTGCCGTAAAATAAAAAATACAGATAAATAATTGAATGAGAAAATTCAACTGTAATTTGACTTGAAGTACAAATGTCGCCGTAAAATTTGCAGAGAACCCTTCAAAGCTATCATAGAAGTTTCTTTAATTGTTGTTGTTGTTGTTGTTGTTGTTGTTGTTGTTGGGGCACCAAATTTATGATAGAATGACACGAATTGTTTTGTTATGGTCCCTCTAGCGCCCACCATTAATCCGATGACTTCTATATCCCTGAGTTTATTTGAAGTTTTGCAATAAGGGATAGTTGGTTCATAAATTGTCCTTTTCTCTAGATTAACCTCCTCGGGTTGATTCCGTTGCGTCTCGAATCTGATGGTCGGATCCAAAATATAACCTTTTGTCTCTCCAGGTTTAAATGTTATAATATCAATACGTCGATGACTTCCGGTATCCGCTGTTCCATGGATTTCTTCATAGGTGGTGTAGCCATTGGACTTAAGGCATGTTGCGATTACAGACCTGATCTTGTGATTTCTGCTGTTACGAAGGGTTTCGCCAAATGAGCATGAACCCAAGACATGAGCCAAAGTTTCAACCTCACTGATGAGAGTTGAAAGAAAGAATGAAAGAGAGAGAGAGGAGTGAGAATGAAAGAATGGAAGGACGAGAGAAAGAAAGAAAGGAAGAAAGAAAGATAGAGAGCGGGAGAGAAATAAAAAAGGAAGGTAGAGACAAAGAAAGGAAGAAAGAAAGACAGAGAGGGAGAGAGTGAGAGCAAAAAAGAAAGGAAGAGAGAAAGAAAGAAAAAAAGAGAGAAAGAAAGAATGAAAAAGGAAGGAAGGAAGAAGGGAAGAAAGGAAGGAAGAGAGAAAGAAAGAAAGAGAGAGAATGAAAGGAAGAGAGAAGGAAAGAAAGGAAGAAAGAAAGAAAGAGAGAAAGAAAGAAGGAAAGAAAAAAGAAAGGAAGGAGAGAAGAAAGAAAGAAAGAGGAAGGAAGGAAGGAAGAAAGAAAGGAAGAGAGAAAGAAAGGAAGAGCGAGAGGGAGAGAAGAAGGAAAGGAAGAGAGAAGGGAAGAAAGGAAGAGAGAGGGGGAGAGAAATAAAGAAAGGAAGAAAGAAAGAAAAAAGAAAGGAAGGAGGGAAGAAAGAAAGAAAGGAAGAGAGAGGGAGAGAAGGAAAGAAAGGAAGAGAGAAGGAAAGAAAGGAAGAGAGAAAGAAAGAGTGAAAAAGGAAGAAAGGAAGGAAGGAAGAAGGGAAGAAAGGAAGGAAGAGAGAAAGAAAGAGAGAGAAAAGGAGAGAAAGAAAGGAAGAGAGAAGGAAAGAAAGAAAGGAAGAAAGAAATGAAGAGACAAAGAAAGAAGGAAAGAAAAAAGAAAGGAAGGAGAGAAGAAAGAAAGAAAGAGAGGAAGGAAGGAAGAAAGAAAGGAAGAGAGAAAGAAAGGAAGAGCGAGAGGGAGAGAAGAAGGAAAGGAAGAGAGAAGGGAAGAAAGGAAGAGAGAGGGGGAGAGAAATAAAGAAAGGAAGAAAGAAAGAAAAAAGAAAGGAAGGAGGGAAGAAAGAAAGAAAGGAAGAGAGAGGGAGAGAAGGAAAGAAAGGAAGAGAGAAGGAAAGAAAGGAAGAGAGAGGGGGAGAGAAATAAAGAAAGGAAGAAATAAAGAAAAAAGAAAGGAAGAATGGAAGGAGGGAAGAAAGAAAGAAAGAAAGGAAGAGAGAGGGAGAGATGGAAAGAAAGGAAGAGAGATGGAGAGAGAAGGAAAGAAAGGAAGAGAGAAGGAAAGAAAGGAAGAGAGAGGGAGAGAGACATAAAGAAAGGAAGAAAGAAAGAAAAAAGAAAGAAAGGAAGGAGGGAAGAAAGAAAGGAAGAGAGGGGGAGAGAAATAAAGAAAAAAAGAAAGAATGAAAAAAGAAAGATAGAAAGAAAGGAAGGAGGGAAGAAAGAAAGAAAGGAAGAGAGAGGGAAAGAAGGAAAGAAAGGAAGAGAAATGGAAAGAAAGGAAGAAAGAAAAGAAGAGAGAGAGGGAGAGAAATAAAGAAAGGAAGAGAGGTGGAGAGAAGGAAAGAAAGGAAGAGAGAGAGGGAGAGAAGGAAAGATATGAAGAGAGAAGGAAAAAAGGAAGAAAGAGAGGGAGAGAAATAATGAAAGGAAGAAAGAAAGAAAGAAAGAAAGAAAGAAAGAAAGAAAGAAAGAAAAAAAGGAGAGGAAGGAAGAAAGAAAGAAGAAATAGAGGAAAATGAATGAAAGAAATAACCAAATTTGGATATACAGCTAAGAATTGCATAACAGAGACGGAATGAAAACGACAAAAACAAGTAGAAAATTAGATAAAGCCAAGAAAGAAGAAACGTCTAAAGGGAAAGAAAAAGTGAATCAAAATAGCGGCATAAGAAATCAAAGAAAATTAGAAAGGTTGAAGGAAAGTTGAAGTAGGAAAAAAAGAACAATTTAAGGCAAAGGAAAAAAAATAGGAAATAATGAAACGTTAGACAGAGATGAATTAAAGATTGGTGATTGAAAAGAATAAACGCAAGTAGAAAACTAAGCGTCATTCTTCTGTATACGCCAGGAGTGAAAGAATAAAAGAAAACAGTTGCAACAGTATTGGAACACTAACTGCTTTTCAATTGCGAACAATTTATATGCGGACGACCACTTTTTCCTTGCAAGAAGGATGTTTTATTGCGCTTGAAGAGGCGCCCGTCCGGGGTACCGAGCGAAAGACAATCGCAGTACGCGGATGAATACATTTGGTTCAATTACATGGAGAAACGTGTGCGCTATTACTCCTTTTCATTGTGATCTCGAGGGGTATGAGAACCCCGCAGGGCGGTAGAATTCTGTGCGCCTGCTTTGATCAAGACGGCGGAAATAATGCTACCTAAATAAAAATGTTACATCAACAGAATTTCACGCGCAGCTTCCATTCTCCGGGACACAAACTCATCGGCATACCTGTTTGTGACAGAAGTGTTTACGCTTACATTATGCATACTCATCTTCTCCCTTAACTGTAAATCTAGTAACATAATTGGATCACCCAACCAGATCTTAATAAAATCTCGTCTCTTCACAACAAAAGTCATTTCTCAATCTTCGTTTCATTCTGTGATATTTGTAGTAGAAAAATAATCCATGGTGAAAGCTTTTCCTGAAATACAATGTAATGTGAAGAACGTAAATCTTGAATTAATTCAATAACCACTGTAATATAGTGAAGCACAACAAATTACAACGAAATAGACACAAAATTCCTATACTGTAACTTCGTTTCCACCTCGGTCATTACGCTGACATCACTAAACAAACATCACCAGGCTTTGAAAATCATCCAGAGATTCGTATATGCAAGACATAATAAAAATATACACTAACCTAACCTAACCCAACCTAACCTAACGTGACAGATTCGTACATATAACAAAAGCCCAAACTAACCTAATCTTACCTGTCACAGATTCGTATATGCAAGGCACAGCCAGAGTATACACTTATACACTTACGTACAAATGGCTTTTAAAGAACCTGGAGGTACATTGCCGCCCTCACATAAGCCTGCTATTCGTCCCTACTCTGAGCAAGATTAATCCAGTCTCTACTATCATATCCCACCTCACTCAAAGCCATTTTTATATTATCCTCCCATCTACGTCTCGGCCTCCCCAAAGGTCTTTTCTCTCCGGCCCCCCAACTAACACTCTATATACATTTTTGGATTCACCCATACGTGCTACATGCCCTGCCCATTTCAAACGTCTGAATTTAATTTTCCTAATTATATCAGGTGAAGAATACAATGCATGCAGTTCTGTATTGTGTAACTTTCTCCATTTTCCTGTAATATCATCCCTCTTAGCCCCAAATGTTTTCCTAAGTACCTTATTCTCGAACACTTTTAACCTCTGTTCCTCTCTCAAAGTGAGACTCCAAGTTTCACAGCCATAGATAAAAATCGGTAATGTAATTGTTTTATAAATTCTAACTTTCAGGTTTTTGAGAGGTCGCTGGATGAAAAAACTTCTCAACCGTATAATAACAGCATTTCCCATATTTATTCTGCGTTTAATTTCCTCCCGAGTATCACTTATTTTTGTTAGTGTTTCTCCAAGATGATTGAACTTTTCCATCTTTTCAAATGATAAATTTCCAATTTTCATATTTCCATTTTGTACTATATTCTGGTCACGAGACATAATCTTTTCGGGATTTACTTCCAAACCTATCGCTTTACTGGCTTCAAGTAAAATTCCCGTGTTTTCCCTAATAGCTTGTATATTTTCTCCTAACATATTCATGTCATCTGCATAAACAAGAAGCTGATGTAACCGTTCAATTCCAAACCCTCTCTGTTATCCTGGACTTTCCTAATGGCATATTCTAGAGATAAGTTAAAAATAAAGGTGATAATGCATCTCCTTGCTTTAGCCTGTAGTGAACTGGAAAGGCATCAGATAGAAACTGGCCTATACGGAGTTTGCTGTACTTTTCACTGATACATATTTTAATTAATCTAACTAGTTGCTTGGGAATACCAAATTCAATAAGAACATTTTGTAAAACTTCTCTCTCAACAGAGTCATATGTCTTTTTTAAATCTATTAATTACTAATATATTCTCTTATACTCCTATTTTTCTCCAATATCTGTCAAATACAAAAATATGATCATTAGTCTATCTATTACGTCTTAAAGCACACTGATGATCCCCAAAAACTTCATCTACATATGGAATTAATCTCATGAAAAGAATATTGGACAGAATTTTGTACGACGTCAACAAAAGTGATATTCCTCGATAGCTACTACACTTAGTATTTTCTCCCTTCTTAAAGACAGGTACAAGTGTGGACTCATTCAATTCTCTGGTACAATTTTGCTGGTCCCAAATAGCAAGTGCAATCTTATACATTTCGCTAGATAATGCGCTTCCAGCCTGTTATATTAATTAGCGTGAAAATTTCGTAATGTCTCCAAAGTTATGTTGGTATTACAGAGAAGACAGATGAAGGTGTGGAAGTAAAGTGGAAAGAAAACTACCTCAGCACTCGTTTAATCGACATTTTTATAGCCGTTCAGATAACTTCGCTCTTTAATCCTCCTCCGTGTCATATGAATTAGAACCTTCAATAAGACAATATTAAAGTTACCCAAAATGAGGGAATAATTAATTGTTGTACTTACAATCAGCTTTTATGGCACCTTGATTCATTTAATTGAAGCCTAATTAATGTATTTACTTAAAAAAAGGAACGAGAAAGCAAGAATATATGACATTTACACACTTCAGTTTCAAACTTTCAAACACCAACAATATTTCCATCGTAACGAAATGAGTGAACAACCGTATAATAATAATAGTAATAATAATAATAATAATAATAATAATAATAATAATAATAATAATAATAGCAATGATAATAATAATAATAATAATAATCTCTCTTCTTCGCTCTATTTCTCGGCGTCTCACTCTACACTCATCTAACCAGTGACACAGTGTTGGCAACATATAAATTGTATCCCCGCCAGTCTAACACCTGGAAATCTGTCAAACTTAAAAAAAAATAAGAGACACTCAATATAGACTATCTACATACAAAGAAAAAAGTAAATTTTAACACAACTTACTTACCAATCTTGATTAAAATAATAATTCGTCAACCTCTGACTTGATTATGAGGAAATCTGAAACAGGGATTTCTTAACATGTTACGGCACGGGCAGGGCTGTCCAAAGAAAAAGTAAAATCTCCAAAGAATTGAACAGTTAAAAATGACAGCAGCTGAAAAAGTCAAAATATGAGGTAAATCGTAATTTACGCGAGGAAATCTGTATAACGTCAAAGTCTTCTTTTCCTCTCCGCAACGTTGAAATTCCGTCAGTTTTGAAGAAATTTCCGTCCAGTTGGCAACACTGCAGTGACAGGCAGACACAGGCATTGCACCCTATTGGCGATTTCTTGTTTAAATGTTCCACTTTAAGAATTTTCATCGCTGTTATCATTTTTATCGTCTGGAGTTAAATAATGAGTAGTCAGCTGAAAAAGCTACTAAAATGCAATATCAAAAGAACAATATGCATTTCTCACTTAAAATGATATAAAATCCGATCTAAAAATCCATAGTTTCAATTGAAAAAGCCGTGTATCCGTAGATGCTGAGAAATTTCTGTAGAGTTGGTAACGCTGCGTATCCACTACCTCATTTACGCATAGACCCTAATAAGGCCCATATTTGAAATTGTTATGAAACATATACTTAATCAATAGTTCGTCATAATGTTAACAGAATTTTCAATAATATCAACTGAAATTTTCAGAAAGGTAACATGCTATTAATAGTACCAAGGGAATTTTATGTGAACGGCAGCTCTTAAGAGATCTGCTTGTAGCGCAATTGAATAGGATCATGCTTGAGGCAGTTCACTGATATTGATTGAGGTAATTCAGTGCGTGTTCATGGCTCCTGTCATCTCGTTACATCATCCGCCGTATCGTCACGAACGAACCGACCGTCACAGGCATACAAACAACGCCTACAAACACTGCTCGCCAGGACGCTCCCACAGACTGCAGTATGCCCAGCTTACTTGGGGCTGTGTACTTTCTGTTACAGAATCTCTATACCATAGCTATTAACTGTAATTAGAACCTGATCTAGCGTCAGATACTCCATGAAAACACCAACTTCGGTGCAGTCAGAATAATATTCTTTATGCATGTCGATTCTTTCAGAATTGAAATTGTTACAATAATTTTATTGAATACACCCAGTGGCGGTGCGTCAATAAGAGCACAAGAGCACGTGAACACCTTGTTTCCATTAATGCACGACTAGTTTTATTATTTGATACCGTATTGACGTAGTGGGGATGTATAATGTCAGAATGGAGTATTTTAAACTTCCCGCATCTTGCATAAACTTGTTATGTAAACTTGGCAACATCCGTTCACGTACAAGCCGTGCTCTTTTCGAGATGGGTGCAGGAATTTCACGCATGCGCGGGAGAAAATTGTCTTTAGCTGGCCGCTTATGACTCGTCAAGAGCACAAAGCGTTAAGTGAACATGATGAGTAACTATCCTACAGATGTCAGGTGCATCGATGCCTATCGTTCACGTGCTATATCTCGAGGAGGAAATTTAATAGCCTGTAGATGTCAGCATCTGACTGTAGGAACGTTTACTTTACGTGGATGTGTGTACAGTGCTGCTACGAGAGTGTAGTTCGTGAATTACTATACTTCAGTGTCGGCATAATAGCATAGTTTGATTTTCAAACATGTGCTGGCTGACTGTGGTGATGGTATGAATTTAAGTATCTGTATGGTAGTGTATAATATTTAAGAATAATATATACTGCCATGTATTTAAAGTAATCAATCAATGTTAATGGGATTACAGTACTGGTATAGGCAATACTGTATCAGTGTGTTGTGAATAAAAATATATTACTGAACACACGCGTTTGTAAGTAACGGGACTGTGGTATGTATTAATTTTTAACAAACGTAAACAATGAACTCTGTTCAAGTAATTTTGAAGAGTAAAGAACTGGGTAAACTGGCTTACCAGGAAGAATGGGAAATAAAAAGACTGAGTTTCATTATTATTGCTATTATTATTATTATTATTATTATTATTATTATTATTATTATTATTATATGTTGTTTTGAATTTATATACGGTTTTTTTCGATAGTGAAACATTGGAATCATGACATTTCATATTAGACTAAACGTACGATTTTAAATTCTCTTCGATTTTGGAACCACAAAATTGTGAACACACATAATATTTTATCACGAGCCGCCACTGAATACACCTAAATACTACAAACGATTAGACGTAGCTTCAACTACAGATTTCAGCGGTCTGTTTATCATTTTACTTATTAATTGAATTTAATTGATTTCATTTTTCATGTCTTTCTATCATAAAACAAAGCAAATACTGTTACATCACAAACAAAAGATATGTGCCTATGTGTTGGTAAAACGTCACCTCTATAGCTTCAGCAGATTTCGAGATAACTTAATATTCTGATAACAGAAAGTTGCGCACCAATATCACCTAAAAGCATAATGCGGTAAGAGTTTTAATATGTAGGTCCTAATATTAGTTACAGATAAAACATATACCTAGACAACTTTGCTTTGCACTATAATATTGTTTTGATTACTTTTATAAGGCTAAAGATACCATCAATATCAATTCTAACTTATCATGTCATATTCAGTGTCTTTCTTTGAGATAACACTTTCTTTATGAATGATGTGTTTAATTCACTTAGTACAGTATATTTGTAGTTATTGTGGAACTTGCGTGAATATTCCCCCTTTACTCTTTATTATGTTATTAACATTTAAAACACAACTGCAATATTAGGCTAAGAAATAGGTGTTAGTACTTTTGTTTTGTAGACAATATAGAAAATAACAAACAGAAAGAAGCCATATAAAAATAACGACATAAAATTTCACGTTCCAATTCAAGTTTGTGCACCACTGTCTTCTTAATCCAACAGGCTGCTTATTCCTCCTAGCATACCTAGCGCTTAATGCCCGCGCACGACATCAAAGTCAGAAAAATGCGCTTGCTTTGACATCACTGGTCTATAACTTCCACTTTGCTCATGAGACCATTGCATCTTCGTCTGTCTCGAATGACTAATGAAACATTTGGTAGATGGGGGATTGAATTGAATTTGTAGACTGAACAGACTTTAAAGCCTGAACTGTAAAGTAAAGAAGAAGATGATTATATTTCTATAGTATATATTGTTCTTTCTCTAATTTATTTAATTTAGGTATAGACAGATAGTTGTAGTTCATCGTTGTTAGGTATTAACAGAAAACATTGGGATATTTAAAAATGTGTGTTCCTATCTCTCTCCCCCAAGATCCGTTACTATATAGTACTGAAAATCTTACAGAAGAGACAGTACAGTATGGATCAATAAAAATCTGCCAACTTTCATTGTGCATCTTGATTACACAACTTTGAACACTATATCACTTCGGAAGACGTATTGTGTGTCTTTCTGGTGTTAAATTTTATTATCTTGTTAACATGTTTCGGCCTGCTATACGCAGAACACATCACAAATGTTAACCACACCTTCAGAGACATCAACACAGACATGAAAATTCTACACATCCAACCAAAAAGCCAGAAACTAAACCCACTAGAACATTACGAAGTATACAGACACTCAAAAACACATCCAAATGAAATTCTCAACACACAACTCAATTTCAGAACACACACACTCATTGACTCCACATTACACTACACAAACACACCCCCACAGGAAACAAAACAAAAGGCGCCAAGACCAGTAACAGACAGTTCTGAAGATGGCCAATAGCAGGCCGAAACACTCGAAGTACTCGACGAAAAAGGATAAATATGAACCTACAATTAACTTTTATAAGGACAAATACCATCTGCAATCCATCGTCATTACAGGACTAATGATAGGAGCCCGTGGAACCTCACCCCGCTTCTTAGTCGACTTCTGTAAATATTTTGGCCTGCATAAGATACCTTAAGAGATCTAAGAATACAATTCTCAAACGGATCAACAACTATTTTCAGGCATCATATATGTGGACCATGACTAATTCACATCTTCTTGACATATGTTCTTTTAGTAAGTTTTTCAGTCTATTCCAATTTGTTTTTTTTTTTTTTCACTAAATCAACATAAATTTTAGCCACCAGCGTAGCTCAGTCGGCTGAGGCGCTTATTTGCCGATCCGGAGTTGCATTCGGGGCGTGGTTCGATTCTCACCTGGACTGATTATCAGGTTGGGTTTTTTCCGAGGATTTCCCTAACTGTAAGGCGAACGTCAGAAAATCTATAGCGAATCCTCCGAATTATTTCGCCTTAATATCTCGCTATCACCAGTTCCATTTGCTCTAAATAACCGAGTAGTTGATATAGCACCTTGAATTAATCAACTAAAAAAATGTTTCACTTAGCTCAATGCAGTTGCTCCATATTTATTGTATCATGATACTCTCTGTCTATGGCAAGCCTGGGCGTTATTAACTCGATTGAGTCACTGCAGACTACTCCATAACTACCTACATCACCTTCCCCGACAGACACTGTTATGTTTCGGACCGATACGAGTACTTAGATAGGCAAGCATTATTGAATGACGGATAGTAAATGGCAGGCATCATAGCTTTCGGTTCTCGCTGGTAGAGCCTGAAATCCAACAATGACGAATAGCGCCTGGCGTGTTTTTGTTTATAAAGTGGAATAAACGAAAATGACACTGGCGGGGGTATCTCCTTTCCTTTTCACTTCCCCTTTACTCCCAGGGCTTGTGTATGACAACTTGTAGTGGTTACAGGAAGATTTTAAAATAAAATAATGGGCAATCCGAAAACAAGATGGTAAGACACTTTTATATGAAGAGTCCACTGCAAGAATGATGGATGTCATTTGGAATATATTTTGCAGGAGAAGCAATTGAAAGTTTGAAATGCTTAGCGCTCAAAGCTTAACTGTGATTTTCCGATCATTACTGGACAATGACTATCAGTGTTAATGCCATATAACTCTCTATATATCTTAAGCTATGCATTGACAGTCTTGGTTCATTTTCGACAAGAAAGTGACATCCATCATTCTTGCAGTGGACTCTTCATATGAAAACGGAAGAGGCAATTGGGCCTAATTCCTGAGGAGAAAGAAGAAGAAGAAGAAGAAGAAGAAACTTTGTTGTACTTGATGATGATAATGATGATTTTTTATTGGGTTATTTTACGACGCTGTATCAACATGTAGATTAGTGTAAAAACATGTTGGAGTTGTTCATTTCGCCTCTCCGAGTAGCGCACCTCGCCATTCACTCGCCGTGCATCTCGCATCTCACCTCAGCAGAGCATAGTGAAGCAATTCACCTCGCCATGATTCTCGCCGTTACGCGGACAATGAGTACAGGTGTGAGATTCTCCATGAATACGTGGTAAATACTAATAAATTTATTGGTCGTACATATTAGTACTTAAAAAATGTTTACAAATTCTGACAGTGTTAGCGATTTATCTACGAGTACTGCAATGAAGTGGTGGTTACTTTCCAACAGAAGAAGAAAATACAGCGTGCATCCAATCAATAAGGAACGCACTAAACTTGGTGAATTCTATCAATTATATCAGCAGCTTAAGGCATTTCCAGATAGATTTTACGAATATTTAAGAATGTCTCAGTCAACGTTCAATTACATCTTGATGCTAATAGAACCTAAAATCCAAAAAGTGTACACTAACATACATAAACAACCAATCAGTGCTGAAGAGAGGTTGGTAGTGACTCTCAGCTAATTAATAATTATACAGTATATAATAATGTACTATTATCAAAATGTATTACTTATTATTAGCAAAAATCTTTCACTGTCAATCACAATAAGAAACACATATTCTTTCAAAATATTGTGCAAAAGTTTGACGTCGGTATAAACACTTTTTGTTCTGAAAACGAAATGAATAATAATAATAATAATAATAATAATAATAATAATAATAATAATAATGGCTTTAAAAATGAACATACTTTAATATAATAAGCAATTAAGAACTGCAAGTTTAAAAAAAAAATAAGAATTTCCTTCCAATCTTATGCCTTGAGAGGACGGATGGAGAGAATCATGACGTTCCGTGGCGACAACCGACCAATCAGAACGCTAGTTTCAGGCAGCTGCATCTTGAAAATCAAACCAGTTTGATTCCCGCTGAACGGCGAGATGCGCGGCGATATGCGTAGCGAGATGAACTACTCCAGCATGTTTTTACCCATTATATATCGTTGGTTTGTTTCCTAATCGCCACACGGCGAGGTGCGCGGCGATATGCGTGGCGAGATGAACAACTACAACATGTTTTTACCCTTATTTAGCGTCTGAATGATATGAAGGTGATAATGCCGGTGAAATGAGTCCGGGGTCCAGCACCGAAAGTTACCCAGAATTTGCTCGTATTGGGTTGAGGGAAAACCCCGGAAAAACCTCAACCAGGTAAAGGCTGGTCCACAATAAACCGGGAACGAAAACGAGAACGAGAACGGAAATATTGTTAAAATAAATATATTTAAATGTGAGGATTCACAACTGACTATTGTGAATGCTCACATTTAAATATGTTTTTTAACAATATTTCTGTTCTCGTCCTCGTTGTCGTTTCCGTTCCCGGTTTATTGTGAACCAGCCTTAACTTGCCCCGACCGGGATTCGAACCCGGACCACCTGGTTTCGCGGCCAGACGCGTGACCGTTACTCCACAGGTGTGGACGATAATGATGATGGTGATAAAATTTATTTTATGAGAATCCCCAAGTAAAATCATGAAGCTACTGTTCAGGTAATTTCAATTACATAATTATTTACACTACAGTATTCTGCAGATGTCAACTGTTAGCTGTAAAGCCATACTCAGTTATTCATCGCACATTTCTGTCCGTAAAGTAAAATATGACAGCTTACATCTTTATTTTCTGAATTGAGCCATCGCCGTCCTCGTAACTTATTGTGGAGCACGTGTGTTTCGTCACAAAGTAGATCGCCTTGTGACGTTTAGCAGATGATTTATTTATTAGGAAGTATATGGGCCTGATTTCAAGGTTCCACAAGGATCGATTACTACGTATTGATCCCGCGATACAAGTTTGATGCAGTATCTTGACCCATTGCAGTGACCTACTTATTTCTTTGTCTTGTTCCGTTCTCTATTATGTAGAATCCTCTACCTGTACATATGCGACACGCATGACCCATTATCATCATCATCTACCGTAGAAGATTGGGATCTTTAGCTCGTTCCTTACCGTTAAGAGAATTACGAATCAGCGCCCCATATTAGAAAGTTTTCGCACCCTAATGGTACACTAAACGTTTAAAGCTATGTTGACGTCATTGATGAATGAGCCAATCAGAACCATTAACCTCAGGTAATTTCAATAGCTGAACCGCCATCTCTAGGCTGATAACCTGGACGTGAACGAAATTTAATTCTAGTAGATCTAATTTGGTGTTGAAATATGACATATTGTTTGAAATTTATTACTGTCAATGATATGCATCTACTTAGAACTGCTCAAGGTGGATAAATTATTCAGGAAGAAGTACAAGATGTTTAGGAAACAATTTTTCGTTGAGATTCCAACAGACAAAAAGTCCAGTCATGAGTACTGCGCCAAGCGAAAACGCTCCTTTGTTTAACTCGCCGTAACTCGGAAGCCAGTAAAGATTTTGAGTAGCGACGACTTTTAAAAGTAATTTCAATTCTTTCTCAACATTTCTCTCACTTTGACCCCCATCTAAAGTAAAAAATATAAATTTGTATCGCTTTCCAACTTTTGAAGGTGTCAATGTCTTACTTACTTACTTATTTATTTACTTACTTACTTACTCATTAACTTACTTACTTACTTACTTGCTTTCAAGGAACCCGGAGGTTCATTGCCGCCCTCACATAAGCCCGCCATTGGTCCCTATCCTGAGCTAGATTAATCCATTCTCTATCAACATATCCCACGTCCCTCAAATCTTTTTAACATTATCTTCCCATCTATATCACGGCCTCCCTAAAGGTCTTTTTCCCCCCGGCCTCCCAACTAACATTCGATATGCATTTCTGGATTCGCCCATACGTGCTACATGCCCTGCCCATCTTTATCGTCTGGATTTAATGTTCCTAATTATGTCAGGTGAAGAATACAATGCGTGTAGTTCTGTGTTGTGTAACTTTCTTCATTCTCCTGTAACTTCATCCCGTTTAGCCCCAAATATTTTCCTAAGCACCTTATTCTCAAACACCCTTAACCTATGTTGCTCTCTCAAACTGAGAGTCCAAGTTTCACAACCATAAAGAACAAACGGTAGTATAACTCTTTTATATATTCTAACTTTCAGATTTTTTGACAACAGACTGGATGATAAAAACTTTTCAATCGAATAATAACAGGCATTTCCCATATTTATTCTGTGTTTAATTTCCTCCCGAGTATCATTTATATTTGTTACTGTTGCTCCAAGATATTTGAACTTCTCCACCTCTTCAAAAGATAAATTTCCAATTTTTATATTTCCATTTCGTGCAATATTCTCGTCACGAGACATAATCATATACTTTGTCTTTTCGGGATTTACTTCCAAACCTATTTCTTTACTTGCTTCCAGTAAAATTCTCGTGTTTTCCCTAATCGTTTGTGGATTTTCTCCTAACATATTCACGTCATCCGCATAGACAAGCAGCTGATGTAACCCGTTCAATTCCAAACCCTCTCTGTTACCTTGGACTTACCTAATGGCATACTCTAGAGCAAAGTTAAAAAGTAAAGGTGATAGTGCATCTCCTTGCTTTAGCCCACAGTGAATTGGAAACGCATCTGACAGAAACTGACCTATACGAACTCTGCTGTACGTTTCACTGAGACACATTTTCATTAATCGAACTAGTTTCTTGGGAATATCAAATTCACTAAGAATATCATATAAAACTTCTCTCTTAACCGAGTCATATGCCTTTTTGAAATCTGTGAATTACTGATGCACTGTACCCTTATACCCCCATTTTTTCTCCATTATATGTCGAATACAAAATATCTGGTCAATAGTTGATCTATTACGCCTAAAACCACACTGATGATCTCCAATAAATGGAAATGTCTATCTGAACAAATAACATCTAATATAATATTTTTTTCTCACTTTCGAAAAAAAAAAATTAATAAAATTTTCATTCCGAATTTTTTTGTACGCTTTCCTTAGACATTGAGCTATCAATTAAAAGACTCACAGCGCAATTGATTGACTATCATAGGAGCTACGACATGATAAATATTTAAAAGAGCAGGAAATATCGTAGAGCCTTACGTTAAAAGAACACGTGCACCGATTCCTTATGATACTTTCCGAAGTTTCACGAACGCGAACATACGTCACCAAATACGTCACTACTGACGTCAACATAGCGTTAGCTGTTTAACGGGCGACGAGGATGTGAAATCTCATTATTATATTCTACATTAATTTCCAAGAATCTTGCGTTCATGAATGGCAATTAATAATTGAATTTAGAGTACAAAGGGGATTTTATTTAATCAGTTTATACTTTTTTAGTAATTCTGGTAGGCGTGTTCTAGTCGAGCTAGACTAGACATTGATTTCATCAATTGTTAGTGTCTACCAAGGACCCAGTCTCGTGGGGTATAGCATGAGCCACGACATAGGGTTTTTTTTTTAAACAGTCTGCATGCTCCATTACTGTGGAGTAATACTAAATGCATTGGTTTACCTTAAACTATGTTCATATAATTACTTTATATTGTTCTAAGAGTTACTTTCTTTTTGCTGTGCGTTTGTAATGCGCTTGCGCAACAAAGATCTCTCTTTTTTGGGAGTCACTTTCCAAAACTTGAAGACATCTCAAAGGTCCCAGTCCAAAGTTTGATACAGTTCATCAAGAACTTGAAACTTTTGGACTGAAAGGGATGAAAGACGGGGATGCGCAATAGAGCTTATAGGTCGCAATGCTTGGGCCGGAAGGAACACCCCTGTTAAATCTAATCTAATCTAAAGAGTTACTTTATAGGCAATATAGATGGATGAATTTTGTACTTTTCTTTCATTGTAATTTGTCAAACTGTATATTGTTAGTAAATTTGATCAAGTTCTTCTGGTATTTGTGCACTAGTTTGTCTTTATTCTCTGGCCAGTTTTCAGACTTTAGAACTGCCGCTTTCGGAATGTCTCTTTCTCTCTCAAGTAATTTACAATTGTATAACAAATGATCTATCGTTTGTTCGTCATTGTTGCATGGACGTAATGGGCTATCTATAATTTTATATTTATGTAGATAAGATTTTATATTTCCGTGTCGTGTTATTATAGTTGTGAAGTTTGGGGTTATGTTAAGTTTCAATTTTAACCGATCGTTTATATTTGGGAAGTAAGATTTTGTGTTTGGCTGTGTTGTCCCATTCGTTTTGCCACTTCACTAAACTGAGATTGTGTATTTCACCTTTCACTGCACTTTTTGGTGTCTTGCTGTAGCTCTCTGGAATATCCTCGGAGCGTGCTGCCTCCTTCGCAAGTTGATCTGCTAATTCATTCCCCTCGTGTCCAGCGTGGGCCTTAATCCAGTTGAATTCTATTTTCCAGCTCTTCCTCTCCGCTTCCTTTAATTCTCTTCTGATTTCTTCTATAAGATGCGTATGATTTCCTTGGTTTCTAAGGGAGTCTAATGTTATCCTGCTGTCTGTAAATATTGAAATTGTTTGCTGTTGACTTTCCAGAGTCTGTACATGTTGAATAGCTTTTAATATGGCTAGTTGTCCAGCCTGATTGTTTGAACATTTGCCATTCAGCCTGTATTTTAGCGCTTCCTCCAGGTTGCCTTCTTTGAATATAGCTATTCCTGCTCCAACACCGAGTTCACCTTTACTCCCATCTGTGAAGATTTTAATTATATTATATTCGTTGTCCTCATTTCCTTCTCTGATTTTTACGTGGTCAGCTGGAGGCTGCCAATGTTTTAACTCCATATCATGGTCAATGTGATTCCTGTTCTCGTGGTCGTGTTGGTTTCTGCTTCTTTTGACAACTTGGTAATACTCTGCTGTCTCATCTATAGGGGTAAGGTAGAAGAAGATGGACACTACAGAAATGAAGGAAGAGAAGGGGATTTTAAGTTAGGCGGATTTGGGGGAAGTGAAAATCCTATTACATACATTGAAAGAGTCTGTACTAAGATGGGGCGGCTACTAACCTTCACAGTAAGCCTGCAAAAAGCTGGACTTACGAACGGTAGGCGTAGAGGAAAGGTCAAAACCTCAAAGGTTCATGGAGTGGATGAGGTAATATTCCTCTAGGGGTTAAATATAACAGGATGCTACACATAAAGCTTAAGCTGGCTGTGTTAGCATATTAATCACCAGGGAGCGAAACTTGTTGCCCTATGAACAGATTTGCTGTTCCTTGACTATATGTAGATACGGGTTTGTTTACTTGCGCGTGAGTAGTCAAGGTCAGCGGTGGAGAGGGATAGGCAGAGATCACAGATTTCCGAATAATGATATGAAGCATAGAATGAATATAGTAATTTATAATAATGTAGGGTAGTCGGTAGGCAAATTGATTAATCATTTCAGGTTGAACTTAAAGACTGAAGTCATATAAGAATTATTTAAGTACTTCAGTAAACTGGTGACTCAGAAAATTGAAAAATACGAGATACATGATTCATATTCATTGTTTCCGAATTTATATGACTTATTTAACCCAGAAAATAATGTACAGATAGATGTTATTAATGTTAATGCACTTACAGAAAGGGTTACTTACTTACTTACAAATGGCGTTTAAGGAACCCGAAGGTTCATTGCCGCCCTCACATAAGCCCGCCATCGGTCCCTATCCTGTGCAAGATTAATCCAGTCCCTATCATCATATCTCACCTCCCTCAAATCCATTTTAATACTATCCTCCCATCTACGTCTCGGCCTCCCCAAAGGTCTTTTTCCCTCCGGTCTCCCAACTAACACTCTATATGCATTCCTGGATTCGCCAATACGTGCTACATGCCCTCCCATCGCAAACGTCTGGATTTAATGTTCCTAATTATGTCAGGTGAAGAATACAATGCGTGCAGTTCTGTGTTGTGTAACTTTCTCCATTCTCCTGTAACTTCATCCCTCTTAGCACCAAATATTTTCCTAAGCACCTTATTCTCAAGCACCCTTAACTTCTATTCCTCTCTCAGAGTGAGAGTCCAAGTTTCACAACCATACAGAACAACCGGTAATATAACTGTTTTATAAATTCTAACTTTCAGATTTTTTGACAGCGGACTAGATGATAAAAGCTTCTCAACCGAATAATAACACGCCTTTCCCATATTTATTCTGCGTTTAATTTCCTCCCGAGTGTCATTTATATTTGTTACTGCTGCTCCAAGATATTTGAATTTTTCCACCCCTTCGAAGGATAAATCTCCAATTTTTATATTTCCATTTCGTACAATATTCTGGTCACGAGACATAATCATATACTTTGTCTTTTCGGGATTTACCTCCAAACCGATCGCTTTACTTGCTTCAAGTGAAATTTCCGTGTATTCCCTAATCGATTGTGGATTTTCTCCTAACATATTCACGTCATCCGCATAGACAAGAAGCTGATGTAACCCGTTCAATTCCAAACCCTGCCTGTTATCCTGAACTTTCCTACTGGCATATTCTAAAGCGAAGTTAAAAAGTAAAAATGATAGTGCAGAAAGGGTTAAAACAATTAATTAATTCAAGAATATAAAAAGTACCGATTGCAGTGTAGTATTTCTTACTTTGAAATACATAGCTTTAAAACAATCATCCGACACTTTCAATGTTAAAGTTAATAAATCATCATCATCATCAATAGCTATCAGGGTTTAGGCCATTTGGCTTGTTCCGTCTCAGGTAAAAAGCTGGTCTCTCCATCGCTTCTTCGGGCGTCCACGGTCTCTGTATCCAAGGGGTCTGTAATTTAATACTCTCCTGGGTAGTCTATCATTTGGCATCCGTAGAACATGCTCAAGCCAGTTGCTCCGATACTTGTGGATTGTCTCTGTAATGGCTGCGATATTTAGTTCTTGTCGGATGTCTTCATTATATTTATGGTCATAGAGAGTGTAGAGAGGTTAAATAAATGAATAAATAAATAAATAAATAAATAAATAAGTAAGTAAATAAATAAATAAATAAATAAATAAATGAGTGAATGAGTGAGTGAGTGAGTGAGTGAGTCAGTCAGTCAGTCAGTGAGTAAGTAAGTGAGTGAGTAAGTAAGTAAATAAATAAATAAATAAAGTTACTTTACACTTTTGGTATGCCTTGCATAAGTTTATACGAATCTATGATAACTTAGATTAGGTTAATTTAGACTTTTGTTATGTCTTGCATATACGAATCTGTGACAGATTAGGTTAGATTAGCTTAGACTTTTGTTATGCGTAGCATATACGTTTTTTTTTTTTTTTTTAAGAGAGAAAGCGAGTTTTCGTAAGGTCGAGGATCAGTGAAATATTAGGTTTGGTTTATTCAGGCTCTCCGTATATCTTGCACGTATTGTTTTTTGGTATATAAATCTGACGAGGAATCGAACTTCTTACGGAATGAAAGAAGCCGGGCATGTGAGAAGTAGGGAGCACAGAATGGTGGACGTCAATAATCTTATGTAGGCAATAGTTGAGAAAGCAGAAGAAATGAACATCAATGTAGCGAATGCATTGAATCTGATAGTCTGCGCTAGTATGAAGGAGAAAGACGTGACAACAGCGCTTAACTAGAAACTCCCATTCACGCTGTTGGTGTTGATTACTGAAAGAAACTCTGCTTCCCGACGTAAACCTTAGAAAAGAGGAATAATACCACAGTTTAAGAAGTCGATAAATGTTAAAGGAACGATCAGTGTTAATGACTGAAATCACGATCGAGCAAGAGGTGTAAAAATTTTCAGCCCGAATTAACGAACTTTTCCTTAATTAGATCTTCAGAAGCCAGTGTGCAAGTTGAGTGTGGAAACCTACGTACGCTCAACATGACCTTTATTTAAAGTAGGTACGTCAATGATAGGTGAGAGATTTTGAGAATAAAACATAACATCACGCCGACTTGCTTCAGACCCAGGATTAACCCCACAGCACGTAAACGTCCACCTCCAATTTTCACATCAGTGAGCACAATGTAATATGCAGCAGTGGAGATTTGCGTTCCTCTCCCACGTATTCAGGTTCTTACTGCAATCTGTCGATGATAGAGTTTCGAAGCGACAAAACTTCACCTCAAACTGTGTGGTTATGTGAAGTTACCCTGAGTTTAAATGCCTGTGAGGAATGAGATTTATTATCGTGAAGTTCGTGGCTCTCACATACCCATGTGCTGAAATGTTATCCATTTAACGCAATGGTGTCATATCAGCACGACAACTTATTATTTTGAAGTTACTGGGTATGCCGCCTGCCCATCTGTAAAGGAATGCATACAACTGTACGACTATACAGCAGGGATATAGAAAGTGTTAGTACAGTAAGTAAGGGATTGTAGTTGTAGGGGAAATCACAATCATACAAATGAAACAATTTGTGTTATTAGCCCTGAGATACATCATGCACAATAATAATCATTAGCAGTTAATAAATTGTAATGAATTTATGTAACAACTTCCACAAAGACAGAGGAATAAAATACAAACATTATTAGAAAATTGAAATATTTGTAATTTATAATTACGATATTATGACTTTACTAGCCGTACCCGTGCGCTCCGCTGCACCTGTTAGAAATAAATAAAAAGTAATTACATAATTAAAATAGAACGTTTGATCCAGGGAACATTCGTGTTTGATGAAATGAATGTGCACATAAACATTATTTTAAGAAATCCCGAAAATACTAAGTATATGATTATGTCTAGTGACGAGAATATTGTACGAAATGGAAATATAAAAATTGAAAATTTATCTCTTGAAGAGGTGGAGAAGTTCAAATATCTGGGAGCAACAGTAACAAATATAAATGATACTCGGGAGGATATTAGACACAGAATAAATATGGGAATGCGTGTTATTATTCGGTTGAGAAACTTTTATCATCCTGTCTGCTGTCAAAAAATTTTAAAGTTAGAATTTATAAAACAGTTATATTATTACCGGTTGTTCTTTATGGTTGTGAAACTTGGACTCTCACTTTGGGAGAGGAACATAGGTTAAGGGTGTTTGAGAATAAGGATCTTAGAAAAATATTTGGGGCTAAGAGGGATGAAGTTACAGGAGAATGGACAAAGTTACACAACGCAGAACTGCACGCATTGTATTCTCCACATGACATAATTAGGAACAATAAATCCAGACGTTTGAGATGGGCAGGGCATGTAGCACGTATGGGCGTTCCAGAAATGCATATAGAGTGTTAGTTGGGAGGCCGGAGGGAAAAAGACCTTTAGGGAGACCGAGACGTAGATGGGAGGATAATATTAAAATGGATTTCAGGGAGGTGGGATATGATGATAGAGAATGGATTAATCTAGCTCAGGATAGGGACCAATGGCGGGCCTATGTGAGGGCGGCAATGAACCTCCGGATTCCTTAAAAGCCAGTAAGTAAGTAAGTAAGTAAGTAAGTAAGTAAGTAAGTAAGTAAGTAAACAGGAAACGAAAGTACAGAATAGCCTATCAAGTTTTCTGTGCGTAAGAAGCTATTTTAATCTTACCTGTCCTCCATTCACTCAGAAGTTACTGTAATAACATTATAGCATTATGTCCATCTAGAGAAACTACACTTTCCAATGGTGAAATAATAATTAATTATACAAATCGGTAATTTAGCTTCCGATATTACTTCATACAAACACAGAAACATTCTCTGTAGGCAAAGTTTAATAGCTTTCGATTATTGTTGTCCAATGCCCCTAATAGACGAAGTCATTTGTTTTCATTTCATTACATCGCCTTAGATGGCACTGTATTTTAATTTTAAAACTAATTTATCTCATGAAATATCAGTCCTAACAAAATTTTGCAAAGAATAAGACTTATCGGAAATCATTTTCAAAAGAAACTTTTGTTATGTAACACATTTCACAAAAATCAATAATATGCGATATATTTCGATTTATTTGATTCAAGCCCCCTTATAACCCCCCTTTTAAATAACGTATTTTGAATTTCATATAGCCTAAAATCTAAGTTACAACGAACTTAATTTATATTCCAATTTTCATCGAAATCCGTTCAGCCATTATTGCGTGAAAAGGTGACAAACATCCAGACAGACAGACATACAAACAAAAATTTCAAAAAAGCGATTTTCGGTTTCAGGATGATTAATTATACATATTAACACCAATTATTTTTGGAAAATCGAAAATAACCAGAAAAATTTTGGCTACAGATTCATTATTAGTATAGATTTATAAATTAACATTAATTCACTTCTTCTAAAGAAAAACAGTATGTACTGTACTTGAATTATATTATGGCACGAAGAAATGGAAGAAAGAAACAAGTAATGGTACGTAAATGCATACCAGGTGTTTCAGACCATCCGTATCAGCCTTTTTTCTCGAAAACCATGTGTTACTGGTTGTTCATAAACAAATTTGATAACCAAAACCTATGAAAAGAATCGAATTGTGGTAGTACCATTTCCCGTAACAAACCGGAAGTAGGGGTACCTATGGTCAACTTCGAAATTTCAAATGGGAACATGAGTCATTGAAGGTGCCATTGGAAACTACTTTTAAAAAGAAACAACTTTTACTGAAACTTTTTTTCTAACTTTTATTGTTTACTCACAAAGCAACAAAAATGGTATCTTCTGAGAATTGCTGTTTGTTGTTTATGTACGTACACTCTTCACAGTAAGTGTTCAAAATGTACGCCACCCTGTGCTAAACAATGTTCTGATCTCCTCCTAACATCCGTGATTGCATTTCAGCACAGCTGAGAGACCCACAGGCTTAATAATAATAATAATAATAATAATAATAATAATAATAATAATAATAATAATAATATAGAGAAACTGATTGAATATTACGTGCTAGTATAGTAATGAAACGAGCTATTAAATTCCAAGAACTGAAATCAGCCTTCAATCATCGTTACGAAGAGAAAGATGACATAAATAAAATGGAAGGAAGCCAGCTATCTAGTGGCGAACGAAATAGCTCGTTCTCTTAATTAGTTTCATTTTTGGTGATACCGATAAGCTTATATTATTTAACTATAGCAATTTTATTTTCCACCTTTGCTTATCTTAATGTTTTTAGTTTACATTAACGTTTTCGATACTTTTATTGTATCATCTTCAGATGTTAGGATGTTATGTCAACATATGTGATGAAAACCTAGCCTCATATTGTGTTGTGGGTTATTCAATTGCATAGAACCTATCATGATTTCCTAGTCTAGCTGGAGTTAATCGTGTTGTGAATTAACCTAATTCAGTGTCTCTAGTTACTTGTTAAGATTCTGTTAAAATTCACTATGTAGGCCCGTGTAGGACAATGTGAAATTATGTGAGAACAATAATATAACATATAAATATAAAACATGTGAAGTATACACTATAAAACACTATGAAACACTGTGTTTCTCTTAAGTTTTCCAACGAAGAAGAGTTTTATAAAAGCGTAATGATCAATGTGGCTGAAATAATTTGTCCAATGAAAGTTGTTAATTAATTTTGAAAAAAAATTCGCATTTCTCGACTAAATACCCAGAAGAAAATTCAGGAAATTTCTGATTGTGTTCATGAGGAATATTTATAAAAAGCTAGAAAATTTTGTATATATTTTTAATTAATTCTTGATGACGGTAATGACATTACTGATACAGCAAAGTTTGCGATTCTTATTGTATTGTATTGTATTTATTAACATTCCATGGTATTCATACATTGCTTTACAGCTAGAATATGGAACAAGTCAAAAAACTTAATACTATTATAAATTCTTAGGGCTGTATTCATAGACATTTTTAGCGCGGGTTTCCGGTGGATGATCAGCATTTTTCGTATTCATAAACCAGTGTTAGCGATAGGATATGATTTGAATTCTGTACTAGTAACCAGTCGATAGCCGGAGCTAGCTTAGTACGCTCGTAGCGCGTGCTGCGAAATGTCTGTGAATAACACCCTATATTTATAGTCACAGTCTAGATCAAATATATACAGACGAGATTTACAATATAGTCTACTAGTACAACACATAGTTTTAGTATCAATTTCATGAAGTGTTATTGAGTGTCATGAATTCACCTATAGAATAGAAGGCGTGAGAAATTAGGTACTTCTTTAATTTGGCCCTAAATAATCTCATGTTTTGAATTTCATTTTTTATATCGATAGGGAGGCTATTAAAAATTTTTACCGCCATATAACGCACTTCTTTTAGACACCACGATAGACTTGCCGATGGAGTATGAAAGTCATTTTTTGACGTGTATTTATGCTATGAACTGTTGAATTAGTTACAAAGTTTTCACGATCACATACGAGGAAGATTATTAATGAAAAGATATACTGACAAGCCATGGGCATTATTTGTAGTTTTTTGAAAATAGTCCTACACGATTCCCTAGATTTGGCACCTACTATTATTCTGATTACTCTTTTTGTAATAGGAATATACTGTTACTATCTGTGGAATTTCCCCAGAATATTATTCCAAAACTCATTACCGAGTGGAAGTATGCAAAGTATATGCTCATGGTTGATGAAGAGTTGAATGTTAGTGCACGAACAACCACTGGTTGTAGTTTTCATGCCAAGTACCTCTCCCCATCTCCTTACTTCTTAAACTCTCTCTCGCGTTAATCACTGGCGTTCGAGTTTTGGTCACCGCTGTTCTGAACATTCCAATATGATTCTTTACTCTGCATAGTCATCGAAATATATATCTTCCCTGGTTATACTTTTCTTTAACACGGCTTGTAATGAAGCTATTGGTCATCATGTTTATTCACCCTCCTTTTCTCCCCTGTTCAACTTGTATAATATTCATTATTTTCCTCTAGATCATTCAGATTCTGAGTCCGTCGCGTGACGCTGGAATTCTGCACGAAATAATTCTTTACGAGCCCATAGATAACTCGCTTTGCATTACGGTATTACACGTGACCCACATCGTCATGAATTTGTGACTCATATTAAAACCCGTACCAATGACACATCTAAGACTGGTTGCCTAGATTGTTTTGGACCTTTTAGAATCATTGATATCCATAATAATGTCAGTTTTAGGACCGATTTCACCATCCATACTTAAACCTTAAGGGGAGTGGGTAGTGATGCCCGTGCGATTAAAAAATTTCTGTACAAAAGTTTAATTCAATATTTCCAGGCTTTTAGCACTCAGAGTCGAATGAAAATTTCCTTGCTTATACAATCAATCATTCTGAATTCACTAGTATAAAAGACAATTAATTAGTTTCGTATCCAACTGCAAAAGAAAGGCCCTAACTGATAACGTGTTTTCCCACTTTGCTAAGTGTACCTTATTCTTCAGGTGCACATTACTTGCTACAATCTTCACTCATATACCTTGTATTTTTTGAAGTTATCTAGTAATGTATATTTTAGATTCTAAAGCAAAATTTAGTTAAATATTTCACTTCTAGTGAAACAGAAAAATATTGAATTATTTTAAACAATTTTTTGTAATTTTTCATTTTTTTTTAATGTATATATATTTTTTTCTCGTGTTGTGTGTGTGACATTCTTAAATCCGTAGGTCTACTATCAAGAACACAGGCTACAGAAAACACTGTAAAAATTTAATGTAAATTGATTCAGTAGTTTCAGAGAAAATTGCACTTAAGTTTAAAAAATTTGAACTTACGGAAAACTGCTTAAAAAAAGATGTATACATTACATGCACCGCCAAATGTAAAGATACCACTTAAAGAGTTATGTGCAGAAATACCCCCATAATATTTGTATTGTTTTAAAGAGCAAGTTTTATACTTTTTTCTGAAACGCAAAATAAAAAATCGGATTTATGACCCCTAATAACTACATGGTTCCCTTAAATCTTCACTAAATCGTCATTCAAGTAAGATTTAGTCAACGTTGCATTTCACCACATATTTAAGGACAGATTAGTGCGCTGAGTAAAGGCTGGTTCACAATAAACCGGAAACGACAATCTGAACGAAAACGAAAACGGTAAAATTGTTAAAATGTGTACATTTAAATGTGAGCATTCACAATTAACGAAAAACTTGCCGGAGCCCAGGATCTGGAATGGATATTTGGCCAAGTTTCAACTTTGGCGTTCACGTTTCCCATCACAGCCCACTAGATTCATTCTATTGCCATCTGAAAACTATTTTGTCGTCGTATATTTTGTAGCAAGAAGACCGTGACATAACCTATGCATTATTTTGTTCTGTGCTGTGCATCATGGAACAAGTTTTATTTGATGAGATTCTAATGAGTTGAGGAAAATCCTCACGTTTACGATAAGCGGCACGCCTCGTATAAAGATGAGAAAATGAAGGAGAATACGTGGCTTTCAATAGCTGCGTCTTTGAACACCGATCGTAAGTGTATCATAATTTATTACTGTATTGGTTGTATTACACACTACATATTCATGCTTCAATTCAATAACTACTGTTGTGTTCATTTTTGTTCTATTACAAATGTTTCTTCTCTCATTATTTTACGTTATGGTAGACTTAAAATAGGTTGTGATAATAAATATGCATGGGCGTATTTATAGTACCGTTGAAATTTTGATGTTGGTTAACCTGT
The DNA here is from genome assembly GCF_040183065.1 of Periplaneta americana. Taxonomy (NCBI): domain Eukaryota; kingdom Metazoa; phylum Arthropoda; class Insecta; order Blattodea; family Blattidae; genus Periplaneta; species Periplaneta americana. The sequence goes on along the minus strand of NC_091121.1, from coordinate 172,340,606 downwards.
GTTTATGTTGGCTGCCTTGTACTCATGAGAGAACGCCATTGGTCAATTATATACAAATAACATCAGAATGCGTAATATCGCCTTTACATATCGTTATTGACATGCATATCGATATGCATAGTCGTCTACTTTCTCGGTTTATTGTGAATCAAAAATTTTCATATTCACGTCCTCTGCTTCTCGTTTTCACTCTGGTTCTCGTTCTCGGTTTATTGTGAACCAGCCTTAAGACTTATGGCGAAGTGCATCAACATCAGTTAAAAACGCAGTAATCATAGTTTACGAAACGACGGTTAAACAATAACCATGGTTAAAATATAATTTCTGTGCACCATTCATAAACACCGATTATTTAAGCATGGTTAGCCGACACCTCATTTAACCAGGGTAAAGTCTATAGTGATACACTATTTCTACAAAATGATCAAAGGAAAGCATCCATTGCTCTGCAAAAATAATAGTCTAAAAACGTCTAAAAACGACTTCGCTTAATCCGTTCTACATGGAAACGAACATGCCCTATGTTTCCGAGTTGCATTTCTTTGTTTTTCAGCGCTGGTAGGTTAAAATCGTACAATATTGAAAATACAATGCAAAAATGATTATGTCCCAAGTGAGTTTGAAGTACTGATAGACTTACTTACCTACTTACTTACTGGCTTTTAAGGAACCCGGAAGTTCATTGCCGCCCTCACATAAGTCCGCCATTGGTCCCTATCCTGAGCAAGATTAATCCATTCTCTATCATCATATCCCACCTCCCTCAAATCCATTTTAATATTATCTCCCCATTTACGTCTCGGTCTACCTAAAGGTCTTTTTCTCTCCGGCCTCCCAACTAACACTCTATATGCATTTCTGGATTCGCCCATACGTGCTACATGCCCTGCCCACCTCAAACGTCTGGATTTAATGTTCCTAATTATGTCAGGTGAAGAATACAATGCGTGCAGTTCTGTGTTGTGTAACTTTCTCCATTCTCCTATAACTTCATCCCTCTTAGCCCCAAATATTTTTCTAAGCACCTTATTCTTAAACACTGATAGACTTAATTACTATATTTATTTATATTATATAGGTGTATGAAAAGATGGAATATTCATAAAGGAAACGGATGAAGAAGATTAGTACGAATATGTGTACGATCCAGGACCCCATTCATACTAGGGAAATGTGCATTATCCTAAGATCCATCCATAACATCTCTTCGTTCAGCCAGTGACAGAGAAAGAGATATTCAAGTATTCCCTCTTAAAATACAGAAAATATCAGTTGCATAGAATGGTAATATAAGCAGTCGATCCAAAGCGTAAATACAACTGTTTCTGTGTTATTTTAAATGACCCATTTGTTGCAGCAGAAATGACATTGTAGATTTTGGTAAACGAAATTCCTCCTGAAATTTTCTGTCACCTAACTTCTTGTAGGAATTCCCTCTTTCCACTAAAGAAACTTCATACCCATAATCACCCCTATCCAAGTAATTCAAATACTGTACAAAAATAATCGTCTTCTAAATAATCAGCTGTGAATCTGGCCGCCATTTTGTTCTACTTCGCCTACTAATCACTGGTTATCTCCTTTAACCGCTCGAATATTGCCGGATAGAGATTACCGTAGTTAACCTCCTATTTAAGTTGTAACCGAGGTCGATGATGCACAGTAAAAATGCTTAAGCAGGGATTAGTTAGCAATTTTAACCAGAGGTTACACTAACCGACATTGGTGCACGTGGACATTATATTTAAGGACCCGATTTTGACCACTTAGCTAATTTAAGCGCATGGAAAATGATGATGAAACTAGCAATGAATTATGTAGTTCATAGCAAGAATGATAAGTACGACTTTCCTGTGCAAAATAAAAACAAAAATAAAAATGTATTCGAAAACAAAATTACTGTTTTACTGAACTTGACGACAAAGAATTTGCTCTCCGCTTTCGCCTAGGTAAAACTTCAGATCTTGAAATCCTGCGGTAGTTTCAACATACATTGGAGACCGAGATAGAAAAGTGAATACATTTTCCATGTTTTGGTATACTTTTTAACATTCAGGTGTATTAATTATTTACGTACAATTCTGAAGTTTCATGACACTAATAAAATTACAGTGTGCAAAATTAATTGCCGTTCATAATAAAATTGCTGTAGAATGTAAAGTTTTCGATACGTTCACTAACATTACATTTGTTTCCGAAAATTACATGTCACTGGAAACTAATTCGTTACGTACTAAAATGCTTTGCCATAGATATATTTAGCGACTTAATATTATCAACAATTTCAACATATGTTATGAAAGTTATTCAGTAAGAAGCTGTCTACTTGTTGTAAAGCACATTGATTAGTAAATTTGTATTTCTTTTCTAGGAATCATGCTGTTTCTACTTTCTCGTCACGTATGATGAAATATGTAGCAATGTGACAGTGTCATAATATTATTAATCAGTAATTATTACTGCAAACTCTTAGTTATATTCATTATATTGTACAAGTTCATTTACACCGGAGAAATATTTTTCGGTCGTATTAGTGTAAACATTACTACATTTTCTTCTGGGAAAAGTTAAATGGAAAATTAAAAATACTTATTGAAAATCTGAAAATCTAGAAAATTTAAATAACCCATATGAACACTGTATAAATATTCCTACATTTCTTAAATCTTCAATTCGAAAATGACTGCAATAACCAGGGTACGAATTAAGATTTCTGATGAGATAGAATAGAATTCTAGATAGAGAATACCATACATAAAATTATCATTATCCTCATTCGATACGGCTCAACGCTTCGTCGCACTGAGTTGCTTGTCTTGCATCTTGATCATAATAATAATTATATCCATGAGTAGGCTTAAGTTAAGATGTGTAATTCCTAAGTTATTGGTTGTTACCAGCTGGTCTGTGATGATAATACATCAGTATTATTTTTTTTTGCTTGCTTTATACTTTATAAAATGCATATACTCGTATTAAAACAATTATATTTTGTGAGGGGGATAGAAGTTATCCCTGGGAGGGATTAGAATGAATTTATGAGAGGGGGATAACTTACTTCCCCATCCCCTTCGTTAATTCGCACCCTGGCAATAAGTTCTCAAAAGATTTCATCAGGGACCTTAAAAAATGAGTGGTTCCCAAACTGTTTGTCCTGAAGGCGTAGGTGAAATTACTAAATCTTAGAGTTTTAATTTTTTTACTCAAAGACCAAGGACACCAGAATGAAATTATGTGACACGTTTCCTTATTAAGATGAAATAAATGGCAGGAATTTTTTAACGTGATTTTCTTTAATTTTCGACGTGTGGAACCATTTACATATTAATTAATTAAATTGATTAAAATTACAATATCACCAAAACCATCAATGCTAGATAAACGAGATTTTGCACAATGTAACTGACATATAAAACTAGCACGTGATAAAAATTTCAGCTCAATAGATTGAAAACTGTAAGATTAGTAATTTCACGTATGCCTTCCCTTAACAAGATCACATACTATTAATCCTTACTATTAATAATAATCCATCTCAAAATTGATACCTAACATTTTAAGTTCTCCTAATGATTACAAATACTCAGAAGTTAAGGATTATCCTCTCAGAAAAATCTTAATGTGACATTTAAGAATGTGTTGCTTACAACAAAATCTTTGTCACTATTAACAGCACTCATAATATCATGGAAATGCAATGTTATGCCAGGAACTCAGAATGGTTATTCTCTTTCAGATAAGTTGTGTCTAAAAGGTTATAAAATTAATTTCATTTTTAATTAGCTAGTAGGCCTAAATAAAAGTTGTAGGTCTAACATTTGATATATTTAGCAAGTACGTAATTTAAAAAAATTATATAGTAATTCGTGAATTATTTTTATGCTGTCCGCTAGTCGGAAATCTCTTGGATAAATACGTTTGCTTTAAAAAATATATAGATTCGACGTCTTCTTCTATTAGTATTAATTAATAAGAAATTTACAGCGTTTTTTCATCGTCTGGTGAAAAAATGTCTTAAGGTATCCTATTAATTACAGTCGTTAGAAGCAGCTAAATTTGCTTGGTTAAAACACATTTTTTCATTGGATGACGAAAATGAATTCCTTATTCATTAACAGCAAATGGGAAAGCAATCTTTGTAAACAAACAAACCATTGCCTTTTTTCCTCATTAAAATAAATAAATAAATAAATAAATAAATAAATAAATATATATATATATATATAATATTTTGTTTAAGACATACAAGATGATTCAACAAAGCTTTGGAGTCTTTTAATTATAAAGAATTGAAAGTCATTCTTTTGTGGTTATGAAACAGTATGAGATCTCATATATGAACTACATTGTCGAGTGCAGTAGAAGCTCTTAAGTTCGACAGAAAACAAATTCGACATCCTATAGTTCGACTGTTTACGTAGGAGAATTAGACACGCCCCTACACGGGCACTAAGAAATGGGTTTACCATTTGAATGGGAATTGGTTTTGTGTCTTGTAGTGATACTTTTGTAAAAGGGAAACAGAATATTTTATTGATTAGGTCATCCACATTGATCACTGATTTTAAATTAATGAACTCTTCATTTTATATTTGAGAATTGTGCCGTTTGTGAGACGGAACTGTCGAAACCCACTGTGGTGTGGTACTAGAAGCGCACACACAAGTCTCGGGGCGGGCAGGAAATGCAAGTACAGTACTGTATTCGTTGATGGATAACCAATAATAATTTGTATTCATTTCACCTGCCACACCCACTATCCTTATTGGACTGAACTTTCAATTCTGTTCGGTCGAACTTAGGAGAGTCGACTATACTACCATTTCAAATAAAAGTTCGGAACAAATATTCTCTGGTTTCTCAAATAAAAGTTACTTCCTTTTAACATAAATTTCATTAAGTAATTAAATAAATCGCAAGCATTTTTAAAAGTAATCTAAATCAAATAAAAAATAATAATATCCAGGCTTAGTACTGCGTGCAAGGCAGATTCGTCGCTCTCCAAAGTCCGTTCTCAAGAGAACAATCAACTAAAACATAGCGTGCGTATCCTTTATTTCAAGCTTAATTAAAGTAACTATACAAAATTCCGCACTTCTGTTTAAGCGCTGAGTGCTGCATTGTAATGAATGTTGTATTCACTTTGTTTTCCCATACGTTTTATGGAAAAAAAAGCTCTTTGACGTAACCGGCAGCGTTGCATTTGAAATAATCAAATGAGTTTAATGCTTCATGCCGCCTGAAGTTGTGTTAGCAGTTCCTCGAAGTACACAATTTCAATATTACGCACTTACTTCCTCGGTTATGCTGCATACATTTGCTCTGAATTCTCAATTTATAAAGATTTTAACTCTCCGACTATCAGAATTATTTTGTTACATTGGATACCACTGGAGCCTTTGGTGACCCCAATTCATTTAATTAAGACAAAATTTGTTTTAAGGACTAAATTCGTTTATGTGACAACTCCTGATGTGTAAACGAAGTCACGAGGAGTTTTCGGAATTCATTAGTTTATAACTCTGGTATTTATATGAACAGATATGTGATTCAGAATGTAGTGCATTCATGTCTAGTGAGAGTTACAATGCTCTTGATGAAGCAGAATGTTCTCACTTAGAAACAGTCCTATTATTCTGACTTAATTTTTATTCATTACTTATGTTTCACAACAATTTTATTGTCAATAACTATTCCTTTAGTGCTATTAATTTCATTTAGATATCAGGTGTACTTAGCTCGCAAATAATTTCATAATCTTTGTTGGAATTACCTTACATATTTATTGTTGAAATATTGTAACATGTGTTGTCCTTAAACATAGTTTTCAGCCATCTAAATGTGGTCCATGTATGTTCTCCTTTCAGCTAAGTGTACCATAGAAATGATCATAGCTTGAAATTTATGTTTCAAGTTTAATTAAACCTGATCTACCTCCTAGGGCAGAGGTCTCCAAACGCCTACTCGCGAGTATGCCCCTGAACGGAACCGAAGCCAGTACGTAATGAGCGCGCTCCGCCTCACCCATCCCCACCTGTACTGTACTCAATGTTTATGCGCAAACGGAGAGCAGTGGCGGACTGCCATTATCATTGTGTTGGTTGGAGTGTTCCATCGTTTCACAATGTCTTCTAATCATGGACGTAGTACATTCAAGGATGAATAGGAAGATAAATTTTTTTGTGTTTGTGGGGAGAATGTGAAATGCTTAATTTGTTCGAAAATTCTTAAGGGTGTGTTAAAATTCAACATGCGACGACAATACTCGACTCTTCACAAAGAATATCATACAATTACAGGCATGTTGGACATTTGAAAATAATTTATTTTGGGGCTATCTGTATGACTGTTGGTTATACATAATAATAAGTATATTACAAAACGTTTACACTCAGTTCCGCATGACAAACATATAATTTTTCGTTTAATTTTAGATGAAAAGCGTAGGCCTGCAAATATTTTAACAAATATAAAACAAGAAAATACAAACACAAATCACTCACGTATCCTCAGCCTTAAACAAGAAAAGCTTCTTGCTAGCTATGTTCTAGCTTGGAATATTGGAAAATCAATTAAGCCCTTTACAGAAGCATCATTTGTAAAATCGTGCATACAGGACGTTACTAAAATACTGTGTCTAGAACAAAGTCAAAGTTTAAGAAAATTAAATTGTTTCCAATTACAGTTCAGACAAGGAATTTCAAGAATGTAAATGCAATTGAATCTGAAGTCGAAACCACAATTAACCAGTTTGTAGCTTACTCACATGCATTGGATGAAAGCAGAAATAGAAATGACAAAGCTCACCTAGCCATTTTCATCCGAGGAGTTAATGAACATTTTACTGCGTCTGAATGTCTTCTAGATGTAATTACAAAATACAACTGGGGAAGATCTTTTCCAGGCACTGAAAGGCACCATAGAACAGAAGAGGTTGAATTTGCAATGGCTTGTGTCAATAGCAATAGACGGGGCTCCAGCTTCATATATGTCAAAATAATATACAAATGTATGATATTTCTTATTCTTTTGATGTTATTATTTGTAAACATAAGCAGACTGTTGCCGCGATCCCACACTGATCGCTTCCATCTGTTGAGGTACGAGTCTCTCCCACGTCTCTAGCCTTACAGCATACTGTGTTCGGCGGGCAGCATCGAGACTACAAATGACGATACGCTTTTTGGAGACCTCTGTCCTAGGGGATATCTGTGTAATTTTTATACATTTGAGGAGTCTGGTATCAAAGACGGACATACGCTGTTTTTGTCGAAATTTGGTTAAGGATTGGTTCTTATACTATTCCATTTTAACTGTAAACTTAACAGTGGAAGAATTTCTTCAACTGTTCTTAGTACTAACATGCTGTTAAAACCTATGTTAATTTAACTGCCCAATTTCATGCAGTTAAATCATTTAACTCACTGTTAGCATAGAAGTATTCAATATGGCTGGTGCATTAGATGCTGAACTTTTATATCTGGATTATTTCTAAATGGTATCCGTGAAAACATTAACAGAGGGGATGATTTCTGTGATTTGACAGAAGAGAAATTCATACAAAGGTATAGGCTATTTTCTGCCAAGCCTCACTTTTCGCTTTCAACGTAGATCCGTTTGTTTGTTTATTCTCAATAACTGGTTTATACTGCGAAATAATTTCCAGCAGAAGGCTTTCTCGAACGAAGAGAAATTAGTCCCACGATTTCTTTTTGTTCCAGTGTTTTCCATTTCATAACAGCAAAACCAATACGCCGCTCCACGCTATTGTGATACAGACGAGGAAAGAAGCAGAAATCAAACCTGAGAGAATAGAAAGACTTCTATCCTCTCTGAATCAAACAGCGGAAACAAGCGAGAATCGCAATTATTGTCAGAGTTCAGAAAACAGAATTGAGCCTATACTTGGTTATAGGTTACGGTTAAAGTCTAGAATCTCTGTTCCTAACAGAGAGTTAACAAACAGAATGTTAAAATGTGAAATGTAAAGTTGAAGAAACGCAATATTTTTAACAGCAATTCATACTTTTAACTTAAAGTTAATTAACGCTATGTTAGGTGTATTTTAACAAAGGTTGAAGAAACCAGGCCATATTCTTCAGACAAGTACTTGTAAAATTTAAGTTAGAGTTCAGTGTGTACAATATTATGTGAAAGACTTCCATGCATGCGTCAGTACTGGAACTGAGTTCTTAGTGGCTATAATTATGTATAGCAGTTATGTGTTTAATTTAAAAAGTTAAGACACTCCACAAGTTTAGTAAGCGAAGTTCTACTATTGTATCTACTATTACATGTATTTTGTGCAACATTTCAACGGGGAGTGATTAGGTAAGCGTTTGTGTTTTTTCTTGAAATTACCGATGTCCCCTGCTGGACCATAAAAAATGTGGTCAAGCCTACCATACACAGTTCGTTTCAAATGCGGACATGATCACTTCAGCCAATCAGATTGCTGTAAATGACTTAAAACTTCATGCCGACCAGTTAATGTTCACATTCTGAGGAGTTTGCATGTTTTAATGATTAAATTCCCTTCTATTTCGAAGTGTTATTGAAATATTAGGATTTTTATCACCTTGAATTTAATATAGAGCGCAATATGTTGGGGAATACGCCTGAACTTACTAGAAAATGTAAATTTAATCCTTTACAATTGAAATGCGCTAAAGAAAAGCGATTACAAATTAATCCTTCACCAATAATTAAATTAGAGGTCAAAGTGAAGCTACAGAAACTTGGATTTTCAGAAATTATTAGGGGAGAGTCGTGTAGTATCGGACATCGGGCAGTATCGGACAGTGCGTTTCTTTCATCTCCCACCATATGGTAGTGCCTGAATGACATGGTTACGTTTCTCTATGCGACATCACAGAAACGTAACCATGTCAATCAGGTACTATCATCGTGTGGTAGATGAAAGAAACTCACTGTCCGATATTACCCGATGTCCGATACTACCCGACTCTCCCCTAAGTAAACACTTCGGTAGTGATAGGAAGGAAAACACAATTCTTCAGTGGTATAGTACTGTAGTCCAGAATTCTAATAAAAATGTGGGTACTTATAATAAATGTGCTTGTTTTGAAGATCCTTTAAATGAATTGCAATAAAAAAAAAATAAAAAGTGAAAATGATATTATTGTAAGAATTGAATGGAATTAACATTCTAATTTTTTTTCTAGTTTTCCAGTTAATACTAGTTTTAGAGTAAAAGCATAACTTCCATAGGATTTTCTCATCGTTATCCTGATCCTGGGTTATGTGTTTAAAAAATGGACACTTGAATCTCTCTTTGTTTAAAATACGGACAAAAGTCAAAAGTGAACAGTGTAATTTTTATGTATGTTTTAAAGTGCTTTAAACTAATATTTTTAAGTAAAGCCCCGAATTATTTTGTTAATAAAGTTTCCAATATGACACACACAAATTTTTATACCTTATGTTAGAAGTTAACATAATCAAAGAAAAATATGGCTCTACTGACATAAAATAAAAATGACTCGTGTCCGTCTTTGATACTAGATTTCTTATTTATTCGCTTGTGGCTTCTTGCATAGAAAATATATTTTATATTACAATTTTTCATTGCAGAGCAGCAATTTCATTTACGATGTTTTCACTTTGCCATTGTATACACAATTAAGCTGATAGTGTTCGTGTTTTGTGTGCTATTTGTTTTTTGTCTGGTTTTGTGGATGTGTTTCTGTCTATTCCTGCTAATTTGTTTGTGTTTTCGTTCTGTCTCATTCCAGTGTTGTCTTCCTCACTCACGCACACGCACGCACGCATCGCATCGCTTGCACGGCCGCACGCAACATTTTATCTCCCACGCAATGTGTGTGCAGCTTACAAGATGAAGTTGCCACCACCAGCATCTGAATATAATATGGCGATAATGGAATAAGATAACAGTGATACTTATTCGACGTAAAAATAAAATATATCATGGTACGTTTTAGTAACTTCCATAAAATTATATTATACTTATAATAGGACTTTGAGCATGTAAATATTTCTTTAAAATTACGTGACTGAGATATTTTAAATTACTATTTTAAATCTGAAAGATGGAGATTTTTTAGATAGACTTCGTTTAAAAATGAAGAAATTTTTGTTTTCGGAACGCCTCACAATAAAAATTTAAAAAATATAATTGTGAAAAAAGAAATGTGGTACCTCTCTGCACTTCAGACTGACAAACTCCTCGAACTGTGTGTCTTACTATTTAAAATAACTACATAATAATAAACACCAGATGGTTCAATTTAACGTACAATTAATTAAATTAAACCGTGTTTGCAATACGTGAGACTTCGTGTGTACATTTGATAAATTGCTCAAGATTTAGAGTGATAAATTACATGTCAGTTGTAGTCACTACATAGTGTTTGAATCTTAACGCAAATGTGATAGTGTGAATTAATTATCAGGTGGTAATATAAAACATTATATTCAATATGACGATGAGAATAATGCCATATGAGAAAATAAATCGTTATCTCAACGCAGGGCGACAAATACAAACTTAGAACTTCGGCATACTTCTCCTTTAATCTACGTGGCAGTGGCAATGGTGTATTAAAAGCTATCTCTTCGGAAACTTCCGGATCGTCCGACAAGGTCTCAAGTTTGACGACCGTCCCTCTGGCTGTTAGGCGCTGTGCCAAAATTTATCAGACTCTCTCTTTCCATCTCCATTCAAACTCCTGTTTACAAGCGTTTCTATCGAACGAGATTTCTCATCCCGATGTGACGAAGTTGAACGGCTTTTTCTGCTTTAGAGAAGTGATTCGTGATAGAAAGTAGGTAACATGTTGCTATAGTTAAACGAAAAGGCACTACAAGTGGAATTATTTTAAAGAAAGTTACATCGTTTGTGTGTCGTAGTCTTCAAAGATCGCTGAACTATTTTCATATCTCTATGACGTATACTGACACTGTCATTTTCAACACCATACTATTATACCATTTTAACTTGAGTTTTATCAGAATGCTCTTCCAGATCTTCAAAATGATAAAAGGTAAATTTAAACGCATTTCTCATTTAGTGATTTTTTAATTTACTTCCAAATGGATATCACTGTAAATTTTATGGCTATATGTAGGCTATTTCGAAACATTTTAATAAAATAATTAATGTAGTTTAAGTTCTAACTGTAATAAGTTTTTAACTAAAAGAACATTCTCTTTTCATGAAGTTAGGCTATCAGAAAGTTACGAAAATATATACCTCACAGTACAGTCATTTGAGTAAGATCATATATCTCAAATATGATATAGAAGTGAATTTCTTAAGTTCTTAGGTAATCTAGTATTGATTATTATCAACGTAGTCTTCTTATGAAGATGACCCTATCTATTTGATTTACTTTACTTTTAATGTGACACTTTACCAAAAAGAATTATATTTTTCAAAGAAAAGTGGTAAAATTGATTGTGATGAAAAATTACGCACATTGGTTATGCAAAAAAGAATAAAATTTATATTGTCCTTTTGTTATTCGATTTTACTGCACATTCATTTCAGTCATTGAAATTTGTAAGTATGTATAACAAATTATTAAAATTTCAAAGGATAAGTTTCAAATTCTTATGTCCCTGTTAGATGTCTAAACGTGAATTGATGGTTAAGAAAATTACTTATTTATTTTAACATAAGGCTAAAATGCGCTTTGCCAGTCTCAGTCACATTTCATGTCAATATGATTTTATTATTTTATCAAAATGGTCTACCACATCTTCAAAATGATAAAAGGTAAATTTAATTACATTTCTTATTCAGTGGTTTTTGTGTTACTTCCAAATGAATAAAACAATACATTTTATGGCTACATGTAGGCTATTTCGAAACATAGAAACAAAATAAATAAATTAACAACATAGTTTTAATTGTAACTTTAATAAGTTTTAACTAAAAGAACATTTACTAAGGCGACTTTTCATGAAGCAAGGATATCAATAAATTATGAAAATATATCGCTGACAGTACAGTCATTTGAGTGAGATCATAAATATATATCTAAAATATGATATAGAAGTAAATTTCTTAAGGTGTAAGTCATTTTCATTTAGATAATCTAGTATTGATTATCTTTTTATGAAGATTTCCCTATTTATTTCATTTACTTTACTTTGAATGTGGCATTTTAACAAAAAGAATTATATCTTTCGAAGAAAAGTGGTAAAATTGATTGTTATGAATAATTAAGCACACTGGTTAGACAAAAAATAATAAATTTGATATTGTCATTTTCTTACTCTATCTCTTCATTGGCTACAATCTTGTGTACACGAATGAAGATTATGAAATTTGTACGTATATGAAACAAATGATATTTTTTTTGGGGAAAACAACAATGTATGTATGTATTTATTAACACTACAATTGGGTATACACCCGGTGGCAGTGATATATAATATACAATAATACCATTACAGTTACACAATAATTACAGCAATAAAAAAATAAAATAAAATAAACCTAAATTTTATTTCTAACTATAAATAAATAGATGCAATAAACCTAAGACTATAAATAAAAACTATTCTATAATAACGCCTAAAAAAAGCAAAAGTAAACCTAACTTATAAGTACTTCTATTTTACCCAATTATTACCAATTTAATTAATTATATAACACCTTAATTAATTACAAATCAAATTAATTACATATCATCTTAATTAATTACATATCACCTTAATTTATTTAGTATCAGCTAAATTACATATCATCTTAATTCATTACATATCAACTCATTTAATTACATGACACAACTTACATAATTACCCTGCCCTACAATTACATTTTCACTCTAATCTTCTCAACCTTTCCTTAAATGTATTGATTTTGAAAGGACCACCCTGAAAGATTGCCGCAGGTAAGCTGTTCCATTCTACTATTGTGCGGTTAACAAAGGAAAATTTTGCCACGTCCGTTCTTTGTTTCCTACATTTAAACTTCCTAATGTGATCTGCCCTGCCTAATAGTCCAAGAATATAAATTTTCAAGAGAAACAAAAAACTACTCGCATCTGGCATGGGTGATGTTGATACTTCAAGTATAAAACTCATCATGCCACTTCTTGAGGTGTTGTAGAAACTTAGGAAAACTGAAGTAGTTTTATAGTTTTAATTGCCTCATAGAAATACATGTGAAATGTAGGTAACTGTGGAAAATGGTTGTTTTAAGAAAAAAAACTCTGTTGTAACTGAAGTATGCCTCTTCTTTAATCTTCTCTTTCTTTATTATATCCTGTTTCTTCTCTTTTCGTTGCTTACGTTTCTTTCATGGGGTTACTTCTGCACCTAAAGATGACTCCACGAATAATACAACAATTCACGTGCTAAAGTATTTTTATCTGAGATGACTTTTACCGCGTACATAAGCAGTGCTGTAATCTACTACATTTAAAATGTAGATAAATGTTTCAAGATGATATGAAATAAATATTTAAAAAAACCACCATCGTCCTGGATAATGGCTGTTTAAAAAAATCTTTGAACTATGGTTGTTTCATGAATTCTTCTGAAAATGTCCAATCCTGTAACATAGAACTATCGTGTTTTTTTTACACTGACAACTTATTCAGTAAATGGTCGCTACAAGACACTTACCATGCTTAATATCTCAAATTTTCATTTTTTTGGTTTATGGTTATTTATAAAAACCCCTTAATTAATGCGCATTGCCAATGGAAAATTTTGTCACTCCTGTAACATTTAGTCTTCCCCCCTCCCCCTTTTTCTTAGGCAAAAAGATATGGATTTCATAATTTTTTATCAACAATTAGGTAACTAGAGGTATATACCATTTATTTTTCAAATGTATGTATTTATTTACACTGCAAGTGTGCAAGCACCCGGTGGCAGTGGTATACACAATATAAACAATACACAATAAAATTACAATACACAATACAATTATACAATACACAATACAGTACAATTATATACACAATACAATTTAACATAATAATTACAATTAATAATAAAACATAAAATAACATAATTTTACAATATAACCTACATAATTATGTATAGGTCCTACTTAAGTTTCAATAGTCATTCACTCTACTCTCATCTCACTCACTGTAGTGGTATTCACTGACACTCTATAACACATTCCAATGACACTATAGAACACATTTCATTGACGCTATAAATTATCACTGATCGGAACTATTCACTGCACTGTAAAACCATAACTTCACTGACTCACCTCGCTTCACTGATGCAACAGTTCAAATAAGACAAATAATTACACCCTTATGCATACTTATAAACAGAACTACATTTAAGCTAAACATTTCTAAGGCCCTCTTACACGTTATTTTTAAATAATTTACAATTCAAACCAAGGGAGTAACTCGTCAAGCTAAATAAATACATGTCATCTTAAAAAATTAAATGTTAAATGTCACTTTAATTTTAATTTGCACTTTATACACAACTTTTTTAAGTTATTCTTTAATCTCCTTATGGAAGGACAGCCCTCAAAGACCGCTGCAGGTAGGTCATTCCAATCATTTATAGTTCTATTTAAAAATGAGAATTTACCTACATCCGTTTTCTGTTTCCTACATTTGATTTTAAAATCATGATCGTTCCTACCATAGTACGTTGGCTTTTCTAACCGAGCCGTTATGTCTACCCATGCTTTCTGACCTAGATGTGCTCTATACAATGATGCTATTCTAGTTTTCCTACGTCTGTTTTCAAAGGTTTTCCATTTAAGTTCTTTTATCGTATCGTTTCCATCTTCTCTTTTACCTTTAACAAATTTAGCTGCCCTATACTGGATTCTTTCTAAGGAATTTACCTGATATATTCTATAGGGATCCCAACATGTAGTTCCGTATTCCATTAACGATCGCACTAACGTTAGATATGCTATTTCCCTCGATTTGGGGCTAGCCTTTTTCAAGATTCTCATAATAAAGTGAAGTGCACTCCATGCTCTACCCGTAACATTATCAACATGCTCTCCCCAAGAAAGTTTGGAGTTTAAATACACTCCTAGATATTTACAACATTGTTCTTGCGGAATTACAACACCACTGAATTCGTAATTAAGACTAGTTTCCTTTCGGGTTTTACAAAATGTTATAGATTTACTTTTAGAACCATTTATTTTCATCCTATGCTTTAACGCCCAGTTATAAATTTTATTCAAGTCTGTTTGAATAGCATCCACATCTGAATTATTTCTAATCTTTCTATACATAATGCAGTCGAATGCAAATAGCCTCACATTTGAAGTAATATTCTGACATAAGTCATTTGCGTATATTATAAAGAGTAAAGGCCCCAGAACGCTGCCCTGTGGCACCCCTGAACTTACATTTTCCAATTTCCGATATTTCATGACTTACTCTAACTCTCTGGGTTCTAGCTTTTAAGAATTCTTGGATCCATAGCACCACTCTTTTATCTATTCCTAGCCTACTTAATTTATCTATTAATATGCCAGCTGGCACCAAAACAAATGCTTTCGAAAAATCAATCACTAGATAAGTAATTGATATAATCTAAGTATTTTAACCAATATAAATAAATATTTATCACACCCGTAAAAATGGAACGATTCATAAGTAAGTTACATTGCTTTGAAGAAGATATAGTTGTTTCTTTATATTCCCGTTAAAAATCATGCCTTAGTTTACCTCGGTTCTTCGAACATACATTGTAAATGTTCAGGATGAAGCACCCTTTGTTTGATGATTGCCTCTTCCTTTCGTTGCTCATGCATAAAACTATCTTACCGCCTTCATCTTACCTTCAGTTTCTTTATTTCCTTTAATTTCGTTTGCTTTATACGCATTTAATTCAATCGTTTTGACAAAGGAATAAGCTTCAATTCCTAAAAGCAATCACTCCTTCAAAGGGAGTAAAGGGGAGTTTATAACGCACAAAGCAAAGTTAAATACCCGTCGTTATTTATTCTTGCGTGATACAGTGTTTCAATCCTGCAGAATCTCTGCTCAATATTCTCCTGCCGTTACGGAGGAAATTAAAGTTTCAGACTTTGGGAATTCCTCGCGAGGTGAGGTTGAACACTAAATTAAAGCAGAAGGTTATCTCACCAAAGTGTATCGGAAATCAGATCACGGCGCGGAACTTTTAACTCTAATTTGATTGAGCAGAAAGAGGTTGGTAATGATGCATGAAAGACAGACTGTCTTTGGTACAGAAGCTGCGATCAATACTGAGCTGTTTATAATGGATAGGTCTCGTTCTTGTTTCAATCTCGAGGTTTTCGAAATATCACGTGACTCGTATGTACTTTAATTAATTTGCCTCACTCGCGGCGAAAGTTTTTCTACGGGTATACATATTCATATCCACTCATGACGCAGTGATTAAAAGCAGAATACGAACTTAGTCGTTGGTACCGTACTAATGGCTGTACGCTACCCGAATGTGTAAAACATCGCTTCTTACATTTAAAACGCGACAAAGTTGAGGTAGGATTTCTCTAATGACTTCTTTTCCATCTGCTGTAACTGAATTGATAGTTGTATAAAGAACACGAGTCCAATATTTATCGAAATTGAGCCAAGTGCTGTACATATTAGTATGTAGTGAATGCTAACCGTTTCTTTCTTTCTTGTACGGAGGAGGGACTTAAATGGTAAGCACCCTGAGACTTATTGTGCTTACCACTCCTATTCTGTGAATGATTTGGGTGACCTAACGGCCGTGCTCTTGTACAAGTACAGCATGTAAACTTAACCCGAACTATGGTATGGATAATGATTAGAGACAGTCAAAATTCTTGAATAAAAGGGGCTAAAATTCTTGGTTAAAAAGGATAAAAAGTCTTGAGTGAAAACGAAAATTTCTTGAGTAAACCTGAAATTTTCACCCTGTTTTATTAAATGATTATGTTGCTTAAGGTAATTGACACCGGGGTAGCTCAGTCGGTTAAGGCGCTTGTCTGCCGGCCTGAAGTTGCGTTCGGGCGCGGGTGTAATCCCCGCTTGGGCTGATTACCTGGTTGGGTTTTTTCCGAGGTTTTCCCGAACCGTAATGTGAATGCAAGGTAATCTATGGCAAATCCTCTTCCTCGTCTCGTCAAATATCATCTCACTATCACAAATCTCATCGACGCTAAATAATCTAGTAGTTGATACAGCGTCGTTAAATAACCAACTAAAATAAAAAATCTACAGTTATGCAGTACTATAATTTACAGTTTTCAACTTAACCTTTCCATTCAGGTGCCATGTCTCTCGAAACAAAGTAACTGATTGAAGTGAAGAGAATAATCCTACTAACCCTATCATGTGTCGAATACAATTTCATGATCGCGGAAATCTTAGACCCATCAGACAGGTTAAATTTTGTGACTGTTTATCCACCCGCTACCAGCTGGATGGCTGGACTAGTGGTAGCCTACGAGACCCTTATTGTCTTATTTCATGTTAAGGAATTTCTGTACAGTTCTCAAGACTAAATTTTCTATTTTTTTAACACATTAGGTCTTGAAAACCAAGTTGTGTGCGCAGTCAGGAGCATGAAACAGCTGTCCGTGTCCGTCTCTGAGAGTGTCCGTAAACGAGAGTTAAATTTATCATTATTTATATATTATTTCACTTGGGCCATAAAAATCTGTCTGTAATTGAGGAGTGTCCGTATCTTGGGGGTGTCCGTAAGGAAAGGTTTCACTGTATATATTCAAAGGTTTACGTTGACAACAATTCTAAGATACTTAACATTATTTAACTTTCAAAGTTGTACGCAGACAACAGTTCTAAGTTTGTCATTGTAAGGTTTCTTCTTCTATTTGTTAGCACACACGAGAACTGTGAAAAAAAATTTCACAGTCAACATTAGGAACTGGAACCCATATAGCTTGGAGTGCTCCGTCCACAAAATCACCGTGATCTTCATGTAACGAAAGCAAACCTTCTCGCACTGAAAGTCAGGTCTATTTTCAATTATGTCCTTCAGTTCACTGTATGCATGTACTGTTACATCAGGTGATAGATTATTTAAGGTTGGCACCTGATCGAAGAGAGGTTTCAAACTGCTTTCAATTGCATCAAACAGTTTGCGAATCATTTCAACTCACGCCATCTAGCGCCAGAATTCCAAACCTTGTACATTTTTCAAACAGAAATTCTAAAATTTCCAAATTTAGATAATGTATTTATTAATTGCTGAAAAAATTTCATCTTTTCGCGAATAACGATAGAAAATATGCTAAATTCGCGAGTCATAGGATTTTTACGATTTTTCGCGAGTGTTTCGCGAGTTAAAACGTGTAATTATGATATTTTTTTATGTAAACCATGTTTTAAAATATCTTTATTTGGTTTCTAGGTTCTTCGCGATTTCGCGAGCCTCGAATTTTGACTGTCTCTAACAATGATATATGAATTAAAGATGGCGAAAGCCACAGGCGTGGCTCAGTCGGTTAAGGCGCTAGCCTACCGGTCTGAAGTTGCGCTCGGGCGCGGGTTCGATCCCCGCTAGTTGGGTTTTTTCCCAGGTTTTCCCCAACTATATATGGTGAATGTCAGGTAATTAATGGCGAATCCTCGGCCTCATCTCGCCAAATACCATCTCTGTATCACCAATCTCATCGATGCTAAATAATCTCGTAGTTGATACAGCGTCGTTAAATAACCAATTAAAAATTAAAATGATGGCGAAATGAGTCCGAGATCCAACCCCGGAAGTTATCCAGCAATTCTGCTTCAATTCGTTGACGGAAAACTCTGGAAAAATCCCAGCCAGGTAACTTGCCGCAATCAGGATTTGGACGCGGGTCCGCTAACATTCCACGGTCAGAAATACTGAAGGCTGGTTCACAATAAACCCGGAATGAGAACCTGAATGAAAACGAGAAGCAGAGGATGTGAATATGAAAAATTTTTATTGACAATGAACCGAGAACGTAGATGACTATTTATATCGATATGCATGTCAATAACGATATGTAAAGTCGATATTACGCATTCTGATGTTATTTCTGTGTAATTGACCAATGGTGTTCTCTCATGAGTAGTAGTAGTATTTATTTATTTAACCTGGTAGAGATAAGGCCGTCAGGCCTTCTCTGCCCCTCTACCAGGAGATTCCAACTACAATATCAACAATAAAATTACAATTAGTATTAAATTTACAATTACAATTACAAACAATATTACAATTAGTATTAAATTTACAATTACAATAAAATCAAAGTACGAAAAGATTACCTGAATAATTAAAGCTAGATAATTTATCATAGAGAAACAAAGAATATTTTATATTTACTGAATTACAAATTAAATCTAGAATAACAAAATTGTATAGTGATGAAATTACTGAATATTGAAATATTTTGTGATGGATTAAAGAAACTATTTACAAGTAATCAATTACTGACCAAGTGCTTAGTAAGTTTTCGTTTGAATGCAATTTTATTTCGACAGTCCCTGATGCTAGCAGGTAGCGAATTCCAGAGTCTTGGCAGGGCTATTGTGAAAGAAGATGAGTATGAGGAGGTGCGATGGGATGGTATTGTTAGTATTGTTTCATGACGAGAGCGTGTGTTCAGATTATGGTGGGAAGAAAGGTAAGTGAAGCGAGACGACAGGTACGAAGGAATAGAAGAGTTCAAGATTTCGAAGAGAAAGAGAAGTGAATGTAAATTTCTTTTCTTATCTATTTTAAGCCAACCTATTGCTTCCAGGGATGGGGTAATATGATCATATTTACGAACATTGCTTACAAAACGTACACACAAATTATGAGCACGTTGAAGTTTCATTTTGTTGTCGCTGGAGAGGTCAGTCAGTAAAATGTCCGCATAGTCGAAATAGGGAAATGCAAGTGTCTGAGTACAAGGCAGCCAACATAAACACAGAATAACCAACTTCGAAATTTCAACTGAAACATTCCATTAGGTACGGTACTATAAATATGCCCAGGCATCTTTATTATCACAACCTATTTTAAGTCTACCATAACGTAAAATAATTAGAGAAGAAACATTTGTAATAGAAAAAAATGAACACAACAGTAGTTATTGAATTGAAGCATGAATATGTAGTGTGTAATACAACGAATACAGTAATAAAATATGATTCGCTTCCAATCGGTGTTCAGAGATGCAGCTATTGAAAGCCACGTATTCTCCTTCATTTTCTCATCTTTATACGAGGCGCGCCGCTTATCGTAAACGTGAGGATTTTCCTGAACACTCAATATTAGAATCTCTTCAAAAAAAACCCTGCTCCATGATGCATAGCACAGAACAAAATAATGTATAGGTTATGTCACAGTCTTCTTTCTATAAAATATACAACGACAAAATAGCTTTTAATGGCAATAGAATGAATCTAGTGGGCTGTGATCGGAAACGTGAACGCCAAAGTTGAAACTTGGCCAACTCTCCGTTCCCGATCCCGGGCTCCGGCAAGCTTTTCGTTAATTGTGAATGCTCACATTTAAATGTACACATTTTAACAATTTTACCGTTTTCGTTTTCGTTCCGATTCTCGTTTCCGGTTTATTGTGAACCAGCCTTAACCGTTACTCCATAGCGGTGGACTGTAGCAGCGGGACTAACCCGCAAGTGCATGTTACAATTCTGAGAAAGCTGCAATGCGATGAAATGCTGAATAAAATATTGACTTTATTTTCTAACTTTTAAGGTAAAAGAATTGTATGAAAGTTCGTGTTGGTGCCATAAGGTCACAACAGCTACAGATGAATAAAACACTGGTAGCTCTCATGTCAACGTGGCCATCACATACATCGCACGTGCTTGAATAACGGTATCTGCTCATCTGCTGTTGGTCAAACACCCAAGGGAAATGTTCAAAACGTAGTTGCAAAGCACACATAGATCAGATATCATTGAAATATTGATACATGGTCGTATCGATCTCCACAGCTTAAATTTTATTAATGTATGTTGCAGTAAACCGTAGCCTTTCTACAACATACTGCAAAGTTGCCGCTGGTCTGCGTTTTCTCATGAAAGTTAAATGTATTCGTCCGCTCTATTCCCTGCAAGGAGCAATATTTAATGAACGAATCATCTGCAATTTTTGGTAGCATTATGACTGAAATTGTTGAAGACATAGCGCTACATTGTTTTCCTTGGATCGGGGAAATTGATAGCTTTTAGGTTTACATCGGATCTGTGTATTCTCTTATAGCATTAACCGTGACGGAAAAAATTTGCGTCTCTGCATCACGAATCTATTCAGGGTGGTCTGTAAGTTATACTATTAATTACAATGCATTATTCTTGGAGTTATTTCAAACAAAAATGTTTAAGGGGAGAGATTGTTATTTTTAAAACTTTTTTCCTATTTGGTGTAAATTATTAATTTTTTGTACGTAGAGAGCTCATAGCTGTGGCAACTCAACCAAATAAAAATATTTTGAAAAAAAAATATATTTGGGGGCCCAAATTTGAAAAAAAATATACCCAATGCAGGATTCTACCAAAACCGATATATCTAAACCGTTTTTAAAGATAGATTCAAACAGTTTTTGCAATGTATTTGCAAAAGCATGTTCTACAAACTGTCTGTAACAGAATTTTGATATTAGTCCCTACGTTTGTAAGATAAAGAATTAAATTATAGTGACAATTTTTTTTATTTCCTTTCTTGCAAACAAACGGATTTATTTTTAAAATGAAATCAATTAACAAAATTCTGTTACAGAGAAAAGTTTCCTAATAGTCTAAAGAATATGTGTTCTAAATTTCTTGCATGTATCTTTAATAGTTCAGAAATCATATCCATTTTGTCTCGCAATGTAACAAAAAAAAAATGAAGTTACTGGAAACCGATAAAAGCGGGCGTATGATTTAAAAATCCATAGCGCAGGAAGTTTAAAAATGACGTCTCAACATCCGATAAGGGCACAAATACCCACAAAATGTTATGCCATGCATTCCACAAATATCAAAGGATATTTTAAAGAAAAAAAGTTTGAAAATTTAATTTACCGGAAACAACAATAAAAGTGGGCGAGTGATTTAAAAATCCATGATGCAGGAAGTTTAAAATGGCGATCCACACATATCACAGGGTATTTTAAAGAATTTTGTTTTTAATTTAGTCATTTTTCATCAGAAATACTATCCTCTGCCCTTAAAACAATTTTACTCATCTTTGCTTCTTTTTGGGGATAAAAATTGTTTTATATGAAACATTCCATAGATAGTTTTGGGAAAGCCATTGGTAGGATTCTCAATATGCTTAGTCAGTTTAAGAGAGTAGTGTATTATGTTAATAAGACAGTGGGAAAAAGTCAAATAAAAGTCATGTTTAGGGTTTACAAGTACTGTACGCAAGACTATGGCATCCCAAGTAGGTAGCTACAACGCGGTACCCACAATTACTAACAAAAATATGCACATACAGTGAAACCTGTCTAAAGCGGCCATCTGAAGTTACCTTGTGAAATGGCCGTTTTATCAGGTGGCCGCTTGATTAAGGTTGCGGTTGTTTATGAATCAGCATGAAAATACTGAATTTCATTGAATTTTTAGTACTGTGCGCGTACAACAATCTTGCATATTAATGTCAGCCTCTTCCATTCTTGCAACTAGCCTTTTCAAAACTCGCTTGCGGTACCTCAGTTTAAATGACTGGATAATACCTTGATCAAGGGGATGGAGGTGTGATGTCGTATTTGGGGGAAAAAACAACAATTTCACGGATCATATTGCGATTTTGTTATTTAGTCGTGAAATTGAAATCGCATAGCTAATTCTCAAACAATGATGATGTCATCCGAGCTTTAATGAATGAAAAGAAGAAAACTTCGTACAAGCTGGTCCAAATAGAAAGAGATGGAAAGAGGAGAAAAAAAATTCGAATGGTTAACTACTGACCTAAAACATAATGTGACATTTTCGATAGAAAACGTTCGTGTTTCAATCCTTTAAAAACGAGTAAGAATTTATAGCTGTGCAGGGTCGGAGTGGAAAGTGACAAAAGAGTAATAAAACAGTAACCAACTAACCCCAAGATATGGAGGGTGTACTGTTGTACACTTAGCTATTGTAGTCGTAATATTGCTCTCTGTCCTCTAAACATCGAAAAAATAGGTCAGACAGTATCCGTGATAAAATTTTTTGTTGGACAGTGACCTTTATAGTCAGGTTCCAATCCAAACAGACTCCGGCCGCTGGCCGCAGCATGAGGTGGCCGCTAAATAAAGAGATAATTTATATTGATCTTATGGCAAATCCAATTGGTTCCAGAGAAAATTGGCCTTTCGGCCAGGTGGCCGTTT
This sequence comes from Periplaneta americana, assembly GCF_040183065.1. Classification (NCBI taxonomy): domain Eukaryota; kingdom Metazoa; phylum Arthropoda; class Insecta; order Blattodea; family Blattidae; genus Periplaneta; species Periplaneta americana. Next base: position 172,317,350 of record NC_091121.1, on the reverse strand, counting down.
AAATGAAGTGACCGCAAAGGCAGGTTTCACTGTAGTTATATTATTTTCAACATAATCACTACTAGTAACTGAATTAGGGTATTGTGAATTCAATCATTGTTTAAATTCCAGTTGTCTCTGTACTGTCGTATAACCAACCAATATTCCATTTCTCTTCAAAGATGATAATGGTTTGGAGAAGAATTGGGACTGCTTTGTGGATGAGCTGACAGCTCCCAGTTGATATGATCAAGCAGTTCTCGAGTTCGGACTGTGGAATGGTGATGTCAGATCAAGTTATCGTGCATGAAGACGATGCCGAAATTTAGCAGATTGCACCTTTTGTTGTTTATGGCGCTCCGATGTGTTTAACGTCTGAAAGTAAATTGCGGACGTAATTGTGGTTTATTCTGCCGTGAAGTCAACAAGGAACACGCCTTTCCTCCCCCACGAGACAGTTGCTACGAAGTCCCTGGAAGTCGGTGTTTGCTCAAACTTTCTTGGTTTCTCCGTGAGTGAGTTTTTCCCCGCTGTATAGATTGTCTCCTTCATTCGGAATTGACGTAGGAAATCCACGTTTTTCCATCGGGTATGTTGTGATCAATGGATTCTTGTCTCCCGTATATTGATATCGCTCCAGGAACATGATTGCTGAGACGATTTCCTTTGTCTTTTAGTCTACTGTGCGTTTCTCAGGAACTCACTGAGAGCAAAACTTCGATCTGCCTATCAGGATTTCATATAGAATGTTAGGAGAAATTTGCGAAAAAGAAATAAAAGATTGGTTACTATGGTTTTCACTCATTCCTACACAACATCGTGTGTTACAACAGAAGGCCAGCCAGATCATACATTGTGGTAATATTATAAAGAGTGAACCGTAAAGGCTGGTTCACAATAAACCGGGAACGGAAACGACAACGAGAACGGAAATATACTTAAAGTAAATGTACTTAAATGTAAGCATTCACAATAGTTAATTGTGAATGCTCACATTTAATTACATTTATTTTAACAATATTTCCGTTCTCGTTCTCGTTGTACTTTCCGTTCCCGGTTTGTTGTGAACCAGCCTTAAGTAATGTGTTAATTTACGAATGTTATTCATTGAGATATTTCGAACAAAAAAGTTTAATATAATTCTGTGGATCAGGAATGGAAATAGAAGAAAATACACCTAGCTATGATACCTCGGTCGATCCAATTACATTAGAAGAACTGAAAACAGCACTAGGCAATATGAAAAATAGAAAGGCTTGTGGATCTGATGGCATAAATACTGAATTATTGAAATATGGAGGTTTGATCCTACATTTGAGACTACTACATTTACTAAATGAATGCTGGAGAAGTTACACAATTCCCAAGACTTGGAAAGTAGCAGAAGTATTTTCACTTTTTAAAAAAGGAGAAAGACATAATTGTAAAAACTACAGAGGAATAAGCCTTTTAAATACTACTTATAAAATATATACTAAAATAATTAATAATCGCCTAAAAATGATATCTGAAGTGAATCTAGAAGAAGAGCAGATGGGTTTTAGAAAAGGGCGCTCATGCAGTGACAATATTTTTAGTATAAAGAGAATTTTAGAGAAACGACGAGAAGTCAATCTAGAAACGCACATAGCTTTCGTTGACTTCGATAAAGCTTTTGATTGTGTAGAACGATCCATATTATGGAAAATAATGTATAATAAAGGTTACCCTCCACATTTGATAGAAATAATAAAATGCCTCTACACAGATACAAAGATAATAATAAACACAGGAACATCGAAAACAGAAGAAATAAGAATAAATCAAGGACTCAGACAAGGTTGTAGCCTATCACCTAGTCTCTTCAACGTATATCTAGATGACTTAATTAAAAAATGGAAAATGGATATCCAGGTATAAAGATTAGTAAAGATACATTTTTAAATATTCTAATGTTTGCCGATGACGTAACATTAATACAAGACAGTGAAGAAAAATTGCAATATGCCATTCACAAACTACACCTACTAGGAAAAGAAGACTATAATTTGAGCATATCAACTCATAAAACTAAAGTAATGGCCCACAGTGGTAAATTTCCAATTCGTACAAAAATAATAGTTGATAATAAGCCCATAGAACAAGTATCTCATTATGATTATTTAGGCTGTAACATAACTTATGATGTAGATAGAGATATTGACAACAAAATAAGCAAATTCCAGTGGATATGCGGAACAATAAATAGAACACTAAAAAATAAAACTAGAAAAGAAACAAAACTAAAGTTCTATAAAACTATGGCAGTACCCGTGTTGACATATGGAAGAACGAGATAAAAGTAAATTACAGGCTGCAGAGATGAGGTTTCTTCGCAGAGTAAAGGGATGTACAAGAAGGGATCTGATAAGGAATGAGGATATCCGTGAAGAATTAAATATATACAACATAAACGATAAAGTTGAAGATTATAAAGAAAAGTGGAAAGAACAACTGTCTCGAATGGATAATGAAAGAATTCCAGCACTGATACAACAGTACCAACCTAAAGGCAAAAGAGATGTCGGACGTCCTAGGAAGAGGTGGAACTGAATAAAATGTGAAGACGGAACATGCACTAAGCCTAAACCATGAAGTGAAGATGATAATTCTGTGGTCGGGAGGAAAACGGTCTTAATTAAAAATTGTATATACTTTTCAGGAGAGCAGTAGAAAGATTCAAATTGTTTCAATTATAGAGTTTTTTTTTTAATTAAGAAGTTTTTCCTGGATATTATTTGTTTATATTTCTTCTAAAATAGGTAATGTTGCTCATTTAACAACTTTCTTGATTATTTCCAAAAATAGCCGCACTTAAGCCCTTTTAAGACTAGAACCTAAACTGAGTAGAAGGAACTATTTAAACATAACATCTTAAGTGAACCGTGAGTAATGTGTTAATTTACGGATGTTATTCTTTGAGATATTTCGAACAGAAAAGTTTAATATAATTCTGTGGTCGGGAGGAAAAAGGTCTTAATTAAAAGTTTTATATACTTTTCAGGAGATCGGTAGAAAGATTGAAATTGGTTCAATATAAAGTTTTTTTAATTAAGAGGTTTTTCTTGGATATTATATGTTTATATTTCTTCTAAAATAGGTAATGTTGCTCATTTAACAACTTTCTTGGTTATTTCCAAAAATAGCCGGACGTAAGCCCTTTTAAGACTACAACGTAAACTGAGTAGAAGGGACTATTTAAATGTAAGACCTTTTTCATGTCAAAATAAATGAGAAATGTAAATTATTAGAAATGCAAAATGGGTCTTAAACGATTGTAGGACTGTTTACCCTGGCGCTTAAAGTTTTAAAAGGAAAGGGCATCAGTATGTGATAAAATGGCTAAAATACAAGTTAGACCTTTTTAATAGGGAAGCATGAAAACTAAACATGTGATAATGTGTAAGGAGTAAAGTATTAAATATTCTTAAGTCCTTTATTCTGTGTGGTGCTCGATTCAAAAAGTACTTAGGACATTTGGTAACGCTCTATAAATCCAGTCAGAAGTCCAATTTGACTTTAGTCGTTTTACCACATTGTAGACAATATTGTTTCCGCTTTCAGAATATATAAATGTGTCATTTTCACAAAAAATTGACTTAAGACCTTTTTCCTCCCGGCCACAGAATTTTCCTCGTTTTTTCTTCCCTTTCGAGACAAGCCTTCCCTTATATGAAACATTTCATAGCGTGTTTTCGGAAAGCAATTGATTTAATTCCCAATATGCTCAGTCAATTTAAGAGAACAGTGTATTATGATAATAAATCTACTTACTTACAAATGGCTTTTAAAGAACCCGCACGTTCATTGCCGCCCTCACATAAGCCCGCCTTAGGTCTCTATCCTGTGCAAGATTGATCCAGTCTCTATCATCATATCCCACCTCCCTCAAATCCATATTAATATTATCCTCCCTTCTACGTCTCGGCCTCCCCAAAGGTCTTTTTCTCTCCGGCCTTCCAACTAACACTCTATATGTATTTCTGGATTCATCCATACGTGCTTCATGCCCTGTCCATCTTAAACGTCTGGATTTAATGTTCCTAATTATGTCAGGTGAAGCATACAATGCGTGCAGTTCTGCGTTGCGTAACTTTCTTCATTCTCCTTTAACTTCATCACTTTTAGCCCCAAATATTTTCCTAAGAACCTTATTCTCAATCATCCATAATCTCTGTTCTTCCCTCAGAGTGAGAGTCCAAGTTTCACAACCATACAGAACAACCGGTAATATAACTGTTTTATACATTCTAACTTTCAGATTTTTTGAGAGCAGACTAGATGATAAAAGCTTCTCAACCGAATAATAACACCCATTTCCCATATTAATTCTGCGTTTAATTTCCTCCCGAGTTTCATTTATATTTGTTACTGTTGCTCCAAGATATTTGAATTTTTCCATCTCTTCGAAGGATAAATCTCCAATTTTTATATTCCCATTTCGTACAATATTCTGATCACGAGACATAATAATATACTTTGTCTTTTCGGGATTTACTTCCAAACCGATCGCTTTACTTGTTTCAAGTAAAATTTCCGTGTTCTCCCTAATCGTTTGTGGATTTTCTCCTAACATATTCACGTCATCCGCATAGACAAGAAGCTGATGTAACCCGTTCAATTCCAAACCCTGCCTGTTATCCTGAACTTTCCTACAGGCATATTCTAAAGCGAAGTTAAAAAGTAATAATAATAATAATAATAATAATAATAATAATAATAATAATAATAATAATAATAATAAAGCAAACACGAGCAGAATTGTATTACACTTTTTTGTTTGAAATATCTCAAAGAATAACCCGTTGAAATTAATGACATTACTTACGGTTTACTCTTAATAGTTTGATCGCTTTTAAACATTCTGCGCCACTCTCTTACGTCTCACTTAGTCACTGTGTTCGTTTCATAAGCGTAAAGATTTAACAAATATCGTCAGCACTCGTGTTTTCTTGCAGAAAGAAACCATATAGCTGCGCATGATTCAACAGCTGATGGCAGTCACTTGACTTTAAAATACGCATTACATGGTGTGAATCAGCAATAGAAAGCGATATAAATGCCTGATACCTACCCTGCCACTTCACAGTGTTCTGGCGCCCGGTTGCTAAGCTACCAAAAATAAACGAAAGTTGTTTCTAAAAACGTTGTAGTGCAACCACAGTCTAGTATATACAGTCACGAAGCTTAAGTTGATGAGGGTACTAGGATCAATAGACTGTGCCGGTACTGTTTCACATTGTATGTAATGAGGCGATAGTAGCGATCCTAGTGGTTAGCAACTATCTATTGATGCATATTCCCTACGTATTGAGCTTCGTGACTGTATATAATAGACTCTGTACAACCGTATATCGACACTCGTGGAAGGCTTTAAGTGTAATTAATGTCTAATGTCGTCTCTAATTGTATAAAATACTGTACTTCTGTTTCATTACACATGTACAGAAATATTTCACACTCAGTCTTGGTCAAAGTCCACGGGGATCTCTAGTACAGCCGATAAGAAGATTGCAGTAGATTTTTTCTTTTGGGGATATTTGAAGAACAAAGAATTTGCGACACGACCAGACAATTTGGACACATTGAAGCAAGAGAATAGGAATGAAATCCATGCCATACCAGCAACCATGCGTATAATGCGCATTATGGAAAACGTTGTTTCACGACTGCGTGAGTGCATTGAAAGAGACGGTGGGTCATTTGAAAGGGATAATTTTGCAAACAATGATTGTTTTATTGATATCATGATAAATGACAATATATCTCTAAAGTATTAATGTTTTGAATAAAGTTCATGAATATTAGAAAAAATAACTACAAGCCTCAAGATGGTAAATCAACATTGCCCACCTTGTATGATAAATCACAGTAAATCAGTATACTGCCAATAGTTTGTTCTTCAATTCCTGTCGTTATAGAACTTTTTAACTTTGCTCTAGAATATGCCATTAGGAAAGTCCAGGATAACAGAAAGACTTTGGAATTGAACGGGTTACACCAGCTTCTTGTCTATGCGGATGACGTGAATATGCTAAGAGAAAATCCAAAAACGATCAGGGAAAGCACGGAAATTTTACTTGAAGCAAGTGAAGCGATAGGTTTGGAAGTAAATCCTGAAAAGACAAAGTATATGATTATGTCTCGTGACCAGAATATTGTACGAAATGAAAATATTGTGAATTTTATTAGTAACAACAATGTAATTTATTCGTCACAACAATAATTCCTTTCTACAATTCACCTTAAACGCTATCGTCAACAATTGGATCTTCACTCAACACAGTATTCGTTATAGCACTCCACCGACGACAATGACAATTTACTTGGACTATTACGCACAACAATGAACTGTTAATCTTAACTAATATTTACAAAGCACTATTTACAAATCAGAACTATCAGTTCTCAGTTCACAGTTCTTCTATCTCAGTCACTCGAGTTCACGGTATCTCGAACCACAGACCTTCAGAGACAGTTCACTGTACTCGAACTCGGGTCCCTCCAACTGCGGTCCACTGCACTCGAAATCAGGTCCCTCCAACTGCGGTCCACTGCACTCGAACTCAGGCCTTCGGATGCTGACGCAGATGCGGACGCACACTCGAGTCGAACTCCGGCACACAAGTCTGGCTTGCTTGCTCTGGCTTACTCACTGACTGAATAACTGAAAACTCTGAAACTGCTGTCGTTCCTTCGCGACCGTAATTTATAACCACAGCGACGTAGCCTCGAAAATTCGCGAGTCTTCCACTTCGACGGATTTCTGGAATAGTCGGGAAGGTCGTTCCACATTCACTGCGTTAAGTAGCAGCTGCGCGCGCAGCCTCCCATCGCGTGTAGGCCCCTTTCCCCGTGAAGCCCGCGCGCCATCCCAAAGTGCTCCGCGCGATCTTCTCTCTTGCGGGACGCTGGTCGTGAGTTCGAATCTCACGTCGCTGTCACAATATAAAAATTGGAGATTTATCCTTCGAAGATGTGGAAAAATTGAAATATCTTGGAGCAACAGTAACAAATATAAATGACACACGGGAGGAAATTAAACGTAGAATAAATATGGGAAATGCGTGTTATTATTCGGTTGAGAAACTTTTGTCATCTAGTCTGCTGTCAAAAAATCTTAAAGTTAGAATTTAAAAAACAGTTATATTACCGGTTGTTCTGTATGGTTGTAAAACTTGGACTCTCACTTTGAGAGAGGAACATAGGTTAAGGGTGTTTGAGAATAAGGCTCTTAGGAAAATATTTGGGGCTAAGAGGAATGAAATTACTTGAGAATGGAGGAATTTACCCAACGCAGAACTGCACGCATTGTATTCTTCACGTGACATAATTAGGAACATTAAATCCAGACGTTTGAGATGGACAGAGCATGCAAATTAAACTTTCAGGAATAACTCCCTGTAAAGTTAATTTGAATAATTTCGAGGGAAAAATTGTTCCGGGGCCGGGTATCGAACACGGGACCTTTGGTTAAACGTACCAGAGCATGTAACACAAATGGGCGATTCCAGAAATGCATATAGAGTGTTAGTTGGGTGTTTGGAGGGAAAAGACCTTTGTGGACGTCGAAACGTAGATGGGAGGATAATAGTAAAATGGATTTGAGGGAGATGGGATGATGATAGAAATTAGATTAATCTTGCACAGGATAGGGACCGATGGCGGGTTTATGTGAGGGCGACAGTGAAACTCTGTGTTGCTTAAAAGCCATTTGTAAATAAGTATAGTACTGAGGAACTAATAGAAGTGCTTCTTATGTTACTTACGGTTTTTAAGAATCCAGAGGTTCATTACCGCCCGCCATCTGTCCCTATTTTTTATTTTATTAGGTTATTTTACGACGCTTTATCAACAGCTTAGGTTATTTAGCGTCTGACTGAGATGAAGATGATAATGTTGGTCCAACACCGAAAGTTACCCAGCATTTGCTCATACTGAGTTGAGGGAAAATTCCGGAAAAAACCTCAACCTGGTAACTTGCCCCAACCGGGAATCGAACCCGGGCCACCTGGTTTCGCGGCCAGACGCGCTGACCGCTACTCCACAGGTATGGACATCTGTCCCAATCGTAAGCAAAATTAATCCAATTTCTACAATCATATCCCACCTCCCTCAAATCCACTTTAATATCATCGTCCCATCTAAGTCTTGGCCTCCCTCAAGATTTTTTCCCTCCGATCTTCCAACAAAAACTCTATATGCACTTCTGGTTTCTCCCATACGTGTTACATGTCTTCCTCCTCTTAAACATCTGGATTTAATGACTTCTTATATCATTTCCTTCAATTTCGTAGCAATAACGCAAATTAATATTTCATTTATTTTATTACCTCTTTCATTATTATTGATGTAGCCTATTATTATTAATATATTAATAGTATTTGCGCGGACATTACTTCTTTTACAGTTTTCTGTTTATTGGTGATTCCTCAAGAAGAGTTATCTCAGAAATAGGTCACCGGTAGCGATGTGTCAATTTACAGCAGTAGTAACCCTTTATTATCTTCACCACGGACCGGCGCAAATAGAAATGTGAGATATAAAACATGGCACTAGCGATGTTTTTATGAGTATTTGGAAGTGCTACATCACATTAGGTCATTTCCCTGCCGTAAATGGATTAATTACAAGATAATAAGCAAATCATTAACGGCTGTAACTTGTGAATATTCTCGTGACGTGAGACGTTACCAGTAGGTCAATGTAACTGTTTTGATATTAATAGGATCTGAACTTCTCCGTGTATCTCTGTAAAATAAATAAATATTTTTCTCCTTCAAATTCCTCATGTTATTGGTTAATGATATCGCTATTAGGTACTTGAAGATTGACGCACTAAGACAGTGGTCATCAGCACTCGCTGAAATGAGTAACGGGTGAGAAGTGTATCTGAATGTGCACCGTCGTGCAGATGGGAGAGGGAGGAAGCATACACACCAGCAGCCACGGATGCACACTAGTGTAATGTCTTATCCGCGGGTAAGAGACGCTAGGCCGAGGGTGCACTGTGCTGATGACCGCTGCCCTAAGAAATCATGTGCGAATTTTATAAATATGGTAATAAATTTTTTAGGTTTTATGGAGTCAAAGTCAGCTTGTACAAACACACAGAAAAAGATTACTCAATAACATCTTCATTGTAGGCTATATAAATCCTACAAGGGTAGCTGCCCTCCACTAAGGGTTGCCAAAAGACACAACATATAAACAAATCAAAAATATAAATTTGTATTATTATTATTATTATTATTATTATTATTATTATTATTATTATTATTATTATTATTATAGTAGTGGTAGTGGTATAGTAGTAATGGTGTATTAGTTTTAAACCATTTATGCAAGCGGACTATCAGGAATATTGGACGCAGTGTACTGGATGAGACAATAAAATGGACAACTTAATAAAGAGAGCAAAGATAAATGTAGGACATAGTAAAATGTGGACCAAACTTTCAGAAGACAAAATAGCACAATGGAAATTTAAACTGTGGACGAAATGATAGTGGACATAAAACACCAGAGGACGAAAAAATATAGTGGAGAGAATATCAAAGGGACTTACGAAACAGTGGACGAAATATTCGTGGACATAGCGTCTAGGAACCCATGTGTTTCACACAAATTAGAGGTGGAAACCTTTTCTCACATGAATATGAAGTGGAAAAATGACATGAGCAAATTCATTTCTCTAGATATTTACCTCTTAGTGACATCCGAAAGTTTTCCATATCTAATTTATAAATTTAGATTTAATTATAAATTCACAACTAATTTCAATTACTTCTTACCTAAGTCTGATTAAAAATGGAGTAGCATATGAAGAGTCCACTGCAAGAATGATGGATGTCACTTTCTTGTCGAAAATGAACCAAGACTGTCAATGCATAGCTTAAGATATATAGATAGTTATATGGCATTAACACTGATAGTCATTGTACAGTAATGATCGGAAAATCTCAGTTAAGCTTTGAGCGCTAAGCATTTCAAACTTTCAATTGCTTCTCCTGCAAAATGTATTACAAATGACATCCATCATTCTTGCAGTGGACTCTTCATATTGAATGAATAGTAATAGATATCGAAGCCAACTGGAGTTTGTGTAACTTTCTGAAATATATTTGTAATTTGTAAATATTTATTGAGTTTGGTGAGATGACAAAATACAGAATAAAAAATAAAAAAAACAGAAGGTGAGGAAAATTATTATTATAATTTTTAAATAACTTTAATCTCGGGAAAACAGAAACTTTATCTTTCACACACTCTGGTCTTAAACCTAATTTTTTTCTGGAATACTTTGACTTAATCATTAGCTTGAAACACAATTAATAGATGGTCATTAAATGGTTAGAATGAGTTCGTTCAATTTTGAAAATATGTCTGACATGCAAATCAGTGTGACCAACCAATTCTCATCTGAAAGGAATTCCAAGAACTCACTCATGTGATCCTTTAATTACAATAAAATTTCAAGTTTGAACAGTTTTACGAGGACTTTAACCCGTGAGAGCCAGCGCTCTTCTGTGTGCAGGGGGAACTGCTTATTTTCATCGCCCATTTCATTATAGAGCAAAGAAAAGAGTCTAGAATTTAATGGACGAACCTTTATATAATCAAGAGTCTTTACTGCAGATTCGAAAAAATATTTTGAAATCAAATACAATGGGTTTATCAGCCAATCTTTGTCTAAGAATATGACAGCTTATCCAACTTACATTGGTGACTTTTCACGAATACAAAACATCACTATTTCTTCCATACATATCTCGATATATAGTCATTTTTCAGTTAGTTGTTGGATAAAATCCAATCTTTCAAAATGAAATTTTATTCTCGTAACTTAGCAATCGAATACTATGGAATGGAGATCGGACGAATTGATGTTCATCCTAACGTGGGGAAACGGGAGAACCCGAGAGAATATCCAACTACAATTTACCGGCCACAAGTGTCATCATAATATAGCTTCCCTTAAGAAAAGGTTGCCAGATTTGACAAAGCGTATTACATATAATTTGGAAACACCCCTAAAAGGTAAAATAATATACATTTGAAACGGTTAGGGAATCGAATATACAAAATGTCAGAAAAATTTACACCTAAGTAGTGTTTGTGCTCATTTACAGTTAAGAAACGGAAAAAATATCATCAGATATGTTAGAATGATTTGAATGCCATATACCGTGAGAAAAATAATACAGGGACATCATTTTATTCTTACTAACATTTTTAATAATAACCTGTCTATACCTTTAGAGAACCGGAAACAACGCTTGCTTCCCCCTCCAAGACTGGAGTTCGATGATAGTGGCGTAAAACACAAATCACTCTACTAGGTATAGGAAGGAAGAAAAGTAGTTCATCCATTTAAGTAAACTAGGAAATATCGCGATTTTGAGTTTGATAATTTTCATTAGGTTTTTCTTTAATCAAAGTACAGTACTGTATTAAGAATAAATGTTTTTACTCACGAAGTGAGTTATCCATGCGAACGTATTCATTATGCAGTGTATATTATACTGTCTACAGCACATTAGCGTACAATATAGAGAATGAAGTTGAATTGAAAAATAATCATAATATGAATATTTAAACACAATTTTGAAAATGGTGGCCGTTCATTTCGATACCGTCTTCAGTTCTTTTGTGCATATCATCGCACTATAGACTATTGCATCTAATTCCAATTGCCAGTTTCGTCCTTCGTACTAGTAACTCATGTTGAAATAATTTTGTACCTACTCTAAGTACTGTAAATTCAATCTTCACTTCTGCCCGACCCGAAAATATAAAATTACACAGACATGCTATCTACTGTCCGTCCAAGTGGTTATGCCGCAGGATTGTAGAAAGGGAGGATCACGTGACAGTTAATTATTTAACGAGGCCCTTTTATTGAAGTTAAATTAAACAGCTGTATAATATTACGTAAACGTCCAATTCCTAACAGGAATTAATGTTTTCAGAAAAGAGCTAAAACAGCCCAGCTTTTAGAGAGGGGCGAGCAGAAGCAGGTGGGGGAAATCGGGATGCGACGTAGGCAAACGGGCAGTACCTGTGCGAAAATATGATTCAATATTGAAAGCTCTTTCGTCACTGGAAAACGCGAACATATTTCTGGAACGTACTATACTCAGTAACTCAGTAGTACTTACTATCTGCGGTCTTGTTTCTGTGTGGAGTTGGAACTTCATTAGTAGAAGGGGTGGGAGTGAAGTACATTAAAAAACTCAGGTACAATAAAAATTGAAGTAAAAATAAATGATGTCCCTGTAGTACTGATTTATTGACTTTGATATCTAAACCAATCAACAGCTATCGGTTAAGATAACTTGAAATTTCCATTATCACTCCCATGCAAATGATTTCTCAATATCTGAACCGATCCTTTGAGGGCACTAATGGCTATTTCCTTCACAATGCTGTGTGTTAGCCCCAGGTTTTTACATTTGTTGGCAAAGAAGGAGGGTATGGTACCTCGTGCTCCCGCTTCAGTCCTATTACATCAATGTGGGACAGGCTATATTTATCTTTATAGAACTGGATTTTTGGTTCATAGATCCGTTTCTTTTCACTGTTCAATGAAAAATCCCAGGTCTAATTGCGGTAAAAGCTATAAGAAGGTTTAGGCCTACTCTTGTTGAACTCAATACAACATAAGACCAGTGGAAAGTATTGGTGACGAATGATTTCTTGTATGGCGAACATTGAAACGTATATAATTCCAATTTTCTGAAGTTCCACATCTGTAACTAAAGAGTATGATAACAAAACGCGTTAAGTCCGTTTTTATAAAAGGACTGGCCTAGTTATTTTATACACTGGTCTACGAACTGAGTGAGTTTACAAATGAAATGCACAATAATACAAAAATTTAGACAAATACCGGCGCTGTTTTGAAAGAAAATAAGCTTAAAATAAGATAGATATCTAAAAAAAACATATTCAGTACTTTATATGTATAAATCATTAAAATGACCGAAGGATCACACTCTTCTCTCCCTTTCTTCCACACTATCTTCCAATTTCTTTGAGCAAACAAACTTCCGTTAAGTGTACTTTCCTTGTTAGATAAAATGTTATATTAAGAAGGCACGGAGTCATTTCTCTAGTTGCTTCTCACAAAGTAAACGTCAGAAAGAAAAAAAATAGCAATAACTGTGGTATAATAAAATCAAAGTTGTGCCAGAGGTACTTAAATGATGTTAAAGAAACGATTCATTAGTCATTCAGAGGTCTCTGCTCAAAGCATTCTCGAACCACTCCTATTTGATACCTTCCTCTTAGTCTCCGTGTATGATCCATATATCTTAATGTCTTCCATCATCTGGTATTTTTTCCCGTTCACCATTCCTTCCAGTGCATCCTTGAGTAGGCGTTTCTTCTCAGCTAATGATCCACCCAATTCCTTTTTCTCTCCCTGATCAGTTTCAGCATCATTCTTTCTTCGCCCACTCTTTTCAACACAGCTTCATTTCTTATTCTCTCTGTCCATTTCACACGCTTCCTTTACGAATTAAAAATTGTTTTATATGAAACATTTCATAGCGTGTTTTTTTTGGGAAAGCTACTGATTTAATTACCAATATATTGAGTCAGTTTAAGATAGCAGTGTATTATGATAATGAATCATTTGAGTGAATTTTAGTTTTATCCTTTAAATGTGCAGAAATTTTATCAGAACAAGTGTAACATACGTTTGTTTAGACCAAATTTCTGCACATTTAAAGGATGAAACTAAAATTATTTCAATCATCTATTATTATAAAACACTGCTCTTTTAAACTGACTGAATATTTTGGGAAGTAAATCAATGGCTTTTCCAGAACACTATATGAAATGTTTTATATAAAACAAATTTTATCTCGAATAGGAGCAAAAACAAGCAAAGTTGTAGGTCTATTAAAGTTTTTTGTTTCACATATCTCAAAGAATAATCCCCTGATATTAATGACCTAACTTACGGTTCAGCATGTATAACATAAAATATTACAAATAAAACCACAACAATAAATTCAGATTATACAGGGTGTAAGGGTATAAGTGCCGTCCTTTTCACAGTCTTCGGGGATGGTCTGCAGGATGAAAAAATGTCCATAGAACTTTGACCCTATCAAAGCTTGATAGTTTACTCAGAAAAAAAATATTTATTTTCTTATTTTATTTGCATTGTACTACTTATATAGTTATTAAAATTACGAAAGCAATTACATCAGTAGGTATATCTAGCAAAGAGTTAATATTAGTTTAAATAAATATATTTGTGTGTTCTATTACGTTTTCGTTAAATTAAATAAAAACGCATGCTTAAATTTGTTAATATACTGGCGTGAGAGACGTGGCAACGTGTTCAGCAGGCAGTACTCTGCACAGACGTAAGTACGAGTCAGCCGAGTTCAAGCTCCCTGTCCATAGCTCTATTGTCGAGCGGATGACAGTTCAGTACAGGGTATTCAATAAACAACTTACAATGTCATTCACAGTTTAGGAATACCATATGTAATCAATTTATTGAAAAAGTCGTCGTAATTCAAGTGAGGCAAGAAGGATGTACCGTCAACGTTTTCCTCAAAGAAGTTTACCTAATCGGCGAACTTTTGTAGCAGCTTCTCAACTATTTTTAGAAAATCACACTACGAGAAATTTGTTTAAAAATGATACTGCTTTACGGAAGCGGGAGAGATTAAAATTTTGCATTAGACAAAAAAGTTCGTGTAATGTTGTGCAGAAATCCATTATTGTTCATTTTTTAGACATACGATAAAAAGGAAGCAGTGTATTTACTTACTTACAGGCTTTTAAGGAACCCGGAGGTTCATTGCCGCCCTCACATAAGCCCGCCATTGGTCCCTATCCTGAGCAAGATTAATCCAGTCTCTCTCATCATATCCCACCTCCCTCAAATCCATTTTAATATTATCTTCCCATCTACTGCTCGGCCTCCCCAAAGGTCTGTTTCCCTCTGGTCTCCCAACTGACACTCTATATGCATTTCTGGATTCACCCATAAGTGCTACATGCCCTGCCCATCTCAAACGTCTGGATTTAATGTTCCTAATTATGTCAAGTGAAGAATACAATGCGTTCAGTTCCGTGTTGTGTAACTTTCTCCATTCTCCTTTAACTTCGTCCCTCTTAGCCCTTAATATTTTCCTAAGCACCTTATTCTCAAACACCCTTAACCTATGTTCCTCTCTCAAAGTGAGAGTCCAATTTTCACAAGCATACAGAACAACCGGTAATATAATTGTTTTATGAATTCTAACTTTCATATTTTTTGACAGCAGACTGGATGATAAAAGCTTCTCAACCGAATAATAACAGGCATTTCCCATATTTATTCTGTGTCTAATTTCCTCCCGAGTATCATTCACATTTTTTACTGTTGGTCCCAGGTATTTGAATTTTTCCACCTCTTCAAAACAAAAATTTCCAATTTTTATATTTTCATGTCGTACAATATTCTCGTAACGAGACATAATCATATACTTTGTCTTTTCGGGATTTACTTCAAAACCTATCTCTTTACTTGTTTCAAGTAAAATTCCCGTGTTTTCCCTAATCGTTTGTGGATTTTCTCCTAATATATTCATCACGTCATCCGCATAGACAAGAAGCTGATGTAACCCATTCAATTCCAAACCCTCTCTGTTATCCTGGACTTTCCTAATGGCATATTCTAGAGCAAAGTTAAAAAGTAAAGGTGATAGTGCACCTCCTTGCTTTAGCCCACAGTGAATTGGAAACGCATCTGATAGAAATTCACCTATACGGGCTGTGCTGTAAGTTTCACTGAGACACATTTTAATTAATCGAACTAGTTTCTTGGGAATACCAAATTCAATAAGAATAACATATAAAACTTCTCTCTTAACCGAGTCATATGCTTTTTTGAATGCTATGAATATACTCCAATTTTTCTCCATTATCTGTCGAATACAAAAGAAGAAGTATTGTTACATAAAATGTAAATTGACCGTAATGTTCTATTAATGAGAGTGAAAGTTTTTTATTTGCTGCTCGTTTTATGTGAACAAAGATGTTATCATGGTCTGCTCCTGCATTAGAACAGAGCGTCTATATTGGTATGTCTGTAAGCGCTTGAGCTGTACTGTGTACTTATAAACCCACTCCTTCCTATCCAGCAACGTTGCAAAACGTCTAATATTGTAAACTTTAATTATTATTTAAATATTGCATTTAGAAAAAACATGTAAGGACATTTTTTCTTCCTTATCACATGAATGCTGGATGGCTTAAGGAAAATTCAAGTTGTTTCGTATCAGAGTATATGGCACGTGCCGCATCGTCAGTCTTTTTTGTACCTGGCGTGTACAGCAGCATACAAGTATTTAGTACGCGTTGACTAGTGTTGTGTTGAACCATTCATAATGTCGAAGGCAAAACGTTCTATTCGCTCAGAGATACGAAGTACAATTAAGAAGTATAGGAGCGACATTTTATGTATTAACGAAGACAATATCGTGTGTAATGTATGTAAAATTGAAATAAAAACCAGAACAACTCAGGCTATAGAGAAACATTGCAAAAGTGCATCGCACAGGAAATGCGTTGAAATGAAATCTGAGGAACCATCTACATCATCATCATAATCATCATGATGATGATCATCATTTAGTTGTGCGGGTCTAAACGAAATGTTTTGCAAGGACATGTGCAACATGATGTTCAATGCAAATATTCCTCTAAAGAAATTGAGTGATCCTCGTTTTAGAGGCTTTCTTCAGATATTCTCTCGATACAAAAACTGTTTAAGCGATAGACGAAGACGATTCAGCTTCGACAACTTACGAGAATATATCGTCGTTTACTGCAACGCTGCTAATTACATCAATGATGACGAGGACTGAACCTTGCAAGGTATGTGCTACAGTACGTCATTTTTCTTTTCCTTCTGACGGAGATACAGTAGTATGTTGACGTCGTCTGTTTACGTTTAAAACCTGTTGAGGCAATGGTCTGAATGAAAAAAATGTAACATATAGTAAATGTGCACCTACAGTCAACAATAAGTCATCCCGCATCCACTGTCTGAACATGAATAATCATTACCGGTAGTTAAAATATTGGCACTTATACCCCTTACATCATGTATAGATGATGACGTTGAAAGTAAAGTTAATTTGTTTTTAATTTCGTTCTACGTACAGCAACTTGCACCACGTTACTGTACGACGCAAATAGCTTGTGATGCAGTGCATATTGCATATTGAACAGGCTGGAGATTGCCGTCCTTGTCGAAGTCGACGGATGATAACAACGGGTGGGTCACAGACGTAATAAACGGGGAATTTCTGTGTTCGCGGATTTAGTGGCCGAGATGTTACAGTTTAATGGATATCATTACCGTGTCTGGTGAGGTCTGCCGTCGGAACACCGGCCGCAATCCATATTAATTCGGACGCGTTTCCCCCATGTTTCACATATGCATGGTTTGTAAATCCAATCAATAATTTGCGCCTCATTCGCCAAACGATAGTGCATGTTACCGTCCGTGTCTGCCTCTAATCCGAGATGCTTTGCGTTCGAGCCTAGTTCGTGTTTTTTTTCTGTTATGATATGACTAGATTTTTTTATTACTGGTTTATTTCATGACGCTTTATAAACTGCAATGAAATCAACCGTCTGAGTGAAATGAAGGTGATATCGCCACCGAAACCAGCCCAGTGTCCAGCGCTGAAAAGGTATTATGATTATACAGGGACATCATTTTATTTTTACTCTCATTTTTAATATTAACTTGCCTCTGGATCAACGCCGTTTGCTACTCCCTTCCACGACTGGAGTTCGATGATACTGGCGTAATATACAAACAAGTCACTTTACTATGTATAGGAGGGAACAAAAGTAGTTCATCCATTTACGTAAACTAGAGAATATCGCGATTTTGAGTTTGATAATTTTCATTAGGATTTTGTTCAATCAACAATGAGTGTTTTTACTCACGAACTGAGCTGTACATGTGGACGTATTCATTATACAGTGTATATTATACTAACTACAGCACATTAGCGTACAATATAGAGAATGAAATTAAATTGAAAAATAATCATGATATGGGTATTCAAATACTTTTTTGAAAATGGTGGCCGTTAATTTCGGTACAGGCTTCAGTTCTAATATGGATATTGTTGCACTATAGACTATTGTACCTACTCCCAATTATCAGTTTCGTTCTTCGTACTAGTAACTCATTTTGAAATAATTCTGTACCTACTCTATAAAAGAGTACCTTACGTTCTGTAAATTCAATCTTCACTTCTGCCCGATCAGAAAAGATAAAATTACTCAGGCATACTATCTACTGTCCGTCCAAGTGGTTATGTCGTAGGGTCGTAGAAAGGGAGGAAATCACGTCACAGTTAATTACTTAACGAAGCCCTTTTATTTAAGTTATTTTAAACAGTTGTAGAATATTACGTATATGTCCAAATCCTAACAGAAATTAATGTTCTCAGAAAAGAACTGAGACAGCCCAGCCACTAGCCTTTACAGAGGGGCGAGCAGAAGCATGTGGGAGAAATCGGGATGCGACGTAGGCAAACGGACGACAGTACCTGTGCGAATATAGGATTCAATATTGAAATCTCTTTCGTCATTGGAAAACTCGAACATATTTCTGGAACGTATTGTACTCACTAACTCAGTATTGCTTACTATGACCACATACGCTGCCTTGGTTCTGTGTGGAAAACGAAAGTTATCTAGTAGAGGGGGTAGGAGTGAAGTACATTAAAAAATTCAGGTACAATTAAAATTGAATCAAAATAAAATGATGTCCCTGTATGACTAGATTTTTTATTATTGGCTTATTATATGACGTTTATCAACTGCGATGAATATCAACCGTCTGAGTAAAATGAAGGTGATATCGCCATCGAAACCAGCCCAGTGTCCAGCGCTGAAAAGGTATTATGATAATAAATAGGGACCGGATTTTTATTTAATATCAAGGTGTGAAATATGTACACATTAATGTAAGAAAAATAAGTTGAATATGTACCAAAATATGTAAAATCATGAAAATATTTAATATCAATATATGCCAGGTATAGGCTAGGTAAGACTCTCCAGTTGTGATTTCATAGACCACCCGACTTTCTTACCGCACACTTGACAAATTACTATTTTTCCATCTGTAGTGAAAGCTTCTTTGGTCATTGTAATCCATGATTTTATTTTTGTCGTTAGGGTTGAAGAAAAAGGGCCATTTTAGTTAGTTAGAAGCAGTAGATAAACTCACTTGCACTTTATACTGTAAGTACTAAAACTAGAGAACTGAGTGAAATGAATGACACAACAGTACTGCAAGCACTGTTTCGCTTTACTGGATTAGGAGAAAATGAGAGGAGATGTGGGACACATGCATTTTAGCTGCTCTCTGTAAGAAACAAAGTATTTACTAATATCTGAAACTATAGACATTTACAAACTCTTGTTTGAATAGTGATATTCCTGTATCATTCAGAAGAGTAGGATTATTCCAGCCGAGAACCATACTTTCTAATTGTTCGGAAAATCCCATTTCCATATATATGTCTACTAAATTTATAGTAAAGAGGTCAAGCAATAACCTCAAAAGCTATTTATTTTAATCTTTCAACATCTTTCCAGTTTGTTCCTTTACTCCAACTCCTGTTCAAAAGTCGGCTACTTTATTGCGGCTCATGTCAGACTTGACACGGGTTTTCCGAGGGTGGGTAAGATTACAAACTGCATGGGAACGGCGTGTTAAGACGTGTGAAGAACAATTTTATTATAGTTCGAGACAAATCGTATCATCCTCGTCCCACTCCACCGCATAAAGGCAGCGCTACTTTCTGATTGATTTTTACAATACAAGGTAGTTGTATGAGAAAGGTTGCCTTTTGTTCACTCAAATTTACAGTGGGCGGTATGGGGTAAGTGCCTCTATTAGTTCCTGGAACTACGTTTCGTTCCGAAATATATCCTTTCTTGGGTAGGTAAAAATATTTTCTTAAACTGTGTATTTCAAATTGTAAACTTCCCTAGCAGAAGTTTTTTTTTTTTTTTTTTTTTAGAAAACTAAAAATGAATAAAATCCCTAAATATGTAGATTTATGTAATACCAAACCATAATATGGAATGTGGGGTAATTATGTAAAAATATGTAGTATCAAATTTTAATATACTCGTATTAATGATAATTACAAGAATCGCAAAGATTTATTATTTATATACGGTTAAGTTGAAAGGAATATAATATGTAATTACATAAAATTCCGGTCCCTGATAATAAGCGATTGAAAGAAATGCCCTTTAAATGTGCAGAAATTTGATCTGAACTACCTGAAACAAAATATTCATCCGAGAATTGTGAACATGAAATATATCGAAATACTGTAAGGACATAAAACGAAATACATTTCAAATCAATTAAAATGGAGCATGAAGGGGCGATTTACGTCATAAGATTCTATCAGTGACTAATAAAGAATGACAATGAATAGAATGATCGCTATAAGGATATTATTTCATGCAATAGTGATGTCCATCTCTCATTCATGTGCTGAGGATAGCTATTTTGTAACAATATGTAGCCAATTTTTATTTGTGTAATCTGTTGTACAAGTTATACAATTGCAAAACGAGTCTCAAGGTACAAAGACAGACCGAAGATTACAATTTTCGCTACCTGTGTAGATTCAATGAGCAGTATTCATAGACATTCTTAGCGCGGGCTTCCGGTGGATGATCAGCGAACTAACGTTTTTCGTATTTATAAATCAATGTTAGCGATATGATATGATATGATATGATATGATATGATATGATATGATATGATATGATATGATATGATATGATATGATATGATATGATATGATATGATATGATATTATATGACATGATATGATATGATATGATATG
Source organism: Periplaneta americana (assembly GCF_040183065.1). Lineage (NCBI taxonomy): Eukaryota > Metazoa > Arthropoda > Insecta > Blattodea > Blattidae > Periplaneta > Periplaneta americana. Next base: position 172,296,437 of record NC_091121.1, on the reverse strand, counting down.
ATATGATATGATATGATATAAGATAAGATAAGATAAGATATGATATGATATATGATATGATATGATATATGATATGATATGATATGATATGATATGATATGATATGATATGATATGATATATGATATGACATGACATGACATGACATGACATGATATTATATGATAAGATAAGATAAGGTATGGTATGGTATGTTATGATATGATATGATATGATAAGATAAGGTATGGTATGGTATGGTATGATATGATATGATATGATATCATATGATATGATATGATATGATATGATATGATATGATATGATATGATATGATATGGTATGGTATGATATGATATATGATATGATATGATATGATATGATATGATATGATATGATATGATATGATATATGACATGATACGATATGATATGATATGATATGATGTGATATGATATGATATGATATGATATGATATGATATGATATGATATGATATGATATGATATGATATGAATCCTGTACAAGTACCCAGTCGATAGCCGGAGCTAGTTTAGCACGCTCATAGCGCGGGCTAGCGAAATGTCTATGAATAGCACCCCATCTGTTTAACTTTCTTCATAGTACAGTACTTTTACGCAATTCTTTGAAAGTATCCGATGTAACAATTTATTTTTATTTTGTGCAATAATGGTAATGGCTGAAAGTGAATTGTATAGAAGTGAGGTAATGGTGGCATGATGAATACTTTACCAGAAACTTAGTCCCTACGCCGTCTTTATCTATGAATAATTTCACTTCGTTTCCTTTAGATTTTGTCCACTTAATTTTATCTATCGTATTAGTTATTAAAATCGAAATATAAACCTATTGAGAATAGAAGGTTTGTAATATATTATAATAGACCTATAGGCATATATTTGTGAATTTTTTTTAATCGATCACCATTCGTATTCATTCGATAAACACAAATTGTTATTTTTATTTCATGTTCTTATAACACATGAACTTGCATAGTTTATAAATTTTTTGTGTCGTTAAAATGAGATGTTAATGTTAACTTGAACCGTATTATGATATTTAACAACGGTAATGGATAGCTAAAAGCTTCGTTCTTATGAAATGTTGCGAAATGGGGATTCTAGTATACATACAGAGGGAACCGTAAGTAATGTCATTAATTTCATGCAGTTTTCTTCTACAATTTTGCTCGTTTTTGCTTCCTTTTCGAGATAAATATTGCTTTATATTAAACATTTCATAGCGTGTTTCGGGAATGCTTTTAATTAAATTCCCAATGTGCTCAGTCAATTTAAGAGTGCTGTATATTATGATAATAAATGATTAAAATAATTTTATTTCTGTCCTTTGAATGTGCAAAAATTTCTTCAAAACATATGTACCATTGTAAATTTCCTTTGTAGAACAAAAAGTCACATTGGTTCGGATCAAATTTCTCCACATTTAAAGAACGAAACTAAAATTCTTTCAATAATTTATTATCATAATACACTGCTCTTTTAAAATGACTGAACATATTGGGAATTAAATCAACGGCGTTTTCATAACGCGTCATGAAATGTTTCATATAAAACAATTTTTATATCGTAAAGGAAGCAAAACACAGCAAAATATTACGAAACTTTTTTGTTTGAAATATGTCAAAGAATAACCCCCTGAAATTAATAAGATTACTTATGGACTGAAAACTGAAGAGGTATCATTACTATAAATCAGCGGTGGCGAAAATGAAATCGTGCTCCGAGCCACTGTGTAACCTGAAACGTGCATAGCACATATGGAGGCAGGCGGACACCCGAAGGGGAAGTGAAGCAACTGTCTGACTTATTAACGGATTTTCTTTTCCTTACGTCAAGCACTTAAATATAATTTTGTACAGTACAAAGCTACAAACTAATGTTTAATACGTGTAACGAAGAAAGAAATGAACAATAAATGAACAATATCACAACCTAAAATTAACTCTCTTCAGAATGTCTCTGCGACAAAGTTTCAAAATCAGGAATTATGTCACTTACTGCCAGTCGTAGTTGATCACGAAGATATTTGTCTGCCAGTAGTGATATAAATTTGGTTTTTACTATTTTAATTGTTGAAAAGAATTTTTCACAAACGTAAGTTGTAGCGAACATGGCTTCAACAGAGCAAGCGAAAGAACGAAGCTTCGGATATTTATTTTTTTTGGAAAAGATTTGAAAGTTCAACATTTGTCAAGTCCTTACGTCTAGCTTTCATTTGACATCACATAGTAAATCAGTGAGTTCAAATTGAAGAGCTAACCGCATCATTCGTACATTTTCTGAAAAAGGGTCGACGTACAGAAATGATGATGATGATGATGATGATGATGATAACACTTAACCTTTTAATGTTTCATCAGTAACATGTAGTATAGTGCCGTTTTATGTTACACAACCGTTTTCCTCGTAATACTTGTGAACAAATCATACATTTAATATTCTCATCATATTAACAGCAAAGCAATTCGTCCTCCCATCCTACTTGGAACTTTCGTACATGGTTTCGAGAGAGACATATGCCAAGCACAGGTCAGAGACAAATACAAATGGAACGGAGTTTGACTCTAGTGAGTGAGAGGGTGGGGTTTGGTGGAAGTTAGAAGCAAGCGAAATGCACAGCTATCACTGCGAGCCACAATGTCTCGCGAGTCACGTTCTCGCCACGGCTGCTATAAATCAATCAGTTCTACCACTTTTCTTTTGGTCTTAATCTGTGGTGATTTGTGTTGCATAATTTAGTACTGACCAACTTCTTTTAAATTTATATTTCGTCACACTTGAGACAAAAAAATATGTAAATATATTTTATATTTATCTTCTTTTCCAAAAGTGAGGTATTAGCATAGGTTTGTACAAAAAAAAAAGTGGAAAGTTGCTAACTGAAATATTTAAGTCTTCAACGTAATTTAAGTCCAATCGTATAATTATATTCAATTTTGAATTTTGTTTTTTATTATTGTTATTGGCTAAAATTTCTTATTAAAAATTTGCCTCGATTACATGCGATTATTTGAGATTAAGTATCAAAATTATGTGCTGTAGGGTTTTTCGAAGACGAAGAAGTGCGGCTTGACATTTAGTACGTTCGTAAAACAATACTGTGACAAGCCCAGTAACACTACTCGAGAGAAGTGAAACAAACTTGATTGAAAAAAATTTATGAAAGTGAGATATTCGATTGGAAAAGAAGTGAAGACGGGGTCTGCAAACATGACATCAGGGACGCCATCCCCATCCGACTCGCCGTCTCTGGCCCAGAGGCCGCTCTTGTTGTCAGCGTCGCCTTCAACTGTGACGACCGCGTTGACGACGCCGTCGAACGCATCGTCTCTGGGGTGCCAGCAGCAGCAGGCGTACGAACCGGTGGCGAAACTGACGCCGCCCGTGCCGCCGAGACGCACGGAGACGGTGCGCTTCGAGTTCTTGGACGACGAGAGCGGAGTTCCGGCGGCAGAGAGGCGCAACAAGGACTTCCCCGAGCGGTGAGTAGCAAGAGAAGCTTACTTCGCCAAACTTTCCCCTTCTCTAGGTTGTATTATGTAGCCAAGTAGCATGCTAACTTCCTTTTACAGTAGTCTATTTTATTATCGCAATATACGAGTACAACATTGAAGTCGAAAAAAAACCGTAGATTCGGTGAACTACATAGGCTAGCGAATATACTGAGTGGAAGTGAAATAACCTGCATATATAGACAGCACATTGGTCATACTGAGCATAACAAAAAATTCTAATACCATAACGGTGGGAAGCTTATAATTTTCGAAAAAAAAAATCCCTCGAAAAGCTTAACATCTTAGTTGTGGATAATTATGAAGCAAAGAATCTTGATTTCTGTCAATGCTAATAGAGAATTTATGCTCAACCATGCCGAAATATAGTAATTATACACCTGGTAGCAGCCCTTTAATGGACCTCATTAAAGTACAGGTGTTCCACCAATCAGAAAATACCATTGTAGCAATATGAAAGCGCAAGTATCGATTATTCTCGGATATGCAATCGAAAGGCAACTGTTTTGTTACTATAATAATTAGCGTTAATTGTAAATAATATTCAAATAAATTCTATTTGTCATCTCGTTTTTCTATGTCTAATTCAATTTCAAGGTTATATCAAGATTAATGTTTATTTTACTCTCTAGATTATATCAAGGTCAATGTCGACATTTGTTTCTCGGAAAAAAATAAATACTTTCGCGTCTGCGCATATCTCACAATTTACGAGGTGTTGCACAATGTCAGTTCCGCTCCTCGGATAAGAATAACATGAATACTTATGAATAATTTCAAGTTAGAAATATGGTCGAGCATAAAAAGTCGTATGAAAATTGACTATAATGGTAATTAAGACGCTCGTATGAAAATTATGAAACTCGCTTGCGCTCGTTTCATAAACATATTCGCGTCTTAATGACTACCATTATAGGCTCGTTGCATAATGTACTATCAATGAATAATATTTTCGTTTTAACGTATTTCATGTAAATTAAATAAAAAGTATTGCAAATTTGTTGCCTGACTAACATGGCTAGACGTGGCAGAACTGATCGGCTAATCACTACTCTCTTTCGATAGGGTTAGGGGATAATTGAAGGGTTCAGAACCATAGTGGGCCAAGCGCCATTTATTAAAAAAGGAGAAAGCAAGAGTTAAAGTTAAGTGAATACCATAGTTTAATGAAGATAAACATATCATTTAGTTTTAATGTGCATACTTTATATCATTTGCTATATGTTTCATTGAATTATGGTATTAACGTCATTTTAACCCTTGTTTTCTCCGTTTTAAATAGATGGCACTTGGCCCACTATGGCTCTGAACCCTTCAATTGTAGTCAGGCCGTCTCGTCCCAGTATTACTTGTTTATCCAGTGGAAGTGGGTATTTGAGTCTGTCATTCAAATTATTGTATCGCAAATTTGAGATTTTCTAATTCGGAATGTCTGGAGATTATTTTAATATACGGAGAGACGAAATGCAACTAGCGTGCCGCTCAACGCTTGTATGCAGAAAGGTTTCCGATAGGATAGTACCACAGTCTAGTATATACTGTCGCGAAGCTCAATACGTAGTAAATATGCAAACATTAGATAGTTGCTCACCACTAGGATCGCTAATATCGCCTCATTACAGGCAATGCAAAATAGTACCGTCACAGTCTATTGTTTCTAGCACCCTCAAAACTCAAGCTTCGTGACTGTATATGTAGACTGTGATAGTACCTAGTGCAGAGACATTCATCGCTGTCTGCTAGCTGTTCCGTGAAGTGGATAGTGTAATTCCAACATTTCGCAATCGGGATAGACAACGATCTGATTAAATTATTGGCATGAAAGAGATTTTAAATTTGACTGAGAAAAACCCTGGCCGAAACAATCGCTTGATTGCGCATTACGTAATCTTTTGTTTACATCCCACGTCGGATGAGTTCAATGTCTCCGTCTGAAATCTTGGACATTGCGACGTTGCCAGCGAGTTTAAACTTCTAATGCAAATATTTAATTAACCATGCACGTAATAGCAAAACATATAATACAGTATATTTTTGTTTCCATATAATATATTATCTCTCCTTTCAGTGTGCAGGGCCATATCACTTCCACCCTGTATAATTATTGACTCAAGAACCTCTTTGTGGGGAAAAATGACTACAATGTTCTCTGAAAATTTTATATTGATGTGTAACAAATAATAAATATTCTTAAAGCATCTTGAAAGTTACTGCTTTACCATCTAAAGCATGATTATAAATCCCCAGGACATTTTTTGGGAAATCATCAACTAAAAACAAAATAAACGGTAATACAATACAGACAAGGTTCGTGCTGACTACAATTTCGACATATATGTTGAATATGTTGACATAATATAATTTTAAGTCAACTGCCATTATACAAGGAGCGCACTTTGTGGAGTCAGGCCACAAAGGGAAAAAAACTAAAGGAGAGGTTTTCGATCCGGTGCTGTGGATTTAACTTCGGCGTAGCTCAATGGTTACAGCACTTGGTACGTAAAACCAAGGAGCAGGATTCCATCCCCGGCGCCGGAGCGAATTTTTCTCTTCTATTAATCATTGTTACCATAACAGATATATTCTGTAGGACAAAAGAATTAATCTTTGCGTAGATTCATTATTTTTGACGAAATTTTAAACCACTGTTAATAATATTAGTCTCTTTTCTAGACAATGTTTTAGGAAAGAGATTTAGATGTATGACAGTTTCGTAACCAAAATATTTGTTTTAGATTATTGTGTCGCTTTTAATTTCCATATTATATTAAATAGTTGTGTTATGTGTCCTTGCACACTTCTAATCTATATACCTATGTTCTTATCACTTATAGGCTAATTTCACATATATATTTTTACCTCTAGAAAATCTGTTTAGAATAGCTAGTGTAATACTGATTCAAAATCTCTGAGTATAAAATACATGTTAGCTGTGATTAAGAACACAAAGCTTCTATATTGACTGGTTCTACTCTGAAAATTCTGTTTTTAATTATATTTTGTCGTATCAGCTCATATGGCAATAAATTTTAAAGAACAGGGGATCTAGTCTCTCATCAATCAACGTTGTTCAGATTTACGTATATTACAATAAATTTCCTCCACACATAAATCATTTATATTAAATTTCAGCCTTCGTGGTGTTTGCATTGTGGTACAGATCTCGGATATTGAAGCACACGTTTGTAGTATCCATAGCCTACACTGCCAACCAATCATCGCTGGAATCTCGAGTGTCATGAATGTCAAGTCAAGAGATTTTAAATTGTGTGTGTGGATTCCTGTTACTTCTGTTTAGGCTTACTGTTAAGCGGTATCGAGTGAGTTCAGACATTTTGGTCGGGACATTTGATTTGTGAACGCTGCCTTCCTCCTCGATTTTAGTAGAGGCTCTTTTTTAATCTCATACCATTCACTCATTCATTTATTGTTCTGCCCAAGGGTAAGTATTTCACTGCAAACCTAGCTTTCTTCTATCTTGCATATTTTCTTAATGTCGTCTATCATCTGATGTCTTCTTCTACCACGAACTCTTCTCCCGTATATCATTCCTTCCAGTGCATCCTTCAGTGGACAGTTTCTTCTCGGCCTGTGAACCAGCCAATTCCTTTTCCTCTTCCTGATCAGTTTCAACTTAATTCTTTCTTCACCCACTCTTTTCAACACGGCTTCATTTCTTATTCTCTCAGTCCACTTCAGACGTTCCAGTCTTCTCCATAGCCACACTGCAAATGCTTCTATTCGCTTCTCTTCACTTCGTTGTAATGTACATGTTTCTGCTCCATACAATGCCACACTCCTTACAAATCACTTCATTAGTCTCTTCCTTAGTTCTTTTTTCAGAGATCCGCAGAAAATGCTCCTTTTTCTAATAAAAGCTTCCTTGGCCATTGTTATCTTCCTTTTGACTTCCTGGCAACAGCTCATGTTACTGCTTATAGTCCACCCCAAGCATTTGAAGCTGTTCACTTGCTCTAGTGCCTCATTTAGAATTCGCTAGTTTACCTTCTTTACTTCTTTTCATATGACCATATTCTTCGTCTTGTTGGCATTTATCTTCATTCCATACTGCTCACAGCTGTCATTTAGCTCCAGTAGCATAACATTTTGTATCATTTTCTTTTGGTGCTAACAAAGCCATATCATCAACAAATCTTATGTACTTTATTCTTCTTCCTCCTACTATCATTCCTCCCATGTTCTGAAAACTATTCTTTACTAAATCCTCCAAGTAGATGTTGAACACGGTAAGTGATAAAGGACATCCTTGACATACTCATCTCCCAATTTCACTTCCTTCTGATAGTTCTTCTTCTTTCCTGACTTTGGCTTGGTGTTTCATATAAATATTACTGAACAGCCTTCTCTCTTTCCAATCCAAACAAATTTTCTTTAGGATTCTCACCTGTTTATTCCAATCCACTCTGTCAAAAGCCTTTTCTAAGTCCACAAATACTACATACACTTCTTTATTCTTCTCTAGGTATCTTTTGTCGATTGTTCGTAGCAATCCAATTACATTTAAGAGCTGTAATTATATGATTCCTTCAACGCATTTGTTAAATGTTATGTTTTATTTAACGACGCTCGCAACTGCAGAAGTTATATCAGCGTCGTCGGATGTGCCGGAATTTTGTCCTGCAGGAGTTCTTTTACATGCCAGTAAATCTACTGACATGAGCCTGTCGTATTTAAGCACATTTAAATTCCATCGACCTGGCCCAGGATCGAACCCGCAACCTTGGGCATAGAAGGCTAGCGCTATACCAACTTGCCAACCACGTCGACAACGCATTTGTTATTCACAATCTTTGGAAGATATTCAGTACGTAATTTCAACTTTCTATCTACTAATAGACCTAACATTAATTACCTTAACGTAAAGAGTAAGTCGTAATTGTGTACTATAAAGTATAGTAGTAGTAGTTTTTCATATAAACTTATGCTCGTACCGGCTTCATTATGGAGATAATGATTGGAACAGATAAAAAAACAACAGCTACTTTTCTCAGAGTGTTGTATAATGAGGTGGTTAGTTATATTGCAAGTTCACAGAAGATGATCAAAGTGTCCGCCATTCACTTCACAACACAATTTCCGCCTTTCTCCTCTAGGAATGTCTTGCTCTTTGAACAATGCCCCCAATTGTATTTCCTGCAGCCACAATTGCATTCAACAGATGCTCTCTCATGGCGTGTCGTTGAGAGTAAACTAGTCACTTCATATGACTCCACAACCAGAAGTTACAGAGACTGAGTTTAGGTGATCGCGTCGGCTATGGAACAGGCCCGTTGCGTCCATTCCATTTGCCTGGATACCGCTCATTCAAATGACGTTTCACTGCAAGACGGTAATGCGGAGATGCAACAAAATTTAAGACATTATTCTAAATATGAAATGTAACAAAACTTTTAATACACTTTTCCTTTGAAGAAACACCGTTAAGCAGGAAAAAATAGTCTTTGTTCAATGTTTGCAGCGCTCTATTGCAATAACGGCCCAAGAGAAATGGTTGATTGCTATACAAGCAGATAGGTAATATTAATCTGAAAAGTTAGTGTCTTCAGTCTTTTCCTGCAACTTAGATATGAATTTAAATTGAATAATTGCGAAAATCGTTAAAATAAATCTTGCAACTAGCGCAGCGTCGAGGGCGTGTGACTGAGTACAGCAGAGGGCGAGGGGAAGATACGGGATGAGTGGCCGTGCTTGCTAGAGTTATTGCAGTAGCCGTGATGTTGCCAAATGCTTCATAGAAACATAACGATTTCGTCTAAAACGGTGAATGTTAGAGAAAGACTTTTTTAGATTTTTCAAACCTCTCCTCATGATATATTACCAGTTCCATTTTCGTGCAGTGGTTACCTTCCATCCTGTAAGTTCGTATGAAATTTTACATTTCTAGATTTCGTGGCTAGCAATAGGAGACACTTTAAAAGGGTATGATGAAAATTAAGTATATAGGCCTATGTTTAGTCGTTGAAGCCTCATAAGTGGTATCAATAAAGCATCAGTAATGAGGCAACTAAGGCAGGAGATAACTAGTTAGTGAGACCATTTCGTTTCCCCTTCATTGCATAGATTGGTGACTAGTAACACAGTTCACTAATCAAATTAGAGATAAATTTAAGTAACTATTTCGTTTATATGATGTCATTACATTTTCGGCGAATGAAGTGTAATGAAATTTTGAATTCCAACCAATCACAGTCATACATCGCGATAATTTCTGCAGCTCGATTTATAACTATCAATTTATCGCATAACCATTCTTTTGTTTAGTCAGTGTCGCCAACTGTTTCCACGTAAATCGATGAGCATGAATACATTGTACCAAATAACGTGTGAAATCCTACTTCCACATCTACATCTTCATCTTCTAATTCCATGTCCATTGTAACTAAAGAAAATGACACTCCTTCATAACAATTGTGAATTTAATTAAGGTATTCATCAGGTTATTTGTAATTATACTATACAATATTTAAATTAAATCATGATTTCAGCAGAAAATGAAAATATATTTCTGTTATAATAACAAGACAAAAGCGCAGTAGAGGTAATTAACATTTTTAAACCTTTATTTCGTTTTTTAAATTGGCATTACTGAATAATAACATCAAATTTCTTTATTGCAGTAATCGATATTCATCTATTTGGACTTCAAAATGTCTGAATAGGTTAAGTATTCATAAATATACAATTATTAACAATTTGTGAGCGAATTTTAGGGATATATTATTTACATTTTTATTTTATTCACAAAACAGTCCTAATAAATGTCACTCGAGGTTACCTATTGTGACATTACTATAGATAATTAATTACTGGTGGAATTGTGAATAACAGCGGAATGACACTGAGTAAATCTGTCACAATATCATTCTTGTTGTTTAGAAATTGCACTTAACACGTATTATTCAGTTCTACAGGGACATCATTTTATTTTTACTTCAATTTTTATTGTACCTGAGTTTCTGAATGTACTTCACTCCCACCCCTTCTACTAATGACGTTCAACCGTCCTCTACACAGATCCAAGACCGCATATACAGTCATAGTAGCCTTACGGTCATAGTAAAGAGTACGTTCCAAAAATATGTTCGCGTTTTCCAGTTACGAAAGAGCTTTCAATATTGAATCATTTTCGCACAGGTACTGTCGTCCATTTGCCTACGTCGTATCCGGATTCCCCCACCAGATTTTATTCGCCAGCTAGTGGCTGGGCAGTCTTAGCTCTTTTCTGAGAACATTAATTTCTGTTAGGAATTGGACGTCTACGTAATATTATACAACTGTTTAAAATAACTTAAATAATATGGTCTCGTTAAGTAATTAACTGTCATGTGATTTCCTCCCTTTCTATGACCCTACGACATAACCACATGGACGGACAGTAGATAGCATGTCTAAGTAATTTCATCTTTTCGGATCGGGCAGAAGTAAAGATTGAATTTACAGTACGTAAGGTACTCTTTTATAGGGTAGATACAAAATTATTTCAACATGAGTTACTAGTACGAAGAACGAAACTGGTAATTGGGATTAGGTACAATAGTCTATAGTGCGATAATATGCACATTAGAACTGAAGCCTGTGTCGAAGTGAATGGCCACCATTAAAAAAAATGTGTTTAAATATCCATGTTAGGCATATGATTATTTTTCAATTTAACTTCGTTCTCTATATTGTACGCTAATGTGCTGTAGACAGTATAATATACACTGCATAATGAATACGTCCACATGGAAGCTCAGTTCGTGAGTAAAAACACTCATTGTTAATACTGTACTGTATTTTGATTAAACAAAAACCTAGTGAAAATGATCAAACTCAAAAGCGCAATATTTACTAGTTTACATAAATGGATGAACTATTTTTCTTCCCTCCTATACCTAGTAAAGTGATTTGTTTGTATATTAAGCCAGTATCATTGAACTCCATTTGTGGAAGGGGGTAGCAAACGGCGTTGATCCAGAGGTATAGGCAAGTTAATATTAAGAATGTTAGTAAAAATAAAATGATGTCCCTGTATAACCTAGACAGCGAAGTTCTAATTATAAACATTCGACTAACGATACATTATGTTTAAGCCCTGCACGAATGTGGAACGACAACGTAGCTGTGTGTCCTTTCTATCTGTTGTTATTAGACACGCCGATAACCGTATTAGACATGAAGCTTGACTTGCTCGAAGTCAGCTGTGACATTCTGTGTAACAAAGTACGAGGCGACGCACTGTGGCGTTCTATGCGATTAAGTTCGGTTTCTCAGATAGACAGTAGTCCGTAATGAAGCTGTACATCCGCAGTCGAGCGTGCTGCTGCTGGCTGCCTGGCATTCTGTGTCACAGCTGCTCTGTGCTTTATAATAACGAAGAAATATTTGGATGTCACCTATCTTGTTTCCTGATATTAATACAGGGACATCATTTTATTTTTAATTGAATTTTTATTGTACCAGAGTTTTTGAATGTACTTCACTCCCACCGCCTCTACTAGTAAACTTCCATCCGTCCTACACACAGTACTTTAGTGAGTGTAGTAGTATTAGTAGTAGTAGTAGTAGCAGTAGTAGTAGTAGTAGTAGTAGTAGTAGTAGTACAGGGGCATTATTTTATTTTTACTAACATTTTTAATATTAACCTGTCTATACCTTTAGAGAACCGGAAACACCGCTTGCTCCCCCCTCCAAGACTGGAGTTCGATGATACTGGCGTAAAACACAATCTCTCTACTAGGTATAGGAAGGGAGAAAAGTAGTTCATCCATTTACGTAAACTAGGAAATATCGCGATTTTGAGTTTGATAATTTTCATTGGGTTTTTCTTTAAGGGGAATTGGACGTTATCGCATGCAAAGTAATGGTAAAAATAGCCTATCTTCAAGCAGTCATAAATATAATACTATTTATCACAGCTCTTTCATTTTTTAGTGATATATGTTTACACATTAAGCTTTAAAATGAAAGAAGAATGGTTAATCTAGTGTAAATCTTACCCTAAATTAATTTTTGAATTTTAACATATTTTTTATAAAAATTTACTACATAGGCCTACCTGTGATTAGGTATACTCTATTCACTTATCATAGCACACATTGAATTAAAATTTTGGCCACTTACTGCTAATAGATACTAAAACATACCATACTAAAATTATTAAAATATCTGTAATATTATGGAAATAGGGCTTATACTAATCTTCAATTTTTTTATTTTATTGACGGTGATGATTGCTATAAGCCCTATGCCCATAATATTATAGACACATGAATAATTTTAGTAGGATATGTTTTAGTATCTATTAGCAGTAAGTGGTCAAATTTTCAATTCAATATGTGCTATAATAAGTGAATAGAGTATACCTAATCACAGACATGTAGTGAATTTATAAAAAAAATTGTGCTTAATTAAAAAAAATTAATTTAAGGATAAAGATTTACTCTAGAGTATCCATTCTTTTTCATTTTAAAGCTTAATGTGTATACACACATAGCTAACAAAAATGAAAAACCACTGATAAATAGTATTATATTTATGACTGCTTGAAAATAGGCTATTTTTACAATTATTTTGCATGTGATAATGACCAACTCCCCTTAATGAAAGTACAGTACTGTATTAAGAATAAGTGTTTTCTCACGAAGTGAGTTATCCATGCGAACGTATTCATTATGCGGTGTATATTATACTGTCTACAGCACATTAGCGTACAATATAGAGAAAGAAGTTAAATTGAAAAATAATCATAATATGAATATTTAAACACAATTTTGAAAATGGTGGCCGTTCATTTCGATAGCCTACAGGCTTCAGTTCTTTTGTGCATATTATCGCACTATAGACTAGTGCATCTAATTCCAATTGCCAGTTTCGTCCTTCGTACTAGTAACTCATGTTGAAATAATTCTGTACCTACTCTACGTACTGTAAATTCAATCTTCACTTCTGCGAAAATATAAAATTACTCAGACATGCTATCTACTGTCCGTCCAAGTGGTTATGCCGCAGGATTGTAGAAAGGGAGGAAATCACGTGACAGTTAATTACTTAACGAATGCCCTTTTATTTAAGTTAAATTAAACAGCTGTATAATATTACGTAAACGCCCAATTCCTAAGAGAAATTAATGTTTTCAGAAAAGAGCTAAGACAGCCCAGCTTTTAGAGAGGGGCGAGCAGAAGCAGGTGGGGGAAATCGGGATGCGACGTAGGCAAACGGGCAGTACCTGTGCGAAAATATGATTCAATATTGAAAGCTCTTTCGTCACTGGAAAACGCGAACATATTTCTGGAACGTACTATACTCAGTAACTCAGTACTGCTTACTATCTGCTGTCTTGGCTCTGTGTGGAGTTGGAACTTCATTAGTAGAAGGGGGTGGGAGTGAAGTACATTCAAAAACTCAGGTACAATAAAAATTGAAGTAAAAATAAAATGATGTCCCTGGAGTAGTAGTAGTAATAGGTTTATTTTGCCTGGCAGAGTTAAGGCCATGAGGCCTTCTCTTCCACTCAACCAGGTTACAAAAATATACATGAAATACAAAATTAGATTACAAAACAACACAAAAGAAAATACCTTAGAAATTACATAAAATATGGTAGAAAATTACAATAGACAAGATCAGTTACATAATATAAAATTACAAATAGTCAAGATCGATTACATAATATATAAAATAAAGTAGAAAATTACACATAATCAAAATCTGTTACATAACATAAGGGGAATATACACTCACACACACACACACACACACACAATTTATAAGACCTAATATGCTCGAGATAAATTCGACGATTAATTCACTTCAGATATACTATACAGTTAACATACTAATAGGAGAATACATGTGGGTTACAAGACATAAAATGTTGATTAACAAAGTCGTACTAAATGGCATGCAAATACAAATGATTAAGTAATATTTCAAGATGAGAAAAAAAGGAGAAGAGAGAGAGAGAGAGAAGAAAAAAATAACAAATTGGTCATTTATGACTATTTAGAAACTTCCGCAAGAGTCTAGTTCTGTTCATTAAAAACATTTCTAAGTAGAGTGTGCTTAAAAGATTTTAGACTCCGACTGCTCCTGATTTCCTGTGACAAGGAATTCCAGGAACGAGCTGTGTGTATTATGAAGGAAGCAGAGTAGAGAGATGTTTGATGGAATGGAATTGATAGAACAAGGTTATGCTGTGAACGTGTATCACGGTTGTGGTGGGATGCTAAAAGCGTGAAGCGAGGAACTAGGTAACTAGGTGTGGAATTATTTAAAATCTGATACAGCAAACAGAGTGAATGAACTGAACGTCTCTCCCGTAAACGAAGCCAAGATAATTGAAAGAAGTACTCGGAGACATGATCATAGCGACGTTCCAGAAATATATTCCCGTTTTCCATTGACGAAAGAGCTTTCAATATTGAAAAATATATTCGCACAGGTACTGTCGTCCGTTTGCTTACGTTGCATCCCGATTTCCCCCACCCGCTTCTGCTCGACCTTCTGTAAAAGCTAGTGACTGGGCTGTCTTAGCTCTTTTCTTAGAACATTTCTGTTAGGAATTGGAGATCTACGTAATATTATACAACTGTTCAAAATAACTTAAATAAAAGGGCCTCGTTAAGTAATTAACTGTCACGTGACAATAGATAGCATGTCTGAGTAATTTTACCTTTTTGGATCGGGCAGGAAGTGAAGATTGAATTTACTGTACGTAAGGTACTCTTTTATAGAGTAGGTACAGAATTATTTCAACATGAGTTACTAGTACGAAGGACGAAACTGGTAGGCCTAATTGGAATTAGGTACAATATTCTGTAGTACGATAATATGCACAAAAGGACTGAAGCATGTATCGGAATGAACGGCCACCATTTACAAAATTGTGCTTAAATATATATATATATATATATATATATATATATATATATATATATATATATATATATATATATAATGATTATTTTTCAATTTAACTTCATTCTCTACACTGTAAGCTAATGTCCTGTAGACAGTATAATATATACTCCATAATGAATACGTCCGAATGGATAGCTCAATTCGTGAGTAAAACATTTATTGTTAATACTGTACTGTATGTTGACTAAACAAAAACCTGATGACAATTATCAAACTCAAAATCGCGATATTCTTAGTTTACGTAAATGGATGAACTAATTTTCTTCCCTCCTATACCTAGTAAAGTGATTTGTTTGTATTTTACGCCAGTATCATCGAACTCCAGTCGTGGAAAGGGGTAGCAAACGGTGTTTCCGTTAATACAAAGGTATAGCAAAGTTAATATTGGAAATATTACCAAAAATAAAATGATGTCCCTGTATATCTTCTTGAATTATACCTCGAACACCGGACACAAAGTGCCAATATACTATGCTTAGAATTAATAAATTATATGCAGTAATATCAGTTATCTGAAGAAATACAGTCTGATCCGTTTGGGTATGGTTAATATTAATTTATTATTATAAAGCTGTTATGATAGTAGGAAAAATTTCTTGCTGCTTATATTATGATTAAAGGATAGGATTTTCCAAATACCTATTATAATCAAACAATGCATAATCTGAAAGGACAAATGAAAATCGTAGATGATTAAAATGGCTACTACAAATCAACTGCGGGCACAATGTGTTATTTGGTATTCTAAATTTGAGAGTGTTAAAAGAGTTCAAAGGGAATTTCGAAGTAAGTATGGTGTGCGTAATGTACCTAAATACGATTCCATAATGTTGTGGTGTCAAACATTCGTAGAAGCAGGTTCTGAATTATAAAGAATATGCAGGAGGTCGCAGGCGAAACCTGTACGAGAAGCAGCTATCTCTTGGCTTGGCCCCCAAAATACTCAGATCTAACCCCTCCTGACTTCTTCGTGTGGGGTTTTGTTAAAGACATTGTCTATTCAGAGAAACCCAGGAACATTGATGATCTGAGAGTAAAAATTACTCAAACTTTTCAACAAATCACCCCTCTTATGTTACAACGGACATGGGTTGAATTGCATCACCGTTATGAGTTGTGCAGGGTGCGCAAGGGGTCATGTTGAGCTCTGAGGAATCTCCCATCTTTCAGTGTTGCATGAACAAAGTTTCAACAAATAAAGTTCAGTAGTAAATGTTTTAAGGTATTTTTATTTTATCCATACCCAAACGGATCAACTTGTACTTTGTGTTATACATACATACATACATACAGTCCACACTTGTAGAGTAACGGTCAGTTGTCTGGCCGCGAAACCAGGTGGATCGGGTTCGAATCCCGGTCGGGGCAAATTACGTGGTTGAGGGTTTTTCCCTGGTTTTCTCTCAACCCAATACGAGCAAATGCTGGGTAACTTTCGGTGCTGGACCCCGGACTCATTTCACCGGCATTATCACTTTCATTTATTCAGACGCTAAATAACCTAGATGTTGATACAGCGTCGTAAAATAACCCAATAAAATAAAGAAACACAGATACATATACGCACATAATTGTCCAGCCCAAGGGCAGGTCTTTCATTGCAAACCCAGCATTCTCCAATCTTTCATATTTTCTGTCTTCCTCTTTCTCTTCTCATATGATCCATATATCTTAATGCCGTCTATCATCTGATATCTACTTCTGCCCCGGACTCTTCTCCCGTTCACCATTCCTTCCAGTGCATCCTTCAGTAGGCAAATTCTTCTCAGTCAGTGACATAACCAATTACTTTTCCTCATTCTGATCAGTTTCAGCATCAACCTTTCTTCACCTACTCTTTCCAACACAGCTTCATTTCTTACTCTGTCTGTCCATTTCATACGCTCCATTCTTCTCCATATCCCTATTTCAAATGCTTCTATTCGCTTTTCTTCACTTCGTCGTAATGTCCATGTTTCTGTTCCATACAATGCCACACCCCACACAAAGCACTTCACTAGTCTCTTCCTTAGTTATTTTTCCATACGTCCGTAGAACATGTTCCTTTTTCTATTAAAAGCTTCCTTTGCCATTGTTATCCTCCTTTTGACTTCCTGGCTGCCGTCAATGCAATACAATACGACGCAATATAAGATGGAAAATTATTCTTCAAACCATTAATTTTCGCAGTGCAAAATGATATAACCTTAGGAAGTTCCGAATATGTGTATTAAAATAAAAATATTTAAAAAATGACGAAAATTGATTCGAACCCGAACTTCACGCTCTATCTACACTCGAGTCCAACGCGCTAGCAATGAATAGTTACAATACTACAATCGTTTGACTCGTAATTTTGCAATCTTTTTTTTTTCTCTTAAACCCAGACCTATATGAATAAAGACAAGATATATGTCTTAGGATTTGGCCATACTTCCACCCAAAATTTTCCCGACCCGAATCTTGACATCAAAGTGAGGCGGTCTTCTTGTCAGTTCCTTAACGCAGTTAAACTGAGCGTATATGGGACCCTTTACGTACGTCTCCTCACTGTTTTTCTTTTGCTTTGTTTGTTTGTTGCTTTTTCTGACTGTTCAAGGTCAAGTGTTGTGAAAAATCTATAACGAAGATATATTCAACGCGTAAATTAGGTACAAAATGAACATCCTTTCCCTAGATGTGTGTGAACTAGGCTTTGCCCGAAGTGGCTTAGACAAAATTCACGCTACAGCAGAGCGGGCATTTTTTATGTCCAAGGCTGTACATTGTTGTTAAAACTGCAATAAGTGGCAATGACGACAGTTAAACTCACAATAATTATAATAATGCAAATATGGATTACTATTTTATAAACTTGATTTCTTACTAAGAAAAAATTATTAGTTCTATCAAATTTTTCGTCTTTATGAACATAATCATTATTACACTGTTGACATTGTAAAATCTTCTCACAATCTCAGAAGAAATAATTATGATTCTTCATAAAAATGTTAAATGTTAATGTTAATTTCTTCCGTTATATTTGTCTATGCTTCTGACCTCAGCCACTTCCATCTGTTTCCATATTTCTTCGCCAGCAGTATTTCCTATGTGTCTTACGTTTTGTTTTTCTCCTTGCTCTAACATTATTTACTCGTAAAATAATACTTATTGACGTGTATTGAAAACTGTTTTCCTGTAATTTTAGTTCTAATTCCGAACGTAAGTGCTTGATTTGAAAATACCATTTTATATCAGCGTTTTACATCTATTTCACGTCCATCACTCTCACAAGAAAACTGATTCAAAACAGCACGCATGCCTTTAACGTGTTTCTTGAGGTTTCATCTCACTTTAGAGAAAAATCCATTAAGATCTTTCAGCTCAGTAGAGTTATCGTTAAAACAGTGTTTATGTACAGTAGTTATATAAAGCATCGCATGATGAAGGTCTGTAGTAGGACATTAGTGGTGTTTCACTTTATTGATGGCACGAGGATTGTGTGACCAATGTATTCTCATCCTTCTTCCCAGACGCCGTACAATGAAGAATGGTTTACTGTTATTTGGATTGTTCGCGCACGCTCGGAGCGGTTCGTCTGTTTTCGCGTGTGACGTAGTCGGAGGTACCGAAAATTACGCATGCTTTTACGTTACCATGACATTTGTAGCCTCAACCAGTCTGGCCCGTGGCGTCGGCCTGGGGTGACGCATGGCCTCTTGTAATGTGTTGTGTTCTGTTTCAAACTTTCGTGTGAAATATTTTGAATTTTTGATATTGTGGTGTCGTATGTAAAGAAAATACATTGGCCACAATTTTTTGTTTATGCAAAACAGATTAACTATTAGCGTCTTGCTGGTTTCTTGGTGCGTCTACTGTAACTTCATTTATTGCTCTTGTAAGTTGACGGGCTGTTACGACGCCCACTATAGTCAAAATGTTTAATTTCTTTTGAAATTCTGTCCGTAATATTATTTGGATACGCAATTATATTACAAACTTAAAAGTGTTTTTTTTTTCAATTGAAATATTTATTCTTAGAAGTACATAGGACAATATTAATCATAAACATATTAATATGAAGTCGAATTAAAATTAATAATCATTTATGTTCAGTTTTTAATGCTATTGAAATTATTTTATTTTATTAAAAAAATTAACTTAACATAATGCTGTGAAATCTTAGTAATAGTACGAAATTAAAATATATTATGTTTTCAAGATATATCTACAAGAACACGACGCCCACTATAGTGAAAATGTTTAATTAATTTCTTATGAAATTCTGTCCGTAATATTATGTGGATACGCAATTATAT
This sequence comes from Periplaneta americana, assembly GCF_040183065.1. Taxonomy (NCBI): domain Eukaryota; kingdom Metazoa; phylum Arthropoda; class Insecta; order Blattodea; family Blattidae; genus Periplaneta; species Periplaneta americana. The sequence continues at coordinate 172,276,708 of NC_091121.1, read as the reverse complement.
TACGAATTAAAAGTGTTTTTTTTTCAATTGAAATATTTATTCTTAGAAGTAAATAGGACAATATTAATCATAAACATATTAATATGAAGTCGAATTAAAATTAATAATCATTCATGTTCAGTTTTTAATGCTATTGAAATTATTTTATTTTATTAAAAAAATTAACTTAACATAATGCTGTAAAATCTTAGTAATAGTAAGAAATTAAAATATATTATGTTTTCAAGATATATCTACAAGAACACGACGCCCACTATAGTGAAAATATTTAATTAATTTCTTTTGAAATTCTGTCCGTAATATTATGTGGATACGCAATTATATTACAAACTTAAAAGTGTTTTTTTTTTTCAATTGAAATATTTATTCTTAGAAGTATATAGGCCAATATTGAACATAACATATTAATATAAAGTCGAATTAAAATTAATAATTATTCATATTCAGTTTTTAATGTTATCGAAATTATTTTATTTTATTTAAAAAAATTAACATAATGCTGTGAAATCTCAGTAATAGTAAGACAAATTAAAATATATTATGTTTTAAAGATATCTACAAGAACACATGAATGCTATTAAGGTCTATTGATAATGTAACTCATATATTTAAAACATTCAGATGTAGAGTAGATTAATTGAAATCAGTTTACTTAATTTATTTTATTTCTTATTATATAATATACACTTTTTATTGAAAAATATAAGAAACTGTAGCATACTTTGAGCTCAAATATGACTTCAGTACTAGTTTAAAATATTTTTTTCGACTCTATAACCTGGAAGGATCATGTATATACTAATGACTTTCGTGATATCGAACTTTCTGATAGTTTTATGTAACATTTACGTACTAAAATAATTATGGAAGTTAGAGGACTCTAAATAAACTTATAGAAAAATAAATAAGGAATGCAGTAATATACTATTTTTGATTAATTTGAAATAAAAAAAAATTAAAACTTGCCGAACTCCAAATAAATAAAATAATACACACAAATCACTTTAAATCACTGTGAAGAATCTTTCTATACTTGCGGATTAAAATTTTAGAATTATTTTAATATAATACTTACTGTTGTTATTATTGATATTATTCTGAGACTTTCACTATAAATTTTAAGAGTACGAGATAAAATATTGTAAGCTCAAAATGGCTGAAATATAATATATTTTAAGTTTTCTACTACAGTTTCCTTTTACACGTGTGTCTGAAGAAATGTGAACAAACTAATAGAATGGAATGATTAATTTCGTAAGAAATAATGCAAATAATACGTTGTGTACAATCTTTTGAAATAGTTTAAAAATGATGTTAAATATGTCGACGTAACATTTATAAAGTTCGTTTTTATATTTTTTATTTCCCCCTAAAAATATAAAATATGTAGTCCAAATAATCCTATATTATATTCTGAATCCAATGTTTTCATCTACATTAGTAGGACGCTGTTGCTAATTGACGTAAATATTTTATTAGATTTTTAGTCGGCGTACTTTTTTTTATTAGATTATAATCGGTTACCTAAAATTGTGCTCTAATAGAAGGACTGTATGTATATTTATACTTGTGTAATATGTATATATTATTTTTTAAGAGTTGTGATTTAAAAGAATGAAGACGGTAATTGAAACGTTTTCGAGATAAATTTATCATTAATTTGTAAGACTGGGTTTAAATAATGACTAACGAATCCATAGTTATCCATTTCTGTAGTAAGCTGTTTTTCATGTGTCGTCATTCCCTCAACATTATTGGTTGATAATAATTCAGTAAATATTTTATCGGTATTCATAGTTACTTTGTCGATCTCGATTTGTTGAATGTGATAATTATTTTCCCAATGAAGAATGTTAGCTTTTTTAACCATTGAAAGTAGAGTATATTGCATAGTTCATCATTATTGGACTGATATAAAAGTCGGGAAAAGTTTCTCAGTACATTATCTCTGCGCGTAAATACCATGATATTCTGTGATTTAATTAACTTATGAAATAATTTGATATATAGATTTATATGTCTTTTAAGTTAACAATGTTGAGGAAGCGAAAAATATATGAATAGGATATTTTTCTGCTCGTGAAATATAAGTAAGCAATGTGACGAAATTTGAATCAGTCTGCATCATTAGGTGTGGTTTAGAAAATATGAGCGCGGTATCTTATTTGTTGGACATTAATTAGAATACGAAGGCGGATAAACTTTCAAAACGTCGTTAAATGTGTAAGTAGTAGAACTGAAAAATATCGAACCTAAACATCTATTATACAAACCGCTACTTCTTTACTGCCCCATTTAGCAGGAGGAATATGGTCATGGTTATTATTATGCTGTGGGAAGAACTTCATATAGACATTGACGAAACTTGTGGCGGAACTGTGTAGATGCCGCTGATTGCGACATGTGTCGATAAATCGAACGAAATTAAGATTGTAAATTATCTTAATCTATGTTCGCTTATGGTAGTGTACTTTCAACTTACTCCCAATACTCGATTTCTCAGACAGATAATGGACTAGACAAAGAAACAACTACAATAAAATATTAATGTTACTTCCAAATGATACTGGCAATCAATATCATTTGATTTTAAGCATTACATCCTTTGAATTCAACATTTATCTTGTGACGATTAAGAAATGAATATAAAAAATAATAGAAAGTAACTACTGGTCTTCAATTGTAAAAATTTGTTTTAGACCATTTTCTAATAATAATAATAATAATAATAATAATAATAATAATAATAATAATAATAATAATGAAAATAATACTGAAAATAATAATGATAATAATATAATAATACTTTATTTATTTATTTATTTATTTATTTATTTATTTATTTATTTATTTATTTATTTATTTATATTTAATGTGTTGTACAACAGCCAGTGGCCAATTACAGTTCAGCACAAATATAACAAAAACATAAAACAAAAAAATAATTATTACACATAAATACAATTACAATCTTGACGATGAATGGATAAATAATGGATGACTTTAAAATACGTAACTAAGAATACTACGAGACAATGATAATTGAGTATAATGCCTAAAAGAATACATAAATGATAAATCGTTGCCAAGAGCAAACTAAGACTATACATTGAAGGGAGCGAATTCGCAGCCATGCATGTTGGCATTTTTATTGCATCTGGAGACTGGTGAAAGGAATTTCGAATTTATAATATAAAAAAAGTTTGTGGGCTCTCATATCTTTTGTTGGAGTACGTAAGGTAATATTGTTTAAGAAAGAGTCACAGGATATATCACCTTTGAGGACTTTACAAAAGAACAGATAATCTAGCTCATGGCGTCTAGCATATAGATTTTGACAATTAAAATATTCACATTTTCTCTCATAACTGTACCCGGAATTAATGGGCAGAAATCTGAATGAACATAAAGATATAAATTTTGTTTGTATTTTTTTCTAATTTAGCCGAGTCCGTAGTTGTAATCAAGTTCCAAACTACTGATGCATATTCGAGTTTCGATCGCACCAATTTATAGTAAAGCATTAAAAGAGAATCGGGCGTGGAAAAAGAATAAGTTATTGACCGTATTATTCCTAGCATTCTGAATGCGTGATTGTAAATGTAATCAACGTGACTATGAAAATACAATTTACTGTCAAAGAATATTCCCAAATCTTTTACGCAGTCCGTTCTGTTAATTAGAACATTATTTAGATAATAATTAAATTTCAGTGAAGAAGTTTTTTCTATAAAATGTTATTACATTAGCTTTGGATACGTTAATTTTCATACCATTGTCTTCCGACCATTTAGCGACTAAATTAATGTCACATTGAAGTGATTGACAGTCAGTACTACTTTTGATTGTACCAAAAATTTTTAAATCGTCTGCAAATAATAAACAGTCAGAAGTTATTCTTTCACATATATCATCTATGAATATAATAAATAGGAGAGGTCCTAAAGTAGATCCCTAATAATAATAATAATAATAATAATAATAATAATAATAATAATAATAATAATAAAGCCATCAGGGTTGTAGACCTCATAACCAGTTCCGATCCTTTAATCCATCATTCCGGAAGTCTATCGAGCGAGAGGTCGACCTTGTTTTTCTCCTCCGTGCGGTGGTATTTCAGGATTAGATAAGGCAATCAGCTTCTATCCATTCGAGGAACACGTTGATTCTAGCTACAATAGCAAATCCGAATTCTATCCAAATCTGGAGTGACTTCGAGTTCTTATAAAATTTCTTGATTTGTTTCATAGACTTGTCATGTACAGTTGTGGAAAAAAATATTCCCTCCACCCTAAATTTTCAAAGTTTATGGTACGGTACATAATTATTGTATATTTGGTGTATTCAACATTTGTTAATAAAAATAGTAACAGTGTGTTCTTACAGGTCTTATTTAAGATAAAAGAAATTGAATTAGTGGCAATACAATAATAAAATCAATAAATCAAATTATAGTTTTAATCGAGGTTTAAACTAGAAAATAAATAGTTGTAAAAATTCACAAATGAAAAATTATATTTATGCAAATTGCGAAAAGCTTGTGCAATATTCTAAATAATTTAACAGAAATGTAAAATTAATAAGGTTTGCAGAAACGGAAAGTTGTGTAATTTGTTTCTTGGAGTTTTATTACTTTCGATCCATCTCATCACACTCTAGATATGCTTATGTAAGTAAATCATTATACATAGGTATGTTTAGAATCAATTACTGCTGAATTTACATCACATTAAAATAGGTTATTTTATGGGTACTCTAAACATTGAAATTCTTTACTAGTATGCCCTTCAAGATTTACTGTTTTTACTGAAATACTGTTTATATTTACAATCTTTACGTAATGCAACTAAATCCTAGGTCACAATTTACAATATGCTATGGAATTCTATAAATCAATTAGAAGACATTGTTCACTTAACTTGTTTACTTAAATGAATTGCACCAACTCTTTGAAATCCATTCCTGAACATCTATTGCTCAATACCTTTTTGTTCATTTAAATTCACATTAGTTGAAACACATCTCTGATTTAATTTTCTCCATTATCATCTTCGTTTCTGAAGTCCAATGTGGTTATCACATTTTTTGCACATTTACATTGAAAGTTTGTTGCATTTTTAGAAGCGAAGTAGCAAAATCTGACAAATGCGACTGAGAGTTGAACCCTGGTTTTAACGCATTGTGGATGCGCAGTGTTTCAAAGCATTGATATGCTTTTTTATAGCACGCGACACTGAAACTTCCAACTTGAATTTTTCTAAGTTCTCCAGTGCGGGAATCTGTGACATATTAGGTTAGGATAGTTTAGGCTTTTCGTATGTCTTACATACACGAATCTGTGACAGATTAGGTTAGGTTAGGCTTTTTGTATGCCTTGCATATACTAAGTGAAGTGAAATGTGAGTTTCGCTTTATATTTTGAAGTGTCCTATCTCTTTATTTCACGTGTTAAATAATCACTTTTATGTTATCTACAACAATGAATTATTTCCAATTTTTACCTACTTTATTTAATTTATATCTAGACAACGCAATCCGAGAATGGAAGCAGCGGCTAAACATTTTAAATATATCCTCTGATTATAATAGGAAGAATTTCATAATGACACTCCTATATGCAGATGACCAAGTAATAATTTCTGACAATGAAGACACGCTACAAACAGCATTATTTGAACTCCACAAAATAACTCTTAATTAAAATCTTGATATATCAGAAAACAAAACAAAATCTATGGCATTTCAAGGAACTCATCCTCTAAGATGTAAACTTGTATTAGACAATAATATAATTGAACAACTAATACATTTAAATTTTTAGGATCGTCAAAATCGTACAGTATATTAAAGAGGTAGATATTGGAAGTAAAGTTGAAATGTTTTAAAAAATATGCGGAACAATTAAAAGAACTTTAAAAAATAAAGTAAGAAAAGATACGATGATAAAATTTTATAAAACTATGGCAGTTCCTGCAGCTCTATATATACTAGTGAAACTTGGAAAATGACAAGTAGAGATAAAAGTAGACTACAGGCAGCAGAAATGAGGTTTTTAAGATCAATTATGGGAGTCACTAAAAGGGACACAATCAGAAATGAAGATATAAGAAATCAATTACAGATTTTAACCTAAATGAAGAAATAGACCATCACAGAAAAAAAATGGCTAGATCACGTAGACAGAATGGATGAGAGAAGATGCCCAATGAATATATTAAATTATATACCAGAAGGAAAACGAAGCATAGGAAGAGCAAAAAAAAAAAAACGATGGAAAGACCAATGAACTAATAATTTGGAGCGCGCAATAAGCCTTTGTAGGGCTTAATGCATGAAGAAGAAGAAGAAGAAGAAGAAGAATAAGAAGAAGAAGAACAAGAACAAGAACAAGAACAAGAACCTACTTTTTAATATGTACTCAAGTCATTTGACGTCTTATACTAATTCTACACGTTCCAAACTATAATCCCTCTGAAAATTAGACCATTTTTACACTTTTTCGTAAAAGAAAACACCTTCAATGTTGCGTGTTATAGATTGCTTTGACAGTTATTAAAATTCACTTCACTTCTATTTTTGTTGTAAGTCGAAAGGCATTTGAAAATATGCGATAGAAATCGATGTATCCTTAGTAGTATATGAAAACACATAAACTTAAGTAAATATATTGGTGGTAAACTAAAAATAAAATGCATAACTAATTAAACAATATCTATCCTCAACAGTACCCAACCCTGAAATTTGTAATGTGCGAGCAAGCACGCTAGCACAGAACTATTGCAATGCTTGCCATAACTTCTTAGGCATTAATTTGATCTTATTTTTAGATAAATTTTTATATATCAGTTGTGAATTAGCTTCCTGTAGTACTATTCACATAATACTGGGTCGAAAACGTTGTTAAATCTTTCTAGTGTGAATCGTGCTCTTCAAGGATCTTCAAGAGTCGGGCCTTTTTTTTTTCTGGGACTGTACATTTTGCAATTTTGAGGAATAGCTATAGTGATGCACGGTATTGCACCACAATTTTTTTCCACGGTAAATATTAATTTTGACGTCATTTGTATTGTACTTTTGGTTTAGGGAAAATACTTTCTTTATTGACTAATTTATAGATCCAGCACTATCGTGGCTCGTTAAGTCTATAACTTAGCCAATTTCAATTTTAATATTTAATAATTGCAGTAATGATAGTAATAATGCGACAATAATCAACACTAATAAAATCAATAATCAATAACATTAAACATAAATAACAGCAATGACTATAAACATATTTCGAAGAGATTCTATTGAATGCTTAACATTATGTTGTACTTTGGGTAAGAAAATACAAAAAGACCACACTTCATATAGTTTATCTGTATACGTACTTGAATTATGAGATTAGGAACAGAAAACAAGTGAATTGTATATGACGCATATCTGAATCTTACAAAATTCTAACAAAGATGCTATATATATATATTGAGATAAAAATATATTTAAATCTCTTTTAATATATATACGATCGCACATAAAAAAATAAATATAAAGCAGGCTATAAATAAATATATTTAGATATTTAAGAGAGATATACAAGAGCGAGAGCAGTTAAAATATTGCAATAGGGTTAATCAAATATGAAACTAAAAACTTCATAATTAATTTAAAATATAAGATCTAATTTATCAGCTATTTCCAACTTATTAATATTATAAAATGCTTTGGTCACAAGCTAGTTTTTAATACCCTCTTAAATTTATTAATACTACAGGATGATGAACTCGGGGGAAGTAAATTAAAATGAAGTTATAGTTAAATACTTCAGGCCAAATGCAGCCACAAGAGCTATAGGCAAAATAGTTCGGATTACTTTCTATTTAAAGCGACGGAAAAAGTCGATTGATTCTGTGCTAGAATACTGGGTAATACGTAATATTTGAAGATAAGTGTTACAGTCTCAAAAAATTAAAATTTATCTGTGTAGAAGAGTTATAGAAGAAAAATTCTTGTGCTATATATTAGATTTATAAGTGTTGCGATTCTACATAGGTAATTATCTACATTGTAGACGAACATACGAGATTTCTATGACATATGGTCAACAATACTCTCAAACTGTACCTAAAACAACCAATTTTAACAGTTAAACCCTGTTGTGAGGGGATTTCTAACCACATTTGTTGCGTACATAGTGGTACGTGATGATGATGGTGATGATGATGATTAATAATACATAATCGTAATCATAATCATATTATAATAATGATAATAATGATGGTAATGATATTGATAATGACGATAATAATAATAATAATAATAATAATAATAATAATAATAATAATAATAATAATAACACAACAAATTCCACAATTTGGGATATATGGCTGAAATCTACGGTTGAACACTAGGATCCAGAATACAAAGCAGAGGTTAAATGAAAAATACAATATGATTGCGGAGAGAATACGGAACAATAATAAATTTCAAAATAAAGTACAATTTGATTTCAGAGAAACATGAGATGAAAATACATTGAAGAGTAATGAAATGAAGTGAAAAAAATACATATTATTATACAAGTGATTGTGTAAAATGGATAATGAATCTCTCAATACCATTAGACAAATTTTGTTAATGTCCTCATTAGAAAATTTAAGACAAAGGAGAATGGTTTTGGTTAACTTAAATGAAGTTCCCCTAGCGCCAAAAAGAAGTCCTTTCACTTCCCATGTATTAATATTCATTTTGTATCTCTCACTGAAGTGAGGAATACATGGGTTGTAAATAGACTTCTTTTCATCGTTAACGTTATTGACTTGCGATGGTGATAATCTCTCTTATACCGAATTTTGCACACCTCTACTCCCTTTTACTTATCTGTCCGATTCCACAGTCTTTCTCGGTATCATAACTTAAATACTCGGTCACAATATGATAACATGCTAGAAATACCACTGCACACATCATCTCTTTATGCTTCATCTTTCACTGTTGCTACTTCTCGTCACTGGAATTCTCTGCCGCCTGAAGTCAAGGGCTGCCGAACTTTAATTTCCTTTAAATTTAAATTAGGAAAATATCTTATGATGAGTTGGCAGACCTAACGTGTTGAAAATGTATTCCACTGTATTTATTTCTATTTTATTATTATTATTATTATTATTATTATTATTATTATTATTATTATTATTATTTTTGTTTCTTATTTTTATTATCTAAATCGTGTTTATTTATCACTTAATGCCAATATGTATCCAACTATGTTGTTGTTTTTTATTATTAATCTATTTTTGTGTACTTTTTATACAATTGTCGGTTTCTGGTTTAATTATGTAAATCCTACTTAATTATAATCTAATACTAATATATATACTAATGTGTTTATTTTTATTTTTACTGTGTACATTTTTCTTTTTTTTATTGAATTATCGGCTTCTGTTTTTATGTGATTCGTATTTGATTCTAACAAATTAATATGTATTTCACTATGTTTATTTTTATTTTATGAGTTAAATTTTATGTAACTACCTCTTTTGATCTAATTATGTATCAGTATATAATTACTTAATTCCGATCAAGTTTTATGTTCAACTGTGTAAGCAAGTTTTAATCCTGGTTGAGTGTAAGAGAAGGCCTTACGGCCCTAACTCTGCCAGGTTAAAAAAAGCCATTATTATTATTATTATTATTATTATTATTATTATTATTATTATTATTATTATTATTATTATTAATATTATTATTAATGTAATGTAATGTGTTATAGTACTATTAGAAATCGTAATGATGACTGAATTGAATAAACTTTCAAATTGAAATAACTTCAGGCTGCTAGTGATTTTAAGTTTGCTTGTGGATAAATATAGCATCAGTGATTGTGGCTATGGAACGTCAACCGAGTGCAAAGTGCCGTGAAGTCAGAGTCGGTGTGCTATTGTGCTACGTGACATGTGTTTTCTGCCCCCATTGGACACTTGTTTGTAGGATGTGCTCACCTCGGAACTCAAATGACAATGTTGAAATATTTTGGATCATTCCCAGGTTTGCTAACTCCATCCATCATAACGCCGCATAAAACCACTCGGTCACTGCTTCTACTGTATTTTTATGCCATCCATTGTAATCCAGGCAACCTCGTTGCATACGAGAATGTGTTGTTTGTGTCATGGAAGACTTCAACTTCTGTTCTGTGAAGTGAATTATTTCTCTTTGTGACGGACTGGACCTAACATGGAAATTAAATATTCAATATTTGTGTCTGTCGTTAAGGGATATTAGAGCTGAATAATATATCCCCATTACACTTACATTAGAGCCAATTTTCAACACAACGTCCGTACACATGACAGAGTTTGATATTAAAAAAACTATGATATTGAGAAAAGTTTACGCCAAGAATATTTTTTTTATTCTTTACGGTATATACGCGACGTAACTCCATTTCTATTATATCACTATCGCTGAATATCTCAATCTTAAAGTGCAACAAAAATGAATATTAATCTTCTACGAATAAACTTATAAACACCTTTAATCTAAGTTTTAACCACAAAATTGCCAAAATATTATAATTGTTCGTTCCTTTTGTACGAAGACATTCCTTGGAAAATTAGGAAGTTGATAGTAAGCGGTTTACACGAAAATATTCCTTTGGAAATTAGGAAGTTGATATTAAGCGGTTTGTACGAAAATATTCATTGGGAAATTAGAAAGTTGATAGTAAGCAGTTTGCACGAAAATATTCCTTGGGAAATTAGGAAGTTGATAGTAAGCGGTTACGTCAAATAACCTTAGATGTTGATAAAGCGTCGTAAAATAACTTACTAAAAAAAGTAAGCGGTTCGTACGAAAATGTTCCTTGGGAATTTAGGCAGTTGATAGTAAGCGATTTGTACGAAAATATTACTTGGAAAATTAGGAAGTTGATAATAAGCGGTTTGTACGAAAATATTCCTTGGAAAATTAGGAAGTTGATAGTAAGCGGTTTGTACGAAAATATTACTTGGAAAATTAGGAAGTTGATAGTAAGCGGTTTGTACGAAAATATTCCTTGGAAAATTAGGAAGTTGACAGTAAGCGGTTTGTGCGAAAAAATTCCTTGGGAAATTAGGAAGTTGATATAGTAAGGGGTTTGTACGAAAATATTCCTTGGGGAATTAGGAAGTTGATAGTAAGTGGTTTGTACGAAAATATTCCTTGGGAAATTAGAAAGTTGATAGTAAGCGGTTTGTATGAAAATATTACTTGGGAAATTATGAAGTTGATAGTAAGCGGTTTGTACGAAAATATTCCTTGGGGAAATTAGAAAGTTGATATTAAGCGGTTTGTATGAAAATATTACTTGGGAAATTATGAAGTTGATAGTAAGCGGTTTGTACGAAAATATTCCTTGGGGAAATTAGAAAGTTGATATTAAGCGGTTTGTACGAAAATATTCCTTGGAAAATTAGGAAGTTGATAGTAAGCGGTTTGTATGAAAATATTCCTTGGAAAATTAGGAAGTTGATAGTAAGGGGTTTGTACGAAAATATTCCTTGGAAAATTAGGAAGTTGACAGTAAGCGGTTTGTGCGAAAAAATTCCTTGGGAAATTAGGAAGTTGATAGTAAGGGGTTTGTACGAAAATATTCCTTGGGGAATTAGGAAGTTGATAGTAAGCGGTTTGTACGAAAATATTCCTTGGAAAATTAGGAAGTTGATAGTAACCGGTTTGTACGAAAATATTCCTTGGAAAATTAGGAAGTTCACAGTAAGCGGTTTGTGCGAAAAAATTCCTTGGGGAAATTAGGAAGTTGATAGTAAGGGGTTTGTACGAAAATATTCCTTGGGAAATTAGGAAGTTGATAGTAAGCGGTTTGTACGAAAATATTCCTTGGAAAATTAGGAAGTTGACAGTAAGCGGTTTGTGCGAAAAAATTCCTTGGGAAATTAGGAAGTTGATAGTAAGGGGTTTGTACGAAAATATTCCTTGGGGAATTAGAAAGTTGATAGTAAGCGGTTTGTACGAAAATATTCCTGGTAAAATTAGGAAGTTGACAGTAAGCGGTTTGTACGAAAATATTCCTTGGAAGATTAGGAAGTTGACAGTAAGCGGTTTGTACGAAAATATTCTTTGGGAAATTAGGAAGTTGACAGTAAGCGGTCTGTATGAAAATATTCCTTGGGAAATTAGGAAGTTGATAGTAAGTGGTTTGAACGAAAATATTCTTTGGAAATTAGGAAGTTGGTAGTAAGCGGTCTATATGAAAATATTCCTTGGGAAATTAGGAAGTTGATAGTAAGCAGATTGTACGAAAATATTCCTTGGGAAATTAGGAAGTTTATAGTATGAAAATATTCCTTGCGAAATTAGGAAGTTGATAGTAAGTGGTTTGAACAAAAATATTCTTTGGGAAATTAGGAAGTTGACAGTAAGCGGTTTGTACGAAAATATTCTTTGGGAAATTAGGAAGTTGACAGTAAGCGGTCTGTATGAAAATATTCCTTGGGAAATTAGGAAGTTGATAGTAAGTGGTTTGAACGAAAATATTCTTTGGAAATTAGGAAGTTGGTAGTAAGCGGTCTATATGAAAATATTCCTTGGGAAATTAGGAAGTTGATAGTAAGCAGATTGTACGAAAATATTCCTTGGGAAATTAGGAAGTTTATAGTATGAAAATATTCCTTGCGAAATTAGGAAGTTGATAGTAAGTGGTTTGAACAAAAATATTCTTTGGGAAATTAGGAAGTTGATAGTGAGTGGTTTTTACGAAAATATTTCTTGGGAAATGAGGAAGTTCATAGTAAGCAGTTTTTTTCTCTTATGTATTCTTTGAGCTCCAGGAGCGATTTTTATAAGATCCTGCTCCATATGTCAGTAATGTATCACTTTTCATAAATTTGCCTCTTTTTTTTTCGAAACTATATTTTTGGTGTTCAAAAATGTTCCATTCGCTTGTAATTTTTACGTAAATCTATGAACAGATTTTTACGTTTTCATCCATGTATTGTATGAGATATACAAGGTGAAACATAATTAATGTCATTAATTTCAGAGGGTTATTATTTCAGATATTTGAAACAAAATGTTTAATAGAATGTTACTCGTTTTTGCTTCCTTTTCCGAGATAAAAAGTGTTTTTTATAAAACATTTCATAGCGTGTTTTGATTGAATTCCCAATATGCTCAGTCAATTTAAGAGAGCAGTGTGTTAGAATAATAGACTATTGAAAGAATTTTAGTTTTGTCATTTAAATGTGCAGAAATTTGATCCGAAATAATGTAACATTTTTCAATTTCTTTTTAGAACGAAAAGTTCCATTTGTTCAGAACAAATTTCTGCACATTTAAAGGACAAACCTCAAATTATTTTAATGATTTTTATCATAATACACTGTTCACTTAAACTGACTGAGTGTACTGGAAATTAATTCAATAGCTTTCCCAAATACACTATGAAATGTTTCATATAAAATTATTTTTATCTCGGAAATGAAAGCAAAAACGAGCAAAACTGTGTTAAACTTTCTTGTTTCAGATATCTTAAAGAACAATTCTATGATATTAATTACATTACTTACGGTTCACTTACTCATAAAGTAACAGTGTAAAAATTTTTACGTTTTTGTGGGGTAAAACTTGTAATTGTTTCTCCAACGAATACTAACTCAGAAGTACAGGGAAATCATTTTATTTTTACTAATATTTCTAATATTAACCTGGCTATACCTTTGGATTAACGGTTGAGAACATGAAACACCGTTTGCTACCCATTTCCACGACTGGAGTTCGATGATACTGTCGTAAAATACAAAAAAACACTTTACTAGGTATAGGAGTGAAGAAAAGTAGTTCATCCATTTACGTAAACTAGGAAATATCACGTTTTTGAATTTGATCATTTTCATTAGGTTTTTGTTTAATCAAAATACAGTGCAGTATTAACAATAAGTGCTTTTACTCATGAACTGAGTTATCCATGCGAACGTATTCATTATGCAGTGTATATTATACTGTGTATAGCACATTAGCGTTCAGAAAATGAAGATAAATTGAAAAATAATCATAATATCATTATTAAAACATTTTTGAAAAGAGTAGCCGTTCATTTCGATACAGGCTTCAGTTCTTTTGTGAACTTTATCGCAATATAGACTATTGTACCTAATTGCAGTTAGCATTTTCGTCCTTCGTACCAGTAACTCATGTCGAAATAATTCTGTACCTACTCTATAAAACAGTACCTTACCTACTGTAAATTAAATCGTCACTTCTGCCCGATCAGAAAAGATAAAATTACTCAGACATGCTATCTACTGTCCGGCCAGGTGATTTCGTCGCAAGGTCGTAGAAAGAGAGGAAATCACGTGACAGTTAATTACTTAACGAGGCCCTTTTATTTAAGTTATTTTAAACAGTTGTATAATATTACGTAGACGTCCAATTCCTAACAGATGTTAAGGTTTTCAGAAAAGAGCCAAGACAGCCCAGCCACTAGCCTTTACAGAGGGACGAGCAGAAGCTGGTGGGGAAAACTGGGATGCGACGTAGGGAAACGGACGACAGTACCTGTGCGAATATATGATTCAATATTGAAAGCTCTTTTGTCACTGGAAAACTCGAACATATTTCTAAAACGTACTATACTCACTCAGTACTGTTTAATCGTAACACGACTTTGACTGCATTGTGCTTTGGCTCTGTGAGGAGGACAGTTGGAAGTTTACTAGTAGAGTGGGTGGGAGTGAAGTACATTAAAAACTCAGGTACAATAAAAATTGAAGTAAAAATAAAATGATGTCCCTGTATAAGATTACATTTTGCGGAAAATAAAATTCCTAGTAACGTTAATGCGAAATAGAGAAAAGTTATAATGGCCAGCCGTTTTTCGGCCAATGAATAACAATTTTGTACGTAGTAATTTGTTATTATCAATCCCAATTTAATTCGGGATGGAAGACGGTTCCCTCAGTAGAAAGGAATAAAAACATTTATAGACCTACATGTATGTGAACCACAGTGGAAACTTTAAACCTGTTTTACATATCTTCAGTTCAGTGCTGTAGAAATGAAGTTTCCGTCATGTAATCTCGTTCCCAGATGTAACTGGAGATTATCTCCTCATCTGTTTGATAGGAAATTAGATATGCACAGATAACTCTTTTCGAATCCGTTAAATCTCTTCATTCGGGTGGCCTACACTGGCGTGACAAACTCACTAGGAGCTTAATAGTTCAGACTATCTTCATCACGTTCAAGTATTGGAGAATTCCGCGTTACTCACTTTTTCCCGTTTACTTACAAAGAGAGGACACGCTCTGTATATCACCGAATTAAATCAGATTTTGTGACATGAAAGTACAAGACAAACTGTTTAAAGTTATACCTGGTATGGGTGGCCAATGACCCCCCTTTTTTGGAAATATTGCCTATTGTTTATGGCATACTTCCGTTAGGTGTCTAATAGGGAAGCATTAAACTGTGTAACGGCGTAGCTCATGTGGTTGGATGCTGAGTTGTCATCTAGGTAACCCGAGTTCGAATCCTAAAGCCTTCTCATTTTTTAAAGCTTGATATTATTATTATTATTATTATTATTATTATTATTATTATTATTATTATTATTCACTTTCAGTTGTCAGTTCCTATATTCAAAGCCATGTTGAAATATGCGTGGTATGCATCAAAATTGATAAACGAACGAGAAGTGTTTGTGAATGTGAAGGATATCTGTTTCGCAGCAGAAGTGCGGAAAAATGTGTGTGACTGTGGACAACCTTCTTTCATTTGCTGTGTATGGTGCAGGAAATATGTATGTTTTGTGTGTTTTTATGACATCATAATGAATCGGGTACAAAATGAAATGGGATAGCTGCTACAGAAATAGAACAAACACCAGTGACACATCTTACCTTCCTACGTGAGCAGTATTTCATTGTTTATCCTTTACAATACAATGTTAGTTAATTAGTAATTTGTTTAAAACATGATGAAGCATTCAATACATGGAGAAATATGATATAGGTATGTAAATAGGTAACTGTGATCACAATATTAATCATTATTAAAAGAAAAAAAGTATAGGACCTGTTAAGACTGGAACTCAGGTTGCCTGGATAACAACTCAGCATCCAACCATATGGGCTACGCTGTTACTCAGGCTAATGCTTCCCTATTGAGTACTTAACGGAAGTATGTCACAAACAATAGCCAATATTTTCAAAACGAGGGGTCATTGGCCACCCATACCAGGTATGACTTTAAACAGTACGTCTTGTACTTTCATCTCACACAATCTTATTCCATTCGGTGATATACAGAGCGAATCCTCTCTATGTTAGTCGAGTGATTCATTCCAGAAGTGCTAAATTTTCATTGGTATATTAGCATCACAAATGGACTGAGCATGTTGTCATCCTAAATTGCGAAATGACAGTCAAATACGAGTGGTTTAATTTATCTCATTGTAGATAAAAGCAGTAAAATATTCCGAAAATTAGGGTCAGTTTCATTACACAATATGAACAAACCAGTTCGCGACGGTCTATTCCCGTAGGCTAATGTTAAATTATTGCGCATTTTCTTAGCTCGTATTCAAGACAGAAAATACATTTTATACCACTTAATTCACTTATCTTAAATTTAACACAGGTGTTTTACTCTCGCACGCAATAGATTTGTTCCAGCACGGTTCAGAGTTGATTCGTGTATGGAATACAATCTTAATATATAAAATTGAATGTGGGTATGTAGGTATGTATGTATATATGTATGTGTGTATGTTCTCTATACAAATCTACACGCTTTGACCGATATATTATGCCAAAGTTTGCACATTTAACCTTCATAATCAGGAGAAGAACATAGGCTACATTAAAATTGTGCAAATTGAAGTTAAATCAATTAAAAATATAAAAATGAAAATAAATAGATCAATAATATCGATGTATAATATTAAAATGCAAAATATTCTACAGTCAATTGTTCTTTATTATAGTCTGTTGTATTCAACAAAAATAATTATATTTATATTTAATTATATTTAATACGCTGACAGCCACGACTAAGATAAGGCACTTGAAATTTAATGGTAACTGTCCGGCAGAGATAAAATGTAAGATCCGTAGAACATTGAGTCAACACTAAGTGGGCGTATAGAGATCGAAGGGTGTGTTTTTGTTTTGCTGAACTTCAAGACAATGTTAACTCATTTAAAGGTTGTGTGACTGTAGCCTGTATATATTTTCGTTTTACTTTGTTTATACTGTAGTTTGATTTTTCTATTATTTTATTTGTATTTCTGGCGGTGTGGAAGAGAAGGCCTAATGGCCTTATCTACACCAAAATAAATAAATAAACAAAACAAATAAATATATAAATTTTTAAAAAGTTAAATGTGAGGCACATGATGAAATGTTTTCTTCTCGGTGCCTGACCTACAACTGTTTTAAATTTAGTTAACCCTGGCAGGCATTTGTCTAAGGAGTTCATTAATTCATGTAAGTGAAGTTAAGTAAAGATTCATCTTTATGGACGAGGAGAGCTTAGTAAAGACAATTTATTATTGTTGTCTATAGTTGGGTTTCCGAGATTTCCGAAAATTTAATAACCAATTCATTTAAAAATAGAAGCAGAAAAGAAAGCCCGCGCAACGCCGGGTGCTTTCAGCTAGTATAATATAAAATTGGTATAATAACAAGAAGGAATTCCTCATCTTCCGAAAAGTACTTCTTATGTCTTTGTCAGCCAAAATTTTAAGTTAGATTTACACTTAACAGGGATTTGTATTCATGTTCTAGCCTTGAAATTAGAGGTATACCTACAAATCATTCTTCCAACGATATATTCATCTATACTTATAATAAATCTGTAACCGAAATTTTTCTGGTAATTTTCGATATTCCAAAATAATTGGTCCTAACATATGTAATTAACCGCCCTGAAACCGAAAATCGCTTTTTTGAAATTTTTGTTTGTATGTCTGGTTGTCTGTCGGTCTGGATGTTTGTTACCTTTTCACGCGATAATGGCTGAACCGATTTATATGAAAATTGGAATATAAATTAAGTTCGTTGTAACTTAGAATTTACGCTATAGGCCTATGGCATTCAAAATATTTTATTTAAAAGAGGGGTTATAAGGGGGCTTGAATTAAATAAATCGAAATATCTCCCTTATTATTAATTTTCATGAAAAATATTACATAACAAACGTTTCTTTAAAAATAATTTCCGATAAGTTTTATTCTATGCAAAATTTTGATAGGACCGATATTTAATGACACAAATGAGTTTCAAAATTACAATAACAACGCCATCTAAGGCGGTGTAATGAAATAAAAAACAAATGACTTCATCTATAAGGGGCCTTGGACAACAACAATCGAAAGCTATGAAACATAGCCTACAGAGAATGTTTCTGTGTTTGTATGAAGTAATATCGGAATCTAAATTATCCGATTGGTATAATTAATTATTAATTCACTATTGGAAAGTGTAGTTTCTCTAGATGGGCATAATGCTATAATGTTATTACAGTAACTTCTGAGTGAATCGAGGACAAGTAGGATTAAAATAGCTTCTTATGCACAGAAAACTTGACGGGTTATTCTGTACATTCGTTTCCTGTATTCCCTAAAATAATTTTTATGACCGAATGAGTGGTCTCCGGATCAAAATGATAGCATTTAAATTTTTTAATACAATTTAAATTAAGTAACATAATAAACGATATATCCTTCTATCAAACACGAATGTTCCCTGGACCAAATTCCTATTTTAATTACGTAATTACTTTATATTTATTTCTAATGGGTGCAGCGGAGCGCACAGGTACGGCTAGTATTGAAATAAATGTGAAAATAAAATAGCAGCGGTGAAATGGAAGAGAAATGTGACTGTTTACAGCAACCCTCAGTTTCCTGTTCTGTTCTAACGGCTGTTAAGCAATAAATAATTGGGTGGTGATTTATAGCATTAGAATATTGATAACGAGCGATGTTTGGCGCGTGTCTGTTCATTTGATCCATCCCGTGTTGAAAGCAAAGATAGGGAACTGTGCTGAAGCGAATGTAGACTAATTGGAAACACAACTGGCTGTGTAATAACTTATTCAACGACTCTTATCAACTGCCATCGTTCCGCGGACTAATTGATTTGTCTGCAGATGTGAGGATAGTGGTGTTCTGATCAGGGAAATGCAAGAGCAAACAGGAATTCAGGGAACCCAGTTAAACCATAAAATTTTAATCGTGGAGAGTAACCATTTCATTTGTGTTTAACAACATTCCATTACTTTGGTGAATGTAAAATTAGTTCACGTTTTACTCTCATTTTATCTGCGTTTGGAACATGAAGATCTTTCTATGCTAAGACCTCAGTTTCGCGTCATGCTACAGTCACCATAGATAGAACTGTAGCTCGTATGCAGAATAGTCATGAAGAAATAATGAAAGGCGAAATGACAGTATGTTGATAAAATCCTTTGGAATCCTGTGATTTTTACCACAAGATTTTCTCTGAGATTATATCGCGATATAAAGGAGAAGAATCCAAAATCTAGTCAAATTAACACTTAAATCAGGGATTTACAAACATTCCCCCCTTCCAATTCCCTCTTCAACTCCACAAATTAAGGTGGGAAGGGAAGTTGCGAGGTCTTAACGGAGGATTAACAAATTTAAACGTTTGCAAGAATCCATTATAGTTTCTATTGCTACACATTAACAAATAATTGAACTGTAAAATGCATTGTTGGAGAAAGATTCCGAGAGCACAATTGAATATGAACTATTTTAATAATTAATAAACTTGAAATAATTCTATATATTTTAATTATTATTGCAAATGTTTAAAGACAGGACATGGAAGATTCATGCATGATAAAAATCATATTTTACTAATTAACAAGCTTGAACTAATTTTATATATCTATTTAAATTATTATTGCACATGTTTAAAGACAGGACATAGGTCATGCAATATGAATAATATTTTAATAATTAATAACCTTGAACTAAATTTACATATTTCAATTGTTAGTGAACACATTTTTAAGAGAGAACGTAAGAGATTCATGCAATATGAATAAAATTTTAATAATGAATAACCTTGAACTAATTTTACATATTTCAATTGTTACTGTATATGTTTAAAAACAGGACATGGGAGATTCATGCACGATAAATAACATTTTAATAATGAACAACCGTGAATTAATTTTACATATATTTGAATTGTTACTGCATATGCTTTTAAGAGAGTACATGAGAGATTCATGCAATATGAATAACATTTTAATAATGAATAACCTTGAATAATTTTACATATTTCAATTGTTACAGAACATATTTTTAAGAGAGTACATGAGAGATTCATGCAATATGAATAACATTTTAATAATGAATAACCTTCAATAATTTTACATATTTCAATTGTTACTGAACATATTTTTAAGAGAGAACATGAGACATTCATGCAATATGAATAACATTTTAATAATGAATAACCTTGAATAATTTTACATATTTCAATTGTTACTGAACATATTTTTAAGAGAGAACATGAGAGATTCATGCGTTATGAATAACATTTTAATAATGAATAACCTTGAATAATTTTACATATCTCAATTGTTACTGAACATATTTTTAAGAGAGAACATGAGAGATTCATGCAATATGAATAACATTTTAATAATGAATAACCTTGAATAATTTTACATATTTCAATTGTTACTGAACATATTTTTAAGAGAGAACATGAGAGATTCATGCAATATGAATAACATTTTAATAATGAATAACCTTGAATAATTTTACGTATTTCAATTGTTACTGAACATATTTTTAAGAGAGAACATGAGAGATTCATGCAGTATGAATAACATTTTAATAATGAATAATCTTGAACTAATTTTACATATTTCAATTGTTACTGAACATATTTTTAAGAGAGAACATGAGAGATTCATGCAATATGAATAACATTTTAATAATGAATAACCTTGAATAATTTTACATATCTCAATTGTTACTGAACTTATTTTTAAGAGAGTACATGAGAGATTCATGCAATATGAATAACATTTTAATAATGAATAATCTTGAACTAATTTTACATATTTCAATTGTTACTGAACATATTTTTAAGAGAGTACATGAGAGATTCATGCAATATGAATAACATTTTAATAATGAATAATCTTGAACTAATTTTACATATTTCAATTGTTACTGAACATATTTTTAAGAGAGAACATGAGAGATTCATGCAATATGAATAACATTTTAATAATGAATAACCTTGAATAATTTTACATATTTCAATTATTACTAAACATATTGTTAAGAGAGAACATGAGAGATTCATGCAGTATGAATAACATTTTAATAATGAATAACCTTGATCTAATTTTACATATTGAATTAATCTTACATATTTCAATTGTTACTGAACATATTTTTAAGAGAGAACATGAGAGATTCATGCAATATGATTAACATTTTAATAATTAATAACCCTGAACTAATTTTACATATTGAACTAATGTTAAATATTTCAATTGTTACTGAACATATTTTTAAGAGAGAACATGAGAGATTCATACAAAATGAGTAACATTTTAATAATGAATAAGCTTGAACTAATCTTGCATGTTTCAATTGTCACTGCACATATTTTTAACAGAGAACATGGGAGATTCATGCAATATGAGTAATATTTTAATAATGAATTACCTTGAATTAATTTTACACATATTTCAATTGTTACTGCACATGTTTAAATGCAGGACATGAGAGATTAATGCAATATGAATAACATTTTATATTTAAAAACATTGAACTAGTTTTATATATTTCAGTTATTATTGCACATGTTTAAAGACAGGACATGGGAGATTCATGTGCCATGAATAACATTTTAATAGTTAATAACCTTGAACTAATTTTATACATTTCAATTATTATTGCACATGTTTAAAAATGGGGCACGGGAGATACTGCATGATGAGTAATATTTAATCAATAATAATTTTGAACTAATTGCATATATTTAAATTATTACTGCACACGTTTAAAGTCAGGAGATAGGAGATTCATGCATGATGAATAACAATTTAATAATTAATAACCTTGAACTATTTTTATATATTTCAATCATTACTACACATGTTTAAAGACAGGACATGGGATATTCATGCACGATGAATATCGTTTTCAAAATTACCACTGCGAATAGCAATACAAAGATTTAAACGGTCTTTAAAATTGTCGATAACTCTCTGGCACATGTAGCATAGTCAGATATATATATATATAATATATATATATATATAATGTTCATTGAAGTTCTACACGTTTCTTTTCAGCTCACAGATGGTTTTAAAGGTGAAATCCATTTTAACATAAACTCTCAAGTTTGCTTTATGTTCACCAACAATACCATGAACAAATGAATACCTAATAGCTTCTCAATATTAACAAAATATAATCATTCATATTTTATTGGCGCTCTATGTAATTATATTTACTACATATTTACTCATAGATACAAAGAAATATGAAATGAAATATAAAAATTATTACTGAAAAGATTTAACATGAGAAAATATTATCTTTTAGTTGTGTGATTTGTGGGCTTGTTTTTCAGAACAGTATGAGGAGCGTTTTTTCAAAACTCGATAAATGCAAAATTTGAAAAATTGAGTTACACACACTATCCATATAACCTATGTGACCTTCATGATCCCATACAATCATTTCTCTCTAAAGACGATATTTGCCTTACTTATAAATAAGGAAACTATGAAGGTTTTTTCAAAACTCGATAAATGATCATGAATAGATAAAGCAGAAGTCGATAAATGCAGTAAGTAAGGAAGAAGTATTTCCATTGTAATAATTTTATTCCTTACATTTCATTCAACTTCCCACAGATGCTAATTAATTATGTCTACGAACTGGCGGAAAGAGACTCTTGTTCTCGCTGGGTTGTTGACAAGTTTCAGTTTCATTCTTTGAGAGGTTTTCATTGTGAATGCTGGTTTCGAAATAACTGACGATGCAAGGGATTTCTACAAAGATGTGCTAGAAAGCAACTGAAAGTAAAAAAAAAAAAATAATAATAATGTTCAATTAAAATTTAATTTAGATTAGGTAAAAAAATGTTATACAGTTTAGCAACTTCATGATACATATTGTTTAGTTTAATGTATGCATTATTATGTATCTAAAATAAATTATGTAACAATATAAAGGAAAAATGTTAAATTAAAATTAAATTACATAAAAATGTTATTCAGTTTACTTTATGTAATACATTGTTAGTTCAATGTATCCATTATTGTGCATCTGAAATAAATAATGTAAAAGTGTATATCAAAAATCAATAAATACTGGAATTTATGCAAAAAAAACATAAAAATAGACAAAAAAAAACAGGATTACATGAACATCTTCCACTCACTGCTTATCATTTATCGACTTTTGAAAAAACCTTCATAAATTGACATCTGATTTCAAATAGTAAACAATAGACTGTAACAATTTTAATTACGCCATCTTGTTCATTTATTCATTGAATTACATGTGCTGTAATACACATATTTTTAAATAAATAATTCTTGTCAAAAAACAAAAAACGCATTTTCTGAAAAAAAACTTGTTTTTGCATATATCGAGTTTTGAAAAAACGCTCCTCAGTTATTCTTATCTGGCTCATCATTCAGAAATAGCGACCTCATTCATCCGTTATATTCAATATTAAATAATATTTTAGTCTTCAATGCCACCACAGACAGCTCATATACCTCTGTCACAAATGTGTTGTCATGGGAGATATGAAGGCTTTAAGTACGATTTGCTTATCCAATTCTGGAAATGTGACTATTTGGCTGATGTTTTTAATTACGAATACAACCTGATCACAACTGGTTCGCTTCTGAGACAACTCACAGGTTCTTCTCCACTTCCTTTGATATGTAGTGTGTTCCACTAAGTTGAAGTCCTAACGGGTAACCTATACGCTTATCCTAAACGTCAGATAAAGAGCTTCCATAAATTTATACTTTAAAGAAAGGTCACTAGCTAGTTCAATAAGCTTTCATTTGAGGGGTCAGACGCAAAGGGGTATAAGCGCACTTGAGTTATTTTTTAGAAAATGTGGTTGAAAGTACTTAAGATTTTGCAAATTTCGTGAAATTTTTTATTTCAATTTTAGTGTGTGGTGTGCCACTAAAATTGTAAATGTTTTAGCTTTTCCTTAATTCATGTTCTTAGAAATGTCACTTGCATCCCTTTGCTTCTGACCCCCCTCATTTGTCATTAATATTGAATGAGCCAAGGCATTTTCAAAGGGGGTCTCAGTGTAAGACAAGTTCTTCCAATTGCCACAAAACGAGTTTTACCATGATTAATGAAACAGCTTGTAAATATTGGAGAAAAATCTTTGTCGCAGTCTCCTAAAAAATTAATACCAAATTAAGAAACTTGCTAATTAGTTTCGAAAGACCTTGTCTAAAGATCTAAGTTTTAATAAATGCAAAAACTTTAACATTCCACACAAGTAGGCCTGTAATTTGAAGTGGTGAGCTAAGATTGTTTAGTTTACCTCATGAATTTCTAAGATACGCTTGCTTCAATAGGAAATCTTCGTCAATGTGCAAGTCCTATCAGTGTCTGATTTTATTCATTCAAAAATCAAACTTCATATCTGTCGCTTAAGGGCCGGTATTGTAAAGAAAGTTTAACCGTCCGTCAATTGAACTATTACCGAGAGTTTAACTTTTTAGTTTGCATTATAATTTTTTTACGTTAAACTGAATATTGTTGTTGTTGGTAATACCTCAGTCTAGTATATAGAGTCACGAAGCTCAATACGTAGGGAATATGAATTCATAGATAGTTGCTAACCACTAGGATCGCTACTATCGCCTCATCACAGACAATGCGAAATAGTACCGGCACAGTCTATTGTTCCTAGTACTCTCATCACCTCAAGCTTCGTGACTGTATAATATACTAGATTGTAATACGAACAGATTGTGTTTTGTTAACAAAATGTCGAAAACAAAGGAAAACGCTATTTCTCAGAAGCCGAAAATAAGTTGTTATTCAGTTCAGTGAAGAAATATAGTAATGCAATAGAGTGCAAAGAAAAACCGATGCATCCACGTGGAAACAAAAAAGAGGGGACATGGAATAGCTGTACTGTGTGACGAATTCAAAGGTCAAACTGGTTGTAAGGAACGATCAACAAAAAAATCTCACTGTAAGGAGCCTACATATGACTTAAAGTGCGCGAAAGCTTTAGAGAAAATTGAGAGTACAAAACAGAAGGTGGTGGTGTTAAACTATCGACGGAATACAGATTCTTTCATTATAAATAGTCGGAGTAGGTTGAACGGGTTTCGAAGCAGTAGACGTTAGTAATGCGACTGAAATCTGAGAATATAGTGCATTGTTTTAGTAATGATGGTCTATAACATTAAAATTTTCAATAAGATGACATCGCATCATTAAAGGTCAACTGTTGGAATTATACATTCTTCTAAGGTCAGTTAACTACATTAAGATTACATAATGCTGAATGACAGTGTTACCAGAAAAGATATACACTTATCTTAATTCTATATGTGTTTGGTTTTAAATTTAAAATGTGGAATAAACATTCATTTCTACAATAACATTAGTACATCAATGCAATGTGACTACCTAGAGTCAACAAAAGTTAATTTATTATATGCAATAAATCTAAAGGTTTATTTCTGTAAGTAAATTAATTTCATAATGAATTATTTTAATTGAAAATAGAAGAAGTTCTTTATTTCGGATTTGAAAAAATGGATCTGTCCAAACACTACTTATATACTTATATTATTTTCCTTGTATTTCATAAAAAATTTAGTTCAAGAAGTTGATATGATTTACTTATGTCGTAGTGTACCTCATAATTGTCAGTTAATAGATATTTCATCAAATACGTCCATTATACTTGCGCCCATAGTGCCTACTGTTTCTGTGTCTGAAGTTTAACGAGATATTACCAGATAGAATTCTGTCGGTAGAGGTAATTTTCACTTTAATCTCTCGTCAACTTTTATAATAAACAAAAATATCGGAAACTGGAAGTTAACTATTACCCGAGGTTTAAATTCCTTTTATAATACTGACCCTTGGGTTGCTAACGTAAGCTCTGTTAACACCTTCACCTAATTTGCCTCTGTCCGATGCCCAGAACTAAATTATACCCACAGTAATAGTTGTGTCCTGATTTTACTACTAACCAATTTTACTCTTTTAAGAGTGTGATTTTTAAGGTCATTAATATGGTCCGTATTCCAGCTACCTATAAACTGGATTGAAGTTACCTGAATCGAAGTATATGTGACGTCACAGCGCAAGTACAGGTACGTTCGTATACAAAATAGTTACGCATCCTCTGCCCTCTTCCTCTAGAAAGTAAAAACCGGACGCAGTCATAGTGAATAGTCTTATCGATCACTGTTCTTACTAGTCGTATTATTGAAATAACTACATCTTTGTGGCTGATTGAAGGTTCACTGCAGAGGTAAAATGCCTTAGATAAGAGGCTCAAGAGGGTAATATTGCAGGATATAGTTGAGGGTATTTGAACTAATATTTTCACTGTCAATACAGACAGCATTACGTATACATTATGTAAATTAAATGTAAAAATGACAAAAACAGTGCACTGAAAAACACGGCAATACCAAAAGCACACAAAATGTGCTGAACGTAATCCAAAAGAATCAGTACCATCAAAATCTGAAAATTATGAAGATATTAACTCCACGTTTAGCATGGATATGTGTGCCATACCATGATGTTCAGTGCCAATATTCCAATTAATATATTAAGGCCGTGTCTCAAAGCTACATTTTCAGCTGAAGTGAACTAGATTGTTGACTAAATAGCCGGATGTGACGTCTGAAATCATGATCCAAAGCTACATAGTCCATAGCAATCAAGTCCGTAGTAGCTAGTCAACGAAAATGCTTGCTTGATTGTTGACTTGTTCACTAAACAAACATGGATACCTCATCAGCAAATGGGGTTATGAAATCTGAAAATGCTTTGGAAGTAAAATAATGTAAATATTATTTAGAATAACACGTTAACTTTGAACACTGATATTGTTAGTACCTTCTGTAGAATGTTTTAATCATTACTGTAATATATTAAGCCCTTATCTTTTCCACGTAACTCGTAATGAAACTGCATTAGGACACTGCCTTCTTAATTTAGTGCTGCACCGTAATGTCATGGTTTTTAGAAAAATAATCTATGAAGAAGGCCATGTTTCAAGCATACATGTCCAAAGCTCCCTAGTGTGTAGTTCACAAGTCATCTAGTTGCTAGTCACTAGTGTGTAGTATGGACTTGAGCTTTGAGACACGGCCTAAATTATCTCCATATTAGGGAATTTCTAGAAAAGTATGTAGAAAATTAGTGGGTTTTTTTTAGTGGTTAGCGACATGTGCAATGTCCTAATGAAACACGAAAAAATATCAGACAATATGAATATCTTGTACTAGCCCTACATCATGCACCAGTAACGTTGAAGTTCCGTAACTTACGAATGCACGTTATTATTCACGACGAAATGAACATCATGGCTCAAGCATAGCTTCAGAATATCGGGAGTTGACTGTACTCCACGAACACGAAGCGAGACGCGTTTGTTTATATCCTTATCCGGTGCATTACCTGTGTTCGGCATACTATATACCCCATGTGTCTTTAACTTCAGTCTTTAGGTAGCTGCAATACGAAGCCTAGTTATAAGTAACTTATTTTAGGGCTTCGCTTCCGAGACTTTAGGGCAGTGATGTCAAAGCAAGCGCATTTTTCTGATCTTGACGTCGTGCGCGCATTAAGCGCTAGGTATTCTAGGAGGAATAAGCAGCCTGTTGGATTAAGAAAACAGTGCTGCACAAACTTCAAACGGAATATGAAATTTTATGTCGTTATTTTTATAAGTTATGGCTTCTTTCTGTTTGTTATTTTCTATATTGTCTGTAAAACAAAAGTACTAACGCCTATTTCTTAGTCTAATATTGCAGTTGTTTTAAACGTTAATAAAGAGTAAAGAAGGAATATTCACACAAATTCCATAACAACTAAAACTATACTGTACTAAGTGAATTAAACACATAATTCATAAAGAAAGTGTTATCTCAAAGAAAGACACTGAATATGACATGATAATTTGAAATTGATATTGATGGTATCTTTAGCCTTATAAAAGTAATCAAAACAATATTATAGTATAAAGCAAAGTTGTCTAGGTATATGTTTTAACTGTAACTAATATTACATAATAAAATTCGTATCGCATTATGCTTTTAGATGATATTGGTGCGCAACTTTCTGTCATCAGAATATTAAATTATCTCGAAATCTGCTGAAGCTATAGAGCTGACGTTTTACCAACATATAGGCACATATCTTATGTTTGTTATGTAACAGTATTTGCTTTGTTAATTCATTTCCTTACAAACATTTTCCATGCGAATATTTTCAAACATATTAATACACTATCTTCAGTAATACGTATTTACGATATATTAGATTTACGAAAACATTGTTTTAAAACCTGTAAGGCTACTAAACAAACATATCTGAAAATTTCACATTTCTGTAAAAAAAAGTTGAGAAAATATTCCTTTTGAATAAAAAAGCAAACTTGTGAAAAATGAACATTAAAATTATAACTTACATTCTTATAATGCACTTATACTTCTCAGACAAATCTAGAAATTAACATGGATACAGTTTTAATAAGTTCTCTTCCCTTTAACTATTGAATCAGTGCTGGCCATCCCTGAATATAGCTCGACCAAGCGGCATATATTACCTCTTTCGTCTGTCTCTTTCCTTTCCGCTGTAAAGCACTCAGGCTCTCCTGGGCTCTAAATCGCGCCCTTGCTCCTATGGACATCAGTTGACATTACTGCTTTAGGGTCTCTCCAGGGGAGCGGGTTCCACAGTTTGAGAGTTACTGTCTTAAACGAATAATGTGTCGTTAAAAATAGACTAACATACTTTACTTCACTGGAAGTGTAATAACAGAGATACATTTAAAACTTATTCATTCTATTTCATTTATGATTTTCTTCTCCTAATGTTAAATTGCATTTTTTTCATACGTCATATTTTTTTATCACTTCTCGGTCTCTTCATATTTTATCATACCGTTGTTATACTATCTTCTTCTCCTCCATGACTTATATTCTCTATCCTCTTCTTCTATTTTTATTTTTCCCATTTTTACTTCAGATGCTCTATCTTGACATCAGATATTGGCAGCCTTCCCGACACTAGGTCGGCGTGTATTCTTGTGTTCACAGCGTGTTACCATGTTGTTCTGCTGACAGACAACTTCATAATGAACATTAGCGAGCTGTGATTATAATGTATTTTGATTTCGTGTTTAATTTTTCGCGTTTCCGGCCCAATGCTAGGTATTGTAATGCAACAAACAACTTGATTTCGCTATTTTAAAGAAAATATTCGTTGTTAGCATTCATGCAACCTAAAAATTGGATTTTGGGCGTTACGCTTGTCATGTACAGTGATTTATGCGTAACTCTTGAACTGATTTTTATCATATTCATTACATACTAGTCTAATTTGTTGAAAATTGGTCTAAAGAAATATGGAGGTGATATATTTTCTTTTGCAGATGATACTGTACTAACATTTTATGAGAAAATTGGGATAACACTTATTTAAATGCTATCAATGGAATTAAAGTAGTGAAAAATTGGCTTGACTGTAGTCTCCTGTCCTTAAATACTGACAAAATTACCTATATTCCATTTTCTTTAACAACGAAAGGTTTACTTCCACCTATGAATAATTATCATTTAGTAATACATAGTATTTAATGTGATGAATTAACAAATAATTATTGTAATTTCCCGCATCTAACACCTTCTACACAAGTTAAATATTTAGGAATTATTGTAAATCTGCATTTACGTTGGGATAAACAAATTCATTTCATGTGTACAAGTATAAGAAAGACGATTTATAAATTCATAATACTTCGAAATTTTATCACTAAGGAGGCATTGAGTATAATATTTTTAGCTTTGGTACTATCATTAATACAATATGGTATAATAAATTGAGGTGGAGTAGCATCATCTGTACTTAATCCATTAATTTTATTACACAGAAGGTTAATAAAAATTTGTCTGATCAAAAATATGGATTACCCAACAAATATAATTTATACACATTTTAATGTATTGCCTATTGAAGAAATTTATAAATATAGTTTACTAACTTACTACCACAGAAATCAAATAAAACATAAATCTAATCGACATGAATATCGTACTCTAAGACAAAAGTCTACTTTCCCATTAATTGAGCCTAAATGTCATACAAGTGCAGCTCTTAAACATGGTGCTAGTTTCGGCCCAAGACTTTATAATAAAATTACGAACCATTTTCCAAATTTGAAATATTTTAAAATTGAAGCTTTTAAAAAAGAAATTTGTAAAATTATCCATGATATATAATATTAACAAATATATTTTTTTACCTTTTATTTCTGTCGACTGTATTCATGTTTTTATTGAATATCACTGGCTCCTGTCGGATTGTAAATTTATACTAAATGTGTATTTTTTCTCTTTCTTCTTTATTCTTGCTCTTGTGTTGTATTTATTGGTTTGAATTAAGTTACTTACTGTATTTAGTAAACTGTCCTTGTAAATTTTATGTTATATTATTGACTAAGACCACACCGTACACGAGCCTGGCTCTTACGGCAGTGGCTGGAAACATATTTCTTTTATAAATGTTATTTGTACTCACTAGCTAGCTAGTTAAATAAATAAAATAAAATAAAAAATAGTCTGGTAATGATGCACATTAAATCTACTTAATCTTTGGTGGAAGTTAATAGTAATTTACTTGAAATAAAGATCAAAATAGAGATCTACTTCACTTCATATTAGAGATTTCATTCGTGGTATTTCAACAGAGTAAATAGACAAAAGAACGATAAAAAGAAATAATTATTGATTGAATATTTTTCTGTAAGGTAAATTTACTACAAAGCAATTGTACAGAGAATAACTTAACCTCTTGGTTGCGATTTTACAATAGTATGTTATAAATTCTTTACTCTCCAGCAAAAGACTGGACAGAGAGTGAAATGTGTCTTAATTCGAAGGATTCTCGCTTTCTACAAACGCCTCTGTTAACACGTGAATGAATTTCCACTGAAGCTATTCTTAAAGATATTGATGGAAATCACTTTCATTGTAATATTGATATCACTTTCAACCATCGAATTTCCTCAGTGAAAAAGGGGTAAGGTTCTAGAATTATTAAAATATACGTATAACTGTGTTGTATAAATGCGTGAAAAATGATTGCATTTCATAAATTGTTACCCTCCTTCCTCTTTGGGATACGCGATGCCCAAAGATTTCGAATTAAAGTTTGAAACTCGAATATTTTACTAACTGTTATATGCTTAAAACTACTTGAAAATAATAATAATAATAATAATAATAATAATAATAATAATAATAATAATAATAATAATAATATCAGATATTCAAATGTACAGGGTACACCATGAAGTATACCAAGCTTTAAATTATGGTGAAATTAAGCGTAATGTTAAAATAAACTTAATAATCTTTAATCATAATCTCATCGTCATTCATTAAGTTTTGACCCGATCTGCCACCAAATTATATTAATCATGGTATGTATAAATTTGATCTCTTCACTTCGTCGTAATGTCCGTATTTCTGCCCCGTACAATGCCATACTTCACACAAAAGACTTCACTAGTCTCTTCTTTAGTTCTTTCTACAGGGATCCGAAGAAGATGTTCCTTTTTCTATTAAAAGCTTCCTTTACCATTGCTATTCTCCTTCTGTCTTTTTGGCAGCAGCTTATGTTATTGTTTATTATATAGTACGTCCCAAGTATTTGAAGCTGTCCACTTGCTCTACTGCCTCATTTAGAGTTTGTAAGTTTACTTTCTTTACTTTTCTTCTTATTACCATGGTATTTGTCTTGTTGGCATTTATCTTCATACCATACTGTTCACAGCTGTCCTTTAGCTGCAGTAGCAAATCCCTTAGTATTACCTGCTCTTCTACTAACAATGCCATATCAGCAGCAAATATTATGCACCTTCTTCTTCTTCCTACTATCACTCTTCCCATGTTCTGAAGACAGTTCATCAGTAAATCCTCCAAGTAGATGTTGAACAGGGTAGGTGATGGAAGGCATCCTTGACGTACTCCTCTCCCTATTTCGTTTCCTTCTGACATTTCTTCTCCTATCCTGACTTTCACTCGTTTTATCATATAAAGGTTACTGAACAGCCTCCTCTCTCTTTACTCCACGCCAATTTTCTTTAGGATCCCCATCACTTTATTTCAGTCCATGCTGTCAAACGCCTTTTCTAAATCCACAGATACTATATACATGTTATACTATAGGCTTGTTAGTTGATAATCTGCAGAAATGGATATCGTATTTATTTTTTAAAAACTTGAAATTTTGAGTCTGCTCTGATTATGTGCCTTTGTTGTATTCTGAAATAAAAAATGGATGTGAACACGGAAACAGCGTCGTGGCGAGACGAAAAAGTAAATAGAATGCACAGCGTGATGGGTGGAGTACCAGAATTTGCATTGCGTGCACTGCAACTTTGTATGTGCCTGTGATTGCTGTTCTTGGTATCTCATTTTAATAACATTATAAAAGCTAATGCTAACAATGTGATACTATTACTAGCTTAATCAGAGTTAAAAGCTGCTGATCCTACAGCTTACTTCCTTTATTCTTCCAGTCAAAAATAACTAGAGATTGTAGTGTTTTGGAATCACGATAAATGCGAATATGTTCAAATTCTGTCCAATTAGGTAATTTTATATCCAAGTAGGGTTATAAAATTCGATTGGAACACATCCAAATAGGGATTTAAATAGACATCATTACCCACTATTCCATTGTTGTCAGTAAAATACAAACTAAACACCCAACTAGGGATATAAAATTCAATCAGAACATACCCAAATAATACACCACTTTCCAACAATTAATTTCATTGTTATTAGTGAAATGCGAACTGAACACACCCAAGTAGGGATTTAAATTCAATCAGATCACACCCAGATAAGACATCACTACTGACCATTCAATAATTATGAAATACGAACTGAACACACTCAAGTAGGGATTTAAATTCGATCGGAACATCATCGCTAGCGACCATTACATAGTTATTAGTGAAATGCCAAGTAGGGCTGTAAAATTCGATCATAACACGCCCAGATAAGACATCACTACCTACTAGTTCATTTATATTCGTGAAATTCGTACTGAACACACCCAAGTAGGAGTTTAAATTCGATCAGAACACACTCAGATACTGAATACACCCAAGTAGGAGTTTAAATTCGATCAGAACACACTCAGATAGGACATCGCTACCGACCATTACATAGTTATTAGTGAAATGCCAAGTTGGGCTGTAAAATTCGATCATAACACGCCCAGATAAGACATCACTACCTACTAGTTCATTTATATTCGTGAAATTTGTACTGAACACACCCAAGTAGGAGTTTAAATTAGATCAGAACACACTCAGATACGACATCACTACCGACTATTTCATTGTTATTAGTGAAATTTGTACTGAACACACCCAAGTAGGAGTTTAAATTCGATCAGAACACGCTCAGATAGGACATCGCTAGCGACCATTACATAGTTATTAGTGAAATGCCAAGTAGGGCTATAAAATTCGACCATAACACGCCCAGATAAGACATCACTACCTACTAGTTCATTTATATTAGTGAAATTCGTACTGAACACACACAAGTAGGAGTTTAAATTCCATTAGAACACACTCAGATACTGAATACACCCAAGTAGGACTTTAGATTCGATCAGAACATACTCAGGTAGGACATCGCTGCCGACCATTACATAGTTATTAGTGAAATGCCAAGTAGGGCTATAAAATTCGATCATAACATGCCCAGATAAGACATCACTACCTATAGTTCATTGATATTAGTGAAATTCGTACTGAACACACCAAAGTAGGAGTTTAAATTCGATCAGAACACACTCAGATACGACATCACTACCGACTATTTAATTGTTATTAGTGAAATTAGCCCTGAACACACCCAAGTAGGAGTTTAAATTCGATCAGAACACACTCAGATACTGAATACACCCAAGTAGGAGTTTAAATTCGATCAGAATACACTCAGATACTGAATACACCCAAGTAGGAGTTTAAATTCGATCAGAACACACTCAGATACTGAATACACCCAAGTAGGAGTTTAAATTCGATCAGAATACACTCGGATAGGACATCGCTACCGACCATTACATAGTTATTAGTGAAATGCCAAGTAGGGCTATAAAATTCGATCATAACACGCCCAGATAAGACATCACTACCTACTAGTTCATTGATATTAATGAAATTTGTACTGAACACACCCAAGTAGGAGTTGAAATTCGATCAGAACACACTCAGATACTACATCACTGCCGACTATTTCATTGTTATTAGTGAAATTCGTGCTGAACACACCCAAGTAGGAGTTTAAATTCGATCAGAACACACTCAGATACTGAATACACCCAAGTAGGAGTTTAAATTCGATCAGAACACACTCAGATACTGAATACACCCAAGTAGGAATTTAAATTCGATCAGAACACACTCGGTTAGGACATCACTACCGACCATTACACAGTTAGTAGTGAAATGCCAAGTAGGATTATAAAATAGGATCAGAAAACCTCCAGGTAGGACCTCACTACTGATCTTCCATAGTTATTAGTAAAATTCGAACTGAACATACCGAAGAATATGTAAAATTCGATGTGAACTCACCAAGGTAGGACGTAACTGCCCATCCTTCATAGGTATTAGTAAAATGAGAACTGAATACATCCTAAGTAGTGTGCAAAATGAGATCTGAATAGGACCACACTACCGACCCTTCCATAGTTATTGGTAAAATGCGAACTGAACACACCTAGTTAGGGGTGTATAAAATGCGATCAGAACAAACCTACGTAGGATGTACAGAACTACCGATTCTGCATAAATATTAGTAAAATTCGAACTCAACACACCCAAGTACGGTATAGCATTCGATCTTATAACACCAAGGTAGGACCTCACTGCCAATCCTCCATAGTTATTAGAAAAATTCGTACTGAACACAGCCAAGTAGAGTATAATTTGCGATCTCAACACAAACAAGTAGGATGTAATTTGCGATCTGAACACACCCAGGTAGGGACTCACCATCGAAAAATGTTATGTTTTATTTAACGACGCTCGCAACTGCAGAGGTTATATCAGCGTCGCCGGATGTGCCGGAATTTTGTCCCGCAGGAGTTCTTTTACATGCCAGTAAATCTACTGACATGAGCCTGTTGCATTTAAGCACACTTAAATGCCATCGACCATGCCCGGGATCGAACCCGCAACCTTGAGCATAGAAGGCCAGCGCTATATCAACTCGCCAACCAGATCGACCTCACCATCGATCCTTTATATTTAATGAAAGACTAATCATGTCAGTAAAAATTATTACAATTAATTTCTGATATCACAAGATGCATATTTCCGTTTATAATTGCTATCACTAAGCCACAAATGCTTTACATCATTCCCTTTCTACCCTGAAGAGAGACGGAAACTAATGCTAGGAGTTGCTTCTGCTCCGGTCTACATCGTCTTGAACAACTAACTCGGGCCTGTCACAGTACAGGACGCACTTGCTACAGTTATTGCAGTAGCCGTGATGTTGCCAAATGTTTAAAAGAAACATAGCGATTTCCTCTAAAGCGAGGAATGTTAGAAAAAGATCATAATCTATTACCAGTTTCATACTGGTGCAGTAGTTACCTTTCACCGTGTACAATTATGTCTTTCATATCTTCCTGCTGAAGAAGCAAGTGAATGTTTCGCCATTGACCTCGACAACATTAAACCTATATCGTCCAACATTACAGAACTTGATTATTATCTGGTAGACAATTACGTGGACCGATCTTCAGATTTCTTCTGATATCTGGGCGAATGATAACGATTTCATGGAACAAACTACAAATGTGTGTAGAATTTCCACTCCAGCCGCTTCTAAATATATTAGAATTTTTGGAAGTATTAATATTATTTTGCACGATGAGCTTAGTAAAAATAAGCTCTGTTTAACTACCAAGGAAACTGCGGCCAAAACGACATAAATTTGATATCCTGCAAAGGAAACTCGTTGAACATAGGAGTGTGTTAAATATGCCTCATATCTTTCAGCAGCTCCTAAACCGTAGACATTTTTAACATGACACAAATTTACAGACGAAATGAGCTTGTATTTAACTGCCTGAAATCTTTCTAACGTGGTACAACTCTGTGAGGAAGGAAGTGGGAAAGCTTTAGCCACAACAGATTTTCACATCTGCCAGCCCGAAGTCTGAAGTAAGAAGTGGCCTTCTCGGTAATTTTCTCTAAGTTTGCAGTTTTTAAACAACCATGAGTGAACATAATCCCCAATTTACATTTAGACCTATCCTTGAATGAATTTTTAACTATATTTAATTTTAAGGAGGGAATACTACGACACAGCACGGTGACCTTTCAAGATCTATGGCACTGAGTCTCAAACTAGGCGTATTAATTAAGATTAATTTTTGGTCCTACAGAACAATGATAATAATGGTTATTAGAGGAGAAAAATTCGCCCAACAGTACATAATATTCTGGAATCCCGGCCACCAAGTAACTCAATTGAGTGCGCTTCTTGTATAATGGCTGTATACTCGGGTATCGAGCAGGCAACCCCATTCTTCCCTAGACCAGCCCGCTTTGTGCGTCGCCAGCCTGCGTTCGGGTAATGCTATGCAATGATGACGGATGGGAGAAATGTTGACGGGTTGTTGCAAATGGCTAATATGGGGAAACGGGAGAGGCCCGAGAAAAATTCCAAGTGTGACCTTGTCCGCCACAAGTGTCACTATTAATTTTTTAATGAAATTGACTAGGGTTAGTATCATTTTGATGTCGGATTGTAACAGATATGATCTAACGTCGCATTTTACGTAAGCCGTCAATTTAATCTTCACTTTTCTCATATTTTTTGTCATAAATAAGAAGCATTTTAAATGTGGATATAGAGAAAAATGCAACGTGTGAAATCGACAGACAGAATAAGGTATGATGCTGTGATAAAAA
The DNA here is from genome assembly GCF_040183065.1 of Periplaneta americana. NCBI lineage: Eukaryota > Metazoa > Arthropoda > Insecta > Blattodea > Blattidae > Periplaneta > Periplaneta americana. Next base: position 172,239,455 of record NC_091121.1, on the reverse strand, counting down.
GAGTAGGTGAAGAAAGAATAATTCTGTTGAGAAGAAACTGTCTGCTGAAGGATTCACTGGAAGGAATGGTGAACGAGAGAAGAGTTCGGCTCAGAAGAAGATGTCAGATGATAGAGGAAATTAAGATATATGGATCATAATTATGCGGAGCCAAAGTGGAAGGCAGAAAATAGGAAAGATTGGAGAATGCTGGGTTTGCAGTGAAAAACCTACCCTTGGGCAGAAAGACATGAATGAATGTATTAAAAATTAAAGAAAAAAATTATTTAGAATCAATAGAATTACAATTTCTTTCTTAAGAAAAGCTGTAGGCCTACATATGGGCGACAGACGCGGATGTCCAGTTGACGATACCCGTCGATAAACGTAATTCTTCCTTATCCGTGGTAAGATACGCTAGCATACACTGGGACGGAATCTAATGCGTAGTGTTTTAATTGGAATTACGTAAGTGGTATCTACTTACAAATGGCTTTTAAAAATCCGAAGGTTCATTGCCGCCCTCACATAAACCCGACATCGTTTCCTATCCTGAGCAAGATTGATCCAGTCGTCGGCCTCGGTAGCGGTGTGGGTATAGCGCTGGCTTTCTGTGTTCGATGTTGCGGGTTCGATTCCGGCCAAGGCCGATGGCATTTAAGTGTGTTTAAATGCGACAGGCTCATGTCAGTAGATTTACTGTCATGTAAAAGAACTCCTACGGGACAAAATTCCGGCACACCGGCGACGCTGATATGACCTCTGTAGTTGCGAGCGTCGGTAAATAAACAATAATTCACAAATTTAATCCAGTCTCTACCATCATATCCCATCTCCTTCAAATCCATTTTAATATCTTCCCATCTATATCTCGGCCTTCCCAAAGGTCTTTTTCCCCTCTGGCTTCCCAACAAACACGCTACATGCATTTCTGGATTTACCCATACGTTCTACATGCCCTGTCCATCTCAAACGTCTAGATTTAATAGTAATCATAATTATATCAGGTGAGGAATACAATGCGTGCAGTTCTACGTTGTGTAACTTTCTTCATTCTCCTGTAACTTTTCCTCTCAGCCACAAATATTTTCCTAAACGCCTTATTCTCGAACACCCTTAAACCTCTGTTCCCCTCTCAAAGTCAAAGTTTCACAACCATATATAACAACCGGTAATATAACTGCTTTTGCGGACTCTGCTGTATAAGTGGTAAGTGGTATCTACAGAGGTGAAATTTCACCCATAGGGATTTTACTCTATTTATTGGTAGTAGTCGCCCTCGGTAACGCAGTTGGTATAGCGTTGGCCTTCTATGCTCGAGGTTGCGGATTCGATCCCGGCCCAGGTGGATGGCATTTAAGTGTGTTTAAATGTGACAGTAGATTTACTGGCATGTAAAAGAAATCCTGCGGGACAAAAATTCTGGCACACCGGCGACGTTGATATAACCTCTGCATTTGCTAGCGTCGTTAAATAAACAATAATTTTATTGGTAGTACGGTGGTTATCGTGGCTGACATTGATCACTAGATTCGTGGGGTCGAATCCAGTTGAGGGCGAGGGATCTTCAAGATCAATGTAACTTATTTTCGTTAGTATAAATTCTTTCTGAATTTTAAGAACAATAAAAAGTGTTAGCATGGTTTATTTCGGGGGAGAAGTAAAGGTGGGGAATTGTATCTTAGAATCTGTCGCCGTATTAGATAGCTTCAGTCAAAATATATGGTCCATTTTTCTCGAACATGAAAGTTCAGCTCTAGTGAGAACAAAGCGTCCATATGGGTAATCGAATTGTGCATGGGCTTGTCTGTAATTCACTCGCTTAATAATTCATTTTAACTTCACCTCCTCCGGTGTAATGGATAAAGTATTGCACATACGCATCTACCTCTCTAGTGTCTGTTGCTATAGTGGCGATAATGGTAATGTACTGAAGGGAAGTCCGTGCACGGCTTTAGTATGTTATTCCATGGCTAAGAATATTCATTCGGTATTCTTGTCTTGTTGAACGCATGTAGTGGGAGTCGAAGTCTGCGTCTGTTTAACATCAAATTGTAAATTCGGATAGTAGGTTTAGAGGAAATGCTGTGAAGAATACAAGAACACATGTTAGAAGCTTGTAGATCTTGTGATGTCGCCAACAGTTCAAAGCGTAATTTAATGAGTCAGTCAATGGATGAATTGCTACAACGAATAAAGATGAGATGAATAAAGGAGTGTAATGAAATTATTTATTTAATTAGGGTGACCAGATTCACATCGATAAAAAAGAGGACACAAAGCTTATAAAAGGAGGACATTGTTCGAAAAAAGAGGACAGAAAATATGTAGGCTTGGGCCTATATTATACCTTAAATTACGTCAATATCTGTTTTATTAAAAAATATTTACGGTACAGGTGTAGGCTCATATCATGCTTAAAAGCATGTTAATATCTATTTTATGCTCCACCATGCCGAAATGTAGTAATTATACACCTGGTAGTAGCCCTTTAATGCACCTCATTAAAGTACACCTATTCATTAAAGTTCAGGTGTTCAGCCAATGACAAGTCACCTTTGTACCGTTATAAAACCGCAAGTACCGATTATTCTCGTATATGCAATCGAAAAACAATTAGCGAAAAGTCACGGAGGCTGGAAATCCAATACTGTCGCAGAAGGATATGTTCTGTTACTATAATAATTAGCGTTAATTGTAAATAATATTCAAATAAATTCAATTTGTCATCTCGTTTCTCAATTCTAAATCAATTTCCAGGTTATATCAGGCTAATGTTCATCTTATTCTCTATCAAGGTCAATGACATTCGGCCTCGGAAAAAATCAATACTTTCGAGTCTGCGCACATCTCACAATTCAGGTCAGTTCGCACATAACCATAACATGACCTAATTTTGAATAATTTCAAGTTAGAAATATGGTGGAGCATAAAAAGTCGTATGAAACTTGCCTATAATGGTAATTAAGACACTCGTATGAAAATTATGAAACTCGCTTGCGCTTGTTTCATAAACAATCATACTTGCGTCTTAATTGCTAGCATTATAGGCTCGTTGCATAATGTACTGTATTATTATTACATAATAATTACGGAAAAAATAATGATTTTACAGTTACGTAGCTACATACGAAAGTCAAGGGAAGTATAATTTTTAAAGAGAACAGAAAATATCTATTTAGATTTATATTCGCACTTCGATCTCTCGATGTACTAGCTACCTGTGAGCATCGACCATAACAAAGAGGAGCAAAGAGAGTTATGATCGTTGGCAAAGAGTATATTCCGTCGATGCTGCTGCCACCTACAGGCAAACTACTTGAAGAAGACGTCAAATCAGATAATTTCAAAATATCAGGCATACAAGTTATGAAAAGGAGAACATTTCTGGATTTTTTTAAAGCATCAGGAACAGGTAGAGGATAGAATCGATTCGCTTGGATGTAAAGCTAGTGCTGAGCCATTGGGTTCAGTAGGTTTTGGGATCTACAAAGGACATAACATTGATAACGGAGAAATAGATCTAGGTGGGAGTCTAATGCATAATCTCGGTGTCACAATGAAGTTAATGTTGGTGCCGTATCTGCTATGGGCAAGCGGTCTAAACATTTGGCCTGTCACGCAGACGGTCTGGGTTCGAGTATCGGTGAGGTCTGAGATATTTCATTCTACGTGATTTTTCCTTTTACTCACATTAGGCCAGTGTTGTCAAAGCAAGCGCATTTTTGTGACCTTGACGTCGTGCGCGGGCAGCAAGCGCTAAGTATGGAAAGAGGAAGGGTTGTGTATATGAATAAACAACCTGGTGGATTAAGAAAACAGTGGTGCACAAACTTCAAACGGAACGTGAAACTTTGTCGTTATTTTTATATGGCTTCTTTCTGTTTAATATTATCTATATTGTCTGTAAAACAAAAGTACTAACACTGATTTCTTAATATTGCACTTGTGTTTTAAATCTTAATAAAATATAGAAAGTTAAGGAGGAATATTCACTTAAATTCCATAATAGTATAATAGTATACTGTATTAAGTGGATGAAACACATCATTCGTAAAGAAAGTGATATTCCAAAGAAAGAGATTGAGTATGACATGATAAGTTGGAATTTATATTGATGGTATCTTTAGCCTTACAAAAGTAATCAATACACTAATCAAAACAATATTACAGAACAAAGCAAAGTTACTTAGGTACTGTATCTGTTTTAAGTGTAACGAATATTACGTAACAAAACTCTTATCGCATTATGCTTTTAAGGTGATAATTGTCAGCAACTTCCTATCATCAGAATATTAAATTATTTTCTCGAAATCTGCTGAAGCTATAGAGCTGACATTTTTACAACACATGGGCAAATATCTTTTGCTTATGATGTAACAGTAGTTGCTTTGTTAATTTATTTCTTTACAAACAATTTCCATGCGAATATTTTCAAAATTTGAATACACTATCTCCAGTAATATGTATATACGGTATATTAGATTTACGAAAACATTCTGTAAGACTAATAAATAAATAGGTCTATACCTGGAAATTTCACGTTTCTATACGAAAAGTTGAGAAAATATTTCGTTTGAATAACAAAATCAAACTTGTGAAAAATGAGCATTAAATTTAAAACTTACATTCTTATAATGCACTTATATTTCTCAGGCAAATCTAAAAATTAACATGGATACAGTTTTAATAAGTTCTCTTCCCTTTATCTATTGAATCAGTGCTGGCCATCCCTGAATATAGCTCGACCAAGCGGCATATACCACCTCTTTCGTCTGTCTCTTTGCTTTCCGCTGTAAAGCGCTCAGGCTCTCCTGGGCTGTAAAGCGCGCGCTTGCGCCCATGGGCATCAATTGATATGCTTGCATTAGGCAGTCAATCGGTCCGATATCAATTATTTTTCCATAGAATTTCTCGATCGCCAATTGGTCACGCACGGAAATACCTGGTCTAGGGACGAGTAGTTTGTTTTTGACACCTGAATATTAAGCGTACCTTAGTGTAAGTTAGCTGCTCATCAACATAAACATTTTCTGAGAAGGACTGGAGTTCGTCCTTCCCTTTCAGAATAATGTCGGAAGATGCATCCACTAGTCTCAAGCAGCGGTGTGTATTTTGTATGCAGTTTTATTAAAATGAGCTCAGACTGGTGTCCATAGTAGCCCGTCGGGGCCACACGCTATGCGGTGGTGGCCATGTCTGTCTACTAGTGGTTGCGTTCGACCACAGTTTATCCGTTGCAAAAGCAGCCACACGCGTCCGCCGCGCCATTCCTATCTCCCCACCCACTACCCCACATAATTATTCATTGAATTGTTGTCAAACTCATTCGAAAATACTACAGAATTTATCTTCTTGCCTCTACAGTTCCTCTAAAACGGAAATGCGATGCTTACTAGTAATTCCGAGCGAAGGTTTTTTAACTCTTTCCATAGGCGACGCGCTTTTCTGCCTGTAAGAAAGGTTGTATAGCACGTACAACGTTGCAGACAGTGGCGGTTCCTCGGGGGAGGGAAGGGAGGAACGTCCTCCTCACATTTTCTTCTTTTGAAAGTAAATGCCAAATAAAATATATGCCTTGAAATTCGAGGAAGATTCGATAATTTTTAAGTTCACAGCTATAAGAAAAACTAGGTTGATCGAGTTTTAAACGACGCGCGCTCATGTGCTGTAGAAAACTGTGAGAAAGATGCGAGATTGTCTGTGTGGAGGAAAGGCACTCCATTCCTCCTCTACTGCAGTTAACACACATAGACAACAGCGCACTAGCGGCCAGAGAAAGAAGCAGAGTTTTAAAGCAAGTAAATGAACGAAGAGGGAGGAGAACCTCCTCTGAATCAGTCGTGGGCGGGAAATAGAAACCGACTGGTCGTGCAGCAAGCTCGCTACCGCTGTCACCTAACGATGCTGCATTCAACCGGACTATAACACATCTAGGAGGAGACACAACAAAAACAGTTTTAACGCAACGCTTTGAAAGACACCATGTAAACTTTTTTGAAATTATAAATCAAAAATATTATTCATTGCACTTTATATAGGCTACTATTCATGGTTTCAAACTTTCGTGGATATTTGAAAGTTAAAGTGGGGTTTATGTAAAACAAAGAGGAAGTAGTTCTACGTAGTTGGCCCCTGAAATTCACTTCTATTCATTGTTTACTAGACAGGGCAACAGCCAAGTTGTCAGTTTTGTACAAATATATTTGAAACTGAAAGTAGGTACTCCAAACTACATCATTTTTAACATAAAAAATTAATCGGCCACCGGCAGCTTTGAACAATAATGATAGTATGACTTTACAAGAACTAACATTCTTCAAAAGCATGTGATACTGAAGTTGTAAAATGTACATGTGGCAACACAGACCACGTGGGTGGTGCAGTGTTCTCGCTTTCCTCAGATTATTTCCTATTTCCATTTCCGTAAAACGGTTCCGGTTACGAGTTAGTAGCTAGTCTCTTCCAACACGTGTGATGCTGTAGTGTGCTCAAAAAATGCTACGAGGTTGTGAATTTCCTTGTGATTATTAATTTGCGAAATTATTCAACAATGAATGGAAGTGAAAACATAATTATATTTTGGACAATTTAGGAGATTCAGTTTACAAGAACAGATTATTGCTACACAGAAGGGAAGGCCAACCCCAACACTACCTGGTCTTATATGTATGCATGTAGGCTGATTTGTAGCATGTTTCATTCAAGAAGGTGTCATTTCGTGCTGTTAACATCTTTCCTCCTCTTAAGAAATATGCAGGAGCCGCCACTGGTTGCAGACCATGATAGATCGCAAGCGAGATTACAATAAAGATATTAATGATAAGTAGAATGTTGAGTTTTTATGAAATGAAATAAAACCACACTGATGATCCCCAATAATTTCATCTGTTTATTTATTTTTTTATTTATTCTATTTATTATTTATTTTTAAATATACTGAATAAAGAATATAATTACAAACAATAGAAATAGAAATAAAATAATACAATAAATATAAAAAAGGAGATACAGTAGTATTAACAAAATTTGAGACCGAATGAGCAGCGCTCTTGTTCGGTCGCAGTTGAGATATAATATTAATAGGCCTACAGGAGAATATAAAATGAAATAAAATAGGAAATAAAATTAAAATTACAGTTACAGAAATTATATAATACAATATTAATATAAGAGAAATATATATAATAATAAAAAAATAAATAAATAAAATAAAATAGGAACTAAAATTTAAATTACAGCGGCAATGGAATTCTATAATATAATATTAACTCAAGAGAAGAATAATATCGCACGTGAAAAGTAGGACAATTATATATATATATATATATTTTTTCAAAATTATAAAATACAAATATAATATAGGTTGATTAATTCATACACATATGCTATAAATTTATTTAATCAAATTGAAGATATAACACGTTTCTAATTTTCTTGTTTTATGTTAGTGGGTTACATCTTAGAAGTTATGGGTGTAATTTAGCTAAAGAATAAATACAACCAAGGGCCAAAATTAATGCTATGCTTTAGACCAGCAGATGTGAGACATTTAGGTTCTGCTAATGTTGAATTAATATTTCGTCTTGTGTCATAATTATGTGTCTGTAATATAAACATATTACGATTTTTTTGATAAAATTTTAACAGCGTATACTTATAAATTTGTTTAATATTAAATACATTAAATTCAGAATAAATTAATTTAGTTGGATAATCGAAACGTTTCTCCAAACAAATTTTAATTATTTCTTTTTATAGTAAATTTAACGGGCTAAGATTAATTTTTGTACTTCCACTCCGAAAAATTATACCATATTGAATGATAGACTGAATATATCTGCATATGGAGTTAATCTCCTCAAAAGAGTATTGGACAAAATTTTGTACGACGTCAACAAAAGTGATATTTCTCGAAAGTTACTACAGTTAGTCTTGTTCCCCTTCTTAAAGATAGGTACAATTATGGACTCCTTCCATTGTTCTTGTACAATTTCCTTTTCCCAAATAGCAAGTACAAGTTTATAAATTTCGTTAGATAATGCGTTTGCACCCTCATGTATTAATTCTGCTGGAATTTGATCGATACCTGGAGACTTATAATTTTTCAGATTTTCTATCGCAATTTCGACTTCAGAAAGTATGGGTTCGGGTATAAATGGCTCAGCAGTTTGTATTTCAATTTCGTCCCGATCATTTCTATTTGGGCTATGTATATTTTGTAGTTGCCCAAAATATTTTTCCATCTGTTCAGGATTGAATGAAAGTGTGCAAGCAAGTCATTCTCATCCTTAATCACGTTTACCGTTGCCTTATATCCATTCTTAAATTCCTTTATTCCCTTATATAAATCTCTAATGTTTTTATTTCTACTATTTGTTTCTACCTCATTCAGTTTTTCCTTCAAGTAATCTCTCTTTTTATTCCTAAGTGTACGACTTGCTTCCCGTCTTTTATTGAAATAATTATCTCTATTCGCCTCAACTGTATCCTGTAAGAATGTCACTACTGGCAGTTTATGAAAGTATTATATATTTTTAATTTGATTGTTCTTATTAAAAGTCTTGATTTTGTTAATTTAATGTTTACAAAATAGGCTTTATTTCCTACTAGCCGTACCCGTGTGCTCCGCTGCACCCGTTAGAAATAAATATAAAGTAATTACATAATTAAAATAGGACATTCGATCCAGGGAAGATTCGTATTTGATAGAAGAATAAATCGTTTAATATGTTACTTAATTTAAATTGCATCCAAATATTTAAAATGCGATCATTTTTGTCCAGAGACACTCATTTGGTGCATTGACAATTCCTTTAACATGTTTCTTAATTTTTATTACATGCAACCATAGTTTAATGAAGATTGACATCATTTAGATTTAATGTGTATATTTTATTTTACTTGTTATAGGTTTCCATTGAATTATGGTTATATTATAACTTAATTTTAACCCTTGTTTTCTACGTATTCAGTAAATGGCGCTTGGCCCACTATGATTCTGAACCCTTCAAATAACTTAAATTATATTATATAATATTACATTACATATATTATACTATATTATATTATATTATATTATATTATATTATATTATATTATATTATATTATATTATATTATATTATATTATATTATATTATATCAGAAGTTACTGTAATAACATTATAGCATTATGTCCATCTAGAGAAACTACACTTTCCAATGGTGAAATAATAATTAATTATACAAATCGGTTAGTTTAGCTTCCGATGTTACTTCATACAAAAACAGAAACATTCTCTGTAGGCTATCTTTCATAGCTTTCGATTGTTGCTGTTCAAGGCCCCTTATAGACGAAGTAATTTGTTTTTTAATTCATTAAACGGCCTTAGATGGCAGGTATTTTAATTTTAAATCTCATTTATCTCATTAAATATCAGTCGTATCAAAATTTTTCAAGGAATAAAAATTATCGCAAATGCGTTTTAAAGAAACTGTTGTTATGTAACATTTGTCATAAAAATCAATAATAAGCGAGATATTTCGATTTATTTAATTCAAGCCCCCTTATAACCCCCATTTTAAATAATGTATTTTGAATGCCATATAGCCTAAAATCTAAGTTACAACGAACTTAATTTATATTCCCATTTTCATCGAAATCCGTTCAGCCATTATCGCGTGAAAAGGTAACAAACATAGAGACAGACATACAAACAAAAATTTCAAAAAAGCGATTTTCGGTTTCATGGTGGTTAATTATATATGTTAGGACCAATTATTTTTGGAAAATCGAAAATTACCAGAAAAATTTCGGCTACAGATTTATTATTATTATAGATTAATATTCTATTGTTTATTTCTTCAGATATTGTTCCTTTGTTGGTTTATTTTTGCTTTTTCCCCAGCAATTATCTTTGTTATTACTGAAATTTAGATCTAGGTATGGTTAGCTGTATCAATGTTGAATGAGCTGAAGAACTGGCATTACAAATCATGATACTAAAACCGAAATATCTTGTATGTATAAGGGAAAGACGCAATTGCAAAAGTGAAAGCAATTCTCGTATTAGTGCGAGGGATTTTGGTTGGGATTGTATGTAAGTTCTTGATCACTTGTCTCCTTCCGTGTGAGCTGTCTCGCTGAAAGGTCAACTGGCGACCCTCGTAAATAATAGCCTGCAAGTTTACTTCCTCCACTAAGTAAATAATTCCGGAACTCTTCTGGGGCCACCCACTACAAGCGAAGCCATTTTTCCGGTTAAGGACGGACCGTGATAATGGCCACTTACATCCTCCGAAATTCTGTCAACAAAACGCAGACTTTTTAATATCCCGCATTTAATAGGGAATTGCAGTTTATTATGTGAGGTTATTTTTCAGTATCTTTTAAGTAAACTTGTAAACTCTACTGTGGCTAAGTTTAAAAACTTCGCTCTGTAGAGCAGACGGCCCGGGTTTGAGTCCCAGTCAGATCTGAAACTTTTCATTTTAAATATTTGTAGTGACACTTGTGCCGGACAAGGTCGCACGTGGAATTTTCTCGAATTCTCCTTTTCCCCATATTATGCAACACTATAATCCTGACAGATCTCCATTACATTCCCGGTCGTCTGCTGTCGAAGCACGAATGGACTGGACGTGGGAAGATTGGGGTTACCTGTTCGAAATCTGGATACCCGGCGAATCTTAGTTAACCGGTTGATGTAGACATTGCGTCTAGCTTGAAGGTAAACATAATAGATCTCCTAGGTCGTAGAGCGGAGATATAGCGTGCCTCTGTACATACATAGATACATAAATACAGACGTATTTACATATGTACACAGGTATGTACAGGAGTGGCAAAAAAAAACCGGATCGACCCTTGTAGCTGATTTCAGAGCCTTGTTCACTCCAGAGCACGATAGACTGGTAACTAAGATTTTCGTGGTTCGAATCCTGCCTGGGAAGGAAACTTTTTTTTTGTTCATTATTCAAAATTTATTCCCAATACTTTTCGATTTCTGGTAAAATTCATGTTCTGAGAATAATAATTTAATTAAGTAGTAAAATATCGCTGCAATCGAAATGTATTGGGAATAAGTTTGAATAAGGAACAAAAAAAATGTTTCCTTCTCAGGCAGGATTCGATCCACGAAATTCTTAGTTACCAGTCTATCGTGCTCTGGAGTAAACAAGGCTCTGAAATCAGGTACAAGGGTCGGTCTGGTTTTTTTTGCCACTAATGTACACTAAAATGTGCTATTTTCACTATTTACGCTATCATAAAAATAAAAGCTTACATTGATCAAATATTATTTTCACTGTTGTATACAATTTACAAGAATGTAGGTCATAATATATATTATAAAATAAAATATGTTGTATTACAATACAAAACACTGTGCATAAGCCTAATAGTGTAGGCATAAATTCTTTATTATAGTGTAAATAGTAAAAATAGCGAATTCTAGTATACATAGTGTGAATAATGTAAATTGTAAATATTAGTGTACTGTAATTTTGTTCAAGTGGTCCATGTTTTGTTCTTCTCCACTTTACGAAACAAACGTCGCGTGATCCGTCAGTCTAGTACTTCTCTTGCTAGATGCACGTGCGTCGCCTGCTTAAAAACTCCAGTAATACTTAATCTTGTAGCATCCTGGGATAAAGTACGATTCCTAATAATAGGTATCAAAACAATCACTACCACCCAAGTTATTTATAGAATGTGGAACACAATATTGTGATAGTAAACTTCGGTGATCTGGAAAGAAGAAACGAATTGTTTACAGTTTCTCAGCTAATGGAACATATATTTGTTATAAATATATAATTTTTGTGAGTAATTAAACATTTCTGCGTACTGAGTATACATAGGCCTATTAATTGAAATGCGGGTTCTGGGCTTTGACTCAATCTGCAGCGCTAGTAACCGCAAATCCAGTAGACTCCCCACAATTCCAGCGGACTCGCCTCGATTTCCGGCAAGGAAATGGAGGTTCATCTTCCTCCCATAGGAGCTAGATGTCTCTATCTTGTCCTGTGCTGTCCTGCGTTGTATTAAGTGGTTATATTACGCTAATCTAACCGCATGACCTAAGAGATATGTCACTTGCAAATGGGTCCTCTCAAGAGTTGAAACGAACCAGTGTATTATTATTATTATTATTATTATTATTATTATTATTATTATTATTATTATTATTACTATTATTATTATTATTATTATTATTATTATTACTAGTATTATTATTATTATTACTATTATTATTATTATTATTATTATTATTATTATTATTATTATTACTTACTTACTGGCTTTTAAGGAACCCGGAGGTTCATTGCCGCTCTCACATAAGCCCGCCATTGATCCCTATCCTGAGCAAGATTAATCCAGTCTCTACCATCATATCCCACCTCCCTCAAATCCATTTTAATATTATCTTCCCATCTACGTCTCGGCCTCCTCAAAGGTCTTTTTCCCGCCGGTCTCCCAATTAACACTCTATATGCATTTCTGGATTCCCCATACGTGCTACATGCCCTGCCCATCTCAACCGTCTGGATGTAATGTTCCTAACTACGTCAGGTGAAGAATACAATGCGTGCAGCTCTGCGTTGTGTAACTTTCTCCATTCTCCTGTAACTTCATCCCTCTTAGCCCCAAATATTTTCCTAAGAACCTTATTCTCAAACGCCCTTAACCTATGTTCCTCTCTCAAAGTGAGAGTCCAAGGTTCACTACCATACAGAAGAACCGGTAATATAACTGTTTTATAAATTCTAAATTTCAGATTTTTTGATAGCAGACTAGATGATAAAAGCTTCTCACCCGAATAATAACACGCATTTCCCATATTTAATCTGCATGTAATTTCCTCCCGAGTGTCATTTATATTTGTTACTGTTGCTCCTAGATGTTTGAATTTTTCCACCTCTTCTAAGGATAAATCTCCAATTTTTATATTTCCATTTCGTACAATATTCTGGTCACGAGACATAATCATATACTTAGTCTTTTCGGGATTTACTTCTAACCCTATCGCTTCACTTGCTTCAAGTAGAATTTCCGTGTTTATTATTGCTATTATTATTATTATTATTATTATTATTATTATTATTATACACTGTTTACTTGTTAGTGGAAAAACTTGGAGTGATGCTTAATATAATGCAAATTGCGGTTTAAAATTAATCAAGAAATGATTTGATTTAAATTCACTTGTAATTAATAAAGATAAATCAACAGCTATCCCATTTTCTTTAAATAATAAAGGTAATAAACCAATTTCATATACGCTAAAAATTGAAATGCATAATTCTGATTGTTCCGATATAAATTGCAATTGTTCAGTTAGTAATGAAGTTAATGAGGTTAAATACTTAGGTATAATTATTGATAAATTTGAAATGGAATAATCATATTCATTATATTTGTAATAAATTACGTAAAACATTATATTGCTTTGTTGTTCTTAGAAATATTTTGTCAATTAACTGTTTACGTATAATTATTTATTTAGAATTATTTAAATCTTTATTTTTCTATGGTATTATAATTTGTGGTGGAACTTATAATCCCAACCTTCATCCGTTAATTTTACTACAGAAAAATGTGTTAAAATTTAGAAAAAAAAAAAAAAAAGCAGAAAGATTACCCAACTGAATTGTTGTTTAAACATTTCAAAGTTTTCAACATTAAACAAATGCATTATTTTATTTTATTAAAATATTTTCATAGAAATCTTAATAACTTTGAATGGTATATAAATAAATAGAGAACTAAAAATATGAATTCTCTGTGTTTGTCTGAACCCAAATGTAAAACCAATGCAGCTTTATATCATAGTATGAGTCAAGGTCCCAGATTATTAAACAAATTTTATTCTAATATTATTTTAATTACGAATTCTCTCCAAATTAATAGAAAAAAAAATTGTATTCGGTTTATAGTTTGGGTTTAAACATATTAAACACTATTTAAACTGTATTCACTCTCAATTTTAATTTTATTTTTGTCTGTATTGGAATCCCCTCCTGAGCACGAATCTTATTCAGGAGTGGGCTAGTTTATATCTTACATTGTATTTATTAACTTGTATTAATTTCAAACTTACTAGCAATAATAAAGTAAATAAATGAATAAATAAATAAATAAATAAATCACTTTTATTATTAAGAATAGCGACGAAATAGATGTTTCATTATGTTACCATTAGCGACTAAAGGAAACAGAATTTTTTCCCTCACATCATGCTGGGATTTGACAGGCACGAATTATTTTCGTCGAGAGGTTATGTCATCATCTTTTGAACTGCTGTGTGTATGCATTTATACAAAGTGGAAGTAATATAACTATGCAGTTTTAACGGTTTATTCCTTAAATAGACTATAATAAAAAATTGCAATATCATATTAGTTCCAAGTCAATACAGTTCTTAGAAAATATTACTTTTCCATTAAATTTTAACACTATTTTACTCTAAGTACTACCCCTACCATTGTGAGTTTTACTTTTGTCAGTAGAGAAACTGAGAAGGAATAATTTATTCCTTTGTAGTTTTTCAATATGAAGGACGGGTTTCTTGCAAATTAAATATAAAAATGAATACGAAATATGAAAAGCCTGAAATCCCATAAGGGCAACGACCTACTACAGTAGTGTAGGGTGAGCTACACTTGGGGAGCCAGTCCAAGACTATACTTATAAACTAAACACATAAACAAACTATATAAACTAAACACGAAAAATAATACAGACTCAACACACAAATTGTACAGGGAAATCATTTTATTTTTACTAACATTTTTAATATTAACCTGGCTATACCTTTAGAGAACCAGAAACACAGTTTGCTATCCCCTTCCACGACTATAGTTCGATGATACTGGTGTAAAACACAAACAAATCACTCTACTAGGTATAGGAGGGGAGAAAAGTAGTTCATCCATTTACGTAAACTAGGAAATATCGCGATTTTGAGTTTGATAATTTTCATTAGGTTTTCTCTAATCAAAATACAGTACGCCTACTGTATTAAGAATAAGTGTTTTACTCACGAACTGAGTTATCGATGCCAACGTATTCATTATGCAGTGTATATTATACTGTTTACAGCACATAAGCGTACAATATAGAGAATGAAGTGAAATTGAAAAATAATCATAATATGGATATTTGAACACATTTTTGAAAATGGTGGCCGTTCATTTCTATACACGCTTCAGTACTTTTGTGCATATTATCGCACTATAGACTATTGCATCTAATTCCAATTGCCAGTTTCGTCCTTCGTGCTAGTAACTCATGTTGAAATAATTATGTACCTACTCTACAAAAGAGTACCTTACGTACTGTAAATTCAATCTTCACTTCTGCCCGACCCGCTCAGATAAAATTGCTCAAACATGCTATCTACTGTCCGTCCAAGTGGTTATGCCGCAGGATCGTAGAAAGGGGGGAAATCACGTGACGGTTAATTACTTAACGAGGCCATTATATTTAAGTTATTTTAAACAGTTGTATAATATTATGTAAACGTCCAATTCCAAACGGAAATTAATATTTTCAGAAAAGAGCTAAGACAGCCCAGCTTTTACAGAGGGGCGAGCAGAAGCAGGTGGAGGAAATCGGGATGCGACGTAGACAAACGGACGACAGTACCTGTGCGAAAATATGATTCAATATTGAAAGTTCTTTCGTCACTGGAAAACGCGAACATATTCCTGGAACGTACTATACTCACTAACTCAGTGCTGTTTACTATATGCGGCCTTGATTCTGTGTGGAGGACAGTTGAAACTTAATTAGTAGAAGGGGTGGGAGTGAAGTACATTAAAAAAACTCAGGTACAATAAAAATTGAAGTAAAAATAAAATGATGTCCCTGTACAAACTAAACATCCACAAAAACTATGCAAACTTAACACACAAATTGATGGGTTTGCCGGAAGAAAGGCGGATAGGCCTATACGCCCTTCTTCGGGACAACGGTTTGAAATGTAGTGAACAATTCGCTAATTATAGGAGCGAAATTTTGTTTTGATTTTACTGTACATACCTGCAGGACAGGACTATGTGCGTGTGTGCTCGATTCAGTCAGTCAGTCTACAAGTAGAGCTAGTGCTGCCCGTTACCGCATACTGTCCTGTGTGTTTTCTCTCGGTAGAGACTAAGCAGATATATATAGTTCAATTTAGTCAGTCCAGTTGTTTCCTTTGACTGCATTTTATGTTCATTATTGTCCTTGCTTTAAGAGTAATAGTACATTATGCAACGAGCCTATAATGATAGCAATTAAGACGTAAGTATGGATATTTATGAAACGAGCGCAAGCGAGTTTCATAATATTCATACGAGCGTCTTAATTGCTATCATTATAGGCAAGTTTCATACGACTTTTTATGCTCGACCATATTTCTAACTTGAAATTATTCAGATGTATACATTTCATTTGTATCTGGCAAGATCGGAAGTGACTTTGTTCTAGGTCGTGAATTGTGAGATGTGCGCAGACTCGAAAGTATTGATTTTTTCCGAGGAACAATAATGTCATTGACCTTGATGTAATCCCGTTAAACTTGATATAACCTTGATTATTGAATTCGACATTGAAATACGAGATGACAAATTGAATTTATTTTAATATTATTTACAATTAACGCTAATTATTATTATTATAGTAACAGAACATAACCTTTTGCGACAGTATTAGATTTCCAGCCTCCGTGACTTTTCGCTAATTCTCTTTGGATTGCATATCTGAGAATAATCTATTCTTGCGGTTTTATAATGGTACAAAGCTGACTTGTCATTGGCTGAACACCTGTAAGCTGAATTGTCATTGGCTGAACACCTGTACTTTAATGAGTACGTGTACTTTAATGTCATGCATTAAAGGACTGCTACCAGGTGTATAATTACTACATTTCGGCATGGTCGAGCATAAACAAACTTACGAAACTCGTAGATTCAGACGGAAATATTTTATGTTCTATAAAGAGATTTGTTACAATATTCAGAAGTTTGGGCTTATTGTTATCAGGATTATACAAAGAGTAAATTTTATTTATTTATGTTCACACATAATGGAGATTTTCTTTTTCTGTTATATTCAGAGATTTTGCTTTGCGTACTTAATGTCTACTCAGTATATCTGAAATAATGTAAATTACTTTAGAAGTAGCTAATAAATGTCATAAAATGTGTCTTTGTTTCAATTCCGTGTGAAATTTAAATCTGAAATCTACATTAAATCCCCTAAGCAAATCATTATATGGATAAAGGGCGTATAGACCGAAACTTTATGCGGTACAAATATAAGGAAATTTAATAATATAAATTGCTTAAATGCTACAAAACATTTATACTCGCTAAGATTTTTAATTTAATGTATAATTTTGTTCACTATCTGTATAACATTTTATTCAGGTGCGTTTTAAAATCTTAAATTGCCTGTATCTCTATTCACCATATTGACGTATACGCCCTTTTTCCGGCAAACCCCTAAATTATAGTCTGAACACAGAACTATCCACACTAAACACACAACAGATTTTTACAATTATACAGTCTTAAATCACACACAAACTAAACACACAAAAGATATACAGATTGAAAAGATAAACGGGTATAATTTTTTCCTGCTATTAGGAATTCTGACAACCTTACTGCAATGACTATGGAACAGGAAAGCTGACATCTAGACTGGATGCGTGTTTTCGTAATTGAGTAGACGATACGCTGTTGCCAAACTACGGAAATTAATTTTAATTAAATTAAAAATTAATTAATTAAAACTCATAATAGGTTTGAATAATATTAAAGGGAAAAATTGTTCTGATGATCAAACTCAGGACCTTTCGCTAAGTTCGCCAACGCTCTACCACTGAGCTATTCAGGAACAATACACAATTTCGTTACACTTCTTCCCATCGCTGGGGCGAGGGTTCGATTCCCGTTTGGCTGATTACCTGGTCGGTTTTTTCCGAGGTGTCAGGTCATCTACGGCAAATCCTCGGCCTCAACTCGCCATCGCCAATTCCATCAACCTAGTAGTTGATACAGCGTCGTTAAATAACCTACTAAAAACTACGAGGCCTAGGGCATTCGTTAAGTAATGACAACAATGCTGTAAATCAGTGCGCCTAGCGGTGAACATTGAAATCTTGTACTGAGTAATAAAGCAGCGATTGTTTAATAAATTTGCAATATTGAAAGTCTCGAAGTAGCCATATTTTGTAAATACAGTGGCTGTTTTTGATTTGTAGTAAACAATACAGCCCTAAAGGTACGAAAAAGTGTGCTTCATAAAAATCCAAGTTGCAAGAGAAAAATATACAACTCAGTGCTTTAGGGCATTACAAGAAACCTGAGGGAGAGAAGTCCTACATACTGAACTATTGCAAGTTGTGTAGAAGCAAGGCATTCACTTTCAATCAAGAGTTAAAAATAATATAATAATAATAATCTATACTAATAATAAATCTGTAGCCGAAATTTTTCTGCTAATTTTCGATTTTCCAAAAATAATTGCTCCTAACATATATAATTAACCACCCTGAAACCGAAAATCGCATTTTTGAAATTTTTGTTTGTATGTCTGTCTGTATGTTTGTTACCTTTTCACGCGATAATGGCTGAACCGATTTATATGAAAATTGGAATATAAATTAAGTCTGTTGTAACTTAGATTTTAGGCTATAAGGCATTCAAAATACTTTAAATAAATCGAAATATCTCGCTTATTATTGATTTTTATGAAAAATGTTACATAATCCAAGTTTCTTTAAAAATGATTTCCGATAAGTGTTATTCTTTACAAAATTTTGATAGGACTGATATGTAATGAGATAAATGTGTTTTAAAATTAAAATAACGCCATCTAAGACGGTGCAATGAATTAAGAACAAATGACTTCGTCTATAAGGGGCCTTGGATAACAAAAATCGAAAACTATTAAACATAGCCTACAGAGAATGTTTCTGTCTTTGTATGAAGTATTATCAGAAGCTAAATTAACCGATTTGTATAATTAATTATTATTTCACCATTGGAAAGTGTAGTTTCTCTAGATGGACATAATGCTATAATGTTATTACAGTAACGTCTGAGTAAATCGAGGACAGGCAGGATTAAAATAGCTTCTTATGCACAGAAAATTTGATAGGCTATTTTGTACATTCGTTTTCTGTATTTCCTAAAATAATATTTATGTACACTCATTTTAATGTCAGAGAATTATTGAACAACGAGAGTGTATTGATTTAGTATTCAGTAATAGCACGTTAGCTTAGCAATCCATTATTTTATAATTCAAATTTTAACTGTGCTCAATTGAATCGTGTTAAAATATATAAAATATATATGCAATAAATGCAATGCAAAAAAAATTGGTTAATGAGCGAAGCAGATTATCTTGCGCTGCTGTAAAAGTTGTTCCCTGGATCAAACGTCCTATTTTAATTATGCAATTAATTTATATTTATTTCTAACAGGTGCAGCGGAGCGCACGGGTACGGCTAGTAATAATAATAATAATAATAATAATAATAATAATAATAATAATAATAATAATAATATCTATTTATTTATTTTGGCGAAGTTAAGGCCATCAGGCCTTCTCATTAACTTAGCCAGAAACAAAAGAAGCTGATACAATTTTACAGGCTAATATTTAAAGGACACTAATAAAAATTTATATAGTTATACAAGCACAAGTCGAGTAAAATAATTCGAACGTACTAAATAATAATTACAAAATAATACAAGGCTAGAAGTTACACTCAATGAATATGCGAGCGTTAAGTGAATCAAAGAGTAAGAGTTGATATCCGAAGAGCTTTAGATTGATCAGTGAGAGAGATATCAAGAAATGCTGCTTCAGATGAAGTCCGCCGTCTTCCAAGAATTTGTCAACGTGTTAAGACATAAGATTATATTTGTAGTATGTAATGTCAAAAGTAACCTAAATACATTTAGTATGAAACAGTAACTATGTTGCCATTACTTTTGGAATGCCCTGGTACATTCTATTGCCCTGTTCAATCTGTACAATTATAAATAACATATCACGTCCATTCTGTATACCTGCGAACGGGTTATTCTTGTTTTAAAATGTATGCTATCGATTTTGCTGTTAATATTTAGGTTAATCTTGTGAATATATGAGCCGTTCAAAGCAAAAGTGGTAATGAGGTTTAAAGTAAAAATTCTGTAAAATACAGCGCAAAGTAGCAATTAATATGTCCTTCTTGCTGTCCACTGACTACTAATCATTATCATCATCATCATCATTGGCGCTACAGCCCTTGGTGGGCCTGGGCCTCCCTTATTAATTGTCGCCATCCGTCTCTATCTTGTGCAGCAGCCTTCCAATTCTGGCACCCCAACTTTCTGGCATCCTCTTCCACTCCATCAATCCATCGCAAATGCGGTCGACCTCGTCTTCTCTGGCCTCCCGGATTTGTTATTACAATTTTTTTGCAAGGTTCACTTGGGTCCATGCGTATTACATGTCCTGCCCACCTCAATCTGCTAGTTTTAACTGTATTGATTATATTTGGCTCTCCTAGAAGTCCATATAATTCATAGTTGCATCTCCTCCTCCAGAGACCTTCCTCAAATGTTGGGCCATAGATCCTTCGCAGAATCTTTCTTTCGAACTGACTACTAATAGTTTAAATAAATTGAATATTAATTACTACTTTACGCTGTATTTTACAGAATATTTACTTTAACCCTCATTACCCATTTTTGATTTACACCACTTCTGCTCTCAACGGCTCATATATAATAATAATAATAATAATAATAATAATAATAATAATAATAATAATAATAATAATGATTTATTTTAGCTGGCAGAGTTAAGGCCGTAAGGCCTTCTCTTCCACTCAACCAGCAAAAAGTGTATATACATATGCATGAACTTACAAAGAATCCAACAATTTGATTTAGATGAGAGTTACATGTATACAAAAGTTATTTACAAATTAAACAACAAAATACTATGAACTATTAATTAAACACTGAAATAAACTGTGTAGCAGAATTAAACTAAAATACATAGAATGTTAATATATTTCAAATAATATTAGATAATAGAAAGAGATTATTACGAGACAATTAAAATACAGCACAATCAGGGTGATGTCTAAAGAAAAAAGTAACAATGTAGTCAGTGATAGTTTAAATTAGTATGATTGGAGTGAAATGCTAATAAGGTTATCTTTTAAGCTGTTCTTAAAGGTGTTTATTGTCTTGCAGCCCCTAATACTTTGTGATAAGGAATTCCATTGACGCGAGGTGGATATTGTAAAAGATGATGAATAACAAGATGTTCTATGAAGAGATATACTTAGCGTGCCACAGATAAGTGATCTGGTATTTACGTCGTGGTTAGAGTATAGATAAGAGAAACGAGACGAAAGGTAATTTGGTGTTGAAGTGTGCAGAATTCGAAAGAGTAAAGACAAAGAGTGTAAAGTTCTACGTTCTTTAAGTCGGAGCCACATGTTTAGCGCTTGCAAGTGTTAATTTAATCTTGGTCCTGAATTGACGAATTTCAGTGTTACTCTCTTTCTTCATATTGGTCCCGGTATATGTAATAGTAAATGTGCAGGTTTTATATTGCATGAAAATGAGTACATGGTATTGGAAGTCTGACAGCGATATGAACATCTTTCTTGTTGGTACAGAATATCGTTCTCCAATTTACGATCTTCTCTCTCGGCCACTTCTCTCTTCAATCATGAGATGTTTATGAACCTACATTAGATATTCACAAGCAGATGACTCCTGGGCAATATGGCCAGCATGGCGCAACACCGCTACTTAAGAAATCGTAGGATACAGAAGAGAGGAGAGAGATCTATATAAGCGGCGACTTCAGGAGGGAGCGAAATACACACAATTCTGGTAGGAATCTAATACTCATCCGTTTTATTTATAATCGCAGACTACCATTCGAACCAAGATTTACCTTCAATTCGTTATATGTTAGCAATTACACTCTGATTTCTAAGGGGATATCAGTATACTTATAGGATGTTAAGAAACACTTAGTATTTCAAAAGATGATAATGTTCATGAAAACGACGAAAAAATATAATAAACATGGATATTCAAATTAGTATGTTCCGAAATATTAGTACTCCTTGTTCGACACCACAGGAGATACTCGGTGTGTTGCAACGCATCCTACTACCCTACGTCTTAGGGAATCACACTTGTTACCTTTTTTTACTCCTTTTCCAATATATTGTACAGTAAGGCCACCTCTCATCGTGTTTAGAATGGTCAGTTTTGAATATTTTCATTTAAAAGATACGATCCTGAGACGTAAAAATGTTATAATTCTCTGCGACATTTTCACGAAAATGTGATTATTTTCACATCCTGACACGAATAAAAATTGATGTTATCTTCTTTTTATTGAGTCTTTTATGTATATCCAAAGAACAAGTAAAGTGCTCACTGCCCCCGCCGTGGCTCAGTGGTCATACCTCCGGCCTGTCACTCAGTCTCAGTCATTGGATATATATTATTTTAATGTACCGAAGTACATATGATATTTCCATGCAGATATTCTGCGTTATCATACGATGAAAGACTAATGGAACGGAGAAAAATTCTCTCCGGCGCCAGGATTTGAACCCGGGTTTCAGCTCTAAGTGCTGATGCTTTATCCACTAAGCCACACCGGATACCCACCCCGGCGTCGGACAGAATCGTCTCAGATTAAGTTCCAATTCTTGGGTTCCCTCTAGTGGCCGCCCTCTGCACTACGTCATAGATGTCTATGAACGTAGGACCGAAGTCCACACATGTGCTGAGGTGCACTCGTTATGAGTGACTAGTTGGCCGGGATCCGACGGAATAAGCGGCGCAGGAGAGAATTTTTCTCCGTTCCATTCCTCTTTCATCGTATGATGACGCATAATATCTGCATGGAAATATCATATGTACTTCGGTACATTAAAATAATATATATGATATGCGAAAGACGGCGCTTATTCCGTCGGATCCCGGCCAACTAGTCGCTCATAACGAGTGCACCTCAGCACATGTGTGGACTTCAGTCCTAGGTTCATAGACATCTATGACGTAGTGCAGAGGGCGGCCACTAGAGGGAACCCAAGAGTTGGAACTTAATCTGAGATGATTCTGTCCGACGCCGGGGTGGGTATCCGGTATGGCTTAGTGGATAAAGCATCAGCACGTAGAGCTGAAAACCCGGGTTCAAATCCCGGTGCCGGAGAGAATTTTTCTCCGTTCCATTACTCTTTCATCAGTCATTGGAATTTGAAAATTTTCATTGAAAAATTCATAGTAAGACTTGTAGCGGACAAGGTCGCAGTTGGGTTTTTCTCGCGTTTTTTCCGTTTTTCCCCATTTTAGGCATCTACATCATACTGTCACGTTAGTTTATGTTTACATATTCTAAATAATTACATACTTCAGTTGTTACAACTACAATAAAATATGTTTTTCATTACAATGTAGGCCTAGAGATTAAGATGTGTTGCATAATATTGTACTTTTAATTTTTTATATTGAAATTAAATATCCCGTCATATGTAAAATGTGCAAAATGTAGATGAAAACATTGGTAAGACTCCATTTAATGTTTTTACACTGGCAGCTGATATAATTACTTTCCTTATTGAATAGCACGTATAACTGAATTATTGTTGTAATGTAAGTCAACTCGGAGAATGTATTCGAAAATTTCATTACTATTGTATTATTTTTCTTTCTTTTTTTCGAAAAAAAAAGAACGATTTAGCTGGCATTTCCTGTTGACACAGGAGTATTTCTTTCTTTAATTCACCTGTTCTTGTAGATATGTTGAGCAATTTATCATTAGTGTCGTATGTTTAAGAATAATTGTATTATGAAATACAATGTATCATCCGCAATATATTCTGTATTGTTAATCATTTTCGGACGGAATCTTTAACATTGAAAGTTCAATTTCCTAAGTTTAATAATTAACAACGTTTTTAATGTACCGTGTGACACACAAGTCAGTTGACAAATGGGGAAACATTACTCTAATTGAAAATACATGTATATGCAGTATAGTCACTACCACAAATGTTCAAAATGTGCTCCATTTACTTGAGAGTGCCTCACTCGATCCTGACATTTTTCCGTCACGCTTAAAAGTGTTGCAGGTGGGATGTGCTGGATAACATCGGTGATCTTTTGTTTCAAGTCGTCTATAGACGTAGGCTCTGTCTGAAAAAGTGCTGTTTCACAAATCCTCGTAGAACGAAATCAAGGAATGTGAAGTCTGGTGACCGTGGAGGCCTTGACGGAAGTCCACCTCGTCCAATATAGTCCACACCGAGCATCTCATTTAGTTTCTGGCGAACTATGAGAGCATAATGTGCCATTGTCCCATCTTGTTGAAACCACATTCTTATCAGTTTCTATATTGGTAAATCATACAGGAAATGCTGTCCAGCAATTCCCCATATATATATATATATATATATATATATATATATATATATATTGGTTTACATTTTCATCAAAGAAATGTGGTACCACAGCCACACCATAACTTTTGGAGCACCAGGGTTGTTAGCTTCACGCATTCATCTTAGGTTTTCTTTGCACCAGTATCGTGCATTTTGTGTACATGCGTGCCCATCCAGAAAGAATAAGCATTCGTCACTGAACAGAAATTGTTGAAGGAAGAATCGAAAATCACAGCATTTACACACAATGCAAGAAGAGGATCAACTCAAGAGGCGGACATATTGCAACTGGATCACACAGCGTTTTGATACTGATCGATCTTTTCTTCAGCATATTCTGTTCAGTCACGAATGCTTATTATTTCTGTATTGGCACGCTCATACACAATAATTATGCACGAGACTGGTCCAAAGAAAACTTAAGATGAATGCGTGAAGCTACTAACTTTGGTGCTCCAAAAGTTATGGCGTGGTGTGGAATACGAGGCGATATGGTTGTGGGACCATATTTCTTTGATGAAAAATGTACACCAACATACATATGGGGAATTGCTGGGCATCACTGTAATGGAGGTCCGGTATGACTTGCCACTGAACAAACGGATAAGAATGTGATTTCAACAAGCTTAGGCCACGGTACATTATGCTCCAACATTTCGCTAGAAACTAAATGAGATGTTCGGTGTGCATTAGCTTGGACGATCTGGACCTCAGTCATGGCCTTCACGGTCACCAGACTTCACACTATTTATTTCTATGGGGATTTGTGAAACAGTACGTTTTTCAGACAGAGCCTACATCTATAGATGACTTGAAACAAATAATCACCCATGTTAGCCAACACTTCCCACCTGCAACACTTTTAACAGTGACAGCAGAATGACAGGATCGAGTGAGACACTGTCTTCAAGTAAATGGAGCACATTTTGAACATTTTCGGTAATGAACATATTGTATACTTGTTTTCAAATTAGAATCATGTTTTCCATTAATTTGCCAACTGACTTCTGTGTCACACTAAAATTTAAATAATTTTCAACTTCATTAATGTTAGTGTAATTTATAACTTCTTTATAAATTTTGGAATAATTTCAGTATGAATGAAAGATAAGAATTCACAAACCTAAATGAATCTAAAGTAGAATGAAGCATTCATAATTATTACAATGAAATAAAATAAACTGAATATAAGTGCGATAAAATACAGATAGGGTAAAGATAGGTAGCATTGTGATATGAGTAATATTCTGATAGTTCTTTTTGAGAATTTATTACAATTTTACTGAGCGAGAGAAGGACTGGTTTTGTTCAGCAACTTGTCCACGAATATTCCCTTAATACGTTGACGCAAAAACCGATCTTCCTCTCGCTCAGTAATAAGTTCTCAAAAACAATTATCATAATATTACTCATATCACAATATTACCAAACTTTACCGTATTTCACGAAGAAAGAAATTTCGGTAATTGTGTAGTAAGGACGACATCTTTCCGCAGTGAAGTCCAGTCTTCATGCAATGGAGGTCTATGGCATATACTTTTCCGTTAAGGGTTTAAAGATGCTGACATGTCAGTTACAAGAATACTTGAAAATTAATAATAATTAATAAATATATATTTATATTCTGTAGTATGTAAGCCCTGCTGAACCTAATTGCAGAAAGATGGCCTTACGATGCTTGCTACATAATTATCGAAGTTTATTTGGTATGTTGAGAATAATACTAAGTTAGCACAGACGTCTTATTTATTTTTGTTTTAGTTTGCTAAAAATTTTTAAGGGTATATGTACGTGAACGACCACAATAATTTCAGAAAATGCAGGCTGTAAATTTCTAAGATTATACAAGAAAATGAACTCTCAAATATTGACATAATTACAATGTGCCATAACAAGACTTATTGAAACTTAAGTATCTGATAAAGGTATAAAACGTTACTAACAATACATTTTTAAAAGTCAGTTTTATCAGAGCATGAAACAAAAATTATGCAGTTATATCATTTGTTAACCTTGATATTATTAGGGTTTCTCTGAAATCTTTAATTTTTTACTGCATGTAATAAACACTTATTTCTAAAAACTGGACTACTCTCAGACATGTAGAGTTCTTAATTTTAATACAATTAATGTTTTATATGTCCTATATAAAATATATTAATATTGACATGTTTTGTACCTAATTTTATTTAAAAAAATATGGGCTTTATTTGTCTGTTTTTTGCATAAATGAATGTGAAATCAGTGTACAAAATTTCAGCATCCTATCTCTAATGGTTGTGAAGTTATGAAATAATATGTATGGAAAAATTGCAACTTTTGGGAATTTTAATTTAAAGTTAAAAGTGAACGTCTTAGCTTACCTGTTTTGTGTTAGAACATGGCCAATTAAATAGTTCAAATAAACAAATAGAGTATGTAAATTATAATTCTCTGGTTGGCGGGAAAAGGCAATAAGTCAAATAGAATAATTTTTTCAGGAGAGATTTTCTTTTTAATTTACTCTTTACTGAATATAAGTATAATAATGAAATTCATGTACTGTATGTTGGTTAAAGTAAGGCCCTTTCTAATTTAAAATACAAGAAATTTTATTATTTCAAAGTCAGAAAGAATGCTTCACTTATGTGATTAGGTACAACAGAAAAATCGACTTTTTGAGCTTATGTGCCCTTTCCCGCCGACCAAAGAATATCACTGGATTTAGAAAATTATTTTTAATATAAAACAAAAAACAAAAAAGTATTCACGTACATATACCCTTTTAAGACCTCCATTTTCGTATATATTGAAATAGTTCTAAATTTGACTGTTGTTTCTTTAGTTACATCCCCTAATGTTAAAGTAACTTCTCTCGTAACTATAAATCCCTGAATTCAGCCAGTCATTATTAGAAGTGTGTGGTTTGAAGTGAGTTCCTTTGTAGTCCAAAGTCTAATTTTTTTAAAATATCTATGCTCATTTGGATGTGGCTATGAAAATTTTATGAAATTGTAATAGAATTTGAAGGGTTCAAAACCATAATGGGCCAAACGCCATTTACTAAAACCTTAGAAAACAAGGGTTAAAATGAAGTTATTATCATAATTCAATGGAAATAAATAGCAAGTAATATAAAGTATACACATTCAAACTAAATGATATGTCAGTCTTCATTAAACTATGTTATTCACTTAACTTTAACCCTTGCTTTCTCCGTTTTTAATAAATGGCGCTTGGGCCACTATGGCTCTGAACCCTTCATTTTTACTACTCAGTGGAAGAAACTTGGTTTTTTTTCAACTCAACATCAGATGTAATTTAGTATGTAGCAATTGTTTTAGACTGTGTGCAATAATGATATGAAATGGATCAATCTGTAAATACAGTAACAATAATTGTAAAGGTGGAAATTCAGTCGTTTCTAAAATTAATTAGCATAACGACTGTAAAATTTGGAGTACATTTTCTTTCTAAGAATTATAGAGGATATGAGTATAAATTCGTGAACAGCAACACGACATCCGTGTACAAAGTAATTCGTACCATTATAGCAGTGTTACATTTCTCGTATTTCAATTAATTCCCCGTTCTACTGTAAATATCAATGTGACACAATTAGGGAACTCATTTCCGTTCAGTATAGTCATCAGCAGCAATAAATAATTGATGGATTCCATAAGTTTCCATGAAGCAGAATGAATAATGCTACATAAAATTGCTAAAATTTCATTCCAATCATAATTCACATTTAAAAATACAGAGTTCTTGTCCAATTCAGCTCATTTAGTAGTAGTAGTTTTATTTTGCCTGATAGAGTTAAGGCCATAAGGCCTTCTCTTCCACTCAATCATTACATTATGTGGTAGTATCTACTGCCACCTGGGAAGTCGTCATTGATGCATACGTAAAAATGAAAGTCCACGATTTTCTGCCTGTAACAATGGAGTGCATGTGTAATTTATTTCGCTGTAAGCCTACAATACACATGAGATGCAATAGAAATTAGATGATTGTAATCTATAAAATCGAAGATTTTAAAAATATATTTATAAGCAATTTTTCTATGAGCCAGTTCAAGATGGAAACAACTCAAATTTTAAAATTTTGAGAAAACTCCATTTTAAGAGAAGTGACGGGTCATTTTAAGTTAAAAATCGAATTTTCGTTTTCTTGTAAAAAAAATGAATCCGGAATCCTTTATTTATATGTTGAGTAAGTTTCAATGCTCTGTGGCACTTGAAAGCATAAAAATTGCGCACCATATAAATGCCTACATCCTTGAACTTCAATTCCATGCAAATTTTACAAACTGTTTTCTCACACTTTATTTTTCGACATATTTCGTCAGGTTCGTAGAGTAAAGGCTCTTACAATTTTGATGCTAGGAACATGAAATCTTTATTGCATGGTCTACACACTGTGGTTAACAAAACAACGCATAGGGTTCGCAATTGCAGTAACAATTTTGTAAATAAAAAATGAAATATTTATAGTGGCAATGGAAAATTTCTATATTTAGTTATGCAGTGGTTATAAAAATTTTGTCCACACCTGTGTAGTAACGGTCAGAGCATCTGGCCGCGAAACCAGGTGGCCCGGGTTCGATTCCCGGTTGGGGCAAGTTACCTGGTTGAGGTTTTTTCCGGGGATTTCCCTCAACCCAATATGAGCAAATGCTGGGTAACTTTCGGTGTTGGACCCCGGACCCATTTCACCGGCATTATCACATTCATATCATTCAGACGCTAAATAACCATAGGTGTTGATAAAGCGTCGTAAAATAACCTACTAAAATATATATAAAAATTTCCCCCCCTTTTGTAATAGAGATATTGGAAAACTGATGATGCGTGTTTTTATAATATGCTACTGGCCTTGCAAGAAACATTTCAAACACTGAAAAATTGAGCGACACATTTCATTTTGAAATATACAAATGTTTTTAAAATATTTTTGTTAATAACTGAGAACCTAACTGACTCACAGAAATGAATCTTCACCACATCATTATCAATCACACTGTCATTATTGTACAAAGAATCATGGACGTAGCTTGAAAAATGAAGAAAATAGACATTTCACTCATCACCCCCCTTTAAAGAGCTTCATTTTGCTGTGAAAAATCCAACTAACTCCTCCCTAATTCTAAAACATCATGAACAGAATTTGTAGTAATTTCAAATAAGCTTCGATTTTTCACAGAAACTTAAAACTTTAAAATAAAGTTTCTCAAAACTTTAAATTTTGAGCTGTTTCCTTTTTGAACCGGCGCGTCAATTTATGCTTGTATATTTCCACAGATTTTATCAGGAGTAGTCCCAAAAAGTTTAGAAATAAATTGTCTCCTTTACCTATAGTCAGGGACAGTTGAAAGATATTTCTTCAAATTATCGAGTTTGCTTCCTACTGTATATTAATTTATGCAATATTTAACCAGGTAACATTGCGAAGCAACTAAAGTAATATATTCCCTATTATTTTAGTGACACATTGATCCATTTATGTAAAGCAAATAGATGTAGGAGCGCCCGCTATAACAGTGTTATTCTCGTTCCACCAGCAAGATGCTCGGAGCCAGTGATTGCTTAGCTTGAGCGTGAAGTGTTGAGAGGAAGATGGAACTGCCTAGGAAACAATTGACGGTTCAACCGCAACATAAAACAGTGGACCTGTTGTCTTGTTTAGGGCGCCCAGCCCTAAATTTCCGCGCCGGCAAACACCTGTCGGCATCTTTCACTCTGCTACAAAGCATTCAGCTCTGCTGACAATCCCTGGCGGCTACGGTAAGTTCCACTGTACCAGATCGAAAATATCTTAGTTATAGCATATCGTCCTATTCCACCATTCTTCATGTGGATCTACATCAACCTATCTCATAGGTTTATGTAAGGATTAATTTTTTGGTCCTACTGAATTATCTGTTGTGGTTACCATTTGTTATTTATTCATGGAGAAAAATTCGCTCCGGCGCACACTGTTCAATTTTTCCAATCTAGGTGGACAAAAATCAAATTTCGACTTGTTAAGTTAGGCATAAGTGAATATGAAGTTACATCCTTTAACACAGGCCTGCAGAAGGTTTGCGCTCTCCGAGCCGACTCACAGCTCATGAGCGGAATGCAGATATTAGCTGCGCTCTGTATAAGAGTGGACTGGAAGAAGGGGTGATCTCGTACAAAATAAACACAAAAGGAAGTACTATTACGAGTGCTTATGAAATGAATTCCCGTTCAGTTTTTGCAAAACTATCTTGGACTATTATTAATTAATAAAGAAGTATTTATTTTACGGAAGTAATAGAAATTATATAGCTACTTAAATGTACAATATCATTTTGTTATATTTTTATTTATCACTACATCAAAACGAGGTTTTATGCTGTTGGCAGCTGAAAGGAACAGTAGCCTAATGATCATAATGAAACATCAGTTACAGATGTTCGATGTCTGCCTTTATTAAAGTTGATTATAGAAAACAGTTGCTCACAAATACAAATGTTGAGTCTAACATAGCAATTATTTTCAAAGCCAGCCTGTGTAGTCGTGGATATTATTGCTAATGTTTAGTCTTGTAAAACTCAGCCAGACTAATAGTATTATTCAAACCATCTTTAGCCCTTAGGTCACATTGAAGAGTAATAAGTTCGAGCTGTAAATCGTTAAATGTTATGTTCCGTCTTTTAGATTCCTCCATACTGTACTGTAGCAGTCGGTAAGCAACGTGAAACAGTTACTGAGAATAGGCTTACACACTGCAATCCACTAGATAACTGAGTGGTCGTTTCCCTCTCCTCTACCTATAGGACGTCTATGTCATTCTGACGTATCTTCCTCTCCGTTTCGGAGAGCGGTAAACATCGCTCTCCCGCTCCGAAGGAGCGCGCGCGCTCGTTGAGCGCTGTTTGTGCAGGCCTGCTTTAACATTTGGAGAATGGAGAACAGGTTTTTATGAAACTTTAGACAGAAGTTAGAGGTAGCAATCGTGAAGCAATCGACTCTAATAAAGTAACAATACTAACACTTCTTGACCTTAGCGAAGCTTTCAACTCTGTAAATTTCGACCTGCTCACCCATAAATTGAGAAATCTGCATTTGTCAGAGACTGCTGTGAGTTGGTTCGAATCCTACTTACTGGAAAGACAACAATGTGTTGTATCCGGGAATCGAAGCTCTTCCTGGTTTAACATAACATCAGGTATACCACAGGGTTCGGTACTCGGACCATTGTTGTTCACGATATATGTCAGTGATATTACATCTCATGTAAGGCATTGTAACTATCACTTGTATGCTGACGACCTTCAATGCTACATCTCTTCCCGCTTAGATCGAATAAATGACGCTATAGATAAATTGAACAAAGACATTGACTCGATTGTGACATGGACAAAGAAATTCCATCTTAATATCAATCCTGGAAAGACACAAGCAATCATATTAGGACACAAACGGCAAACCGACGCTGTAAAGCACCTCGACATTTCCCCCGTTAAAGTAAGTACAATGCATATCCCTTTCAGTTCTTCGGTAAAAAATCTTGGCATTCACATGGATAATAATCTCAACTGGGACATGCAAATCACAGAAACCTGCAGAAAAGTATATTCTATTATTCATGTGCTAAAAAGGATAAATGTTCATCTTCCCTCTTGCTTAAAAAAGTCCCTTGTGCAGACCCTTGTATTTCCCCATTTTGACTATGCTGACATTTTACTGACTGACCTTTCCAGCGACAACAAAATGAAACTTCAACGTGCTCATAATTTGTGTGTACGTTTTGTAAGCAATGTTCGTAAATATGATCATATTACCCCATCCCTGGAAGCAATAGGTTGGCTTAAACTAGATAAGAAAAGAAATTTACATTCACTTCTCTTTCTCTTCGAAATCTTGAACTCTTCTATTCCTTCGTACCTGTCGTCTCGCTTCACTTACCTTTCTTCCCACCACAATCTGAACACACGCTCTCGCCATGAAACAATACTAACAATACCATCCCATCGCACCTCCTCATACTCATCCTCTTTCACAATAGCCCTGCCAAGACTCTGGAATTCGTTACCTGCTAGCATCAGGGACTGTCGAAATAAAATTCAATTCAAACGCAAACTTACTAGGCACTTGGTCAGTAATTGAGACTCGTTCAGACATGGTTTCTTGTAAATAGTTCTTTTAATCTACCACAAAATATCTCAATATCCGGTAATTTCATCACTATAGAATTTTGTTATTGTAGGTTTAATTTGTAATTTTGTAAATACAAAAATATTCTTTGTTCTTAACTTCTATGATAAAATGTCTAGCTTTCATTAATCAGGTATTCTTGTCGTACTTTAATTTTTATTGTAATTGTAATTGTAATTGTAAATTTAATATTAATTGTAATCTTATTGTTCATGTTATAGTTCTAATCCCCTGGTAGAGGGGCAGAGAAGGCCTGACGGCCTTATCTCTACCAGGTTAAATAAATAAATCTAATCTAATCTAATCTAATCTATATATTTTTTGTCTACGAAATCTTATTGTTTCTACAAGAGGAACTACTCCTTTATAGTGGTGAATTTAGACAAAATTAATAAATTCTTTCCTATATAATATATTTTCATGAAGCTTTTTACAATAGTGGCAAAAAAAAACTGGACCCACCCTTGTAGCTGATTTCAGAGCCTTGTTCGCTCCAAAGCGTCGGTGCATATTCCTTGGACCCGAAACCACCTGTGCAGTAGAACAGCCATGCAGCTTGTTACTATTTTCGTCTTCATTCAGTAGCAAAAACCAATATTATCTTCATAAAGAAATGAGTAATATGAAGGCAAAATTTGGTTTATACAGTAGAATTATTCGTATTCGGCAACTGTGGGACAAAGCCAGTGCCGGATATCTGATTTTGCCGGATAATTGGAAAATACTTTTCGGGTCCAAGGAATATGCACTGACGCCCTGGAGTGAACAAGGCTCTGAAATCAACTACAAGGGTCGGTCCGGTATTTTTTGCCACTCCTGTACAACACTTAGCCTAAAAGGTAGCATACAGATGTAATCAAAGTTTTTACACAAAAAATATATGCTACCTGTAACTCGTGTAGGCTACAAAGTAGGAGAGAAGTTAATTTTGTGTAAATGCACTTCCAAAAAAGAGGTAGTTCGTCTTATAGAACCTTAAATATAGTTTGTGTACAAGAAATATATGCTACGTGTACCTTCCGTACTAAGTTAAATAAAGTCTGTTATATAGCAGAGAAGTTATTAATTTTGTGTAAAATCACTCCCCTATAGCCTATAGCGGTCGTTCCTCTTACTCAAACGTAATCAGAGTTTGTTCACAAAAAATATGTGCTACCTATAAGATCTGTACAAAGTTTCATAAGAAATTCGTTGAAATTCAGAGAAGATATCAGTTTTATCCATCTAGATTTGCGTTTTTGCACACCGTGCAGCGCCGAGGATCGAACCCGGGACCCCTAGTTCTACGCACTGGGTGCTCTAACCACTGAGCTATACCGTAGTTCAACCCACCGCACCGGATTGAATCTTTCTCCTTTGGTTCTTTTCCGATAGTTGCCTTACTCCATGTTCGACTTATATATTGACATATAGGCCTATTTTAAGTCAAGTCATCAGCCATCACACAAGGAGCGCACTCATTTGAGCGACTTGGTGGCCGGGACTCCTGCAGTAGGATATATGCTCTGTTACGCGAATAATCTGTGAAGACATTATTTTTTTGTCCTACAGAATTATCTGTAATGGTTACCATTTATTAAAACCATTCAGAGGTTTTGTTCATTTAAAGAACTTAGAACTTTTTATATTCAGTAATTGTGCTAACATTAAGTATTAAGTATTTAGACAACTGTAATCTTAGAGTCTGTACTTGTAAACAGTGCTGTATGTTTACTGATATATGAACTTACCAATACGGAAAGAAAAATTATATGAAAAAACCGGATTTAAAAATGTAAAGATCTGTGATTTCGAGATAGTAATAAGTCTGTCATTCGAAAGTGTCTTAATACAGGTAACTAAAAATATTACAGCACATAATTTCCCTTACTGTTGATCCTCCTGAAATAATTATCAATATTTTCCTGATTTTTCTCTACAAATGTCTTAAACACCGAATTCTATAAAATTATTACTATATTTTATCGATCACGTGTTTATACAAGATAATAGCTTTGGCCATTTTTAACCGAAGTTTATGAAGCTCTGTACTAGCTACAGAATTGACGTTAACATCCATAATTTGCGTGTTAATTAAGTATTGTTACCACAATTACATTATACGCATCAAGCGGACACATTTTATAATCAAATTAGCTTCACACAGATTCTTCCTACTAAACAGTGTCAAAGTAGTTTCTATGACTAATATGGCGAACATATATTATTTTCCTAATATTCCTCGAAACTTGACGTGATAAGCTCAATTTACACTTAGGGGAGAGTCGGGTAGTATCGGACATCGGGTAGTATCGGACAGTGCGTTTCTTTCATCTACCACCATATGGTACTACCTGAATGACATGGTTACGTTTCTCCATGCGACATCACAGAAACGTAACCATGTCAATCAGGTGCTATCATCGTGTGGTAGATGAAAGAAACTCACTGTCCGATATTACCCGATGTCCGATACTACCCGACTCTCCCCTACAGTACAATCAAGTCTGTAAAGGCAAATGTGATCATTTCTACCGCAATACAGCTGACTTAATTCTGGAATGTATTAAAGATGAACGTGCAGAGTTTTGTTTCTTCTAGTATAAATTTTCGCATTTGCTCCACTCGAAAGGTATTTGTGGTGTTTGTGAAATAAAATGGTGGTTAACGAGGATGTTTTTTGCTTCGGAATCCATGTGTTGAACAGTGAAGAGTATTGGTTTTGTATCTGGGTTCTGTCTGTCAGACTGACATAACCTTCTCATGAAGTTGATGACAGGAGAAGATAAATTAAATTATGAAGATGTGCTGATTTCATTGTCACTCTGTTTTCAACCTGTCATGAATATTTTGGCATCTGTAATCAGATTGTGTTTCTTCATTCACAATAGAAAGGCGATGATTTTAATAGACGCTATCTTTGAACAATATCACAACTCCGGAACTAGAAGGTATTTCCACTAAGTTTCACCTAATGAGGTTTGGAAATTTTTGCCACAATATAGAATGCATTTACGAAATAACACGTGCTTTCTTTGTTTATGGGACAGTGGAGCAACTGACACACTTCCTACATTGAGAGAGATAGACCCCCGGAGAGCCGCAACCCAGCACGACATTGTATTAAGTATGCCCTTTTGGTAAAGCCTGATAATGCAACGCTTCCCACTTTACATATTAAGTTGGGTCTTATAATTTTATTAAAGTTACGGAGAAAAGTGAGGAAGGTTTTGCTGTAAGGAGCCAGGTTCCAGAACTAAACGATGCTAAATGCATATAGTGGTGGTGGTGGTGGTGGTGGTGGTGGTGGTGGTAGCGGTAGTAGTAGGTCTCAATAATATACATGAAATACAAAATTTGATTACAAAACAACATAAAAGAAAATACCTTAGTATAACTTAGTAGTATATATATATGTATATGTATGTATATATATATATATATATATATATATATATATATATATATATATATATATATATATATATTTAACCGGATAGAGATAAGGCCATGAGACCTCTTCCCCTCTACCAGAGGCTTACAATTACAATAATAGCAATACAATTACAATTTATTTATTTATTTATTTATTTATTTATTATTTATTTTGCTAATAATTATAACATAGCATATATTATATATAGAAAAAACTTTAGCTCGCCCCTGAAAGAGGAGAACTCGTGCAACAATTGAAATTAATAAGTATACGATACATTTTGTCTTATGTCTAATATGCAATTATAGTATATAAATTTAAATTTACAATTTTTCAATTTTTATAAAATCCATACATAACTTTTTAAATTTAATACTATAACTATTAGAATTGACAAGATTTAAATATAAGTTGTTACATATTCTTGGGCCTAAATTACTACTATCATTAAATACTGTAACAGTGTTGCATTTTGGTTCAAACAATCTTAAAGAATTCATACCTTTTGTTTCATAACTATGAGAATACAATTCGAAATTATTTCGATTTTTATATATGAATTTTATTAATACAATATAATAAATTTGTCTTACGTTAAGTACATTAAAGTCTGAAAATAAATTTTCAGATGGAAAATCAATAGGTTTATTAGGTTTATGAAGACATATTTTAATTATTTTCTTCTGTAATAAATAAAGTGCATTAAAATTGGATTTAAATGAGCTACCCCATCCTATAATTCCATACATAATTACCGATTGAAATAAAGTTAAATATATTGTGCGTAATAAACTTATTGACGAGTAATTCTTCAATACAACAAAATAATATACTATTTTACGTAATTAATTGATGAACTAGTGGACTTACCCGTGTTAAATAAACAATATTTGTTCGGCTTACAGCTGTTTCAGTGCTTCACGCACCATCATCACCATTTGTCTTTTGTTTCCTTTACACTAACTACAGCAATACATAAACAAATTACACCCAAAACTTCAATACACACTAGAACTTCAAAACAACTCCATAAATTTCCTAGACATCACCATAACAAAAACGACAACAAACACACCTTCAAAATACACAGAAAACTAACCACCACACACATACACAACACATCTAACCACCCCATACAACACAAACATGCTGTATTCAGGACAATGGTACACAGATTACTCAACATACCCATGAGCCAACAACACTACAATGAAGAAGTGAACACAATCAAATACATAGCACAAGAAAACGGCTACAATCAAAACATAATAGACAACATCATAAGGAAGACAAAACAAAAACTTAACAAACACAAAAATACACAAAACACAACACAAGCACAAGAACACAAGCAATACATCACACTAACATATGAAAACAAAAACACACATAAGATCGCATCTTCATTCAGAAAACAGAAATACAACATAACATACAGAACAGAAAACACACTACAAAGACATCTCAACACACAAAAAAACACAAACAAATAAATACGACCACACAGGTGTATACAAACTCACATGTAATACTTGCGACAAGTTCTACATAGGACAGAAGGCAGATCATTCCAAACACGCTACAAAGAACACATTAAAGCTATAACCAGAGGACACAATACATCTACATACGCCGATCACATAACCAATACTAACCATACATACAATAACATAAATACGGACATGGAAATCCGACACACACAACCCAAGAACCAAAAACTCAACACACTAGAACAATACGAAATATACAAACACACTAAAACACACCCCGATCAAATCCTCAACACACAGATCAATTTCAGTACACACACACTATTCGACTCCACACTTCAACACATTCCAACAATAAAACACACCCTCTTAACAGGCAGAGAAGTTCGAGATGACGCCGCGATCTAGTAGGCTCTGATGATGGTGCGTGAAGCACTGAAACAGCTGTAAGCCGGACAAATATTATTTGTTTAACACGAGTAAGTCCACTAGTTCATCAATTAATTATATTCAAGTATTAAAAATTGGTATACGCAAAATTCAAAATGGAGTATTTTACGTAATTTATTACAAAGGCAATTAATGTGTTGGTTCCATTTTAAATGATTACCGAAAATTATGCCTAAATGCTTAAATTCAGAGGACTCTTTAATAATCGGACATTTACACTGTATAAGACAACAATCAGAATTATGTAATTTAATACTTAATATAGATGTAGGAGGTTTGTTACATTTTTCAGATAATGAGAATGGAATAATTATGGTTTTATTTTCGTTGATAGAAAGGTAATATATGTCAAACCATTTTTTTTATTAATTTAAGTTCATTATTTGAATTATTATATGCATCATACCAAGTTTTTCCACCAAAAAGTAAAACTGTGTCATCTGCATAAGAATAGTGAACACTATTGTATTGTTGCAAGTCAATTTTTAATAATTATAATTACAATTAATATTAACTTCACAAATACAATAAAAATCTAAGTACTAAAAGATTAACTGATTAATAAAGGCTGGACAGTTTATTGTAGAAGTTAATAAGACAGAAAGATTTTGTTACTTAAGTAAAATTTAAACCTAGAATAAAATTATATAGTGATGAATAGATTTTGGATTTTAGGTAAAGCCCATTTTAATCCTTTAAGAAACAAGTTTATAAAAACTGGCAAGTACACGTTGCATATAAAACTGTGCTTAAAACTGGTATTTTAATAGCACCTAAAAATGCCTATTTTGACGACAAAGCCTATTTTGACCTATTAAGTATGTTTTATTTCTAATAGGTCAAAACATCCATTCTTATTTCGAAAATTTGTAATTTATATTCCAAATGTATTTCTGGTTCTGTTCGAAATAAAGTACGGGATAAGTTGGAGCAAGAAAAATGTGTGTTTGTACTGATAATAAAAGTATAATTTTATGTAAATTTAAATTGTCCCCAACAGCTAGAAATTATATCATTTGGCTCATTTTCATTGCTGAGCACTTGACAACCCTACCATTCGCTGTACTCAACTGGAAATTACTTCAGAGGAATTAATAGACTAAATAAAAGCATTGAAACGCGAACGTTTGACGGTCGTTATGTATAGTTTGTCTTGCAATGTTACTTTTTGGAGTCGTAAACAGTTTAAATTTGTCGAGTCCAGATCATTTATTGTGACGAAGAGCAAGAGGGATTTCCTTCAAGTGAGCATGAAGCCGGTGCTCGCAGCAAAGAAACTTCACAAGACTCGATATGTTTGTTGTTGCAGCTCGGCTTCTCGCAGAGTGATGTCAGTCCATCGACCATCAGTTTGCACTTCGCACAGTCAAACATTTATTTGGTGGCTAACGGTGCCGTTGGGATGCACTGCTTACCCCATTGTATCCACGCAACTAAAACATCAGTCAACGGAGATATTCGGGTCGTTTATCTACATCTGTACTCTTTTATGTCTACCGCAATATAACAGAATATTCTTAATCATAATGTAATACGAGTTTTTGTCATAAAAGCGCATTTACACCTACATATAGGGACCGGATTTTTCTGCAATATCAAGGTGTGAAATATGTACATATTTATGTAAGAAAAATAAGCTGAATATGTTCCAAAATATGTAATATTATGAAAATATTTAATATCAATATCTGGCAGGTACAGGAAAGGTAAGACTCTCCAGTTGTGATTTAATAGAGCACCCGAATTTTTTACCGCACACTTGACACATTACTATTTTTCCATCTGTAGAGAAAGCTTCGTCCGTCGCAGTCCATGATTTTAATTTTGTCGTTAGAGTTAGTTAGTTAAAAGCAGTTAGATAAACTCACTTGCAATTTATAGATACTGCAAGTACTAAAACTAGAGAACTGAGTGAAATGGATGACACAACAGTACTGCAAGCACTGTTTCGCTTTACTGGATTAGAAAAAAATAAGAGGAGATGTGGGACACATGCATTTTAGCTGCTCCCTGTAAGAAACAAGTACCTACTAATACCTCAAACTATAGGCATTTACAAACTGTTGTTAGAAAAGTGACATTCCTGTGCTATTCAGAAGGGTAGGATTATTTCAGCCGAGAACCATAGTTTCTAATTGCTCGAAAAATCCCATTTCCTTATAGGTCTACTAAATTTAAGATAAAGAGTTCAAGTAATAACCTGAAAGTCTCATGTCAGACAAGACACTGGATTTCCCTGGAGGAAATAGGAAGAGGGTGGGTAAGAGTGCAAATTGCATGGGAACGGCTTGTTAAGACGTGTGCAGAACAATTATAGTTCGAGAAAAATCATGTCGTCCTCCACGGCATAAAGACAACGCTATTTTCTGAGTGATTTTTACAATACAAGGTAGTTTTATGAGAAAGGTTGCCTTTTTTTCTCACATATTTACAGTGGGCGGTATGGGGTGAGTGCCTCTATTACTTCATGGAACTAAGGACGTTATGTTTCGTCCCGAAATGTATCCTTCCTTGGGTAGGTAAAGAGGCTTTTCAAATCTGTGTATTTCAAATTGTAAATTTCCCCAGCAGAAGTTTTCTTTTTTTCCTTTCAGAGAACTAAAAATGAATAAAACTTCTAAATATGTAGATTTATGTAATACCATGCCATAATATGTAATGTGGCGTAAATATGTAAAAATATGTAGTATCAAATTTTAATATATTAATGGTAATTACAAGATTCGCAAAGATTTGTTATTTATATACGGTTAGGTTGAAAGGAATATAATATGTAATTGCATAAAAATCCGGTCCCTATTTATAATTTAAAAAATCTTTGGAGGTTTTTACATGATGAATTCAATGAATATTTCTTTATCCTTTTAATATGATCTATTATGAATTTATTTTCATACAAATTGAACGTTGCCAAAATAAGAAAGAAATTAAATCACAGCTGAGGTGCGGAGGCGAATGTCTCACCGAACCTGGCGACGCTTTGTTTTGTGTGAAGAGAATTATGGGGGGACATACCTACTAATCTTGTAGACACCTAGGACACAAGTCAGTGTCAAGTGGATGTATGTCTGAATTATGAATTACATAAATAATGTTTATATTTGAGGTATTTATAAGGGATAGCTTTGTGCCCACCCTGTAGATACTATAAAAACCCGCAACCATTCGGCTCATGTCAGACTTGACACAGATTTTCCATGGAAGGATTAGGAAGAGGGTGAGTAAGGTTGCAAATTGCATGGGAACGGCTTGTTAAGACATGTGCAGAACAATTATAGTTGGAGACAAATCATGTCGTCCTCGTCCCACTCCACCGCATGAAGACAACGCTACTTTCTGAGTGATTTTTACAATACAAGGTAGTTGTATGAGAAACGTTGCCTTTTGTTCATTCATATTTACAGAGGGCGGTATGGGATGAGTGCCTCTATTACTTTCTGAAAGTAAGGACGTTATGTTTCGTCCCGAAATATATCTTTTCTTGGGTAGGTCAAAAGGCTTTTTTAAATCTGTGCATTTAAAATTGTAAACTTCCCAAGAGAATATATTTTTTTTTCCTTTTGGAGAAGTAAAAATGAATAAAACCTCTAAATATGTAGATTTATGTAATACCAAGCCATAATATGTAATGTGGGGTAAATATGTAAAAATATGTAGTATCAAATTTTAATATATTGATGGTAATTACAAGATTCGCAAAGATTTGTTACTTATATACGGTTAGGTTGAAAGGAATATAATATGTAATTACATAAAAATCCGGTCCCTACCGTTGGCAACAAATAGTATGAATGTTTTAATTAGTATATTTTACGACGCTTTATCAACTGCTATGGATATCTAGTGTCTGAGTGAAATGGAGGTGATAATGCCAGTGAAATAAGTCCAGAGCGCCGAAAGTTATCTAGCATTTTCTCTTAATGGGTGTAAGGAAAACCTCGGAAAAAACCTCAACCTGGCGACTTCCCCAAATTTAGATTTTAATCCGGTACCGATCGTTTCACGGTCGAAAATGTTAACCGTTACTTCACACCGGTGGACAGTAAATAAATGTTAACAATATTTTTTTTACGGGGACCAAATCAACATTTGATGAAGGGTGGATAGAACAGAGAAAAATTCTCTCCGGCACCGCGACTCGAACCCGGGTTTTTAGCTCTACGTGCTGACGCTTTATCCACTAAGCCGCACCGGATTCCAGTTCCGATCCCCTCAGTTTAAGTTCTATCTCTCAGTTTTCCCTTTAGTGGCCTACCCTCATGCACTGTGTCACAGAATATGTGACAGTGGCACAATGTCCAACGCACTATGTATAGAGGTGCACTCATTACGAGTGACTAAGTGGCCGAGATCTCGAAATCAATTTAGCGGCAATTAATAAGAACATATTTTTTAAAACTATATACAGATTCAACCGTACAGTCCATACGAAACTAGATTGGTATTGACAGTTTTCTCACACGCGGGAAGGGAGCGACGTTGCAATATTGTGCGGTGTGGCTGATTGCGCGCCTACTTGCCTTGTCGGAACTATGCAGCTAACGCGAACTCACAAATTTATATTATACGGATTCTGTGACTAGACTAATAATAATAATAATAATAATAATAATAATAGAATACGGATACATATTGTTTTCATATACAGAGTGATTCACGAGGAAAGGTAAAAAATTTAAGGATGTGAATTCTGAAGTCATTCTGAGTAGAAAAGTTCATATGAATATAGGTCCGTTTTCGAACGGTTACGGAGATATGACTCTTTGATTTCACATAAACTTCTAAGATTCCATTTTACTAACTCGCATTTAGAGACAGATAACGGACAAATTTAAAGTTTATATTCATGTATGCATACATACCTAATATTCTAGGCGTCGGGGTCGATGTTCTCGCACTTTTTCAAAGGTACCTCCTTCTGCATCAATGCACTGTTGCGCTCGGACGTGAATCGCGCTCATCGCGCGGGAGAGTTGCACGTAACTGTTCTTTATGCCGCATCCAAAATAAGATCGATTAGCGCCTCTCTCGTTTCCCCCTTCCTTTGTTATACCAAGTCTTTCATCCAACCCCATAGACAGTAAGTACTCTTCGATATGGTACCCTTCTGTTCGGAAAGCGTTGTTCATATTCAGCGACGGCACGCAAGGAACTTGCATCATACAAACCATAAACATACACAATATCGGCGTATTCTGTAGTCGAAAATTTATAAGGCATCTTGAAAACACAACTTAACACTTCCGATAACTGTACCTGTATAACTACTGTACTGTAGGTAGCTGACTGGACTGCTGTGAATTGATGATAGTGTAGGCTATTTGTGTTATCTGCGGATTCTGTGTCATTACATGAGACAAGGGCAGGCGATTGGACATTTGTAATGCCCCACCACCCGGTTTCTTCCTCTTATCTACATCGTTCACAATGCAGATTCCAATGTTACGTCATTCGTTGCGATCTTGACCTTGCCTCACGCCTCGTCTCACGTCAGCAGCATATGGTAACGTCTGATTCACATTGGGGTGAGAAGTTTTACCAAAAAAAAATGCATCTAATCCCGCTATCGTTCGAAAACGGACCTATGTTCATATGAACTTTTTCACTCAAAATGGCCTAAGATGTCGTATCCTAAATTTTTTACCTTTCCTCGTGAATCACTCTGTATATATATATATATATATATATATATATATATATATATATATATATATATATATCACTCAAGCACCCCCAGAAAAAATACATATTCGTGCTCAGAGGGCATTCCACAAAATTTTAAAGCAAGTATTTAAATAATTAGCAAAATATAAAGTAAAAAAAGAAAAAGAAAAACACAGATATTATAGTGCCTGAACCTTTATATTTCCTCCTTAAGCAACAATTTTAATTTATTTTTTTTTATTTAAGGAGCATTAGCAAATTTAATGTTTGGTAATTTAGCTGTTACCTTGTTTTATCGGGCCTTGCACCGGAGTTGCTACTGTGATTATTTGTGATAAATTTAGGTTCTGTCAAGCATATGTTGTCTGATCTTTTAGTTTTATATTTATGTGAATACAAATGAAATGTATTATTGTTTTATGTACGAAATTCAATAAGACATTGTTATAAATTTGATGGATATTAAATACTTTAAGTTTAGAATACAACTGTTGTGAAGGGTGCTTATTTATTGAATTTCCAAGCTTATAGAACCCTATTTTACCCGAAGGTATATTAGGGCTGTAATTAAATCATACATATTATAACCCTGTACAAATAGTTACATAAAATATGTACATAATTTATTATGACATAAAATACACATATTACATTAAATGTGTATGACAATAAAAATCATATTTATATTATACAAATACAAAGATATAAGATAAAATAGATATAAATATAGAAATAGATACACAATGTATGAAATGCAGAGATATTACATACAGTACTGTCCCAGGACATATCACGCACAGACTTGTTACTTACAAAAAAAAAAAAATAAAATAAAAAAAATAATTGAGCATTTCGTAGAAATATACATATTACTTTTAAGGACGTATATGACATAAAAATGACATGAAATAGACATTAACTACAACTTCTCTTACAATGGCAGAAACACATAAACTATCTATTTACAGTGAATTGTGAATATGTGATATGAATTTCTGAAATTCTCTTGAACAGCATTTCTTTTTAAACATAAAACACAGGGGTTTTTCAAATTGGCCAGAACACGAGATGACATGTGACAGTAATAACAGACGAGTTCTTTCGAAAATTGGGCAATCAAATAGGAGGTGATGAACAGTCTGGTCGCTTTCCTCGCATTTACACATGGATTCATTTACATTATTGATTTTGAACCGTTTAAAATATGTTTTAAATGTTCCATGGCCTGAAATGA
The DNA here is from genome assembly GCF_040183065.1 of Periplaneta americana. Taxonomy (NCBI): domain Eukaryota; kingdom Metazoa; phylum Arthropoda; class Insecta; order Blattodea; family Blattidae; genus Periplaneta; species Periplaneta americana. The sequence goes on along the minus strand of NC_091121.1, from coordinate 172,194,604 downwards.
ATTGCGTAAGCACGAAATTGGGTATCATGTGTTTACAGTTTAACCTAGAGATTATTGTAGGGAAGAATAAGTCCTAGTTAGAGAGCCGTTATTACTTCCTTGCCATTGTACATCCCAGCGTGCTAATGTGTGTTCCCATAATTTATGTTTTATGAAACTGACAGGAATTTTATGGTAATTGTCTACGGCATTCATGGAACAAGCAAGATTGACTAGCTGGTCTGCTGTGAGAGGTGCTTAATAAGACATTTTTATTATTTTTTCTATAGCAGTATTATTGCCATGGGAGGTAAACAACCTAGTAGTTGATACAGAGTCGTTAAATAACCAAGTAAAAAGAAAATGAATTTCTTTCCTTCGTAGGCTCTAAAATACCCGTCTTTTGTGTTGTTCGTGGCCAACCTTTTCCTTTCTTCTTGATGGAATCTAACTATACGTGGATTTTTCACAATCTCTCCTCAGGCATTTTTGTAAGTCCGTACCATAATAACTATCTCATTAATAAATTTTCCAAAAAAAAAAAAAAAAAAAAAAAAAAAAAAAAAAAAAAAAAAAAAAAACTCAACATGATATTAAGTTAATTTTATGAGAAAGTTTAATTTTAATTAAATTAGAAGATTTGAAATAAACTTTGTCGCTTTGAAGTCTAATGGAATACACCATTCAGTTTTGTCATACTGTCAGTGATTTCTTCAAGGACAAGAGAAGTAAATATGCAAGAGAATCTGTACGGCTTTCGCCCTTTTAGAAGGATTTCAGGTTCATAAACAAGAGGAAATGCGGGCATTTGTGTATTATTCCAAGCCACAGAACCACTGTTGCCTTCCGACGCGTTGATGTTGTAAAGCCCTTTCATCTTTTCTCTTTTGACGACCTGTTCCCCGTTTTCTGTGGGCGAAGCAGTTTGGGTTGCAGAGATCTCTCTCGAATCACATTTTCATCCAACTTTACGACGCATACAGTGGGCTGAATGCTGGTTGAAATATTATGCTAATGAAATTACTCGTAATTTGGGAGAGCGACGTCTTATCAAGTACTGAGTTATAGGAAGATAGAATTTTGTGGTATGAGGACAAGGATTCGGCATGTGACTAGTTAATATGTGCCTTATAGTTAGAGAAAACTTCGAAAAACCCAAGAAGGTAGTCAGACCAAAATGGGTATCGAATCCGCAACTAATCGCAGTTTCACACCAGTAACAAAAGACGCCTACTGCTTGAGCTAAGCTATTGAATAGTGGTAGCGGTAGGGAGACAATAACAGAAATGTAATTGCAACAAAATACAACATGCTGATTAGTCTTATGATCCTATAAATAAAAATAAATGTTAATGTAGTATACTAGTTTAAAAATGGAGGAATAAAATTTACTTCACAGATGTAAAGGAAATTCCACTTGAAATAATTTTATTATCGTAACATCAACTACCTTCTCTATTATTGTATTTGTATTTCTGGTGGTGTGGAAGATAAGGCTTGATGGCCCTAACTCCACATTAATAAATAAATGAATAATTAAATGAATAAATAAATAAATATAAATAAATAAATAAATTCGTGAATGAGTAAGTAAATAAATAAATAAATAAATAAATAAACTTTTTTCATATTATGAGACGCAGCAATTTTAAAGTGCACTATTTACTCAAAATGCATATATTTTGGGATAATGTTGTGTTTTAAACTACTACTGCTCATGTTAATATGGAAAAGAATATAGTCTATGTTACAATAATTCTTTCAAGTCGAGTTTCCTTTAATCTGTGAAGTAAATAATAATAATAATAATAATAATAATAATAATAATAATAATAATAATAATAAAAATAAAAAGGTATCCCGTAACATGCCATGAAGGCACTTGGGGGGCATGGAGGTAGAGCCCCATGCTTTCCATGACCTCGGCACTAGAATGAGGTGGTGTGGTCGGCACCACACTCTGACCGCCTTTTACCCCCGGTAAAGACCCGGTACTCAATTTTATAGGAGGCTGAGTGAACGTCTGGGCCGTTCTGAAAGTTTGGCAACGAGAAAAAATCCTGTCACCACCTGGGATCGAACCCCGGACCTTCCAGTCCGTAGCCAGCTGCTCTACCAACTGAGCTACCCAGCCGCCCAATAATAATAATAATAATAATAATAATAATAATAATAATAATAATTTGTCATTTCGTATTCACGAAAAACTACTTCCATAAAATTTAATTATTCTCTTAATAATGTCTGTATTATTAGGAAAAATTCTGTTAAAGATCTTGGTGTATTACTCGATTCTAAATTATATTTTCATGATCATGTTCAATATTATTTATAATCATTGAATAAGAATGCTTGGTTTAATAAGGTCTATAACTTGTTCTTTTCCTACTCCAGAGGCTCTATTAATTCTATGCTTTACTTTGGTTCGATCTAAACTTGAATATGCATCTGTAGCCTGGAATTCTATTACTTCAACTGATTCGATGAAATTGGAAAATATTCAAAGAAAATTTACTTCCGATGCGCTTTTCGATTCATATCCAATTTCTCTGACTTCAATTATGAGACTACCTGTAAATATTTTAACTGTTGTAGCCTTTATTCTAGACGTCAAAATCTTGATTATCAATTTTTTTGTGAAGTTATCAAGGGTGATATTGATTGTGAGTCTATCATAAACAATATCAGCCTTCGTATTCCTACAAAGGGTTTAAGATTTCAAAAAAAATGTATAACAAAAGTTCAAAATCACTTTCTCCAGTTTGCAGATGCATAAAATATGTCAATTTGCTTGGGCACAATTTAGATCCTTTTAAAGTATAGTTTCATTTTGATGATTAGTATTTACTGTTCTTTTTCTCAATTCTATTTAAGTATCTTTTTTCTTGTTTGAAGATATTATTTATATATTTTTGCACCTTTGTATCTTCTGTTTGTGTATTGTGCTGAACTATAATTGGCCTCTGGCTGTTGTTCAGCACACAAATTAATAATAAATAATAAATAAATAAAATTATTATTGTTATTGTTATTATTATTATTATTATTATTATTAAAATATGCAAATCATAAATAATAATTTATGCATATTTAAAAAATGAAGAGTTGGGATGAAAGTCATAGAAATTCGAATAAAAAATAACTTTCAATCTCTGTACTATAAAGGTAGTTTGAGGAGCAACTTTCAAAACTTGACATGTCCATTTTTAGAAAATGTTACAAACATGTGTATCTGTAAGAAACGAAGATTTTTCTGTGCTGAAATTTTATATGAATATGTAGCAAAAACATTATCTGCTATAATACGAGTGCTGATAGTTTTGCGGTAATTTAATTGAGCTTCCCGAATGTTTGTTATGATAATTATTTCGAGACCGGAGGTCTCTGAATTGCAGCCCAGGAGTAGTCCGCATAAAATGTTGTAACATTAGGATGTTGAGTAGCTATGTTACTTTGAAAAGGGAATCAATATTTCAGTGAGTAACTGTTAGAAAATCAATGATCCACAGAATTTTGAACTTCACTAAAGCTACACTTAATATATTATGGTACTTGTTGACTGGCGTAAGCATTACATTCCTCCATATTCTTGCCTGATATTATGCACTGATGCAGCTATTAACTTGAACCACATTTCATTATTCATGAAGAAGTTATCTACGAAACTATCATGGATACTTTACAGACCACAAAAAAAGGCAATTCCTACTTCTGGAAAATTCAGTTTCTTAAGCAATGGAAAATTTTTATTTTTATTGACGAAATTTAATTATTGTTCAAACATTTCAAAGAGAAATAGATTTCTTATGCTTCCTGTCTATCTTGAGTCTCGTTTTCAAAATTTATCCACCCATCATGATCTAGACACACGATCACACCACTCCTCAATATTATCCATTCCCTCCCACCGAACATCCTCATATTCATCTTCTTTCACTGTGGCTGTTCCTCGGCTTTGGAATTCCCTACCGAGTAATGTCAGGGACTTTCAGACATCAAACCAATTTAAGAATAGGCTAACGAAATATTTTTCTAACAATTCTTGTTTACAATAATAGCTGTTTCAGGTTTCTCAATGTTTAATGGTTATATATCGCAGATAAATATCTAAATTATCTCATCAACATTATTATTATTATTATTATTATTATTATTATTATTATTACTATAACTATTTCTTACCAATGTTTATTATTGTCACACTAACATTACTTATCCAACTTTCATTATTTATTTTCATGTTGTTTTATGGTCTAGATATTCATGTAATAACTATGTAAGCAATTGTATTCAATTAGAATTAGAGTCTGGCTGGGCGGAAGAGAAGGCCTACTGGCCTTAGCTCTGCCAGATTAAATAAATAAATAAATAATAATAATAATAATAATAATAATAATAATAATAATTATTATTATTATTATTATTATTACATGCCCCAAATATTTCCAGTATGTAGTAGGTATCGGCATTCGTTTTTCTCTAACTTGTATTCCACATAAATTCTGTGATAATATTGCAAGTTTATTAAAACTACATTTGTGTTATAACTATTGGCGGAGTTTCAGGAAATTATAGGTTATATATACTTTAAGTTTGCTGTCTGAAGTAGGATTAAAAAAAAATAATCTCCTGTTTATTTTCTTGCTTGAAAACCTTTCATTCGAGAGCACCTCTTAGACTGCCTGAGAAAAAAATGTAATATGTGTAAGGATATTACTCATAAGTATCCACTGTATAAGTCACATCCGTCACCATGCTGTCCGTTCTATGCTGGCCGAGGCACTGAAGGAAATAGGGTTTACAGTCCATCAAGAGGTGCAGGGACTAGCCACACAAGGAAGTGTTCGGCGAATTGATATCATTGCCATTAAGAACAACTCGGCATACATTCTCGATCCCACCATCAGATTTGAGACACATGCAGATCAACCGCATGAGGTGGACAGTGAAAAGAAACGGATCTATGAACCAACAATCCCGTTCTATAAAGATAAATATAGCCTGTCCCACATTGATGTAATAGGTCTGATGGTGGGAGCACGAGGTGCCATACCCTCCTTCTTTGCCAACAAATGTAAAAACCTGGGGCTAACACACAGCATTGTGAAGGAAATAGCCATTAGTGCCCTCAAAGGATCGATTCAGATATTGAGAAATCACTTGTATGGGAGTGATAAAGGAAATTTCAAGTTATCTTAACCGATGGCTGTTGTGGTTTAGATATCAATGCCAATCACTCCGTATTATTATTTTTCTCACGGCATTCAAATCATTCTAACCTATCTGATAATATCCCCCCCTTTCTTAACTGCAAATAAGCACAAACGTTACTTAGGTATAAATTTTTCTGACATTTTGCATATCTGATTCCCTAACCGTTTCAAATGTATATCATTTTACCTTTTAGGTGTGTTTCCAAATTATATGTAATACGCTTTGTCAAATCTGGCAACCTTTTCATAAGGGAAGCTAAATTTATTTATTTATTTACGTACTGGTAACTAAGTTCCACAAGAAAATGTTTAATTTAGAGGTCGCGTTCGCGGGATGTTCTTGGTGACATCAGAAGCCTTCACTTACATGACAGTCTTACGCAAATTATCTGAAATTAATAGAGCATCCTGTGCGAAACATAATTACGTGAATTTCATTTTGGAACACGAAAGTGGATGGGGAGAAAAGCACAATGTTTCCACAGTAAGCAACTTTGCTGTAGGTATCAATATATTTAGCGTAGTGATCATGAGTTGAATTAAGGAAAATGATCAGATTAACCTCGGACACATATAAAAGAAACGAACAAAAGTTATTGATCACAATTTTTACACACGAGTTAACTCAAGGTTAATCGAAATATGAAATATTTACTAATGTTAAATCTGTGTACACGATCAATTGAAGGGGTTCCGTTCAAAACCTGCTAACTTCATAATTTTAGATAATGAAAAAAAAAAAGAGAGAGAAATGTATCTCAGCAACCACGTATAATGTAGAAATTTTTAATATAAATGTGCAAGAATATATTCTTTTACATTATGACTCAAACTGTAAATAAATTACTTGAATTAGTTTAGTAAATAATAATGTTTAATTGCATATTAAGCAAGATTTGCATTGGAGTTTCTATGAAGCATCTATAAAGTTAAATCTACAACAGCATATTACTACACTGAAAGACATACATTTCTTCATAAAACTGTACTAATTTTAACACTCAAAAGACCGTATCGGTCATTGTGACCGGTAAGCATTTTTAAGGCTTTCACAAATTGCACGGAATTTATGTTAGCGCCTTTATAATATATTATTATTTAATGACTTTTTTACACGTACCCATTATATCATTAAATTTGACTAAAAAAATTAATTCTTTAACACGATTGTCAGAGTTATAATGTATTTAACCTAAAGGACCGCCACAGTTCATTTTTACCGGAGGCAGCTATTGTTGTAATGTCGAAATATGCAATAATGAGTTTCTTAAATTTTTTTGTCTTATTTTGTATATAAATGAATAAATAAGTAGGCCTATATAAATAAATAAACCCATTGTTGAAATGAGTACGCATAAACTATGTATGTTTCAGAAGTGAATGAATGAAAATACATCCAATATTGAAATGAATACGTGTAAACTGTGTATGTTCCAGAAATGAATGAATGAATCAATTAATGAATGAATTAATTAATTTATTACAATACATCCAATAATGAAATGAGTACGCGAAAACTATGTATGTTACAGAAATGAATAAATGAATGAATGAATGAATGAATGATTGAATGAATGAAAATACATCCAATATTGAAATGAGTACGCGTAAACTATGTATGTTCCAGAAATGGATGAATGAATCAGTTAATGAATGAATTAATTAATTAATTAATTAAAAAAATACATCCAATATTGAAATGAGTACGCGAAAACTATGTATGTTACAGAAATGAATGAATGCATGAGTGAATGAATGAATGAATGAATGAATGAATGAATGAATGAATGAATGAATGAATGAAAATATATCCAATATTGAAATGAGTACGTGTAAACTATGTATGTACCAGAAATGAATGAATTAATTAATTAATTAATGAAAATATAGTCAATTTTGAAATGAGTACGCGTAATCTGTGTATGTTCCAGAAATGAATGAATGAAAATACATCAATATTGAAATGAGTACGCGTAAACTAAGTATGTTCCACAAACGAATGAAGGAATGAAAATACATCCAATGTTTGAATGAGTACGCGTAATCTATGTATGTTCCAGAAATGAATGAATGAAAATACAACAATATTGAAATGAGTACGCGTAAACTAAGTATGTTCCACAAATGAATGAATGAATGAAAATACATCCAATGTTTAAATGAGTACGCGCAAACTATGTATGTTCCAGAAATGAATGAATAAATGCAAATACATCCAATATTAAAGTGAGTACGCGTAAACTATGGTCCATAAAATGAATGAATGAATGAATGAATGAATGAATGAATGAATGAAAATACATCCAATATTGAAATGAGTACGCGTAAACTATATATGTTCCAGAAATGAATGAATGAATGAATGAATGAATGAATGAATGAATGAATGAATGAATTAATTAATTAATTAAAATAATCCAATATTGAAATGAGTACGCGAAAACTATGTATGTTACAGAAAAGAATGAATGCATGAGTGAATGAATGAATGAATGAAAATACATCCAATATTGAAATGAGTACGTGTAAACTATGTATGTTCCAGAAATGAATGAATGAATGAATTAATTAATTAATGAAAATATAGTCAATTTTGAAACGAGTACGCGTAATCTATGTATGTTCCAGAAATGAATGAATGAAAATACAACAATATTGAAATGAGTACGCGTAAACTAAGTATGTTCCACAAATGAATGAATGAATGAATGAATGAAAATACATCCAATGTTTAAATGAATACGCGCAAACTATGTATGTTCCAGAAATGAATGAATAAATGCAAATACATCCAATATTAATGTGAGTACGCGTAAACTATGGTCCATAAAATGAATGAATGAATAAATGAATGAATGAAAATACATCCAATATTGAAATGAGTATGCGCCAAATATGTATGTTCCAGGAATGAATGAATGAATGAATGAATGAATGAATGAATGAATGAATGAATGAATGAATGAATGAATGAATGAATGAAAATACATTACAATATTGAAGTGAGTGTCCACACCTGTGGAGTAACGGTTCGCGCGTCTGGCCGCGACACCAGTGGCCCAGGTTCAATTCCCGGTCGGGGCAAGTTACTTGGTTGAGGTTTTTTCCGGGGTTTTCCCTCAACCCAATATGAGCAAATGCTGGGTAACTTTCGGTGTTGGATCCCGTACTCATTTTACAGGCATTATCACCTTCAAATCATTCAGACGCTAAATAATCTAAGCTGTTGATAAATTGAAGTCAGTACGCGTAAACTAAGTATGTTCTAGGAATTAATGAATGCATCTAATATTGAAATTAGTATGCGTAAACTATGTATTTTCCAGAAAATGAATGAATGAATGAATGAATGAATGAATGAATGAATGAATGAATGAATGAATGAATGAATCAATCAATCAATGAAAATACATTCAATATTGAAATGAGTACGTGTAAACTATGTTCGCTTTAGTAATAGCAAAATATGTTGTCTTCTCGATCTATAACATTGTAGAAAGACTTGCTGAGATCTGCAAACGCTGTTACAATACTAAAAGGAAAACACGTGCGTCTCTAAGGACCTTAAACATGCATTCTTATTTCGTCGTTGCATTAGGTAGATTTTTGTATTGGGTTTCGCTACTAACTTCATGGAATAAGCAGGTTTTGCAGCATAGCCTTACTTTTATACGCACTTTTATACGGGAATATGATACAATTTGATACCCATAGTTACTACATTTAGTAGAGTATGTCCTAGAATACCTGATTTGGTATACAACTCAATTTCATAAAAAGAAAAGAATTAATCTGATTTTGCACTGGACTCCCTGGATTTCATATCCACACTTGAAGACATAATGGTTCATACCATTTAATTTTGGTAATTTGAAGTTATTAACGTCATTGAGTGAGACTAGATTCGCACAGGTTAACTACGAAATTTGTCTTGAAGTTGAAAATCTGGGTTAGCAAAACTGCAATGGTGCGGTACTGGTTTTATGATCTCTGAAGTATTAACTTACAGGTTGGATTTTACAAGTTATTCCAGGTTTGATTAATTTTCACTGACAGAACATTACGGTAGAGATAAGCGTAGCTGTTAGACAGGCTGTAGTTATTGCAGACATTTCACGAGTTTACCAAATCAAATTATCTTCACCACTGCCACTTCGGAAACAATTTTCGTACAATTTCTGTAGTTCTGGCAAATTCATAACCACTCTTGCTTGTTACAAATATATCTCTCGGGCTAAACTCTCGTTACAACGTGTAGAAATCTAAGCACGTTAGAGCTCTCGGAATTAAATCCCTGGAAAGTCCATGGAGGGTCAAAACCGACCTTCTAACAGTTGGCATCACTTACGGATTCTCGCAAAATAATAGCCGACTTTCCAATGATATAATGCAATATAATTGATTTCCTCTAACTTCAGCATAGGCCAGTGTACTTTAGGTGGTAGCTTTTGCCTCTTGATTAGGAGCTGTGCTTGGGCGTGCGTTCGATTCCAGTCGGGGCTGATTACACGGTTCTTTTTTTCTGAAGTTTTCTCGAGCTGTAAGGCAAACGTCAGGTAATTCATTCCGAATCCTCAGCCTCAACCCGGCAGTTGCGAGCGTCGTTAAATAAAACATAACATTTTACCAATAATTATGTTAGGTGAAGAATACAATGCATGCAGTTCTGCGATGTGTAACTTTATCAATTTTCCTGTAACTTCATCCCTCTCAGCCCCAACAATTTTCCTATGAAACGTATTCTCAAACACCCTTAATCTCTGTTCCTATCTGAAATTGAGAATCTGAGTTTCACAACTATACAAAACAACCTGTGATATAACTGTTTTATAAAATCTAACTTTCAGTTTTTTAAAGCAAACTGGATGACAAATGCGTCTCAGCCGAATAATAGCAGTCATTTCCCATGTTTATTCTATGTTTAATTTCCTCTCGAGTGTCATTTATATTTGGTACTGTTGCTTCAAGATATTTGAATTTTTCCGCCTCTTCAAAAGATAAATTTCCAATTTTTATAATTCATTTTCGTACTATGTTCTGACCACGAGACATAATTATACGAATATAACTAGTTTGTATTTTCGGGATTTACTTCCAAACCTATCACATTACTTGCTTTAAGTAAAACTTCCGCGTTTTCCCTAATTATTTTGTGGATTTTTTCGTAATGTATTACACATAAACAATTAGCTAATGTAACCCGTTTAATTCCAAACCCTCTCTGTTATCCTGACTTTTCTAATGGCTTATTCCAGAGCAAAATTAAGAAGTAAAGTTGATATTTTTGTTTTACGACTCAGTGAATTGGAAAAGCATCAGAGCAAAACTGGCATATAGGATACTAGTTTTTAAATTCGCTGAGATTTATCTTCCCTTCGCTGAGCTTTTCTCATGTATAGCTTAGAAAAATTCTCTCTTTTCTTTTTCTATTGGTAGACAGCTTTCATAACTTAATTTTTTTAGCGGGATGGAATGTGTGCTTCCTAACTGAACGATATACTGAAATTGTTATTTGCTGTTATCTGTACTGTCACTTTCGGGTACATACAAATTTTCATCGTCTCAATTCAGATACAGTCTTTGCAGCAGATTTAATACAATGTTAAGCACATGTACATACAGCAGAGTCCGTATAGGTCAGTTTCTATCTGATGCTTTTCCAATTCACTGTGGGCTAAAGCAGGGAGATGCAATATCACCTTTACTTTTTAACTTCGCTCTAGAATATGCCATTAGGAAAGTTCAGGATAACAGGCAGGGTTTGGAATTGAACGGGTTACATCAGCTTCTTGTCTATGCGGATGACGTGAATATGTTAGGAGAAAATACACAAACGATTAGGGAAAACACGGAAATTTTACTTGAAACAAGTAAAGCGATCGGTTTGGAAGTAAATCCCGAAAAGACAAAATATATGATTATGTCTCGTGACCAGAATATTGTACGAAATGGAAATATAAAAATTGGAGATTTATCCTTCGAAGAGTTGGAAAAATTCAAGTATCTTGGAGCAACAGTAACAAATATAAATGACACTCGGGAGGAAATTAAACACAGAATAAATATGGGAAATGTTTGTTATTATTCGGTTGAGAAGCTTCTATCATCCAGTCTGCTGTCTGAAAGTTAGAATTTATAAAACAAACAGTTATATTACCGGTTGTTCTTTATGGTTGTAAAACTTGGACTCTCACTTTGAGAGAGGAACATAGGTTAAGGGTGTTTGAGAATAAGGTGCTTAGGAAAATATTTGGGGCTAAGAGGGATGAAGTTATAGGAGAATGAAGAAAGTTACACAATACAGAACTGCACGCATAGTATTCTTCACATTAGGAACATTAAATCCAGTCGTTTGAGATGGGCTGTGCATGTAGCACGTATGGGCGAATCCAGAAATGCATATAGAGTGTTAGTTGGGAGGCCGGAGGGAAAAAGATCTTTAGGGAGGCCGAGACGTAGATGGGAAGATAATATTAAAATGGATTTGAGGGAGGTGGGATATGATGATAGAGAATGGATTAATCTTGCTCAGGATAGGGACCAATGGCGGGCTTATGTGAGGGCGGCAATGAACCTTCGGGTTCCTTAAATGCCAGTAAGTAAATAGGCTTACAAAAATTCTCTCTTTTCTTTCTCTATTCGTATAGGCAGCTTCCTTAACTTCATTTTTTTTAGTGGGATTGAATGTGTGCTTTCGAACTGGACGATATATTGTAATTGTTATTTGCTCTTACCTGTGCTGTCATTTTCGGGTATATACAAATCGTTATCATCGCCTCAAGTCAGATACAGTCTTTGCAGCAGATTTAATACAATGTTAAACACATGTAGTTCACATTGCGCAGTTTCCTTTGTTTTGTTTTCATTAAATTACAGTATGAAAGAATGCTGCTTTTGGTAAACCAAGATGTTTTCTTTTCTCAGGAACTCAATTATTTCCCTCAGTATACGCACAACGTTCATATAAACAGATAGCCTTCGTTCAGTACACAAATCAATGTAATACCGTGCACAGTGGCAACTTGATTATGTGTTGGTACCGCAAGCGACCTCTACCACAATGTTCGGTTGCCTCTACATCCACAACCATCGACATTAGCGGCTAATTTTATGCATATAGAACTATGATTGAATGAAGCTTCCAATCACACAAACCGCACCCTACGAACTTGTCCTTGAAGTTGCACATTTTCTTGATAGTAATATGGGGAAAAATCCATAGATACAGTGTCCCAGAAGTATTAACTAATCATTGCTACTATTCTATTCTTCAAACACAATTTATAATACATTCTTAGTGTACATGTTATAAAAATGCCAGTATCTTAAGCTGCAAAGAAAGAGTATTAATTTATTTTATTGTACCAATAATAAAGAACTGTTTTCAGAACATGGGAGAAGTGATAGAAACAAGGGATGGTCTCTCTGTATCCGAGTGGAAGGAGGCAATTAAAATGATAGGACAAGTGTCAAACGTGCGTGCCATGCCAGGATGGCACCCAGTGCAGATATTGCACCGAGATGGAAACCTTACCTCACATCCTGGGATTCAGCCAACATGGAACTCTCATCCGGAATACTAGACACCATGCAATACGAGAGCTTATTGCTAAAAGTCTTCCTTCCTTCTACGAGGTTCACCAAGAAATCCACTGCCTTGCAGAAGATTGAAGTTCTCGGCGAGTTGACATCATTGCCATTGATAGAGGAAATGACAGAGCAATTATCATCGATCCCACCGTGCGCTTTGAAACTGCAGTTGAACACCCTGTAGCAGTACATGAAAAGACAACCATCTATGACCCTACAATTCAATACTTTAGAGATTATTATCATATACAAGGACAAATAGAAGCAAGGGGAACAATTCCAAAATTCTCAGTTGAATGTTTTAAGTCTTTTGGAATTCCTTTAAACATTTTGAAAATTATTGCTATAGACGTAATGAAATATTCTGTTCAGATTTTACGCAATCACCTGTACATCTAAATTTCCTTATATTCTATTTGATTACTAGTAATTATTGAATGAAAGTACTTTCCCAAGGGTAGCTTCCATTTGAAAATAAACATCGTAAATAGTGATAACGCAAATGTTTGTTTTTATTTTATTTGTTTAGTATGCTATGTCTTTTGGCAACCCTTACTGAAGGGCAGCTACCCTTGTGGGATTTATATATAGGAGAAAGAAAAATAAAGCGTATAAGATTTGCTGATGATTTGTTAGCAGAAGAGGATGTGATACTAAAGGATATGCTACTGCAGCTAAATGAAGATGAAGATAAATGCAAATAAGACGAAATGCATGGTCATAGGAAGAAAAATAGAGAAGATAAACTTGCGAATTATAAATTAGGCAGTAGAATAAGTGGACAGCTTCAAATATTTGGGCGTGTAACATGAGCTGCTCCCAGGGAATCAAAAGGAGGTTAGCAATGGCAAAGGGAGCTTTTAATAAAACAAAGGAGCAAAGGGGCTCTGGAAAAAGAACTAAGGAAGAGACTAGTGAAGTTCTTTGTATGGAGTGTGGCATTGTATGGGGCAGAAACATGGACATTATGGCGAAGTGAAATGGCAAAGGGAGCTTTTAATAAAACAAAGGAGCAAAGGGCCTCTGGAAAAAGAACTAAGGAAGAGACTAGTGAAGTGTTTTGTATGGAGTGTGGCATTGTATGGGGCAGAAACATAGACATTATGGCGAAGTGAAGAGAAGCGAATAGAAGCATTTGACAGACAGAATAAGAAATGAATCTGTGTTTGAAATAGTGGCTGAAGAAAGAATTATGTTGAAGAGGAAGAGGAAAAGGAATTGGTTGAGTCACTGGCTGAGAAGAAACTGTCTACTCGAGGATGCACTGTAAGGAATGGTGAACGGGAAAAGAGTTCGGGGTAGAAGGAGATATCAGATGATAGACGACATTAAGATGTATGGATCATATGAGAAAACAAAGAGGAAGGCACTCTGGGAATAAAGAATTGGAAAATGCTCTCCATTTGAGAGAAAATGGAAAGCGCTGCTGAGGAAGTCTAGGATCCACATCGAGAAGTTGAGCCAGGTATGATGATGATGATGATGATGATGATTGCCTTAGACAAGATATGTAATTTTGATACCAAATAAGATGTTAGTCATTATGACAGCAACTTTGTGAATATGCCCTGAAATTAGGCCATAGTTTCAGTTCTTAGAGTTCCCATTTTCCAGCCTTCTGAAAATTATGTTATATTTTATTTGTAAAACTCTTGGAAGAATATTTCATTACAGTAATTTTGCGTGTATGCATGTATGCATATGTTATTTCGTTTAACGTGTTCATGGTGAGTAATGCAAAATACATGATTTTATGTTACTTCCTTTACACAAGTAAATAAACGTGTGAAGAAACAATAAGGGGGAAAAAAAAAAAACATTGTGGATTCGTTCTGTGATCATCTGTATGTGTACACTGGTCAGTGTCCTGTATACAAGTAAAGTCTCTTTATTAAAATTGACAAGTGCTTAGTTAATTGCCATGGTCTCTGTGTTATATAGAAAGAGTAAATTTATATCTCAGTAATTTTATTGTTTGTGATTATTCGTCTCGTTTCATACACAGTGTTTCTCGGGACTAATTAATATTACTATAATGAATTGTATCAGTATAAAAAGGGTGAACCTAGGCAATATCATTAATTTCAGAAGGTTATAATTGAGACATTCCAAAAAAAAAAAACGTTTCATACAATTTTTTCTCGTTTTTGCTTCCTTTCCGAGATAAAAATTATTTTAAATGAAAAATTTCTTAGCGTGTTTTGGGAAAGCCATTTATTTAATTCCAAATACACTCAGTCAATTTAAGAGAGCAGTGTATTATGATAATAAATTATTGAAAGAATATTAGTTTTGTTGTTTAAATGTGCAGCAAACTGATCAGAACAACTATAGCATTGTAAAATTTTTTGTGCAGAGCGAAAAGTTACATTCCTTCCGATCAAATTTCTTCACATTTAAAGGGCAAAACAAAAATTCTTTCAATAATCTATTATCAATAGTAATCTCACTAGACGTTTTGATTTATCTAGAGAAAATCAAAACTCGAGTGGGTTTTAATTGACTATTACATGAATAGAAGAAAGTATATAAATATTAGAAGTAACGAAGTACTCCAATGCAATAAAATATTAATTGACTTACGAAAATACAACTGTCTTCAAATGTATTATTGTACCATCTCAACATTACAAATATTACGCTAGATGCATGCTAGATGGCAGTAGTGAGCAATGCCTTCTCCTCGAGAAGTTCTCGATCTATTATACACGGTGGCAATGTTACTAGTCAAGAAGGCTTTGTTGATTCAGTTTCATTTTTATTATTAAAACAGTTCCATTCCACTTCAATTATCCGAATCCCAGTAATCAACGTCACTTGACAGATGATTTTCAATAAATTTTAATATTAAACAATCTCTATCCATAATATCATATAGCAGAAGCTATAACATAACCTAACTAATATACACAAGTGTTAGAAAAGTTTTAATTAACGACGATGACATAAAAAATAAACATGAATAATTTTAAAAGGAATAATTATTGAATGTACAATTTTCAAATTTGAATGTGGTTGGTGGTTCAATTGATGTTATATTGGACGTGTGCGTAATAGAAGTGGAACTCGTTGATTTAGGCCTACATGGTGTATTCAACTTATTCAGAATTTCCGAATGAATAATTTTAAAAGTAATAATTATTGAATGTACAATTTTCAAATTTGAATGTGGTTGGTGTTTCAATTGATGTTATATTGGACGTGTGCGTAATAGAAGTGGAACTCGTTGATTTAGGTCTACATGGTGTATTCAACTTATTCAGGATTTCCGAATGATGCTCTTCATTTATTTGTAAATCGGATTTCAGAAGATGCATAGGTATGATCAGTGATTTTTATTAATTCTTGTTCTTGAATGTCAATGCGAGTCATATTTGAAACTGCTGTGCATCGACTGGAGTGGTTTGTAATTTTATATATATATTTTTTTTTGACGTCTAGACCAGCGCAGTTTCAAATGTTGGCAAACAAAGAAACAAATGCTAGGGACGCGATAAAATTAAACAAATGCTAGGGACGCGATAAAATTAAACAAATGCTAGGGACGCGATAAAATTGTGCGATAAGCAGCTATGATTGGTTGAAATACGTCCTTTCGTACCGTTTTATTGGTCAAAAGTAGTATGACGTAGTAAGAGTGTAATAGTCATAATAAATAGATGTCTTAAAATAACTGAGCGTATTGGGAATGGGCAATGAGCTTGATTTCCGTTATGTCCTCTCCAGATCATCAATTTGTTTGTGGTTGTTTTCGATAAACTCTATTTCTTATGGAGTTATCTTAAAGATAATGTGGTGACTAGCTCTGATGACTCGGGGGAACACAAATTCTTACAAATTACTCTGTAGTCAAAGAAACTCCTGATTGGAGCGAGAGATTCAGCTGACGTATTAACAAGTTACACCATCTTGTTGGAAATAACCATGAGTCAGTTCAGTGTCTTCCAACAGTATTGGTTGTAATTATAATTGTAATTGTATTTTTTATACATTTTTGTTTTATAAATGTAGTTTGTACTCGCTAGCTATTAAAAAAAATATTCTAGTTGTAATACCCTGGTAGAAGGGAAGAGAAAGCCTGATGGCCTTTTTTCTATTAGATTAAATAAATAAATAAACAAATAACTGAATAAATAAATAAATAAATAAATAAATAAATGAAGGAATAAATAAATAATAAGTAAATAAATGAATAAGTGAATACATAAATAAGTAAATAAATGAATAAATAAATTGATAAATAGATAGATAAATATATATTAATATTATTATTATTATTATTATTATTATTATTATTATTATTATTATTATTATTCATTTTAGCTGGCAGAGCTAAGGCCGTAAGGCCTTCTCTTCCACTCAACCAGCAAAAAGTATACATACATATGTATGAACTTACAAAGAATTCAACAATTTGATTTACATAAAAGTTACATGTATACAAGAGTTATTTGCTCATTAAACAACAAATACTATGAACTATTAATTAAACAATGAAATACACACTATGTAGCAGAATTAAGCTAAAATACATAGAATGTTGTTAATATATTTCAAATAATGTTAGATAATAGAAGAGATTATTATGAGACAATTTTGAAAATACAGCACTATCAGGATGCATGTCCAAGGGAAGGAGTAACACTGTAGACAGTGATAGTTTAAGTCACTATGATTGAAGTGAAATGCTAAGAAGGTTATCTTTTAAGCTATTTTTAAAAGTGTTTATTGTCTTGCAGCCCCTAATACTTTGTGACAGGGAATTCCATTGTCGCGAGGTGGATAGTGTAAAAGATGATGAATAACGAGATGTTCTATGAAGAGGTATACTTAACGCGCCACAGATAAGTGATCTGGTATTTACGTCGTGGTTAGAGTATAGATAAGAGAAACGAGACGAAAGGTAATTTGGTTTTGAAGTTAGGTAATTTGGTGTTGAAGTGATAGATAAATTGATAGATAAATGAATGAATGAATAAATAAATAGGTAGATAGTTAGGTAGGTAGGTAGGCAGGCAGACAGGCAGGCAGGCAGGCAGGTAGACAGACAGACAGACAGACAGACAGACAGATATTTCATGGAACGTCAAGACATAGTTGCGTTGCGTAATCAGTTTCTTTGTGCAAATAAAGACATAAGATCACCCGAACGTCATATATTCTTTCTCAATCAAACATGGATGAATGTGAACACGACAAATGATAAACTATAATGATGACGACCCAGTTCCGACTTTCGCAAAGGTTCCAGGATTATAGTGCTCCATGCCAGTAGTGAACAGGAGTTTGTGGAAAATGAGTTACTAGTGTTCATATCGCGCTCAACTAAAGATTATCACGAAGCAATGGAGAGCGACCATTTGAAAAATGGTTTCAGGAGGAGCTTTTACCTAATATTTTACATAATTCTGTGATTGTTATGGACAACGGAATACAAGATATATACACGTCTGTTCTACCAGGATTATGAAGTTTCTTTTGAAACGTTCAGTATTCCTTTCGCCGTCATGTAAAACTCACCTGCTACTGGATTAAGAATCTGGCAAGACAACCTTTTCTATTCGTAAAAACATAGGCCTATTATAATGTGGACAATTCTGATATATAGGGCTCCTACAAAAATATCTTTCCGGTTTCGAACACATGCACTTTACGTTCTATGAGTCTGAGGTGCATGGAAATAGCACCAATGGAAAGAGAAACTCTAAAACTTTAGTTATAGCAACATTGTTTTCCTAGTTGGTAACACTGCCTCATAATAGCGCACATGAAGAAATTTGTTCATTGTTGAGGCGAAATGGCTGCTTTAGAGGACAGAAAGCTTGTTTCTCATGTGATAATTTTAAGTGGTGGTGGCAATGGCTATGAAGACAATGATGATAATTATGAATGTGATTATGAAAATAGTGGATGATTATGAAGCAGTTGCTACACATTTAATACATACGATGACCAATCAATAAATTTCCGCACTATCCTGACTGTAGGCAACACACAGGACATAGGAAACGAAGAAGTTATCCAGAACCAGGGAAACGCCTGCAATCCATACAAAATGCATCATTTGAAAGCTAGAGAAGAAGACTAGCCGTAAGGCGTATATGGAGAGTTTCCAGAAAACATCGCATAGATCCTCGACATGTTTGCACAAAATCACGTGTAGAAGCTCAGTTCTTAAAGTCAATCTGACGCTGTTTGGTAGACTGACTCAACAGGCAAAGAAACAATGATCTTCAAAGACACGCGCTTTTATGACTAACGGTACAATAAATACAAGTGCAGATCGGAAATACTTGTACTTTGATTTATCCTCGTATACTGTATAAAGCAAATTAACTTGATCTACAGTAATTGATTCGTATTTGAGGGGATCAAAAGCAAAGGGTATAATTGCACTTATGATATTTTTTAAGAAATTTGATTGAAAGTACACTGGAAGCTATTAAGTTCGACAGAAAACAAGTTTGACATTTCATAGTTCGACTGCTTACGTAGGAGAATTAGACACGCCCCTATACGGGCATTAAGAAATGTGATGAAAGAGTAATGGAACGGAGAAAAATTCTCTCACTACGAGTGCACCTCAGCACATGTGTGGACTTCGGTCCTAGGTTCATAGATATCTATGACGTAGTGCAGAGGGCGGCCACTAGAGTGAACCCAAGAGTTGGAACTTAAAACTCAGACGATTCTTCCGACGCCGGGGTTGAATCCGGTGTGGCTTAGTGGATAAAGCGTCAGCACGTAGAGCTGAAAACCCGGGTTCAAATCCCGGCGCCGGAGAGAATTTTTCTCCGTTCCATTACTCTTTCATCGTATGATAACGCAGAATACCTGCATGGAAATACCATATGTACTTCGGTACATTATAATAATATATATTAAGAAATGTGTTTGCCATTTGAATGGGAATTTATTCTGTGTCTTGTAATGATACTTTTGTTAAAGGAAAACAGAATATTTTATTGATTAGGAGATCCATATTTAACACTGATTTTAAATTAATTAACACTTCTTTTCCTATTTGAGAAATGCGCCGTTTGTGAGACGGAACTGTCGAAACCCACTGTGGTACTAGAAGCGCATACACAAGTCTCAGGGCGGGCAGGAAATGCAAGTACAGTACTGTATTCGTTGATGGATATCCAATAATAATTTGAATTCATTTCACCTGCCACACCCACTACCCTTATTGGACTGAACTTTCAATTCTGTACAGTCGAACTTAGGAGAGTCCACTGTACTTTAGCTTGTCCTGGATGCATTTAACTCATATTCTTAGAAATGTCACATGTACGCCTTTGCTTCTGACCCTCTCATTTCTGAGTCCACTTTTCGACGAACAAGACTAATTACCGTATATAAACAACGGATAAATTCCCAAAACCCTATTCCACAAACAAACAGATTAACAGTACAGAAACTAAAAGTAATGTTTCTTTCAAATTACAGTTTTGCAGTATCCTGTTTCACAGAAAAACACACGAGTGACACAAGACAGTTAGCAGCTACACCATAACGCAATCGGAAAACACTTCACTGTGTTGGAAGCAGTATCAGATAACAAAGCAAATGTTGTATCTAGAGAGACTAAATTATTTTGCTTCGTTTGTTGTTTTATGGGAATATGTCTGACCTACACGAGAATCGCTCCAAATAATAAAGTGGAAAAGAGGTCTCCGGCAGTACAACATTATGGATCGCTGATCTAATAAACTTAACCGTAAACGTTTGGTGTACTTAAATAATGTTGCAAACTGTACAGCATTGTTTCTCGTTAATGCAAAGGAAAAAACTGTTAAGATAGGTTTTTTTGTTTTCTGTTTTACAGCTTCGTACAAATTTAGGTCATGCCACCAGTAATATTCACCTACACATTTTGTTTCAAACGTCCAACTTAAACAGTGCGGAGGTGCACTCGTTATCAAATCCCGGAGCCGGAGAGAATTTTTCTCCGTTCCACTCTTTCATCTTACGATGACGCAGAATATCATGTGTACTTCGGTACATCATAATAATTTATGTATATATGTATTTATTCACACTGCAAATGGCAGTGGTAACTAATTACACTCAATAATGACAATTAATAATAAACACAACTAATAAAAACAATAATTAATAATAATAATAATAATAATAATAATAATAGTAATAATAATAATAAAATAATATAATAATAATAATAATGAGCACGAAATGGAAATATAAAAATTGGAGATTTATCCTTCGAAGAGGTGGAAAAATTCAAATATCTTGTGAAGCAACAGTAACAAATATAAATGACACTCGGGAGGAAATTAAACGCAGAATAAATATGGGAAATGCGTGTTATTATTCGGTTGAGAAGCTCTTATCCAAAAAATCTGAAAGTTAGAATTTATAAAACAGTTATATTACCGGTTGTTCTGTATGGTTGTGAAACTTGGACTCTCACTCTGAGAGAGGAACATAGGTTAAGGGTGTTTGAGAATAAGGTGCTTAGGAAAATATTTGGGGCTAAGAGGGATGAAGTTACAGGAGAATGGAGAAAGTTACACAACACAGAACTGCACGCATTGTATTCTTCACCTGACATAATTAGGAACATTAAATCCAGACGTTTGAGATGGGCAGGGCATGTAGCACGTATGGGTGTTAGTTGGGAGACCGGAGGGAAAAAGACCTTTAGGGAGGCCGAGACGTAGATGGGAGGATAATATTAAAATGGATTTGAGAGAGGTGGGATATGATGATAGAGACTGGATTAATCTTGCACAGGATGGGACCGATGGCAGGCTTATGTGAGGTCGGCAATGAACCTTCGGGTTTCTTAAAAGCCATTTGTAAGTAAGTAAATAACAAGGAGCATCCTAAATTAAATTAAGCATGGTCACTTAAAATAACATTTAAAGTAAATCTAATTTGTATCTTAACCCTAAGTTCGAACTGAGACCCACGAGTGTGACAGGTTCATACCTGCACAAGTATCTTTCGGCACTACACTTATTTCGCTGTCAATTCACTCACTGCACTGATTCTACCTCATTTCACTAACACTTCTAACCATTTCACTGTTCCAATACTTTGCATAGCCACTTCACTGACACTACACACTTCACTGACATAGCACACTTCCTCACTGATAGAACACTTCAAATAACAAGATATCAATTACACCCTTTAAGTAGTGTCCAGCTCACGTTCCCTATTGGTGGGTGGGTGAAGAATCCAATGCTTGATATATGACGTGCGTAAAATCAATTTTGATTTAAGACGGCGCTTATTCCGTCGGATCCCGGCCAATTAGTCACCCATAACGAGTGCACCTCAGCACATATGTGGACATTATCCTACGTTCATAGGCTACATCTATGATGTAGTGCAGAGGTAGGCCACTAGAGGGAACCCAAGAGGTAGAACTTAAACTGAGAGGATTCGATCCGACATCGGGATGGGAATCCGGTGTGGCTTAGTGGATAAAGCATCAGCACGTAGAGTTGAAAACCCGGGTTCAAATCCCGGTGCAGGAGAGAATTTTTCTCCGTTCCACTCCTATTTCATCTTACGATGACTCAGAATATCTACATGCAATATCTGTAGTGCTCGGGAAAAGTGGCACGAGTCAAAAATGTTGATCTTACATTAAAAGGAAAAAAAGTGTCTTCACACAGGTTTATGTCGTTTTTATTTTCTTCTGTATGAATTATTGTAATGGGAGAAATACTTATGTCTCTTTTCCCAAGTAAGCAGATGTTCCGTAATTTATCAATAAAATATTAAAAACTAGCCGTACCCGTGCGCTCCGCTGCACCCGTTAGAAATAAATATAAAGTAATTACATAATTAAAATAGGACATTTGATCCAGGGAACATTCGTGTTTGATAGAAGAATAAATCGTTTCATATGTTACTTAATTTAAATTGCATCCAAATAATTGAAATGCGATCATTTTGGTCCAGAGACACTCATTTGGTGCAATGACAATTCCTTTAACCTGTTTCTTAATTTTTATTACATGCAACCATAGTTTAATGAAGATTGATATCATTTAGATTTAATGTGTATATTTTATTTTACTTGTTATAGGTTTCCATTGAATTATGGTAATAACTTAATTTTAGCCCTTGTTTTCTACGTATTCAGTAAATGGCGCTTTGCCCACTATGGTTGTGAACCCTTCAAATAACTTAAATTATATTATATTATATTATATTATATTATATTATATTATATTATATTATATTATATTATATTATATTATATCAGAAGTTACTGTAATAACATTATAGCATTATATCCATCTAGAGAAGCTACACGATCCAATGGTGAAATAATAATTAATTATACAAATTGGTTAATTTAGCATCCGATATTACTTCATACAACACAGAAATATTCTCTATAGGCTATCTTTCATAGCTTTCGATTGTTGCTGTCCAAGACCCCTTATAGACGAAGTCGTTTGTTTTTTAATTCATTACACGGCCTTAGATGGCAGTTATTTTAATTTTGAAACTCATTTATCTCATTAAATATCAGTCCTATCAAAATTTTTCAAGAAAATAAAACTTATCGCAAATTATAGTTAAAGAAACTTTTGTTATGTAACATTTTTCAAAAAAATCAATAGCAAGCGAGGTATTTCGATTTATTTAATTTAGGCCCCCTTATAACCCCCCTTTTAAATAATGTATTTTGAATGTCATATAGCCTAAAATCTAAGTTACAACGAACGTAATTTATATTCCAATTTTCATCGAAATCCGTTCAGCCATTATCGCGTGAAAAGGTAACAAACATACAGACAGACAGACAGACAGACAGACATACATACATTCAAAAATTTCAAAAAAGCGATTTTCGGTTTCAGGGTGGTTAATTATATATGTCAGGACCAATTATTTTGGAAAATCGAAAATTACCAGAACAATTTCGGCTACAGATTTATTATTAGTATAGATGTTTGTGGAAACTGACTTATGCCAATTTTCCCAAGCACTGCAGATATATGTACTTCGGTATATTAAAATAATATAAAATATGTGGGAATTTTGTTTTTTTTTTTTTGTAAGTTAATTTTTTTACGGTTTCCGAATGATGTACGGGAATTAAATTTTTCCTACCTTTCCCTTATTGCTTATTGTTGTCTGCATTGGTAAAGAATATTTTTAGTACACTTTGCCTCTGTGTGTATTTTTAGTAAAAAATTATTGTAGGAGCTATACACAACTCCATCGTTGCCACGAGAAACGAAATTCCAGAGTTTGGAGGGGCGCGCGTTTCGCTCAAGGCCGAGACAATACCGGTTTTAGTGAGGGAGTTGGAAAAACACAATATTTTTGAACGAGATTGGCAAGCATCACAAATCTACTGTGACAAACGAGGCAGAACACATCCGGATCCATCTGCTGCAGTCTCTTCAGATATCATTACGTCGCGATGTCGTTTGTTTCAGAAGGCGGGGTATTTCTACTCTACACGTCAAGGAGAAACAAAGGTAGCGAATTGCGGCCATAAAGGATTACTGTTGTTCACGAGTTGCAGAGGCCAGATAAGGACAATCTAGTTCGTTACTACATGTGGGTCTTGGCTTTAGTTATGTAGCTGATATCCTGAACATCGCGTGGTTCACAGACGAGATCTGGTTCCACCTGTCTGAATATCTGAGCCTTTGGGCCACACATAATCCACGAGATATTCATGAAACGTCACTGTGCCTGCAAAAGATAGGAGTTTAGTGTGCAGTTTCGGAGAGCGGAATAGTGGGGACTTTTTTTTTTCGATCACTGAACACAGATCGGTACAAACGTAATAATTTGCTATTTCTTTATTTATTTTTCTATTTATCTATTCATTTATCTGTCTATTTATTTATGTATCTATCTATCTGTCTGTCTGTCTGTCTGTCTGTCTGTATGTCTGTCCGTCCGTCCGTCCGTCCATCCATCCATCCATCTATCCATCTACCTATCCATCTATCCATCTACCTATCTATCTATCTATCTATCTATCTATCTATCTATCTATCTATCTATCTATCTATCTATCTATCTATCTATCTATCTATCTATCTATCTATCTATCTATCTATCTATCTATCTATCTATCTATCTATCTATCTATCTATCTATCTATCTATCTATCTATCTTACTCTTCTTATAGTGGAACCGAATGTTTATCATTATCCGTCAGATAAATGGTGCATACGCAAGGAAACAAAACTTCTCTATGTCTCTTTTTAATATGTCCTTCAAACTTGCAATGTAACCTTCTCCACACAAACTAAAAATATTCCTTCTTAATGCATCACTGTCGAAATTAGCTGTATTATTTTCAGAACGATTCCACGGTTCCTGCGAAGCAAGCTTGAATAATTTCAAGGGAAAAATTGTTCCGGGGCCGGGTATCGATCCCGGGACCCTTCGCTTAGCGCACGAATGCTCTTGTGTGGACTCGGTTTCTGGCTTCTTGTTAGCCCCTTTAGAGTTGTGTGGATATGAAGGGAAGAATTGTGACGGTGTCGTGTTTGGATCCTGGGGTAGCTCAGTCGGTAGAGCATTCGCGCGCTAAGGGAAGGGTCCCGGGATCGATACCCAGCCTCGGAATAATTTTTTTCTTGAAATTATTCAATCCTGCGGTCGTTTTTTCGTTGCACTTTTCAATTCATTCTTTATTTCTCCTTAAGAATTCTACTTTTCACTAATTCTAGTAGTTTTAATAGTTCTTTCATACACCTATTGACTTATATTATAGCTTTATCGCACTTCACACCTTCATATTCTTTCTGGAAATACTCGTGAACCCGGCATTTAAGGTTTTTATTTTCGGAACGGATATGACCCCTTCATCTACCAATTAAATAAGACACTATAAATAAGGGTAAGATAAAACTTAAACTTAAGATTGCCATTCCTCACAAGTTCACAATTCACATCAAACGGTTTCAAATTTCATTTTCATTTTTTTTTTTCATTTATTATATTCCATAGATCTTACATTAGCAATGAAGCTTTAAAATGTGGAACAAATCAAAATTTTAGAAGATTACAATTACAATTATAATTTTTACAATTTTTTAGAATTTTTAGAATTTTACTTACTTACTTACAAATGGCTTTTAAGGAACCCGAAGGTTCATTGCCGCCCTCACATAAGCCCGCCACCGGTCCCTATCCTGTGCAAGATTAATCCAGTCTCTATCATCATACCCCACCTCCCTCAAATCCATTTTAATATTATCCTCCCATCTACGCCTCGGCCTCCCTAAAGGTCTTTTTACCTCCTGTCTCCCAACTAACACTCTATATGCATTTCTGGATTCGCCCATACGTTTTTACAATTTTAGAGTTTTAAAATTTTCTACAGTTTTTTTACAATTTTCTACGATTTTTTTTTTTACAATATTTTGGCGAGATGTAGTGAGACAAGGTGAGGCCCGAGGATTAGCCAAAAGATTACCTGACAAGTAGCAAACTGGTTATGACTGTAACGTCTGTATGCACTAGGAACCACAGAAACATCAGCGACTTTATTTCGTCCCTCCCTATACCTACATCAGAAACAGAGTAACATGTAGGCTTTCCAGGAAAATGGTCAAGTAGTCTCTAACGCTATTGAAGTCAACCTCTCTATTCGTGAAACGCATTATACCACCCTTTAAATATCTCCTGAATTACTCACTACTCAGTGTATTGGAGTAGACGTCGGGTGAAATCAGAACTATATAATTATCTGAGCATGAATTTTGAAATTAACGGTTTTGTTAAAGCGATTCTCTTCTACGTTTCGTTGTTTCAGTTAATGAGAAACACTCAGGCATTTTAATAACAGAAGACGAGAGTAATCACTTACGGTATGGGATATTTTCTGCTCAGTTGAACGCATCAGATTGAAAGAATGTAGCCTCTGTTTATAATGTAAACAGGTTGCTTGGAACTACAGCCGCTGGCTAATTTCCTACTAGCTACAGTGTATAATGTGCGCAATCGGCTTGTAGTGGTTTTGTGTAGCTAAGGTTTTCGCACATTATCATAATCTACATATAAGATGGGTGCATCAATTACGAATTGTTGTTTCTTATGTTTTGTTGTTACTAAATAAAATTAGATCAGCTCCAGCAGTTTGGCAATTTTTAGCCTGTTGAGAAATGGAGGTATTTAATAAAATTGAGGGTAAAAAGTTGTGCTGAGGACTGGTTTTTCCTGGTTACAATTTATTTATTTATTTATTTATTTATTTATTTATTTATTTATTTATTTATTTATTTATTATTTTGCTAATAATTGTAACACAAAATATAATATATACAGAAAAACTTTAGCTCGCCCCTGAAAGAGTAGAACTCGTGCTAAGGGGCGGATTCCTGAATTGAAATTAATAATTATACAATACAATTTGTCTTATGTCTACTGTGCAATTATAGTATATAAATTTAAATTTAAATTTTTCAATTTTATAAAATCCATACATAACTTTTTAAATTTAATACTAGAACTATTAGAATTGACAAGATTAGGATATTTAAATATAAATTTGTTATATATTCTTGGGCCTAAATTACTACTATGATTAAATACTGTAACAGTGTTGCATTTTGGTTCAAACAATCTTAAAGAATTCACACCTTTTGTTTCATAACTATGAGAATACAATTCAAAATTATTTCGATTTTTATGTATGAATTTTATTAATACAATATAATAAATTTGCCTTACGATAAATACATTAAAGTCTAGAAACAAATTTTGAGATGGAAAATCAATAGGTTTAAGAAGAAATATTTTAATTATTTTCTTCTCTCATAAATAAAGTGGATTAAAATTGGATTTAAATGAGCTACCCCATCCTATAATTCCATACATAATGACCGATTGAAGTAAAGTTAAATATAATTTGAAGACCTCCCTCAAAGAACGTTCTATATCAACGGCTTTTGCATATGACATACAACGTTCTTTGAAGGAGGTCTTCAATTCCTGCATCAGTGGAAGTCTTTCCTTCCTTTGTTAGATTTTATACTCCCATGTTGAGTAAGGTTACATCACAGTCTAGTATATACAGTCACGAAGCTCAATACTTACTAAATATGCAAAAATAGATAGTTGCTCACCACCAGGATCGCTACTATCGCTTCATCACCAGACTCTTTCCCTAGCAGACGATAAAATGTATTGTACTTTCGATATCGTGTTCTTTTGAAAAAATTAACACCTTCCTTCCACTATTGAAATATGAAATACATAACGTTTATATATTATTTTCATAAGTAAAGCGATCGGTTTGGAAGTAAATCCCGAAAAAACAAAGTATATGATTATGTCTCGTGACCAGAATATTGTACGATTTATCCTTCGAAGAGGTGGAAAAATTCAAATATCTTGGAGCAACAGTAACAAATATAAATGACACTCGGGAGGAAATTAAACGCAGAATAAATATGAAGGGTCCAGGGGAAAAACGTGCTAAGTCCAATTTTATCAATTTTTTGTTTTGGATGCCGTGTAATACCTCAGGCAATATAGATTTCAGTGGTTTAATTGTACAGAGTAAAAACTTGATTACGACAGAAATATTTGAAAAATGATAACTCAGAGACAATAGAATGTAATGGACCTTGAAACTTTAAACTTGCTCTCCTGTAAAAACAGTAAAACGTGACTTAGCATGTTCTTCCCCTGGACCCTTCATATGGGAATTGCGTGTTATTATTCGATTGAGAAGCTTTTATCATCCAGTCTGCTGTCAAAAAATCTGAAAGTTAGAATTTATAAAATAGTTATATTACCGGTTGTTCTGTATGGTTGTGAAACTTGGACTGTCACTCTGAGAGAGGAACATAGGTTAAGGGTGTTTAAGAATAAGGTGCTTAGGAAAATACTTGGGGCTAAGCGGGATGAAGTTACATGAGAATGGAGAAAGTTACACAACGCAGAACTGCACGCATTGTACTCTTCCTCTGACATAATTAGGAACATTAAATCCAGAAGTTTGAGATGGGAAGGGCGTGTAGCACGTATGGGCGAATCCAGAGATGCATATAGAGTGTTAGTTGGGAGACCGGAGGGAAAAAGACCTTTGGGGAGGCCGAGACGTAGATGGGAGGATAATATTAAAATGGATTTGAGGGAGGTGGGATATGATGATAGAGACTGTATTAATCTTGCACAGGATAGGGACTAATGGCGGGCTTATGTGAGGGCGGCAATGAATCTTCAGGTTCCTTAAAAGCCATTTGCAAGTAAGTAAAATATATATTATATTCTATAAACTCACCTTCCTGGATCTTTCTGAAGAAGGATAACTCTAACCTAATTTTCTTACAATTTATAGTACTACAAACTTCTCCTTGTCCCATATTATTATTCAAATTATTGTATTTTAGCCATTTACAGTTATTACAACCGATAACGAACATTTCACAGTTTACATAGCTTGTCACAAAAATGCGAAATGCGGCATAGTCAATGCCTTTTCGATCTAGACCAGTATAATATTATACTACTATGGAATTTAAGTGAATATTCCTTTTTAACTCTCTATTGTGTTATTAACATTTAAAACACAAGTGCAATATTAAGAAATCAGTGTTAGTACTTTTGTTTTACAGACAATATAGATAATATTAAACAGAAGGAAGCCATATAAAAATAACGACATAAAATTTCACGTTCCGTTTGAAGTTTGTGCACCACTGTTTTGTTAATCCAATAGGCTGCTTATTCATATACACAACCCTTCCTCTTTCCATACTTAGCTCTTGCTGCCCGCTCACGACGTCAAGATCAGAAAAATGCGCTAGCTTTGACATCACTGGACTATGATTTCCGCTACGTTTGAATTGCCGCTTTGACATTGCGTGGAAAATTATGACGATGGCTTTGAATTCCATAATCTTCTGGCTATTATTTGGCCGTCAAATGATTTTTCCTCGTTGTCTTGAGTGGAGACGAGGCTTAATACTAATCGCATGTCGCTTGAGTACTCGCTTTTTCTGGTAGCCATACACTGAAAAAAATAAAACTGGACATAGATTATATCTAACATAATATGGAATCAGTCGTTGAATAGACTGGGCTCGTTATCTGCTTTATTTACTAAATTATCTTTAGTGAACACGTCTGATTATTAGTTGATGTAATTTACATCATGGCTGAGTGGCAAGCGTTAGTTAGGCGTACGGTTTTGGTGTCCTGGCAATGAACAGATTTGGATATTTTGTTAAACTTTATTGTTACAATTTTGCAGTATTGTTTTGTGTATATTTCTGAAAATGCTAATATGAGATTGCGAGATTGAATTAGCATTAAACTTTGTGGCTTTTTCGGCTTAATTTTGTTTATATAAAAGTTACATAATCGCTCTTTTGTTTTGCGTGATTCACATTGTTTGATGAACAGTTTGTCGATATTTTCGAATAAAGCTACTTTCTGTTCGTTAATCCAAAACATGATTCGTAGATAGCTGATTTAAAATTTTTTGTTTTCTTCCAAACTTTTGGTGCTTCAAAAGTCCTTCGCAGTTATTATGTAAGTACCGACAAAATAAACTAAAGTTATACTGCAGAAATCCCAAACGCAATTTTTTTATATTCATTAAACCATTCGTCAAAGCGAACGCGTGACAACGGTTTGATAGCTTGGCAGCTTACGTACGGAGACTCGCCAAGTTCGTTGACCTCTTACGTCTGTATCACGAGTAGATTGATTAGCGACGATGTTGCCGGACTGCTGAAACTTGAAACTTAATTTTCTAATTAACCGTGCATCTAATCACAAAACGTAATATAGGTTTTCTATTAATTTCAAACTTTGAAACTTGGACTCTCACTCTGAGAGAGGAACATAGGGTCAGGGTGTTTGAGAATAAGGTGCTAAGGAAAATATTTGGGGCTAAGCGGGATGAAGTTACAGGAGTATGGAGAAATTTACACAACACAGAACTGCACGCATTGTATTCTTCACCTGACATAATTAGGAACATTAAATCCAGACGTTTGAGATGGGCAGGGCATGTAGCACGTATGGGCGAATCCAGAAATGCATATAGAGTGTTAGTTGGGAGACCGGAGGGAAAAAGACCTTTAGGGAGGCCGAGACGTAGATGGGAGGATAATATTAAAATGGATTTGAGGGAGGTGGGGTGTGATGATAGAGACTGGATTAATCTTGCACAGGATAGGGACCGCTGGCGGGCTTATGTGAGGGCGGCAATGAACCTTCGGGTTCCTTAAAAGCCATTTGTAAGTAAGTAAGTAAGTATTAATTTCAATGTACCCTATCGTTTCTTTCAATCTGAAAGGTTATTTCACTTCCACTCTATATATTGTTTTCAAGTAATGAATTAATTGGTATGGCCTGATTTCTAACTTTTGTAATAGAAACTTCTGAATTTTGGAAAAATGAGAAAAAAGAAGTGTGCAATATCAGAATCTACTGTCATTTCTAGCTTCGATCTTATGTAGACAGTGGCTTTGCGAATCCATCATCATCATCATCATCATCATCATCATCATCATCATCATCATCATCATCATCATCATCTTCAGCAACAGTTTCATCATGAGCAAGAATTTCATCAACAACAATTTCATAATAATCAACAACAATCTCATCATCAGCAACAACGATCTCATCAAAAATAATAATAATGTTATCAATAACAACCTCATCATCAATCTCATCACCAAAAACAATTTCATCATAAACAATAATTTCATCATCAACAATTTCATCACCATCAACAATCTCATCATCAGTAACAACAATCTCATCAACAATAATAATAATGTTATCATCAATATCAATCTCATCATTAATCTCATCACCAAAAACAATCTCATCATAAACAATAATTTCATCACCAACAATTTCATCATCATCAACAACAGTTTCATTATCACCAGCAACAGTTTCAACATCATCATCAATTTCATAACCAACAATTTCATCAACAATTTCCTCATTATCGACAAGAATTTCATCATCAACAAGAATTTCATCGACAACAATTTTATCATTATTATCAACAATTTCATCATCCACAACTTCATAATAATCAACAACAAACTCATCATCAGCAACAACAATCTCATCAACAATAATAATAATGTTATCAATAACAACCTCATCATCAATCTGATCACCAAAAACAATCTCATCATAAACAATAATTTCATCACCAACAATTTCATCATCATCAACAATCTCATCATCAGTAACAACAATCTCATCAACAATAATAATAATGTTCTCATCAATAACAATCTCATCATTAATCTCATCACCAAAAACAATCTCATCATCAACAATAATTTCATCACCAACAATTTCATCATCATCAACAACAGTTTCATTATCACCAGCAACAGTTTCAACATCATCATCAATTTCATAACCAACAATTTCATCAACAATTTCCTCATTATCGACAAGAATTTCATCATCAACAAGAATTTCATCAACAAAAATTTTATCATTATTATCAACAATTTCACCACCAACAACAATTCCATCATCATTAACATTATCAACAATTTCATTATCCACAATTTCATCATCAACAACAATCTCATCATCATCATAAACAATAATTTCATCATCAGCAATAACATCTCATCATCCACAATAATTTCATCATAACCAACAACAGTTTCATCATCACCAACAACGATTCCATCATCACCAACAATTACATAACCATCAACAGAATTTCATCATCATTAACAACAATTTCATCATCATTATTTTCATGATGATCTAAATTTTCATCGTCACGGTTTAGATTTAAGGCCTCTTTCTGCTTCGTAATCTCATCTTTGTCTCAAACGTCGCATATTTACTTATTTCGGTATGTACTCGTATGCAATTCTTTGTATTCTTGAAAACTCAACTCGAAGGTGTACCTCGCTTCAGTTCAAAGCTGTTAATATGATCGGAGAACGAGTTCATTCTTGTGTAATATTCTACTTATTCGGCCAATTCCCAGTGATGTACTGTACATCATTTTTGCAGCTGTTGCGAGTGTGAATAAGGCTTCATCGAACTTTCTATTAATTCTGAATAAATTGTCTTACGTTCGTAGCTTTGAGATTCTTGGAATCTGTTCCTATTTGTAACTTTCAACATCTAGTCTCTCTCTCTCATACACACTTATCTGTCTCTCTCTCTCTCTGCCTCGCGTTTACCTAACCATCATCACAGCTCATTTTCCAACAGCGAGGCGGTCTGACAGCTCCGATGTTGGGAATGCGTTCCCATAAACTCTGATGGCTGTGAGGTTGGCAGAGGAACAACTTTTCACCTGTCTTAACGGCCGTGATCATCTTCAAGAGAAGTGCGGAATGAAGTTAGACGTATAAGAAAATATATTGAGGAACATTACAAAGTGATCAACACGCCAATCTACAGCATGTACCTAATTTACACACCGTACCTGCTGCGAAATTTGGTTCCCTTGTCAAATTGAAATTTCTCTTTCAATGAAAGTAAGTTTGCCGTTGTTGAAAGGGTTACACTATGTACTAGATCGATAAATAAAACGCCTAGCTAATAGCTCGCGGCCATAGTAAAATAATGCAAACTTATAGGTATTTTATGCGAATTCGTACGAAAGGATAGTGGTTTCTGCTTTTAATAATAATAATAATAATAATAATAATAATAATAATAATAATAATAATAATAATAATAATGATAATGATGATTTATTTTAGCTGGCAGAGTTAAGGGGATGCGCTACTGAAAAATTACAGTTTATGAAGAAATGTCATGTTTTTTTTTTTATTTTACTCTTCATATGCTAAATTCCAATGCTCCATTACCACAACCTGTGTTTCAGTTATAATATGCACTATAAAAAACATAGACAACTCTTGTTTTAGATTCCAAAAAACGGTTTCCAAAAATAAACGTGTTATTTCCAAATTTTATTTTTAAAAGAGTTATTTCTTGACTTAGATCATTGAAATTTTTCTGATTAATTCATAATCATGATCATAATATGCTGTGAAAATTTCAATACTTTATATCTTAAAATGTAGAAATTAGAAAATTCAGTAGCGCATCCCCTTAAGACCGTAAGGCCTTCTCTTCCACTCAACCAGCAAAAAGAATACATACATAATATGTATGAACTTACAAAGAATTCAACAATTTGATTTATAAAAGGGCTACATGTTTACAAGAGATTACTTACGAATTAAACAGAAAAATACTATGAACTATTAATTAAAGAAATACAAACTGTGTAGCAGAATTATGCTAAAATACATAGAATGTTAATATATTTTAAATAATGTAACATAATAGAAAGAGATTATTATGAAACAATTTTGAAAATACAGCACTATCAGGATGCATGTCTAAAGGAAGAAGTAACAATGTAGTCAGTGATAGTTTAAGTCAGTATGATTGGAGTGAAATACTGAGAAGGTTATCTTTTAAGCTGTTTTTAAAAGTGTTCATAGTCTTGCAGCCCCTAATACTTTGTGACAAGGAATTCCATTGTCGCGAGGTGGATACTGTAAAAGATGATGAATAATAAGATGTTCTATAAAGAGGTATACTTAGCGTGCCACAAATAAGTGATCTGGTATTTACGTCGTGGTTAGAGTGTAGATAAGAGAAACGAGACGAAAGGTAATTTGGTGTTGAAGTGTGCAGAATACGAAAGAGTAAAGACAAAGAGTGTGAAGGTCTACGTTCTTTAAGTCGGAGCCACGAAAGACTTGCGAAGGACGGCTTTTACGCATATGTTTATTTTTCTGTTCATAATTTGTCTGTCCTCTTGCTATCCCGGTATGCAATTTCTCTCTCATTGTATCCTGGTCTTTGTTCTTCTGTTTTCCATCTTTCCTTCAGTCGTTCTCGCTTCTTCGTTTTGTGTATTTCCCCCATTATCATCCGTTATCTTTTTTGGTACTGTTTACCCACTTTTATCTCGTCTCTTTTTGGTTTTGTTTACTTGATTATTTAGGAAAGACTGGTAAATGCTGGATTTGGAGTGAAAGACCTGCCCTTGAGCAGAATACTTTGAATGAATGAATTTAACGACACTATATTAACTACTATACTTCGGAATATATATTATATGACTTTCTTGTGCAAAATTATTTCATACCTGATTTACATGTTTCCACCTATTATGGGTCATCTTCAGAATTGGTTGTTGTTCGTCTTGGCGCCTCTTGTTTTGTTTCCTGTGAGGGTGTGTTTGTGTGGTGTAATGTGGAGTCAAAGAGTGTGTGTGTTCTGAAATTGAGTTGTAGTGTTTAGAATTTCATTGGGTGTGTGGGTTTTTGTGTGTCTGTATATTTAATTTTGTTCTAGTTGTATTGTTCTATTGTTCTAAATTACAACATCGCATACAGAACAAATAACACTCCACAAAAAACTTCTCAACACATAAACAACACAAACAAACAAATACAACCACACAGGCGTATACAAACTCAAATGTAACATCAGCAACAACTTCTGCAAACAGGCAGATCATTTCAAACAAGTTACAAAGAACACATCACAGCCATAATAAAATTAGAAAACACCTCCACATATGCAGAATATATCACAAATGCTAACCACACCTACAGAGACATCAACACAGACATGGAAATACTACACATCCAACTAAAAAGCCAGAAACTAAACACACAAGAACAATATGAAATCAATTTGAATAAATGCCCGTTTGAAGAAATTTCCGTACGTGTGAACGGGCCCTTAAACAATTTTCATCTCTACAAGGGTGCAAAAATGAGCGATATTGTATTAACTTTTTGTTTGAAATATCTCAAAGAATAATCCTCTAAAATTAATGAGATTACTTTCGGTTCAGCCTGTATGTACTAAGTCAATGAATTTGATACAGGAATTAGCTTTCATTTCTATTTCTGAAACTTTGTTACGTGAAATGTATCTCTCTGTATTCACTTCTTGATTCCGCACGTGCTGTTGTTCTAAGAATCAGGCCATATAACCGCAATCTTTGTGGAGTATGTATGTAGATCAGCTCTGTTTCAGCCGACATTTTACCCCGTTGAACACATCTGCACACTTATTTAATCCTCTTCTCCGCCCTCGTCCAACTCAACAATACACTAGTCTTTCCCTCTATCAAACATAGATGACTTTTCCTTGTCCTTGATTTTAACAACACTGAATGTTTTTTTTTTTTTGTACACGCGCAGCTTCTTAAATAAAAGCCTTCTGACTTATATAGTGATAGTACAGGGACATCACTTTATTTTTACTTGCATTTTTATTGTACCTGCATTTCTGAATGTACTTGACTCCCACCCCTTTCACTATCACGGCCGCTGTTGCATTCGAAGTCTGCTAGCAGTGAAGTAAACAGTACAGAGTATAGTGTGTTCCAGAAATATGGTTGCGTTTTCTATAGAAGAAAGAGCCTATATTATTAAAGCTTATTTCTAGGGGCAGGTATTTATGGAGATTAATTTTATCATTTGTGTTTTTTTAATATTGGTGTCGGTGGAGATTGTTGGAGATTGATTTATACTCTTGGCGGATATTAATGGAAATTTTGGAAAATATAATTATTTTGAAATTGGAGTATTAACTCAGTATGAATATTCATTTCGAAATAATTAATATTAAAATTTCGCTGGATTCTGGTAAAGTTGCGGTATGGCCAATAGACAATATTTGTTGGATTGAGACTGTATTTAACACACATCCATTAAGCACGAAAAAAATCTTTCAGCCCTTAAATTAACACTTTCAAATTATTGGCGAAATGTTGAATTCTTCTTCTTTTGAGTTCACTAATGTAATCAGAACACCTGGGATACCATGTAATGTAACCTACTTGAATGTATAACAAATTCAAAAGAAAAAAAGGCCTAAAAAAGAACTCAGAATATGAAATTCGCTATAAAACGACGCAATAATAATAATAATAATAATAATAATAATAATAATAATAATAATAATAATAATAATAAGTCGCTGATGTGTTCATATTTCGCTATTAGAACTCTATTTCGCGATTTGTCGTGATTGTTTTGTCCGCATATTATTAATCAGAATCACTTAATTCGTAAAGATTAGTAAAAATGTATTGTATATCTATTATGTCGTGATTTTCGCGATTTCCATAAACACCTGGCCCTGCTTATTTCGCACAAATAAGGTGTGCAGCATGACTGAATAACTTTATCTGTGTGGACTGAGCAGAAGTGAAGATTAGAGTTACCGAAAGTACAGGAGTATGCTGAATAAAGTAGCCATTACATAATGAATACAACCGCCTGAAGAGTTGAGTTTTTGAAAAAAACTGTTACTACTCTACTGTATTTTGATAAAATACCATAAAAGTAATCATCAAACTGAAAATCCTAATATCGTATTTCCCTGTAACATAAATGAATACACTACTTTTCTCTCCTCCTATAGCTAGTAAAATGATTTGTTTACATTTTGCACTAGTAACACCAAACTCCTGTAATGGAAGGTGGTAACAGTGTTTCCGAGTATAGCCAGGTTAATGTTAAAAATGTTGGTAAAAATAAAGTGATGTCCCTGTATAATTTGCTGTGATTTCATTCAATGTTGCGACTGATGCTGACAGGTATTTCTGTATCAAAATTGTCTGAGAAATGTAAGCAATTTTTCACTTCTCCATTAAACTTATACCTTGTGGTCTGTAAAGATCTCAAGAGAATAGTGTTTTCCAATCTAGAAATGGATCTTCCTCATGTACTAGATCGTTCTCATCTATAGTCTAGGAGTGTTTTGGAAAGTCGATATTGTCATTTTGAAAATATATTCTGTCTGGTACTTTACTCCTATTTTGTATGTTACTGGGAGTGTACTGTACCTCAGTATTCCTCTATATATGGTTCTATTCTCTTCAAGTCTCTGAGGGTATATCCTACTGAAAGCCCCAAAATCTCATTTCGACAGATTCAATCCCTTTATCCCCTCAATTTACCATTGAGTTTTCGCTACCATACGTAATATCTAGAACTACTATCATTTCAGAATTTGAACTGTTTATTGTATGATTTCTTCTTATTCTTCTAATTACGGTACTCATTTTACGAAATATATTAACTTGGATATTAATGCAAGTTCTGATCATGGGATATACATGCATACATACCTACATACGTACGTACATTTATTGGATTATTTTACGACGCTGTATCACTCAAGTTATTTAGCTTCTGAATGAAATGAAGGTGATAATGCCGGTGAAATGAGTCCTGGGTCCAGCACCGAAATTTACCCCGCATTTGCTCGTATTGGGTTGAGGGAAAACCCCAGAAAAAAACCTCAACCAGGTAACTTGCCCCGACCGAGATTCGAACCCGAGCCACCTGGTTTCGCGGCCAGACGCGCTGACCGTTACTCCACAGGTGTGAATACATACATAATACATACATACATACATACATACATACTGTTCTGCCAAATGACAGGTCTTTCACTGCAAACCCAGCTTTCCCCAATCTTTCCTATTTTCTGCCTTCCTCTTTGTCTCCGCATATGATTCATATATCTTAATGTCGTCTATCATCTGAAATATTCTTCTGCTCCGAACTCTTCTCCCGTTCACCATTCCTTCCAGTGCATCCTTCAGTAGGCAGTTTCTTCTTAGCCAGTGATCTAACCAATTACTTTTCTCTTGCTGAACAGTTTCAGCATCATTCTTTCTTCACCCACTCTTTCTAGCATAGCTTCATTTCTTATTGTTTCCATTTCACACGTTCCAGCCTTCTCCACATCTATGATTACGTGCTTCCAGTAGCTTCTCTTAACTTCGTCGTAATGTACAGTAGTGGCAAAAAAACCGGACCGACCCTTGTAGCTGATACAAAAGAATCCTGTGCTGTGTATTGTGTCAAACTGTGGTAATTTCAATATGGATAGTGAAGCCAGAGTTATGTACTGCTATTTAATATAAAAATACGCAGTTATCTTTGCCTAATAGAGGTAGAAATATAATATTGATGCCAGATGAAAATAAAACTCTCAAAGTTTTTTCGCCTGTAAGTTTGAGGCACTGAAGCAAACAAAAGATTTTAAGAATCGAACAAATGCAATAAATTGCGTTGTTACAATTAATTATACAAGATGGATGTGTTTTGTGACTAGCAAAATTTGAATCTGTGACTCTGAAATCAGCTACAAAGGTCGGTCCCGGTTTTTTTGCCACTACTGTACATGTTTCTGATCTATACAATGCCATACTCCACACATAGCACTTCACTAGTGTCTTTTTTATGGGATATATTGAAACTAAAATAATCAATATTGGACACTTGTTTAATACAGTTGGTGCCTGTCGAGTTTCTGTACTTTTTATCATTATTATTCAAAGTGGTTTTGCTTTTGAGTACGTATTTCGTGTGTGTGTGTGTGTGTGTGTGTGTGTTTTTCTCTCTTCGCACTTTCAATGTATATTTATTTATTAATTTGCTACCTTTGGGGAGGCCGAGACGTAGATGGGAAGATAATATTAAAATGAATTTTGGGGGAGGTGGGATATGATGGTAGGGACTGGATTAATCTTGCTCAGGATAGGGACCAATGGCGGGCTTATGTGAGGACGACAATGAACCTCCGGGTTCCTTAAAAGCCAGGAAGTAAGTATTGTTTTGCTAATAATTATAACATAACATAACATAACATAACATAACATAACATAACATAACATAACATAACATAACATATATTATATATAGAAAAAACTTTAGCTCGCCCCTGAAAGAGTAGAACTCGTGCTCAGGGGCGGATTCCTGAATTGAAATTAATAAGTATATAATACAATTTGTCTTATGTCTACTATGCAATTATAGAATGCCCTTTTCAAACTGGGGTTTCCAGTATGGATCAACCGGGATTTGAACCAGCGAGTTACCACTGAGCCATAGTTGCAGTTTTTATTACCGTGTTCGTGTCTTTTCATAGTTGGTTTTAACGACGCTGTATCAACTACTAGATTATTTAGCATCGATGGGATTGGTGATAGCGAGATGGTATTTCATGAAATAGGGCACAAGATTCACCAAGGGATTACCGGACATTCGTCATGTAGTTGCGGAAATCTCGGAAGAAATCCAACCATATAATCAGCCCAAACGGTAATCGAATCAAAGCCCGAGTACAGTACCGATTCAACGGAAAAGCGCGCTACGGTCTGAGATACGCAGGTGGTTTTCGTTACCTAACACTGTAGAGCTGAAGTGATTACAGGCTGTAAGTCAGCACAGAGGTTGTGCAGCAAACCTGCATTCATAAAGAATTCCAGTAACTTTCCGGCCATAGAATTTGAAACGAGATCGTGTTGTTCAATATTTATTGAAGATTATCCAGGGAGATGATTCAATTTGTTTCATGATGAAGTCCTACAGAATAGGGATTACTCTCGACGTATCTGAGGCAATTTATTATATCTCTGAGGAGAGGTAGTACATTGTTTTTATAATTCATGAGAGAGCTACACAAGGAGACATAGCCTAGACGTGAGGAATATTGCAAACGGAACGCGAAGAATGAAAAATGGCTTCGTTGATGAAATAGAGAATTGTTATAATGATTGGAAGTGATTGCAAGTAGGAATTACTTTTATTCAAACATTAAGTCTAATTTTCACTTATATTACAATGGGAAAACTGAAATTGCAAAACTTCAATATGAGTTGGTCTATAAAGCAGTTTTCCTTCATGATTCGTAACATGTTAGATTGTCTGCTTCATCACAAATTTCTATTAAATTTCTACCGTTACATTCAAGGTGGGAATTTTACAATTCCATCACTATCAAATTGTATTGGTTACGTTTATATTCTGGCGGTCTGGTATTATTATCGCCGCGCTCTCATGGTTAACATTCGGCAGGTCTTTCAAAATTTAATTGTATTATTGTTTTCAGTTTCTTATGTCGCCGCTCCAATCATTCGCCTCAATTTCAATATTGCAACCAATAAGCTGCTTCCATTATTAAATGACACCTACTTGTCTAATCCACGTGGATTAAAACCGAGGTTGCAATGTCTTGTGCTGAGGACGAACATTAAGGTATGTGATTAAAATCATTATTAAAGAGTTATTATTAAAAGTTAAGAATGCCAACGTACTAGTATATGAAATAATAACTATAATAATAATAATAATAATAATAGTCAGTTAACAATATAACAAACTAGTGCTTATTCTTATCGAGGAAGTAGACGTGACAACGTGACGCTTAGAGTGAAACCTACAGAGCAACAATCAGTCGGTAAAATAAGGTTTTAAAAGCACACCGCATGTTATTGTATGATGCCGACATGTTGAGCATGAGGCCGCGGCGATAAGTTCGGTTTGTAGAGCAGCTAGCTATAGATTGGAAGATAAAGTAGCCACGTTCAATTAGTAGGCTAGCGGTGTCAAAGAGGACGGAAGCTTTATAGTTTCAATAATTTTAATTATGTCGCGCTGTCCATTGTCGTCGTCAAGTCTTTTGAAGGCCGCTCCAATACTCCACGCGGAGTTGCAAATTTTAGCAGTGTGTCTTGTTCTAGTTCACAGTGAAAATTATTATATTACAGTTCAGTGTATAATAAAAATGTGGAGGCCGTGGGAAGCGAGTGAAGTGTCGGAACCGATACCCATGAACGTCAATAACGACGATGGTAATAATAATAATAATAATAATAATAATAATAATAATAATAATAATAATAATGTAAGCAGTGTCAAACGTTTGTGTGCAATGCTCACACATATGTTCTGAAAAACAATTCAGGTCAAGGAAAAATTTCGGAGACATCTAAAATTCTTAAATTAAATAGAAATACTGTAAGTAAAATTGTAAAAAATGGACCTAAGACACCTAAAAAGCGTGGACACAAAGTCACAAAATTTAATAAAAGTAGATGGTTTTACGTGTGATTACATTCGTCGTGAAATATATAGTTCTTACAATAAGGGTCAATCCTTAACAATAAAAGAATTATTACAAAAAGTCAAACTTTCCGGTTTTCCTTATGGAGAAACATTTAATTATTTCTTTAAATAATTAATTTAACATAAATAATCTAAATAATCTTCAAATTAACTCATACTTTGAGCAATTAAGCCTAGCCCATATCCATTTTATATTAATATATAGCAGCAACAAACAAGACGTGACAACGTCGCATTTTCATTTTATTATCGGTGCATACAATAAAGACCTACAAATCTTAAAAGGAATGCCGCTGCCCAATAATTAAACGAGGCAACTTTACGAGGTTCGATTCCCGTTGGTGACGTGTCAAATTTTCGGAATGGCCGCAAGGTCAATTTAGCCTCGTGTTAAACTGAGTACGGGATCTTTTTCGCCGGTAAAGGAGGTCGGAACATGATGCTGATCACACCATTTCATTCTAGTGCCGAGTTCAAGAAAGCATGTGGTTCTACCTTTACCTTTATATTTGTGTTCTAAATATTCTTGCAGTTGAAATTATGAAAGTGAATGACAATAATTGAAGCCTTGGGCAGAATAACGGTCTATGTTACAGTCCGCTAACTGTGCAGGAGGAAGAAAAATGTTACATCGTAATTCCGCTCATAAATTTACTATCGCACGGGCAACATAGACCGTTATTCCATCAATATGTTTTGTACACTAAGCGAAGTATACGATTGTATGTTATTGAGTGTCATGTTATACATCATAGAAGTTTGTAACATTTTTAACTCCACATAAATGCTGTACGTCATTCCGGCCATGGCATTTTCATAATCTTCCACGTCTTCTCTATCGATTGTAAAAGTTTTATTTCATTTCGTTCACCCAAAATGGCAGGAGAGTTGATTATGTGAAGTGCTGTGATAAGTCTAAAGGTTCAAAATTCGCAGTACAATACTAATATACGTTACAAGAGCGGTATGTTGACGTTTTCATGGTGAGGAAAAGATTGAAAAAGTGAAAAGAATTATCGTACATTATTTTGTGCGAAGATCGTTTATTACATACCTGAAAGACGAATTTCTAATTAGTTGCAATGAAATCTCCATGTTGGTTTCTGTGTAATGACGGCAACTTTGGAACACCAAAATATCTTTCTTCAACATTGTTGCTATAAAATGCTTTCTGTGTTTACTATACTCCAGCAGGCCGTGATATACGTCTGTCTTTTGTTTCCCCCAGTCTATAAATGCGAATTTAAAACAAACGGTAAGGTTATGGAATGATTTGTTTTTCATTTTAATATTTCAACAATATTATTTATATAACATATTGCAGTAATAACATCCGCATCTGGAATTTTGTTGATTTTTTCACGGCTTCCTTAATGTTACTTGTATCAGGAATTCAATAAGTTCCGTGGAGTAGTAGACTTTACATAATTTTTGCAAATATTTAAAAACAATAATTAACATTGCAATTTAGGTGAAATTGTAGTGGTAAGTTTCCAATTTATAATTATTACTATGTTAAACGTCTCTAAAAATAATATGTTAAAAGCCTAAAGCAGTAAAATGAATGTCGCTCTTAAGCGGTAAGAAGAGGGAAATTGTTATGTGTTACGTTGGGAATACTGAATGTGGTATTTCACACTTACCGCGTATTGGTTCTGTGCGGAAACCAAGCAAATAAGCACGATCTCGCACAAAAATATGTTACAATCGTGTTTAATACATCAAGGTCTTTGCCAGAATCATTTACTTACAATACAGTTTTCCAACCGTTCATTTTTTCAGGATATACTCGTAATATACCACCAAAGGAAGAACTTAGTCTAAAAAATCCTCCTTGTCCTGGCTTAAAATTATCAAAGAAAAATAATATTTAATAATTAAAATTCTTGAAACCAGAAAATGCATGTTCTCTTCAAAATATTTTGGATTCTGAATCAGTGCTGGATGAAAATCATCCTGAAAGTGAAATCACTGAACATAAATAAGAATATCTGACACTATAGTAGAGGAGTTTTCATCAATAGCATAGTTTCAGAACTGATTTTCTTAATACATCTTCTATTTTTCTTATTCGAAATTTAAAACAAATGCTTTGTTTCTGCAGTATGTTTCTATAAATAATATAAAGGCTGATCTGCTAAAAATTGTTATTGTATATCATTTTGATGGGTTGGAGTCTCAATATACTATTATTGTTATTACGCATTCAATAAAGTTCGTGTATGTTAGTCAAATAACACTTTTCTACTTGTTTTAATGCCTAGGTAGTCTAATTTAACAAGTCTCCGATTTTCTATGCAATGACGATTTAAATCTTCCATGTTTTGTTGACAGATATTTAAAATGGGTTCTTTTTAAATTATAACTGATATTGGATTTGAATAATAAATATTATACAAAAGAAATTATTTGAGTATATATTTATACTATTACACTTTTACTACGTCATACCACTTTTGACCAATAAAACGGTGCGAAAGGACGTATTTCAACCAATCATGGCTGCTTATCGCACAATTTTATCGCGTCCCTAGCATTTGTTTAATTTTATCGCGTCCCTAGCATTTGTTTCTTTGTTTGCCAACATTTCAAACTGCACGGGTCTGGACGTCAAAAAAAAAAAAAAAACAAAAAAAAAACAGAAAATTACAAACCACTTCAGTCGATGCACAGCAGTTTCAAATATGACTCGCATTGGCATTCAAGAACAAGATTCAATAAACATCACTGGTCATACCTATGGATCTTCCCTGAAATCCTATTTAAAATATAAATGAAGAGCACCATTCGGAAATCCTGAAGAAGTTGAGGAATAAACCCTGTATATCAACGAGTTCCACTTCTTTTACGCACACGTCTAATATAAAACACTAACACCAACCACTAAAACATTCAAATTTGAAGATTGTTGTTTCAATAATTGTTTCTTTTAAAATTATTCAAGTTTATTTTTATGTCATCATCGTTAATTAAAACTTTTCTTCTTTATTTCATCATCCCTAATTAAAACTTTTCTAACACTTGTTTATATTATTTAGATTACGTTATAGCTTGATTGTTTAATACTAAGATTTATTGAAAATCATCCGTAAAGTGACGTTGATTACTGAGATCCGGATAATTGAA
The DNA here is from genome assembly GCF_040183065.1 of Periplaneta americana. Classification (NCBI taxonomy): domain Eukaryota; kingdom Metazoa; phylum Arthropoda; class Insecta; order Blattodea; family Blattidae; genus Periplaneta; species Periplaneta americana. The sequence goes on along the minus strand of NC_091121.1, from coordinate 172,149,800 downwards.
GTGGAATACAACTGTTTTAATAGAAATCAAATTGAATCAACAAAGCCTTCTGGACTAGTAACCGACTACAGAGTTCAATGAAGATTCCATAGTTGGCACAACTGATAGCAAGATAACAGCTAATCATAACACACTATTTCCATCTAGTATGCATCTAGCGTAATATTTTCAATGTTGAGATGGTAAAATAATACATTTGAAGACAGTTGTATTTTCGTAAGTCAATTAATATTTTATTGCATTGGAGTACTTCGTTACTTCTAATCTTTATATACGTTCTTCTATTCGTGTAATAGTCAATTAAATCCCACTCGAGTTTTGATTTTCTCTACAGAAATAAAAAGTCTAGTGAGATTACAGTTGATAAAACGTCTACAATTTTCTAAAATTTTGACATTGTTTTCCTCATAACATAGATTATAAACTTAAGCTGTTATTGCTTCTAGCGCCAGCGCCTCAATTTTATTGCTGCAATTAGAGCCATAAGCAAGATTTTACTTAGTCGTAACGCCTTTAAAAATGTTGGCCTTTTGTAGAAGGTTCTAACTTACCACTTGCTTCATGGTTATTGCAATATATAGTTTACATAAGCAAAAATTAATTCGAGTAATTGTGAAGACTATTTCGTTTATATGACATCATTCCATTTTCGACCAATGAAGTGTAATGAAATTTTGAATTCCAACCAATCACAGTCAGACTTTGCGATAATTTTTGCAGCTAGATTTATCGCTATCAATTTATCGCATGGTCGTTCTTTGTTTAGTCGTTGTCGCCAACTGTTTCCACGTAAATTGATGGTCATGAATACATTAAGATGCAACTACACGGTTAAACTTTTCTTTCAACTTTAAAACAATGAATGCAAGATTGATATTTAATATTAATTAATATATTTACGCAGTGAAGACTGCGTTCAAAACGGCGCACCATGTAGACACAAAATCTTCATGCATCTTAATTGAACGTACCTTTTAAACTTGATTCTTTCAATATTCTTCCCAGATTGCACGCATACGCGACTGGAATATTGAACTGTGTAGATGCAGCTTTAGTTCCGTTACACACTACAGCGAGGATGCGTTTGTCGAGCTATAAAAAATGCTTTCGTGTAGCACTGATTGTAACGGTCGAAATAAGGCACAGCTGACATTGGTCCTGCTCCCACAGGTAACTTTACCTGTAATTGTAGCCTATAAAATTTGTATTTCGTGAATGAAATGAAACAATTAATAGAAAGCCAGATGTTCAAATTTATGTAACATCATCGAATACCAAAACTCAATGACCTTGCATAGTAATAATAAGGTCTTTGATCAAACTGCCTTTCGTATGGCGTAATAAAATTCGTGCTTTAATTAGGCCTATCTATACAGAGATGGCTTCACTATGTAGCAACATGTCTCGCTGTGAATACATAAGCATTGGTGTATAGATGTCCCCACTGTTGCTATTAAATTAAATTATGTTTTCGGCAGATAATGAAAATGTATTTATGTTATAATAATAAGAGAAAAGTGCAGTACATGTAATTAACTTTGTTAAACCTGTATTTCGCTTTTTGCAATCGGCATTACTGAATAATATCAAATTTCTTTATTGTGGTAATCGATATTCATCTAGGAGTATTTCAACTTCACAATGTCTGAATAGGTTAAGTATTCGTTAATACACAGTTATTAACATTTTGTGATCGAATTTTAGGGTTATATTATTTATATTTTTATTTTATCCACGAAATAGTCCTAATAAATGTCACTCGAGGTCTGAGATTTATCGCCAAATCTCAGGCTTCTCGTGACATTACTACAGATAAATTGTTTATGAAATTGTTATATGATCCAAGGCGAGTGATAATTCAGCTCTTTCTCGACAAAAGGATTATAAAAGTGAATGATGTAACACGAAATAGCTGTACCTTATAAAATGTATGCCAATAGTATTTTATGTAGCCAAAGTGATGTACTTTTACAAGGTAAAGTGCAGTCATTAAGCTAGTTCGTAAATTGTACTTTGGTAAGTGTTCGTTAATAGATTTAATTGTATTCTGTGTTTGTCTCACACTACTATTTGACTAAAGTGGAGCAGGTGTAGGATATATTGAAATTCTCCAATCCCTCTGAGCCGTGCTATTTACAACTACTCCCAGTATTGTTTATGTCGTTACAGCGAGTGTTTGCTGCAACCTGGGGATTTAAATTGGCGCGGAACGCATTCAGGTTTGCAACAGAAATTTTCCATGGAAATCATTCACACTGCCTGTTATGACTAGACTTCGGATTTTTAGGCCATTAAAAATGCACTTTCAGGCACCTAAAATAGCTGTAACAAATGTCAATTAGGTACTAAAAATACACTTTTAGGCACTAAAAATACAAATTTAAGCACCAAAAATACAACTTAAGGCACTTAAAAATTGGGTTTTTTTACATCTAAAATGTGTTTACCTATTGAAATGGCAAGAACTATAATAATTAATATTAGGCATTGCGATGTATTAGTTATACAGGGACATCATTTTATTTTTACTTCAATTTTTATTGTACCTGAGTTTTTGAGTGTACTTCACTCCCACCCCTTCTACTAAAGAAGTTCAATCGTCCTCTACACAAATCCAAGACCGCATATACAGTCATAGTAGCCTACCGGTCATAGTAAACAGAACGCTCCAAAAATATGTTCGCGTTTACCAGTGACGAAAGACTTTCAATATTGCATCATTTTCCATTTGCCTACGTCGCATCCCGGTTTCCCCCACCTGCTTCTATTCGCTTCTCTATAAATGCTAGTGGCTGGACTGTCTTAGCTCTTTTCTCAGAACATTAATTTCTGTTAGGAATTGGACGTCTACGTAATATTATACCCATACGATTGTTTAAAATAACTTAATTAAAAGGGTCTCGTTAAGTAATTAACTGTCACGTGATTTCCTCCTTTTCTCTGACGCTGCGACGTAACCACTTGGACGGACAGTAGATAACATGTCTGAGTAATTTTATCTTTTCGGATCGGGCAGAAATGAAGATTGAATTTACAGTACGTATGCTCTCTTTTATAGAGCAGGTACAGAATTATTTCAACATGAGTTACTGGTACGAAGTACGAACCTGGTAAATGGAATTATGTACAATAGTCTAAAGTGTGATAATGTGCACATTAGAACTGAAGCCTGTATCGAAATGAACGGCCACCATTTAGAAAATGTGTTTAAATATCCATATACTGTCTACAGCACAGTATAATATACACTGCATAATGAATACGTCCACATGGACAGCTCATTTCGTGAGTAAAAACACTTATTGTTAATACTGTACTGCATTTTGATTAAAGAAAAACCTAATCAAAATTATGAAACTCAAAATCGCGATATTTCCTAGTTTACGTAGATGGATGAACTACTTTCCTCCCCCCCATACCTAGTAAAGTGATTTGTTTGCATATTACGCCAGTATCATCGAACTCCAGTCGTGGAAGGGGATAGCAAACGGTGTTTCCGGTTCTTAATCGTTGATCGAAAGGTATAGCCTGGTTAATATTAGAAATGTTATTAAAAATATAATAATGTCACTGTAGTTACAAGAAGAGAAAAATTAGTTTGGTTAGTATATGGTTTTATTAAAATCTAAAATTATATTTCCTATTATCATTAGTTATTCATTCATTCAACCATTCATTCATAGTGTTCTGCCCAAGGGCAGGTCTTTCACTGCAAACTCAACATTCTCCAGTCTATTTTCTGTTCTGTCTAGTTTTGTTGACATCGACCTGCTTCTTGCAAAGATGAAGACTTTGCACCTGTCAGACTATACCTTGAGCTGGATGGACTCCTACCTAAGTGACCGCCAACAGTTTGTTTCACTTGGTAATCAGTTCTCCTAGTGGCGATGCACAAAGGCGGGAGTGCCGCAGGGCTCCGTATTAGGACCACTACTCTTCTCTATCTACATTAATGACGTATCAAAAAACTTACAGTATTGCAGATATCACCTCTATGACGACGACCTACAACTTTACTTACATTCCAGACCCAGTACGACCAATGAATTAATTGACAAGTTGAACTGTGACCTAGCCACTGTCTCCACTTGGGCGGCCAATTTCGGACTCGCACTTAATCCAAGTAAGACTCAAGCTATAATTATTGGCCATAAGAGTTTAATTTTTATTTTATTGTTTTTTTTTTTTTTTTTTTTTGCAATTCATTTTATGTATTTCTTAAGAAAAAATATTAATAAAATAAACTAGCAGCATTAAGAAAAATATTAATAAAATAAACTAGCAGCATTTCTCACAAAATAAATGCATAGAAACATGCAGCTACCTCATAAATACTTGCAGTAAAAATTTGATCCAGATTGATTAATATTTGGCATAAGAAAGTTGGTGTTGAATCAACAAAAATGAACACAGAAAAATAGATTTGAAAATAAAATGAATATTTATGTAAATTAATATTCTCCTCCGCTACATTCATCTAGTAACTTCAGGGAGCGAACAAAAAGTTACTAGATTTGTAATCAGAAATTTTAAAAAAGAATTCTTCGATGAAAAACAATTTTGACAGCTCTTTAAATTCCACGTCCCCTTCCAGCCTTAATTTAAAATGTGTAAACATACGAGTATTTGTAATCAGAATTGAGCTGAATCCATTTGGGTATGAAAATATAAATTCTGAATAAGTGAAATAGCTAAAAAAAAAAATTGGAAAAATTTTCATGATTTTTAGTGGAGTCTTCCCTTAACAACACGCTAATTCCTTATTCATTTGTCGTAAAAAATCTTGGCTTCTTTTTCGATAATAATCTAAATTGGAATTTTCAAGTTAAAGAAACGATAAAAAAAAATCGACATGTGTCCTTTTTCGAATTAGATATTCAATTCCGATATGGGCTTTCCTATTTGCTACTAGATGTACACACGATGTGACTAGCAACGAATCAAGACTTCCACGTATAAAACATAAGACTAAATAATAACTACTTTAAGGGGGAATGAGTAAGACTACACAAACATAAATTTCATAGAGCGAAAAATTTGCGTCTCATTCCTATCGAACTCCCAGTAAAAATACTGTTTTAACTCGAATATTGTGGTTTGTAAATACCTGCTATTTCCTAATAAAATACTGCTGTAAAATAAATAATAATAATAATAATAATAATAATAATAATAATAATAATCCGTGGCGCTACAGCCCGTGAAGGGCCTAGACCGACCAGCCGGCTGCTGGCCTCACGCCCACATGTCTAAGCAGAGGTGGACGATCATCCAACCAGAATAGAGGTATAGTGTGGTTAGCACGATGATCCGTCCAGCTGTTAAAATGTAATAAATAGATACCAATATTTTTTATAATATACTATTTCATTATTAGAATTTTATACTCTCAACCAGTAAACCAGTGTGGGAAATTATTTACGAAAATGATATGCGATTTTCAACATACGACAGTATTTTGCTCGGAATGTGATATGTAGTCATCCTTAATAAAGAAGATTGAACTTACACAGGTTATTCTGAAAAAAAAAAGTTTCCAATATTTAGAGAGGACGTTCTATGCATCAAACAAGAAGTGAAAGTCCTACAAGTTTGGGTCATAAAATTATTAGAAAAATAAGCAAATGTGTATCATCACTGTAAGAGCAGCATATCTTCCATTGTGAGCTCTTTGGTAAGAAACAAATGAAATAGAATGCAACCGTCTGCCACTATGTATTACAGATACGAAATTAATTTACTTGACTGGTACAGTAATATTACTGCAGTAGTAAGATTACGAACTCAAGCGTTCTCTTGATACGAACACAAACGAAGGTTTGCTGTGTAATTCCCTAGATCATATATGTAACAGATAACTCCTCGCTACGTTAAAATCGGCAGCACTTTGAAGAGAACAACCGCCAGGATCGCCACCCGTCCGCCGAAAACGAACGCGAGATGGCAGCACAGTCGCTAATGCAATTCAAATGAGAATTAAGACGTGGCTCCTTATGAAACAACTAGATGGCAGCGTAGTAAACCTGACAAAAGTTGTTAACGTCAAAGCCTATAAGCTCGACATATCTGTTATATATATGATCTAGGGTAATACGTAGTGACAAATGGCTGCATTCTATTTCCTCATTTGTTTCTTTTCCTAGAGCTCACAGTGGAAGTATGCTGCTCCTATAGTGCTGGTAAACATTTGCTTATTTCTCAGAGGATATTATTTTTAGGACCCATGTTTATAGGAATTTTATTTCTTGTTTTTATGCATACTAATTCCCCTCTAAATATGGAACCTTTTTTCAGAACACCCTGTATAACTTCTATCCAAAACTCTTGCTCACCTGAATCCCTCTGTTAATTCGTGTTTGTAAAATTAACAAGTACACAGTTTTATGTTAGCATAAGCTATCCGTATTTCGTATTCTTCTTCTCAGAATTATTCTATTCTTAGCCTTTTGGACAATTTAAACTTCGTCTTATGATTTTCACTGCCTAATGGGTGAAAGACACGCCCCGTCGAGCATTCTATGCAAGATAAGCGTAGCACGCAAACACTTTTAGTGAAGATTTCTGCTGTCTACAGAAGACAGAGCGGACTGTTATTTAACGAGAGAGAGAGTTATTCATATTCTTCAGCTAATGTTAGTGCAGTACACAATGTACTAGTTTTCAGTACGGTCTGGAGTTCATATCTGTATTTTTCGGCTGCGAGATTAAGAATAAATTGAAAGCATGGCGTCTGACAATTATTATATAAAGACATGTGTCTGGCTTTGAGTATTTTTTCGTAAGTTACTCCTTGCAACAATTCGAATTTCCTTAGGATATCGTCGTTGTTCCTACAATAAAGGCTCATTCACAATGTAAATTAAACATAACGTAAGCGTCAACTTAAGAATATAAACGTTACGGTAAAATCAAGAAGTCATACCATCATTCACGACGGGAACATAAACATACTTGGTAACCATGGAAACATAACAACGACGCAATTTCCTCATATTCTGACGTATATTTTAGCGCTCCACGATTGTGTTCTGTTTGCAAATCACGTAAGCATAAGCATGAAAGTATGGAGTTTGAAAACTTTCATGTTAACGTCTTACGGTAATGTTTATGTCAATGCTTATGTGAATCATTGTGAATGATCCCATTTGGTAGCCTAGGCGCAAATTTCTGTGTTTATGTTACGGTTATGTGTAATTTTAATTGTGAATGGGCCTTAACTCCTATGTGCAAAATATAAAATTGTTCAGTAGGAAGAAAAACACATTTATTCGTTCTATGACAGTAGTACTTAGGAGACAGTGAATTCCTACATTTTCGAAATAAAGAAATATAATACATTGCTCTATCACTGTTTAAGTTATTTAATAGTGCAAAAATCTGAAAATCGATAAATATGTCACATAGGAGTTATTGCAGGAACGACGCCCATATACAGGTTGGAAGAGAACATATTACATTTATTCACAGAGATTTTTTTTTTTAAATTTTATTGGGTTATTTTACGACGCTGTATCAACATCTGTTATTTAGCGTCTGAATGATATGAAGGTGATAATGCCGGTGAAATGAGTCCGGGGTCCAACACCAAAGGTTACCCAGCATTTGCTCGTATTGGGTTGAGGAAAAACCCCGGAAAAACCTCAACCAGGTAACTTGCCTCGACCGGGATTCGAACCCGGGCCACCTGCTTTCGCAGCCAGACGCGCTAACCGTTACTCCACAGGTGTGGACTTCACAGAGATAATAGATCAAGTCAATGCGAACAAGTTCTGTCATATAAGTTTTTTGATACGTCCAATAGGTTTGAGAATATGAAATGTAATGTGTTGCAACCCTGCAAATAGTAGCTGTGGTCTTTGATATTGCTTTGTAATGAGAGTTCATTAGATACGTTTCGATCAAATTTCTGTACATACGTAACACTCAACATATTGGTTAACATTACTGTGAACTTAATTTATTTTATACATCTTGATTACACAACTTTTAACACTGTATCACTTCGGAATATGTATGATAAGACTTTCTTGTGTTAAATTCTAACGTACCTTGTTTACATGTTTCGATCTATTCATAGGTCATCCTCAGAACTGGTCGTTGTTGGTCTTGGCGTCTCTTGTTTTGTTTCCTGCGAGGGTGTGTTCGTGTAGTATAGTGTAGAGTCAAAGAGTGTTGAGTTTTGTGTTGAGAATTTCGTTGGAGTGTGTTTTCGTGTGTCTGTATATTTCATATTGTTCTAGTGTGTTTAGTTTCTGGCTTTTTGTTTAGATGTGTAGTATTTCCATATCTGTGTTGATGTCTCTTTGGGTGTGATTAATATTTTTGATGTGTTCTGCATATTGTCCGTTACTCAGGAGAAGACGAGCGGAAAGAATGTGACCTTCTTGACTATCGCTGCTGATTATTATAAACTTCGCTCAGATAAGCATCCCAGTAGCCAGGTTATTACTCGTGCAGGAAACATGAGTAACAATGCGTATGGAAATTAAAGCTAAGTTGAACAGAAGGAGACCTAATGTTTCCGCTTACTGCAGCACAAATATTGCACGTGTTGTCGTACGTTATCTGTTCACTTCCCTTCCTCCTCAGTCCGCTCTCCTCTTCTCCTGAGTCACCGACAATATGTGGCGGTGTTATGTAATTTTGTTATGACTGTGATGTGTTCTTTGTAACGTGTTTGAAATGATCTGCCTGTCTGTCCTATGTAGAAGTTGTTGCAGGTGTTACATTTGAGTTTGTATACGACTGTGTGGTTGTATTTGTTTGCTTGTTGAGATGTTTTTGTAGAGTGTTATTTGTTCTGTATGCGATGTTGTAATTTAACATCTAGAATAAAGTTGCTATTTTGTGTTTGTTTTTGTTTTCGTATGTTAGTTGTGATGTATTTTTTGTGTTATTGTGTTTGTGTTGTATTCGTATGTTTTTTGTGATTATGTTTTGTCTTACGTATTATGTTGTCTATAATGTTAGGGTTGTATCCGTTTTCTTGTGCTATGTATTTGAGTGTGTTTAGCTCTTCGTTGTAATCCTGTTGGTTTATTGGTATGTTGAGTAGTCTGTGTACAATTGTTCGGAATGCATTGTTATTTTTTTAAATGAACTAATTTTTAATTTCTTAAAAAATAATAGCTTAAATGGAGATTGAGTTATAGCATGTGTATTCGTAATAATGTTACTTTTAGTTTACATCAACTGTAAAGGAATTTTTAATTTAAAATTGTTTTGTTTTTTAGTAATATATTGTGATCGTAATTTTTATAGTACGTCTGATACTTTATTCAAATTTCTACACAATATAGCTTTGTACACCCTGGTCTTATCTCCAGTTACTATTTAAAAACTTCCATTAACATAAAATCTTAAAGCGAGAAGAATCTGTTGAAGAAGCGTTAAGTGGGTGATTCCTATCTGTCGTATTCTAACCTATATTCAATTTCTTCTAGAACAATTCTTACCACTTGTTTCCTTACTCTGTAGCTTTCGTAGAATTTTTATGACTCAAATCTTCAAAATCATTACTATTCTGAGTGTTCTTACCACTTACATGTTCGTAATTATGTTGAAGTTCTATACAAAGATTTCAGCATCGAATACGTCTGCCATGTTGTTGATTTAGCTCATCGTTACTACTTTAACGCTACTAATAGGTCCTAATAAATTAACTATGAGTTTAAGCAATAACGATGCTTGATGAAACACAAAACCGACTAACGTATCATTAAATTATTTAACGAGACGTTATAATGGTAACGAAGGTTCATGAAACCGGGCATAAAAAATTAATCTATGGAGCTCTACATCCATGACTCCCATGCGACTTCACGGCTTATAAAGTGGAAACTTTTACATTCTGTTTTATTTTGGTGTTGCTGAGTAGACCTAACATTTGAGTACCATACAGTTAACTGAGGTAAGGTAGTAAAGAACGTTAATTTTAAACCGTAAAAAATTAATTCATTTGTATAATACCAACCTTTTTAATGCTGTATAATATCTGCTAATTTATTAATGGAATGGAATTTAAGTGAGGGGGAAACGGGTGGCCTAGCACTACGATCTGTTGAGATCTATTGCGCTGTCCCTCGATATAGAATGAATTGCGTGCCACAGATCCCCTACGAGCACCAAACCAACCACATGACTCCCTAACGACCCCTCCCTACAGCTGACACAAATCTATATACCATTCCTCCTTCGGCAACTTCCTCCAAGGCCCCCCTGTCGGTCCGAGGCGAAACTCCTCCCCCGAGTAGGTCCGCCTCGAGTGCAGAAGCCATCCAACATCGCTTAGCTACATTCCACGGAGGCCGGTCGAGAGAGCCAGTAGTTCCGGGAGGCCACCTGTAGAGTGATCTGAAAAATTAGAAACGGGATGATGAGGAAAGGATGATTGGGGAGGAAAGGAAGCGACGAAGAGTGGCGTTCCAATCACCTGATAAAATTACCTGATATTCATCCATAGGAGAGAGGGGGGGAAAACCCTAAAAAAAACCTCACCCAGGCAACTCGTCCTGATCGGGAATCGAACCCAGGACCGCTGGGTTCGGAGTTAGACTCGCTAACTCCTTAGCCACAACGGTGAACCGCTAATGTATTAAAGTACAAAGTTTCATTTGTCTCTTTTTTTTTACTTTTTACGTAGTAATTGTAATAAAAATAAAGGCAGTGTTAGATAACATAATTGCTGGATTTCTTATGCGAGCAGGATAGCTCTGAGACATTTTTTTGCCACCTTTAATTATATACATTACCTGTATTGAAGGTGTGACGTTTATGTCTGACATTATATCCAGAGAATGTTGTATAAACATTGCTCATAGACTCAAAGATATCACGGTAGAAATGTTGTGGAAGGTGAGACATATACAGTACTTTCAGTTGTTTATAATAAAATCTGATGTCGTCTTTTATTTAAAGTATCAGACTTAACATTTCAAATTTAGTTGAAATAGACTCTTATCGAACATTACATATTTTAGCGTAATCCACCTTTTCAATTGGAAAAATCAATAGCTTGCACTGTACTACGTATGAATGAGTAATCCCTTGATTGTGCTGAAATACAAAACCACAATAACTTACGCTACAATAGGGACGAATCAGTAATCTCTTCAGTAGCTTATAAGAGACTGAGATGAACTGCACAAATGCAACCCCCGATAAAAGCCCTTGAAATTCACGCCGAATGCGCATTGTGAGGGAAGACGTTTCTGTACATTCCGTGGCGTTATATACAGAAAAGTTTATACAAACATCTAAATTTCGACTGAATTAACGGTAAGGATTTTTATCTGCTACGGCGGTGTTGGATTGCTCGAAACTCGGATAAACGAAAAGCATGACAAACACTAGACCACTGAGGACAATTTCGGAAAATATAACTGAGCATTTTAAATCACTTATAAGATTCTGGTTCAAACGACAACAAGCAAAATGCAGCGATAACCAAACCTGATACAAACACTAGATCTGTAGGTATAATACATTAATATGAACTCATTTTATAACTTCTATCTATCTTCGTAGTGTATCCAGCTATTTGCCGACATACGTGTTCTACTATGTTTTACTATGAATTTCCTCTTGTTACAAATGATGGGTAAAAAGCATGATGCTTCTTGTATATTTCAGCAGCCACATTCCAAAGATGAGGTGTATTCAATATGTACTAGAGAGAATTGTCCAAGGTTTCAGGGACTGCAGATTTTAGTTTAGTTCTATGGATGTTTGTGACAGGGCAGTTTAAGAGGTTATGTTCCAAATCTTCTTCATTATTGTTGCACCAGCAACAACTACTAGAGTCAACAAGATTAGAACGGTGAAGATACTTCCGAGTGATAATATGGCCTGTCCTGGCTCTTGCTAAGAAAGCTTGTATGTGTCTGGGAATGTTGCGAAACATTTGTAAGTCATTACGTTCTTCTTTTGGATGTTTAGAAGTACTCGGTCTTTATCAAAAGAAAACCATAATTCGACCATAAATTTGTTAAATGAGAATTAACTGCAGAAGTTGTTTGCATAGGTTTGGGCTCCAAAGATGTTGCCTGTTAAGCAATATCTACAATCTCATTTCCAGTAATGTCGCAATGACTAGGTATCCATTGGAATACTATTTCTTTTCGAAGATTTAGTTTATTTAATATTTTTTGTATAGAGATCGTAATTTGTGCATAGGAAGTTGGAGTATATTTCATGATATTTAGAATAGCTCCCATCGAGTCACTGAAAATGAATACAAGTATATCAGATAAGGTAGAAACATGTAAAAGAGCTGCCTCTACGGCCAATAGTTCTGTTTTGAGACCAGAGGGAGATGAACATGATACAGGGTGTTTAAAATACGGGGTATAATTTCAGGTATGTATTTCCCACATGTAGACAATCAAAATAGTTCATTACAACATGTGTCCGGAAATGCTTCATTTCCGAGTTATGGCCTTCACAACATTGAAATTCAAAATCACCGGAACGTTTTTCTTTCCGCAGGTCGTTGCCGTTAAAGGAGACATTAAGAGGGCACTCTGACAGTTCATTCCGAGGCGAAGGTTACATTCAGTGTTGTGTAGGCGTTAGACTGTGGGACATGTATTTAAATCAAGAGCTGGCAGAGATACACTTCATGTACGGTAAGGCGGACGGCAATGCTGCGCTGGCTCGTCGTTTGCACCAGGAGAGGTACCCACAGCGACAATGTCCAGATCGGAAGACATTTGTACGTCTCCATTACCGTCTGTGCGAGTATGGAAAATTTAACTCTCCTGGTTTGGGAAGGGGACGACCAAGATCTACAACTCCAGAAGTACAGGAGGAGATTCTGGAGGCTGTGAACATGACTCCTTCTATGAGCACAAGAAGGGTAGCGTTGCAAGTCACTGTTCCTCATATGACTGTCTGGAGACTGTTGAAAGAGTATCAATTGTATCCTTATCATTTGCAACGTGTACAGGCCCTGTCACCAGCAGATTACCCTGCATGAGTTAGGTTCTGTCAGTGGTTCTTGCAGCAGTGTGGTGTAAATCCGAACTTTCTTGCCTTAGTATTATTTACAGATGAAGCACAGTTCACACGAGATAGCATAACAAATTTCCACAATTAGCATGTATGGGCGTATGAAAACCCACGTGCAACTGTTCCATCTCATCACCAGGTGCGGTTCTCCCTGAACATGTGGGCCGGTATCAATGGTGATCGATTAGTTGGACCCCATGTACTTGTAAACAGACTTACGGGGCAGGCGTACACAAACTTCCTGGAAAACACCATACCTCATGTTTTAGAAGACACTCCAGTGATCAATCGTCATCACATTCACTTCTTGCATGATGGCGCTCCTGCACACTTCAGTCGTACTTGGATCGAATGTTTCCTGATCGATGGATAGGTAGAGGTGGCCCAATTGCTTGGCCTCCACGCTCACCTGATCTGAACCCTCTCCATTTCTACTTGTGGGGCCATTTAAAATCATTGGTTTATTCGTCTACGTTGCCTGATTTGGAATCCCTTCGGAATCGAATTGTGGCATGTTCTGAGGACATACGCAAGACTCCTGTAGTTTGCGATCGTGTTCGCAGGTCAATGAGAGATCGATGTGAGGTCTGTATTCAAGCAGGAGGTGGACATTTTGAACATCTTCTGTAATGACCAAAGCTCGGAACTTGGGGACTTGTGTCTTTGAACGTGGCTAAGCGACCGGACTTCAATGTCAACAAACTCCCGCTTCCAGCACAGAGGTACTGTCAGGTCTGCTATAAAAGTGGTTCCTGGCTGGAACAACATAATGATAATATTATGGTAGGTTGAAACACGTAATTTTATAGCATATATATAAATAAACATGCAAAATATATCAAATTTACAGTTCTGCTCTGTACATTTCATTACAGTGTATGACTACATACATTCGAATATTTTTCGAACCCATACCTTCTTCGTCTGTTAGTTAAACATGATTTGAAACGAAAGAAACTTATTTCCACGTCACATGAAGTGACGGGAGCAAAATTAATTTTTTTATTTTATTTATTTTAACTAGCTACCTACTGAATACAAATTACATTTATAAAACAAAAATGTTTCTAGCCACTACCGTAAGAGCCAGGCTCGTGTACGGTGTGCTCTTAGTCAATAATATTGCATAAAATTTACAAGGACACTTTACTAAATACAGTAAGTAACTTAATTCAAACCAATAAATACAACACAAGAGCAAGAATAAAGAAGAAAGAGAAAAAGAGAGAAAAATACACATTTAATATAAATTGACAATTTGACAGGAGCCAGTGATATTCAATAAAAACAAGAATATAGTAGACAGAAATAAAAGTTAAAAAAATACATTTGTTAATATTATATTATATTATATTATATCGTGGATAATTTTACAAATTTATTTTTTAAAAGCTTCAATTTAAAAAAAATTTCAAATTTAGAAAATGGTTTGTAATTGTATTATAAAGTCTTAGGCCAAAATAAAGTATTGAATGTTTTCACTGTCACTGTTTTCAGTAGTTGCTAGCTGATCTCGTATCTGAGAAAGATAAATATCCTAAATTTGTCTCGAAAATAGTTTTCAATTTCTATGTCACTACTAGGGAAGGATCCACTACGACTTGATCCATGGCTATGGACAAATTTTCCACCGATTTAAGGGACTGCAATGTATTTCACTGAATGCCCATTTCCAATCTCTAGTTTGTGTTTGACACAAGTTACAAAATATAAACTCTCCATTCGAAGAAAATAATGTATCTCCTCAGAATTCCTCCACGAAATTCTGTATCTAAATTTTAAGAAATATACTTTCAAACGTATACAATACCCATTCGAATAATACGTATTTTCTTATTTTCAAACAGACCGTTTACCTCTAATTAATTATCTGAATGTCATTGGCTTCGACACGATACAGTTTCCTCGTACGTCTTCCTGTCATTCGATGTGACCACTTTCTTAGTACACACGACTGTCCCTGAGCACTTGCAGCGTGAGCTTTGTATACGTTGTACTGTAACCTTACTCATGCGCACGACACACAAGTCCCCAAGTTCCGAGCTTTGGTCATGACAACGACCTGCGGAAAGAAAAACGTTCCGGTGAATTTCAATGTTGTGAAGGCCATAACTCGGAAATGAAGCATTTCCGGACACTTGTTGTAATGAACTATTTTGATTGTCTACATGTGGGAAATACATACCTGAAATTATTCCCCGTATTTTTGAAACAGCCTGTATATAATATCTCATTATATTTCGGGATATAATACCTGCGCCTGAAAGTCCATCATGAGGATTCCGTGACCCAACAGTACAGATATGGAGAACATTTTCATATTTGCTACAAATTAATTCATGGCACTAGATTTTAAAACATGTGGTGCATCATTCTCATTTTATAACTTGTCACTGTAATAAAGTTTTGAACACAAGTCCTCAGTTCACGCTGTAAATAATATCATTTGAGATTACGACGATAAGCTACAGCGATACCTCGTCTCGTAAATTTAATGGAAAATCAGCCAAGTTGTTAATAGATTTACGTTCTTGAAGTAAAGGCTGTCTGGTTCACAGCTGCTCAAGGAGACTCCCAACCGGATTCAAAGGACTTCCTGTCTCTCTCGATGCAGACGTAGATAGACATCGTCTAGGGCAAGACAACTTATTTCGAGTAGAAATAATAAGCTTGCACAGGCGAAACAACTCCTTCAGGCATGTGATTGTGCCTTTAGGAGGACACACGGAGACTGTGTTAAACAAGCTACTAGTGATTAGGTATCTCAGTTTCGGCACCTTCAGGGAGCGTTTAGAATTATCTGCTACAATAAACAAAACCAATATTACGCAGATTTAAGGAAAAAAAAAACATCAAGCCTCCCAAGTATTTAGTCTACAGATCCTTTGAATACCATGATAGTGCTTTGATTAGAGCGAGTAGTCTGTTCGTCTTAAGGAGATTAATTGGAGAAAGTGATCCCAAAATCGTTCAGTCCATTTGGCCATTTTTGTGATATATATATATATATATATATATATATATATATATATATATATATATATATATATATATAGTGGTCCAAAAAAAGGTACAAAATTAGAAATATTCTTTCAGAATATTAAAGATATTTTTATTAATTTGTCCTACAGAATAATATCTGTAATATTGACAATTAATATTTGAGGAGAAAAATTCGCTCCGGCGTCAGGGATCGAACCCGTGTCCTTGGTGCTATGTACCAAGCGCTCTCACCACTGAGCTACGCCGAATTCAATCCACAGCACCGGATCGAGTTCCCCTCCTTCAATGTTGACACTGGATATATACGTCAACATATATACCTAACATGGATTCAGGCCATAAAGGTAAACATTCAAGGAGGGGAATTCGATCCGGTGCTGTGGATTGAATTCGGCGTAGCTCAGTGGTCAGAGCGCTTGGTGCGTAGCACCAAGGATCCGGGTTCGATCCCCGGCGCCGGAGCGAATTTTTCTCCATAAATATTAATAGAAATAGTCTATTTTCGGAAATACATAACTAGACAGCGGAAAGAAAGTAATTCAGATGCGAAGGTAACTACAACGCTAGTAGTTTGTCTCGTCAGAGGGTTGTTGTTTACGTAAGCACAGTAGGCATACTAGTGACGCGTGCAGGTAAGAACTGTTTTCGAATCGATGATTCAGAAGGTGCCTGATATTTTGTGTATTTTTCTATAAACCCTTTAAAGTGAGGATTGCCCAATGTTTTGAATGGAATATTGCAACTTGTCATCATTCCACACTAATCCTGGCAAAAGTCTAATTTCATATTTGAGGCCGAATTGAACTTGAACCCGAATTTTCTCCTAACATAGAGCAACATTTTTCATGTATTTCTGTGTAATACATTGATGTTGTATTGTATTGTATTGTATTGTATTGTATTGTATTGTATTTTACAGGGACATCATTTTATTTTTACTAACATTTTTAATATTAACCTGTCTATACCTTTAGAGAACCGAAAACGACGCTTGCTCCCCCCTCCAAGACTGGAGTTCGATGATACTGGCTTAAAACACAAATCACTCTACTAGGTATAGGAAGGAAGAAAAGTAGTTCATCCATTTACGTAAACTAGGAAATATCGCGATTTTGAGTTTGATAATATTCATTAGGTTTTTGTTTAATCAAAGTACAGTACTGTATTAAGAATAAGTGTTTTTACTCACGAAGTCAGTTATCCATGCGAACGTATTCATTATGCAGTGTATACTATACTGTCTACAGCACATTAGCGTACAATATAGAGAAAGAAGTTAACTGAAAATAATCATAATATGAATATTTAAACACATTTTTGAAAATGGTGGCCGTTCTTTTCTATACAGGCTTCAGTTCTTTTGTGCATATTATCGCACTATAGACTATTGCATCTAATTCCAATTGCCAGTTTCGTCCTTCGTACTAGTAACTCATGTTGAAATTATTCTGTACCTACTCTAAGTACTGTAAATTCAATCTTCACTTCTGCCCGACCCGAAAATATAAAATTACTCAGACATGCTATCTACTGTCCGTCCAAGTGGTTATGCCGCAGGATTGTAGAAAGGGAGGAAATCACGTGACAGTTAATTACTTAACGAGGCCCTTTTATTTAAGTTAAATTAAACAGCTGTATAATATTACGTAAACTTCCAATTCCTAAGAGAAATTAATGTTTTCAGAAAAGAGCTAAGACAGCCCAGATATTACAGAGGGGCGAGCAGAAGCAGGTGGGGGAAATCGGGATTTGACGTAGGCAAACGGACAGTACCTGTGCGAAAATATGATTCAATATTGAAAGCTCTTTCGTCACTGGAAAACGCGAACATATTTCTGGAACGTACTATACTCAGTAACTCAGTACTGCTTACTATCTGCGGTCTTGGTTCTGTGTGGAGTTGGAACTTCCTTAGTAGAAGGGGTGGGAGTGAAGTACATTCAAAAACTCAGGTACAATAAAAATTAAAGTAAAAATAAAATGATGTCCCTGTATTTATTACCATTCCATGGTATTCATACATTGCTTACAGCTAGAATATGGAACAAGTCAAAAAACTTAATCTAACTTATAATAATAATAAATCTGTAAGGGAAATTTTTCTGGTAATTTTCGCTTTTCTAAAAGTAATTGCTGTTAACATGTATAATTAATCATCCTGAAACCGAAAATCGCTTTTTTTTTAATTTTTGTCTGTCTGTCTGTCTGGATGTTTGTTACCTTTTCACGTGATAATGGCTGAACGGATTTCGATGAAAATTGGGACATAAATTAAGATTTTAGGCTATATGGAATTCAAAATACTTTATTTAAAAGGGAGGTTATAAGGGGTCCTGGATTAAATAAACCGAAATATCTCGCTTATTATTGATTTTTGTGAAAAAATATTACACAACAAAATTTTCTTTAAGAATGATTTCCGATAAGTTTTATCCCATGCAAAATTTTGATAGGACTGATATTTAAGTCCGTCTGTCTGTCTGGATGTTTGTTACCTTTTCACGCGATAATGGCTGACCGGATTTCGATGAAAATTGGAATATAAATTAAGTTCGTTGTAACTTACATTTTAGGCTATATGGAATTCAAAATAATTTATTTAAAAGGGGGGTTATAAGGGGACCTGAATTAAATATACCGAAATATCTAGCTTATTGTTGATTTTTATGAAAAATTTTACATAACACAAGTTTCTTTAAAAATGATTCTCGATAAGTTTTACTCCGGGAAAAATTTTGATAGGACTGATATTTAAGGATATACAAAAGTTTTAAAATAACAATAAAATACATTTCCACCGCCTCCTTAGATTATAGTGTCGTTGTTCCGTAACTTCTATGTGCAAAATATTAAATTTTTAGTAGGAAGAAAAAGTAATTTAATCATTCTATGGCAGTAGTGCATAGGAGATCGTGAATTCTTACATTTTCGAAAGAAAGAAATATAATTAAGTTATATATATATTAGATTGTATTATTTGCTGCGTCACAATTTAAGTTATTTAGTAGAGCAAAAATCTGAAAATCGGTATGTGACATAGGAGTTATTGCAGGAACGACGACGATGGCCGCAATGAAATCAAAACAAATGACTCCGTCTATTTAAGGCGGCCTTGACGTTTATCAATATTACTATACAGATAATATTTTGTGTGTTTGTATGAAGTAATCTCAGAAGTTAATTAACCTTCACTATAGCTGAGTTATTTTAAAAGGTGTCATGAAATGGCGTTCCTGCGCTCATAATTTAACCATATTCGTTTCCTGTGTTTCTTAAAATAATATTTATGTAGGGTACCTCATTATTTTATTTGCATAAACAATTATATACAGCCGAGCGAGTTGGCTCAGACGGTAGCATTTGAGACACGTATTCCGGGGTCCCGGGTTCCAACCCCGTGGCCGACCAACCTGACTGGGGTTTTTCATGATTTCCCTTAGTCATAAAGGTAAATGCCGAATTGGAAAGATACATGCCATTATTCATCACCGCCTCAATTACCAATACCAAACACATTAATCAAAATCCATAATCAATTACATGAACACAAGCCATCTACAACACACAATAGAAACTGGAACTCAACAACAGTAAAAACGGCCTGCTGGTATACCCACACATTCTAATCACGCGACATGACCACAGATGTTAAGGCGTGAATAAACTTAACAAAAAAAGATGCACAGTGGGGTTAACATAAAAATGATCTTCGTACACAATCAACTCTATTAATTTGGAATGATTTATTAAAGGATGCATTCAAAACTAATTTAGAAAAATTAAAACGAATTATCTTTGCACCAAATGAGTGGTCTCTGGACCAAAATGATAGTATTTTAATTATTTAAATATAATTTAAATTAAATAGCATATTAAACGATTTATTCTTCTATCAAACACGAATGTTCCTTGGACCCAATGTTCTATTTTAATTATGTAATTACTTTATATATATTTTTAATAAGTGCAGCGGAGCGCACGGGTACAGCTAGTACTATTATAAAATCTTAAGATGTTCTATGATTGTTTTGTTATCTTTTCAGTGCACATATACATAACTCCTCACATTTAATTGTTTCACCAGTATCACTACTAAAAATGTCGAAACCATAGGCCGATTCTTGTATTAAAGCATACACCCTATGTTTTATAATATCTGTCTTCGGCATTATGATCACTTCACTGAACACAAATGAGTAATATGTTTACGTATCTCAATGTTCTCTGTTCACGTACGGACGAGGACTGACTGAGAACGCAGAGTGGCAGTTGTTTTCGGTGTTCGCGTGGTGCTCTCTGCGGACGGTACCGTGTTGTAGCTACCTACTGGGGAAGCGTGCACACCTCATGCCATAGTCTATGCGTACAGTACTTGTAAACCGTAAACATGACTTTCATTTGACTTTTTTCCGCTGTCTATACATATCATTAATTTATAATAAATACACTGTTGGAAAGACTAGACTTTAAAGATGAGCAGTAATTTTTATTATGTTCTTTGAAGCTCAATATCTTATGGAGGTCAATACACAATTATGCGAAAAACGTGGTTTTTGAAGACAATTTGTTACTTCAAAATGCAGAAACTGAATGTTAGTAAAATTAATAATAACACTGGCCAAAAAAAAAATTCAATGTTTCTTGCATTTCACGAGTCATTTATTACTAATTTTGGGTTGCGAAAAACGAATATGACAATGAAAAAATTTTCTTAGCTCTAGTTTCTGTGATACATAATAGGTGGAAGTATTTCAGTTTAACGGATTAAGAGAAAACGATATATTTTAATTACATATGCCAACAACATTGAAAGTGCATTTAATTTTTTTTAATGGCAGTTACATTCTAAGAGTTCTAAGTTTTTGGAAGAATACTTGGCAGATGGTTGGGTCTGAAGAGAATCATGTGTGGCTTCATGAGATCGTCGTCTTTTAGCTTGCCTCTTGTAGGCTAAGTGAGTTCCGGAGCATCCCTACTCAAAGACAGCAGTAATCAGCAATCATTGTTTCATTCCAGCGGCCCAGATATCTTTGTTCCATAACAGAAATATCGTGATGGAACCTTCCTCCGTGTTCATCACTGAGAGCTCCACAACTAGGAGGGAAAAAGTCTAGGTGGGAGTGGAAAATGGATTTTAAGGGACATTTTGCATTCGAGTTGATGGTATTTTTACAGGAGCACTGTCACCAACTGAGTGTAGTTATCATCTCTTTTGTTGCCTAAAAATCCATGAATAACTCCCTTGAAGGCTTCCCAAACTTACTTTCCTTTCCCTTCCAAAACTTGGTCAAATGCAGGATCCTTTACAAGTTCTCGAATTTGTCGCCCGACAAAAATACCTTCCTTGACTTTGGCATCACTTAATTTCGGAAATTTCTCTCTTACGTACTTAAAGGCCTGTCCTTCTTGGTTCATCCTGTGACAACATTTTTTATCAAACCCAGCTTAATATGCAGGGGTGGAAGAAGAACATCTTTTGGGTCCACGAGAGGCTCGGCAACATTTTTCTCGCTAGGGTTATGATTTCTTTCAGGCCAGTCTGCCTGAATATAATGTGATTTCCTATCCCTGCTGTCCCACATACATAAAAAGCAGCAATATTTTGTGTACCCCAGTTGCATTCCTAAGAGTACAACAATGAGTTTTAGATCACCACAGATTTTCCACTTGTGTTCATGATATTCGATTGAGTCGAAGAGGGCTGTCATATTTACATAAATCTCCTTCATGAGAAGTCCATGACTAACAGGAATAGACGGAAGACGGTTGCCATTGTGAAGTAATACAGCTTTCAAACTAAGCTTGGAGTAATCTATAAATAGCCTCAATTCAATTGGATCATGGTTCAAATTCAAACATTTCATCAAGCCATTAATGTCGCAGCAAACAAGATTGTTTTTCTTCTAAAAAAAAAAAAAAAAAAAAAAAAAAAAAAAGGGAAGCAGATCCCTGTGACGTTGTCTGTACTGTGAGACCCTGACATCACGTTCGAGAAGAGTCCATTGCTGTAGTCTAGACCCTAGAATTTCTGCCTTCTCCTTTGACAGGTCAAGGTCTCTAATGAGATCACTCAATTCCGCTTGACTCGGTCTGTGCTGTTTATCATCTTTTTTCCTCAAAATCAGGTCCCTAGGATGTGGAAGTCTTGCTAGGTTCTTCTTGTTCCACACTGTCTTCATTTTCTACTTCAAACACACAATTTTTGTGGCATTTTTACAAATTTTACGCTTCAAAAATACTTCCAAACCAGAAATTCTGCATTAATTACAGAGCAGAAACAATATTAAATTCAAAGTGACAGCAACAATACCTATGTTTGTAACTTACAAACAGCTAAAGAACATTTGTGTTTTTGTTATTTGACAGGTGTGCCAACTCCCAAAATAAAATTTTCCCCAAATTTTCCCCAAACTGAAAATGTTGACTCTAAAAAATGAAATGTCACTTTATCTACAAATCAAGAGCTAATATGTAATTTTTATTGTGATTTTTTAATTCAGCAGGTGGAAATACATAATAGATATTTTTGATTAAGAAACATTTTCATTGTTGCCCAGTGTAAATAATGATCTTTCAAATAATCAAAATTAAAAATTATGCTGTATGTCGAGGGTTCCCAACCTGTGTGTCGTGCAGCCGCATGGAGTGTGTCGCGAAATTTTGGAATTGAAAAATAAATTTTATGTCATACAGAAAGTCCCTTTACAACGCATTCCTTATTTACAACGAAGTTTTGGATATGGTACATTTTATTTTGAGACAGACTTTACCAATGAAAGTAAACACCTGCAACAATGCTTAGTAATTCGTTTACTCTTCCCACTTAGTAATAAAGAGTGTTTAGAATCGTCAGAACATTATTGGTCAGTTTCAGTATACAGTATGTGTGAGCAGGTGATAAGGAGTTTTGCTGTAACAGTCGCACTAATTAGATTTTATCACGGACAAATTCTGCATTCAAAAAAGACAATCTGAATCAAGTTCTGAATTATAGAGGTTTATTTTTATCTGAAATATGGTTAAAATAGTGTGTGTTGAAATTATACATTAGGGCTAGTGGCTATATCTCTCAAGCATTTTTTTTATCAACAGTAATCTCACTAGACGTTTTGATTTTATCGATAAATCTGCGAGTGGAACACGAACAGATTTATCTAGAGAAAATCAAAACTCGAGGGGGATTTAATTGACTATTACACGATTAGAAGAAAGTATATAAAGATTAGAAGTAACGAAGTACTCCAATACAATAAAATATTAATTGACTTACGAAAATACAACTGTCTTCAAATGTATTATTGTACCATCTCAACATTACAAATTTTACGCTAGATGCATGCTAGATGGCAGTAGTGAGCAATGCCTTCTCGTCGAGAAGTTCTCGATCTATTACACACGATGGCAGTGTTACTAGTCAAGAAGACTTTGCTGATTCAGTTTCATTTTTATTAAAATGCAACATTCCACTTCAATTATCCGAATCCCAGTAATCAACGTCACTTGACAGATGATTTTCAATAAATCTTAATATTAAACAATCTCTGATACGTGACTATCCATAATATCATATAGCAGAAGCTATAACATAACCTAACTAATATACTGTACACAAGTGTTAGAAAAGTTTTAATTAACGACGATGACATAAAAAATAAACATGAATAATTTTAAAAGGAATAATTATTGAATGTAAAATTTTCAAATTTGAATGTGGTTGGTGGTTCAATTGATGTTATATTGGACGTGTGCGTAATAGAAGTGAAACTCGTTGATTTAGGCCTACATGGTGTATTCAACTTATTCAGGATTTCCGAATGGTGCTCTTTATTTATTTGTAAATCGGATTTCAGAAGCTGCATAGGTATGATCAGTGATTTTTATTAATTCTTGTTCTTGAATGCCAATGCGAGTCATATTTGAAACTGCTGTGCATCGACTGGAGTGGTTTGTAATTTTATATATTTTTTGATGTCCAGACCAGCGCAGTTTCAAATGTTGGCAAACAAAGAAACAAATGCTAGGGACGCGATAAAATTGTGCGATAAGCAGCCATAATTGGTTGAAATACGTCCTTTCGTACCGTTTTATTGGTCAAAAGTAGTATGATGTAGTAAGAGTGTAATAGTCACTTTAAGAAAATCCTCAAATCAAAATTTAGTGGAAAATAATGTCGCGTGCGTTGTCTCTCTCTCTCTCTCTCTCTCTCTCTCTCTCTCTCTCGAGTCAAATAGTAGAAGTTACACGTTTTGTTGTTTTAAGTTTGTATGTTTTGAAATATTAATTAAATTATCCGCTGCAGGCAATTTCACGTGATACGCATGTCGACAAGAGTGGCGTATCCAGTCAGAAACAAACAGAGCTTGAAATCAGAAAATGAAACATTCAACCCCTGTGAAATATTGTTATTGCATTATGACTTCAGAACTTTTTGTACGTAATCGCAGTTATCGCCTTTGCATTATTGGTTCGTTCATTAAGTAAGCGTTTCATGTGAAAATGAGCTATATCACTTCAATAGCAAAAATAATAATAATAATAATGATAATGATAATGATAATGATAATGATTATGATAATTATAACCTGTCCTATGTAAAAGTTGTTGCAAGTGTTACATTTGAGTTTTTATACGCCTGTTACAAATTTGTAGTCCCAATACCAACAATTAAGGAAATTTATATGACAGCCTTGAAGAGTGCTCTGGAGATTTTACGGCAACACTTGTACGTATATTCAAATTGTTATTATTGTTATCCAAATATTGAAACCCTATTTTACCTTTGGTATATTAGGGTTGTAGTTTGTTACATGTGAAATACATTATGTAGTGATAGCACACAATTTTAAAGAATTAATAGTAGGTCTGAGTCATAGTTGTAATATAAATACACTATTTAAGAGACAGTAAACAATACTAAATACGTTATGCAATAATTACTTTCAGTTAAAACAAAATGAAATAAAGTAGAAATTATAATCGAAGGTGTAGAGAAATTGCAAGATTATTACATTAATTTGTGATTTTATACATAATTTTAAGCAATAGTAATGAGATAATGCACAGAATTGGCTTAGTTACAAATAAAACACCTAATATATAGTTGGTTTGCGATAGTAAAAAAAAATAAAAACAAAATTACTTATGGTTACAAACTATATACCTGTCATCAAATACTGAACAACAATAAAATCTATAATACAAACATAGTTATTGTTGTTATTACTATTATTATGTCCCAAAGAGAGACACCTTGTTTTAGATAGTGCATTAGGATTTTATATCATCATTAATTTACATACAATTAATAGCTACAGTCTTGCGTGGATGTGGTGTATAAACTCTGTGAATTGTTTGTAACAACATTTTTTCCTGAGAAAATGGTAAAGGTGTGTGCAGTAATTTAAATTGCAGTCCGAGATATGATATCTTAAAAAGTGTCTTTTCCTTTCGAACACTGGACAGTGAAAAATCAAATGTTCAACATTACAGTTGAATTTTCTCATTCTATTTTATTTTTAACTGTATTTTTTAATTTACTGCAAATTTTCATTATTGTAAAACATTATCTTCTGTAAATTTCAGTTTATTTTCAACAAATTTCTTGTAAGACATTTTTGAAGTTATTGTTTAACATTATTTGTCTTTGGCAACCTCACTAAGTTTATTAAAAAAATATGGATGTATTTCTGCGAAAGGGAATATTTTCTGATGTTTTTCGTCTACATATAATTTCTTAACAAGGAAAGAAGAATAAATCTGTTGAAAATTTGTTCCCTATTGTGTATTAGTTTCCTTCATAATTAAGATCTTAATGTTTCATTCACACCTGAGTTTTGAGTTTATTGTGATAAATCTCCTCATTACCGTAATTTGACTTAAGGCGTTGAAAGAACAAATAAAACACGAACCCTATACAAGGCGCAGTTAATTCATGTTGGAGTGTTTTAAGACATAATTGAAAATAGAAAGCAGTTTTACTGCAAGTCGTAACAATGCCTTGAATGCCTCTCTTATTAAAATATTCTTCATTCCTGAAGGCAGTAAATTAAGTTTATATAGGTGTTCATAATGTTGCAAATGCTGCAGCGCTTGTCGTTGCCTTAGTTGATATTCGATAGGAGTCTTCGCAGAAGAACAAAGTTCTGTAGAGAAGTTCACACGTAGCCCGCGACCATCTGTCTTAAGTGCTGCCAAATGGTGTGTCATATTGAACGCTCTAAATTGCATTTCATTTAAAGAGCTATCAACGACGTAATATTAAGGGGTAGGCCTGCGTAAGGTGATATTATTTTACACAGTTTTATTATCCATGTTGTTTTGTCACACGAAAGGCAATAGTAATATGCGTTACAAGAGCGGTATGTTGAAGTTTTCATTTTCGTGGAAAAGTTTGAAAAAACGAAACGTAGTTGAGCCTTTTTAATTTCCGAGAATTGAAAGAAAACATACCGCTCGTGTATCGTACATTATTTCGTGCGAAGATCGTTTATTACATACCTGAAAGAGGAATTTCTAATTAGTTGCAATGAAATCTCCATCTTGGTTTCTGTTCAATGACGGCAAATTTGCAAAACAAAAATATCTATCTTCAACAGTGCTGCTTTAAAATGTTTTCTATGTTTACTATACTCCAGCAGGCCGTGATATACGTCTGTCTTTTTTTTCCCCCCTGTCTATAAATGCGAACTTAAAACAAACGGTAAGGTTATGTAATGATTTATTTTTCATTTTAATATTTTAACAATATTATTTATATAACATATTGCAGTAATAACATCGACAAGTTGATTTGTTGATTTTTTTCACGGCTTCCTTAATGTTACTTGCATCACGAATGCAGTAACTTTAGTGGAATTGTAGAGTTTACTTTATTTTTGAAAATATTTAAAAATAATAATCAACAGTGCAATTTAGGTGAAATTGCAGTGGTAAGTTACCAATTTATAATTATTGCTATATTGAACGTCTCTAAAAATAATATGTCAAAAGCCTAAAGCAATAAAATTAATACGTCACTTAAGCGGTAAGAAGAGGGAAATTGTTATGTGTGTTAGGTTGGGAATACTGAATGTGGAATTGTAGACTTTCTGCGGATTAGTTTTGTGCGGAAACCAAGCAAATACGCACGATTTCGCACAAATTTATTTACACCCAACCGAAGCTGTAATATATATCTGAGGCGAAAATTGAGGCATTCATTGCAACAAGAACTTAACTACAAAGTCCTGAATCTGTGATACTGACCATAATAATGCATCTGCTATAAGAGCATTGCGCGTAATGTTTCTAGAGAACGCTATGTTAGTGTAGATGAGGAGGCGAGACGTGGCATGTGAGCTTTGCGAGAGGGGAAAGAAAGATCTTTCAGAAAGAGAGTTTGTTTCATGATGGTTATATTACACGAATCTACCAAGGCTGAAGTTCACCTTAGACCAGCGCTGGGCATCGGGAACGGAACTAGACTCTAAACGGGGACGCTTAATATTCATCCGTTACTGAATCAACGCTGCGCGGTGTTTGGCGGGGAAGAAAGGAGAGGAAGAGAAATCATAAGGTTCCCCGTGAGAGAGTAGAATCCGCTCCTGCTGCCCAGCTCTGCCTTATGGTCTGTCCAAAACAACTTCCGACCTGACAAATGGCGCCTTTAGCATGTTACCATGGCAACCATTCAAATCAACCAATCACGATAGACGCGTAACCATGGTAACGGGACGGTGTTGCCGTGTCTCTGTTTACAAGTTTCACGTGAATATCACGGCCTAGTAGTGAATACGAGAGTGCCCGGAATGACTTTGATTTGGCTGGTTAGCGCGTGCTTTGTGTGAATTAAAAATATTATTTAGTTGTATTATTGTTTTAGAGTATCGATAAGTATTGTGTTTAAATTATATTACACTTATCTTCGTTGTCATTGGTGGAGTGTGTGGCTAGTGTGAGTTTTCTAGTTTCTGCGAGAGTTTCTAAACAGGTGACTTGTGCAATGTCGGAAGGAAGGAGAGGCAGGCGGAGAACAAAGAATATTGGACAAGGTGTCCCGTTAAAGAGTCAAGCGCGAGAGATGGTTTGTAATGTAAGAGAGTAATTTGAAAGGGAAAAAGATAATGGCGGGCCTCTTTTACCTTTGGCGCAAGTCGTAATGAGAACTGCTGTTTGTGTTAAAATTAATAAGAGCACTATTATCGATATTGGAAAAGAAAAAGACCGTGCAGATTTTTTCTCATAAATATTTTTACAGTTTACAACTGTTTCAACGCCTTTCTAACAATATCACATTGAAGAATGCCGACACTCATGAAAGTAGAGGCATCGTTTTAAATTTAAACCTGTTTTTACAGTTTACAGTAGTATTGACGCTTTTCTAAGGTATTACATTGAAGAATACAGGTACTACTACTACTACTACTACTACTACTACTACTACTACTACTACTACTACTACTACTACTACTACTACTACTAATAATAATAATAATAATAATAATAATAATAATAATAATAGTAGTAATAATAGACTAATAAAAATAATAATGTACACAAATTTTAATGCCAAATATTCAACAAATTGGTTAGAAATGTATGTGTTCATGTCAGCCGTTCATTACTGCACTCTATCGGCAGCGCGCTCGCTTACACGAAAGATGGGCAACATGACAACATTGCTCCCCCTTCTCTGTAAACTGTCAAGTCGGAAGTAGTTTTGGTCAAGTTATAGACAGAAACCTGTCTTCACCTTCCATACCGATTGGTGATATAGCCACGGCCAACGAGTTAGAAAAGAGATTATAGAGTGGCCATTGCGCCGCCATGTTTGAAGAAAATTGAAAGAGCACATCAATTTGAATGAAGTGTTCTGCAGATTATTCGTTAGATGGCAGCATAGTGAAATTGACAAAATTTGTCTTGAAAGTACATTAGGCTGATCAATCTCTTATATGTGATCTGGGGTTTTAGTATCATTAATAATTTGCGCCAAATTTAAACTTGTCAAATGAGGTCCTTTTCATGTGTTTTAAGACTTTTAAGATTAATGTGATTAGAAACTAAATTTTTGGTGTCTTTGTAACGCTTTTGAACTACATGTTCCATCATCAGACAGATAGGTATGACGTGAAGTGACCCGTTTACTGTGTTGCGATCGTTATGTCGGACTGCTCCAGGCTCAGTTACCAGACATCATGAGCCAAACAGAGTAGGCAACGCCTCTGGCCATGCCACCCTGCCGTGATGATAGAACTTTTGCATTATAACTGCGAAATGTTGGTAACGCTCTGAATTAAAAACCTTTATTGAAAATTACGTATGCAGTTGTAGTATAAGCACAGTTTAGTATATACAGTTGCGAAGCTTGGGATGATTTTTTGCATTTCTCGCGATAGTTGCTAGCCGCTTGGTGCACTGTGAGTACTAGGAACAATAGACTGTGTCACTGCCATCGTGATTTAATAGAGGCAGACCATGTGACTCGCTTAACCTGATCACGGAGGGTGGCATTTCAACCATATAAATTAGTTGTAATGCATAAAGAGTAACATATATTTCTCTAAAATATAGAGTAATTGCATTAATAAATTTAAAACAATGATTATGAGACAATTCAGACATAATTCACTTGCGAGTCGAGGTGTAATATTATTTTTGGTGCTAAATTACGTTGTTCGTATGTGTAATACCTGACTTTATTTGGATTAAATATTGCGAAATTCTTGTACATTCATTTAAGCACGATTCAATAATTTTCAGTTGCACCGCAGGGATATTTTGATATGTTGAAATTATAGGTTATGTTTACTGTTCCAATACTTCAATATTCCCATTTATACATTATAATTAAGCATAAAGTTACGTGTGATAACCAAAGCTCGGAACTTGGGGACTTGTGTGTCGTGTGCATGGTAAGGTTACAGGTACAACGTACACAAAGCTCACGCTGTAAGCGCTCAAGGACGGTCTATGTACTAAGAAAGTGGTCACATCTACGGACGAGGAAACTGTGTCATGTTGAAGCCAATGACAATCAGAGAATTACAAATAAATGGTCTGTTAGAGGAATTAGAAAATACGTGTTATTCGAATGGGTATTATAGAAGTTTGAAAATACATTTTTTAAATTTTAGGTACAGAATTTCGTGGAGGAATTCGGAGGAGATACATTATTTTCTTCGAATGGAGAGCTTATATCTTGTAAGTTGTGCCACACACAACCTGAAGGCTGGAAACGGCATTCATTGAAAGACATTGCAGTCCCTTAAATCGGTGGAAAATTTGTCCATAGCCATGGATCAGGTCGTAGAGGGATCTGCCCTAGTATTGACACACAAATTGAAAACTATTTTCGAGAAAATTTTGGGATATGCTTATCTTTCTCAGATATGAGATCAGCTAGCAACTGCTGAAAATCGAACAAAAAACAGTGACAGTTAAAACATTTATTTTAAGTTTGCTCCCATCATTTTATGTGACGTAGAAATAAGTTTTTTCTCGTTTCAAATCATGTTTAACTAACAGGCGAAGAAGTTATGGGTTCGAAAATCTTCGAATGTTCGTAGTCATACACTGTAATAAAATATACAGAGGAGAACAGTAAATTTGATATATTGCTCATGTTTATTTTTATTATACATGCTATAAAATTACGTGTTTTGACCTACCATATCTACTATCAATATGTTGTTCCAGCCAGTAACCACTTTTCTAGCAGACCTGACAGTACCTCCGTACGGGAAGCGGGAGTTTGTTGACATTGAAGTCCGGTCGTTTAACCACGTGCAAAGACACAAGTCCCCAAGTTCCGAGCTTTGGTGATAACTTGTAAATGCAATTTGTCTCTATTTCAGTTGTATTTATTCGTTTCTTACGGTACTCCAATCTAAAGTCTGATTAATGTACTATGTTAGTAGGCTAAACTAGCGCAAAGGTAGTTCCTTTGTACTCAATACTCCTTGCATATACGGATCTGTGACAGGTTAGGTTTGGTTAGTTTTGGCTTTTATTATGCCTTGCTTATACGATCACCTGCACCTCCACAAAAAAAAATCTCTTATAAATTCAACGATTTTCACTTCCGAAATCGCAGGAACTACCTCAGCGCTAGTTCCACCGCTTTATGAGTGCTGCCTTATTGGCCTTCGAACACTTGACTATATTGAAATACGGTAACCTCACAGCACTATTATTAGAGCAACTAGATTTACAAAGTCTCCAATGCCCTGGCAATACTAATGTAGGGCTATGTTATGTCATATGGAAATTATAGGTTATTATTTATATTCTTATATTCGCAATTATACATTATAGTTAAGCATAATGACATGTACGATACGCTGCACATTCAATTTGTCTGTATTTTAATACTACAATCGAATACGCACGGAATTATTGTACTTATCTACTACCTAAGAGACGAAGTAACACAATCGTACGTACACTAATTTCATAGGAGTGGTATGGTAAATGTTCTATCTACAATTAAGGAAGGTAGATGTGCTAACTTAAAATCACAATGTAAATTCTTTTTTATTAAACCTCAAAATAGCTTCCATCCTAAACTTAAAATGTTGATGCGAATATATTATGTTAACATGTAAAATTTTCTTCACATGAAAATAACACAGTTTTGTAACTATTTCTGCAACAGATTATGCAGTAAGCAATAAACGGAACTTACGGACACATTACACTAAATAAAACTTAGTAATGATACGCAATAAAGTTATAATATCATATTTCACTGAGCTCCATACACTGAAATAGAAAACCCGAACATACATCTGCTCGGGAAAGGGTCTGTGCTAAGGGGATAGTAGCGATCCTGGTGGTCAGCAACTATCTATGTATGAATATTTATTAAGGATTGAGCTTCGCAACTGTGTATACTAAACTGTGGTATAAGTTCAATATAATCGATATCAGGAACAATGAGATGATATTCGAAGAATGTTATTCTTCACGTTATTTCCAATATTATCCGATATTTCTGTTCTATCGAGACGTTCTTTAAGCCATCTTTGATTTTCATTGGACTCCATGATAGGGATCAACATGACTCCCACATATAACAAAATAGAACATAGCATAGTGATAGCATTATTATTTTAGGCATCTTAATATTGCATATCAGAATCTAAGACCAACATTAATTTAATGAAATTTAACTTTTGAAAAGGTGAAAAAATTGAAATATCTTCTAATAATAGTAACAAATATAAATAACACTCGAAAGGAAATTCAACAGAGAAAAGTTACGGGACATGTCTGCTATTATTCGGTTGAGAAACTTTTTCATGTACTCTGTTTAAAAAAAAACTGAAAGTTAGAATTTACAAAACGGTTATATTACTGGTTGTTCTGTATGGTTGTGAAACTAAGGGCGGAATTCATAGTCGTCACTTATAAATGAGTGAACCCTTAAGTGGTTACTTATACTCATTTCTAATTCATTGTTGTCCCTCATTCACATAATGAGTGATTACTTAAGTGAGCTGATCTGTACCCTTAAGTGACCACTCATTTTCAAAATGGATACTGAGAATAATTTTGAGGATTTTGTGGAGTTTGTTGAACGAAATGAGGAAAATATACGTGTCCCAAAAAGGTATATTAGAGACATGGAGAATCCTCTGGAAATGTATAGTGAACTGGAATTTAAAAAGCGATATCGTTTTCAGATCATTTCGAAATTGTTGCTCTAGCCTAATTGATATTTATTTATTTATTTATTTATTTATTTATTTATTTATTTATTTATTTCTTTCTTTCTTTCTTTCTTTCTTTCTTTACTTCTTTATTTCTTTATTTCTTTGTTTATTTATCTATTTATTTAGTTATTTAGTTAGTTATTTAGTTATTTATTTAGTTATTTAGTTATTTATTTAGTTATTTATTTAGTTATTTAGTTAGTTATTTAGTTATTTATTTAGTTATTTATTTAGTTATTTAGTTACTTAGTTACTTAGTTATTTAGTTACTTACTTACTTACTTAGTTACTTACTTTCTTACCTACTTAGTTACTTACTTTCTTACTTACTTAGTTACTTACTTACTTAGTTACTTAGTTACTTATTTATTTATTTATTTATTTATTTATTTATTTATTTATTTATTTATTTATTTATTTATTTATTTATTTATTTATTCCTACAAAAGGGCAAAGTCCAAATTGCAATAGACAGTACAGATATTTGTTTTAAAAAAACATAGAAGTGCATATAACATGAAAAAAAAGATAAAGCAGATACAATGTAATTACAAATAAAAAATAAAAAAAAACAAGTAGATACTACCTAAATAAAAGACACAGATCTACATATAAATGAAAAATACCAAATAAAAATAAATTAAAAAGAGTTAAGTATAGGTATCATAGCCAAAAATGTAAAATGTAGCTAAAATTGGCAAATTACAGAGTAAATATAACACTACGTTAATAAATTCAATATACAGTATTATATAGTAGGCCTAATAGGCTTAATTTATTTATTTAAGAAATTCACTACTACAGAACATGTGTTCCAATTAGTAGGATATCTAATTATAACTATAACATGCAACTAGAATTTAACATATCATGAAACTATTGCTGCATATAACTTATTCAGTACAATAATATTGATAACTCGTTGTTATAGCAACTCCACATGCAGAGCTGCTTTCGATTAGTTCAGTGAGAGTCAGCTTTTGTTATGACGTCATGTCCGGCCGCTGTAAGTCAGCACTCATTACGTGAAAATAAGTGTTGTCTATGAATTCGGAATTGACTTAAGGGTTCCCTTATTATAAGCAAACACTTGTTACTTAAGGGTTCACTCATTTTATAAGTGACGACTATGAATTCCACCCTTAGACTCTCACTTTGAGAGGCGAACAGTTATTATTGCTATTATGTCAAAGATACATGAGAGAAGTGGCGTAGCTCTACTACAGCTAATTTATAGTATTGATGTTGATGAAAATAGATGGTGGTAATGATTACACTGACTGCAGTGCCTTGGTGCCGTCTCTCGAATTCCAACTGCGACGTTCCAGCGGACAAGTCTTGAACTTTAATACGCTTCTTCGTTTCCACTCAGTACGTCGGTAATCTCCTAACGAGATTCTCCGGTTTTAATTTCTGCTGCAACGAAAATGTTAATCGTATTCTAACGAGTGACGTGCTCTGACGTCATGGGCGAGTCTAGAGTTTAGCGGAACCTTCGTCAAGGAGCTGACACTCGAATCAACACGTTTAATACGAAGACGCCCACGTAAATCAGCAAGTAGCTTCCGAAGAGATCTGTCAACCCCAGTCCCAAAGGTTAACTCCAAACTTGGCCTTATGTGGCATATCGTTTAGCCCCGGATATTTCTCTGCATAATAGTGTATTAACCTTTCTGCACAGATTCCATGGTATGATCAAATTACCCCATCCCTGGAAGCAATAGGTTGGCTTAAACTATGTAAGAAAAGAAATTTACATTCACTTCTCTTTTTCTTCGAAATCTTGAACTCTTCCTATTCCTTTGTACCTGTCGTCTCGCTTCACTTGCCTTTCTTCCCACCATAATCTGAACACACGCTCTCGTCATGAAACAATACTAACAATACCACCCCATCGTACCTCCTCATACTCATCCTCTTTCACAATACCCCTGCCAAGACTCTGGACTTCGCTACCTGCTAGCATCAGGGACTGTCGAAATAAAATTGAATTCAAACACAAACTTACTAGGCACTTGGTCAGTAATTGGTTTCTTGTAAATAGTTTCCATAATCTATCACAAAATATTTCAATATCCAGTAATTTCATCACTATACAATTTTGTTATTCTAGGTTTAATTTGTATTTCAGTAAATATAAAATATTCTTTGTTTTTCTATGATAAATTATCTAGCTTTAATTAGGTAGTCAGGTAATCTTTTCGTACTTTGATTTTTATTGTAATTGTAATTGTAAATTTAATACTAATTGTAATTTCACTTCTAATTGTAATTGTAAATTTAATATTAATTGTAATTTTATTCTTCATATTATAGTTGTAATCTCCTGGTGGAGGGGCAGAGAAGGCCTGATGGCCTCATCTCTACAAGGTTAAATAAATAAATAAATAAATAAATAAATAAATTAATAAATACAAAACTAACATGCTACTCATCAATTAGCACTGGTCAGCTTGATGAGTTAATGACTGAATTTGGTATCATTTTTCTCTATCCAATACCTAATTTCCTCTTTACCTTCCTATCCAGTCCTCTGACTGAACTCTTACTTTCTTCGACCCCGATGGCATTAGAGCATTCGAGGCCTAGGGGTTCATTTCCCTTTCCTTCCTCCTCTTTCTACATTTCTGTTCCTAGTGCTGACCTGCTATGGCACTAAAATCGTCCTCCAGTGGCGTAAGGAGGGAAAGCTGATGATCAACAAGATCTCCCGGCTAGGTCCAATGGACCCGTCGACCAACAGCAGGTGTGGTCCTCTATACATCCTAGGGGTTGTGTGTGAATGAAGTAGCCACCAAAACGTTAAAATATGGTGTTCACTTAAATCGGCTACAACTTGCCATTTTTATCTCAAAATCTGTGCTTCAGTGGCTGGTCATGATAATATCTTTGGAAAATATTGGAGTGCAAGAGGTCAAATGACTTTATTGTCAAACGCCTGGCATTAGAAAACAACAACATGCTCTACAACTATCCAATGCTAGAGGATTCCTTACGAAGTAGAAAGAGCATATTTTATGATCCTGAAGTTCCATTCTAAAACTTTAATAATGGATCTACATACTAATCTTGTATGACCACCTCTAGTGTTCTATATCTATGGAACTTTTATGATGAAGCTTGTAGGATGCTCAGGCACCACAGCTCCAGACATTGCCAAGGTATGCATGACTTCACTTGTGTTACTTGTGACTACGCGGAAGGCCAAGTTGGGCTTAATGCCTAATAGTTAAAAATGTATCTTGATCTATGTAACTTTTGAGCAAATTTGAGTATTAGTCCTGATCACGTATAGGCCTATATCAGATTGAACATTGCCGTGTTATGGAATGACAATATATCCATACAGGATGAGTCGGGAGAAAATGTACACGGTGTGAGAGGTGATAATATTGGTGAATCTGAACAAAAAAGTTTCTATTAACATAGCCCTGTTCTTAACCCTTTGAAACATAGTGGTTATTCAGAAGAACCACCTCTTTCTTTCTTTCTTTCTTTCTTTCTTTCTTTCTTTCTTTCTTTCTTTCTTTCTTTCTTTCTTTCTTTCTTTCTTTCTTTCTTTCTTTCTTTCTTTCTTTCTAATTTTATGGCACAGATATTCCACCAAGGAACTACCTCTTGAGTATACATAGAGGTGCGATATGATATGATATGATATGATAAATTTATTTGTCAGTCAACTTTACAATTCACAGTTATGGTGAACCTTCACATTTCTGTTTTTCGATCCACCATCCCTTTAATACATACAAATCTTTTCTATTATGTATTCTTTGCCGAGAATTTCTTGATTACTTTCTAATGTTCTGTTAAGACTGAATTGCTATATGTCCTTCCCCCTCTATCCTCTTCTATTCTCTCCCTCCTACCTAGACTGTCTCCCTTTCATTTCTCGCTCACCTATTAAATATTGCATATTCCTTCCTTAATAATTTGCGTTATTTATTTATTTTCTTCTCCACCCTCAAATCCTACCTACTCTTAATAATTGTTTTCCAGCTATTTTCTCCTACATTACTTGCTGAATTTTTTCGTTTACTCTATTTTACAACACTTACATCACTTTTTATCCTACCCTCTGTTTATTTACGTATTGATCCCTTTTTCTTCGCTTCACTCCTAAATTTCCTATTTTATTCCTCTTTCCATATATTTATTTCTATAATACTCCTACAGTTACAGTACCCCTCATACTACTCTCAACCCATAACATTGAAAAACATCAAATATCTAATTCACTTAATTACACTTGCAATTTCTCTCTCATTCCACTTCACATTTGTTCAGATGTTTTTTTTTTTTTCACATTAATTCTCTTATATTCATTGTTTGATAGTCTATCTTATTACACTCTCACACTATCTTCTTACACTTAACACTTTTTTCCCTGTTCCTTTTCTTACACTTTTGCCACCCCTAACTTTCTTGCACTCACTTTTTAGCACTCTTTTTCTTGTTCCAAAGCCCTCTCTATTCTGTCCTCACAATCACTAATATCTGGTAGTGGCTTCATTCCTTCACTCGTTCTTCACATGTCTTCTCTTGCATTTCCTCCATTAGTTACATAGAGGTGCCATATGTGTTTTGAAATTGTGTGCAGAGTTAAAATGTTGAAAAAAAAATATCGAAGCTTTGTTATGATCCATGATATGAAAAACCTACAAAAATAATTTGTGCTTCAAAGGGTTAACAGAATCTGACATATAGCTACTTGAAAATCACTGGCGTCAGTCTCATTCCTTCCTTAGCACTCATATGCGGACACAACTAAACCTACATTAGGTTCTAGTAGTATCAATGAAACGTATCCTGGGAGTTGAATCGGTCGAGGAGGAGTCATTTCTTGGCCACTGAGGTCATCAGACATTACTACATTGGATTACTGTGCGTGGAGTTGGCTTAAGAGCGAAAACTACAAACGAAAAGCGGAAACTTCTCGCTCGCATTTTTCGTACTTTTCTCAAGTAAATGGAGTCTGAATCAGCTCAGATCAGCAACACGTACCCATCTGTGGAGTAACGTTTAGCGCGTCTGGCAGCGAGACCAGGTGAGCGGGTTCGATTTCCGGTTGAGGCAAGTTATCTGGTTAAGGTTTTTTCCGGGGTTTTTCCTCAACCCAATATGAGCAAATCCTGGGTAACTATCGGTGCTGGACCCCGGACTCATTTCACCGGCATTACCACCTTCATCTCATTCTGACGCTAACTAACCTAAGATGTTGATAAAGCGTTGTAAAATAACATACTAAAATAAAAAATAAGATCAGCAACACAACAGCTTCTACAAGAACTACAATGTGCATTGAAGTTGACTGTGGTCTTTTTGAACATGTTCTGTAAAGAAAAGTACACAATTAAAGAGAACATAGGGTACGGTAACAATGTTTTAATTTACTATTACCCACACTTATCATGTTCTTCATTTTTTCCATTAGTTTTCTCCGAAACCGTTAAAAACAGGACATATGTTCATATTAACTTTTTTTTTGTTCAGAATCACCAATATTATCACCCCTCAAATCATATAACTTTCTTCCTTACTCACTCTGTATAAAGAACAATAAACACCAGGATCTCCCCTGTCGAAAATGAATTTTTTGGTAACAACAACTAGATGGAAGTACTTATTACTTTTGACCAATAAAACGGTACGAAAGGAAACCTTTCAACCAATCATTGGCTGTTTATCACTACAATTTCATCACTTATCTAGCATTTATTACTTTGTTTGGCAACATTTCAAACTGCAAATTCTATATGGTATTATAAAACATGCTTTGCGATCGTAATTTGTTTCCCGCATAGATAGTCGACTGAAAATTGCGACTTCGTTCAAATATTTCGGTGAAGTTAACATTAGTGAAATAGAATTTTAGTAAGTTAATTAATGACTATTTTATTATATTAGAGTACTTTATTTCTTCTAATCCTATAATAGTCAATTAAATCCCACTCGAGTTTTGATTTTCTCTAGATAAATAAAAACCTCTAGTGAGATTACCATTGACTATTACTTTTACTACGTCACAATACTTTTGACCAATAAAACGGTACGAAAGGACGTCTTTCAACCAATCATGGCCGCTTATCGCACAATTTTATTGCGTCCCTAGCATTTGTTTAATTTTATCGCGTCCCTAGCATTTCTTTCTTTGTTTGCCAACATTTCAAACTGCGCTGGTCTGGACGTCAAAAAAAAAAAAATTACAAACCACTCCAGTCGATGCACAGCATTTTCAAATATGACTCGCATTGGCATTCAAGAACAAGAATTATAAAAAATTACTGGTCATAGCTATGCATCTTCCCTGAAATCCTATTTAAAAAAAATGAAGAGCACCATTCGGAAATCTTGAATAAGTTGAGGAATACACCATGTGCATCAACGAGTTCCACTTCTTTTACGCACACGTCCAATATAACATCAACTGAACTACCAACCACTAAAACATTCACGTTTGAAAATTTTACATTCAATAATCATTCCTTTTAAAATTATTCATGTTTATTTTTTATGTCATCGTCGTTAATTAAAACTTTTCTAACACTTGTATATATTATTTAGGTTATGTTATAGCTTCTGCTATATGATATTATGGGCAGTCACGTATCAGAGATTGTTTAATATTAAGATTTATTGAAAATCATCTGTCAAGTGACGTTGATTACTGGGATTCGGATAATTGAAGTGGAATGCAACTGTTTTAATAAAAATGAAACTGAATCAACAAAGCCTTCTTGACCAGTAACCGTCCACAGAGTTCAATGAAGATTCCATAGTTAGTACAATTGATAAGAAAACAGCTATTCATAACACACTATTGCCATCTACTAGCGTAATATTTATAATGTTGAGATGGTACAGATTTGAAGACAGTTTTGTATTTTCGTAAGTCAATTAATATTTTATTGTTTTGGAGTACTTTGTTACTTCTAATCTTTATATACTTAATTCTAATCGTGTAATAGTCAATTAAATCCCACTCGAGTTTTGATTTTCTCTAGATAAATCCTCTAGTGAGATTACTGTTGATAAATCAAAACCTCTAGTGAGATTACCATTGATAAAACAGTGTTCTCTTAAATTGAGTGGGCATATTAGGAATAAAATTAACTGGCTTTGTCTAAACACGCTATGAAATGTTTAATATAAATCAATTTTTATCTCTTAAAAGAAGCAAAAACGAGCAAAATTGTATTATACCTTTTAGTTTCATATACCTCGAAGAATAACCCTCTGAAAATAACAACACTACTTACAGTTTATTTTATTCTGAATACCGGTAATATAAAATGACCGAAATTGTTGCCACAAACTATTGCCTTCTGCACTTGATATTCATACGTGCTTCAAATAATCACATATGTTTCAGTACACTGCAATCTATTTCATTTTAGAGAGATCTGACTGAAAATAAATGCATCACAGAAAGATTTGCTTTTTTATTTAATGCAATGGCAGAACACTAAACGTGCCTTCTTATAAAGGCTGGTTCACAATAAACCGGGAACGAGAACCAGAAAGAAAACGAGAAACAGAGGACGTGAATATTAAATTTTTTCATTCATAATAAACCGAGAAAATAAACGAGTATGCATATCGATATGCATGTCAGTAACGATATGTAAAGTCGATATTACGCATTCTGATGTTATTTGTGTATAATTGACCAATGGCGTTCTCTCGTGAGTACAAGGCAGCCAACATAAACACAGGTTAACCAACTTCGAAATTTCAACTAAAACATTTCATTAGGTACGGTACTATATATATATATGCCCATGCCTCTTTATCACAACCTATTTTAAGTCTACCATAACGTAAAATAATTAGAGAAGAAACATTTGTAATAGAAAAAAAAATGAACACAACAGTAGTTAGGCCTATTGAATTGAAGCATGAATATGTAGTGTGTAATACAACCAATACAGTAATAAAATATGATTCACTTACGATCGGTGTTCAAAGATGCAGCTATTGAAAGCGACG
Organism: Periplaneta americana; assembly: GCF_040183065.1. Taxonomy (NCBI): domain Eukaryota; kingdom Metazoa; phylum Arthropoda; class Insecta; order Blattodea; family Blattidae; genus Periplaneta; species Periplaneta americana. Next base: position 172,109,106 of record NC_091121.1, on the reverse strand, counting down.
TATTCTCCTTCATTTTCTCATCTTTATACGAGGCGCGCCGCTTATCGTAAACTTGAGGATTTTCCTCAACTCATTAGAATCTCATCAAATAAAACTTGCTCCATGATGCACAGCACAGAACAAAATAATGAATAGTTTATGTCACGGTCTTCTTGCTACAAAATATACGACGAGAAAATAGCTTTTAATGGCAATAGAATGAATCTAATGCGCTGTGATCGGAAACGTGAACTCCAAAGTTGAAACTTGGCCAACTCTCCGTTCCCGATCCCGGGCTCCGGCAAGCTTTTCGTTAATTGTGAATGCTCACGTTTAAATGTACACATTTTAACAATTTTACCGTTTTCGTTCCGATTCTCGTTTCCGGTTTATTGTGAACCAGCCTTAACCCGTAAGTTAATTAGTAAAGCGACAACACATTAAGCAAAAACTGAACAATTCCCTGGAGTCCATAATGCAAAACGAGATCTATTAGCGACAATGAAGTGTGGAAGGCTGTATCGACATTACACTCTTCGCTACAGAACTACTTCCTGTTTCGATGATTGAAAAACTGAATACTAGAACAGTTTTAAATTTTTGAAAAAATCATATTTTTTGATAACATGCTTTCAATAACTACGATTATATGACAGACATGCACTTTTATTTTATTTCTTATTTAAACGTGTTTATAAAAAAGTTCAAATGCTTTTAAATCCTGGGGTAAAACATATTTCGTTACAATGCTTAAGTTACACAAAGTAATACATTTTACAATAACTTGTTTACAGTTGCAAAAGCGATGCAGAATGGAATAATTCCTGTTTACATTAAAATGATCGGAATTCAGCTTCCGTTAGTTTTATAAATTTGATACAAAATTATTTAAATGTTAAAGCATACCCATTGTGTTTTCGCCTCATTCAAAATGTGTTGTATATTGTTCACATACATAAAGTCAATCATTGTCCTTGTTATTATTTAAACCAATCAATATTCAATTTAACGCAGCCGAATGTGAAGGTAACATTCATGGATTGACCGATCGACATATTTTCTCTGTTTAGTTAAGAATTTTGTAGCAGCATAAATAGTTGCAGTTCAGACACATAATGTAATGTTCCTATAATTAAATTCATTATGAGTGCTGTACTATTACATTATAAAAGTATTATGAATTATAAACTCATAAGGCATAGAAACTAATTAAATTTTAATTACATTTCTTTTTTGAACTGAGAGTACTCAGTTAAATTTACTATTGTAAAATAACGATAACATATGTACCTACAGCTCCTGCGTAAAATAGCCTTCGAAGTTATGGAGAGATAGAATACAAAAAAAACACACACACACAAATGCAAATTATGGTAGGAAGGAAAAAAATAAAATTACAATAAGTAGAAAAGTACGAATTATATTAATTGTGTAAATTTAGTAATTCAAGGAAATAACCAGACGTCTAAATGTAACTACAATTTTCTATAGTAATGTCACGAGAGGTCTGAGATTTATCTGGGACATTGTGAAGTTGAAATAGATGAATATCGATTACTGCAATAAAGAAACTGGATGTTATTCAGTAATGCCAATTGCGAAAAGCGTAATATAAGGTTTAACAATTTTAATTACATGTACTACGATTTTCTCTTATTATTATATCAGAAATACATTTTCATTATCTGCTGAAATCATAATTTAATTTAAACAGTTACCAAATCTGAATGAAGGAGTGTAATTTTCTTCAGATAGCCTACAATGGACATTAAATTAGAAGATCAAGATGTAGATGTAGATGTGGAAGTAGGATTTCGCACTTTATTTAGTACTTCATCGTTACATTACACACTACACCGAGAACTATGAACTATGTAATATGTATGGAAACAACTATCAATGCTTTATGTATTCACACTACTGAAAGACATATGTTGCCACAGAGTGGAGAGCCATCTCTATGGATAATTAAAACACGAATTTTATTATGCCATACGAAAGGCAGTTTGATCAAAGAACTTGTATATAATACTATAAAAGTTCTTTGGGTTTGATATGCGCTGATGTTACATCAATTTGAACCTCTGACTTTCTCTTAATTGTTTAATTTCATTCACGTAGTACAAATTTTATAGGCTACAATTAGGTTAGTTTACCTGTGGGAGCGGTACCAATGTCAACTATGCCTTATTTCGAGCGTTACTCCGTGCTACAGGAAAGCATTTTCCATAGGTCGACAAACGCATTCTCGCTGTAGTGTGTAACGGGACTAAAGCTGCATCTACACAGTTCAGTTTTCCATGCGGGAATGCACGCAATCTGGGAAAAATATTGAAATAATCAATGTCAAAACGTATGTTCAATTAAGATGCATGAAGATTTTGTGTCTAAAGTGAGCAGTTTTGAACGTCGTCTTCACTGCGTAAATACAGGGTGATTCAAAACCTCTGCGACAAACTCTGAGGGGTGATAGATCTAACAATAAGGAACCCTTTTTGTTAAACAACCTATGTCTTTTGACGCGTCCTTTCGAAGTTACCGTTGAAAATGTTTTTTCGCGGGCGTACGCCAATGTATGCGAATGTATTGTTTTCAAGGTATTGATATTTACTATCTTTTTTATAGATCTAATAGCAAAATATACTGAATTTATTTTGGCGGTAAGTTACTTAATACGATTTTTCCAATTTAACTCAGTCCACACCTGTGGAGTAACGATCAGCGCGTCTGCCGCGAAACCAGGTGGCCCGGGTTCGATTCCCGGTCGGGGTAAGTTACCTGGTTGAGGTTTTTTCCGGGGTTTTCCCTCAACCCAATATGAGCAAATGCTGGGTAACTTTCGGTGCTGGACCCCGGACTCATTTCACCGGCATTATCACCTTCATATCATTCAGACGCTAAATAACCAAAGATGTTGATAAAGCGTCGTAAAATAACCTACTGAAAAAAAACTCATTATCAATTTTTAAGCCAACAACTTTGGTTGTTGTTGTTGTTGTTGTTGTTGTTTCTATTAGGGACGTATTGTTAATTGTTGCGCTTGTAATTTACGAGATTGAAGTTTGACAGGATTTAAAATTAATTATGTTATTTTTGTTACAATTTAGTACTAATTTATTGACTAAGAACCAGCCACATATTTTGAGGAGAATTTGAGTATAGATTTGTAAATCGTCTAAGTCAGTGGTCATCAGTACTCGCTTAAATGGGTAGAGTGCAAGGAGTGCAACAAAATATGCTCCGTCGTGTAGAAGGGATAGGGAGACAGCATACCCACCAGCAGCCACGGATGCACGCTGGTACTGTAAGAGACCTGCGGGTAAGAGACGCTAGCCCGAGAGTGCAGTATGCTGATGACCGCTGGTCTAAATGGTGTGTTTGCAGTCTTTTAAAACCGGAGGGGAAGGCATTTACGTAAATGGACGCGGGTGGTCAACTCGTGCTCTCGAAGTGTGAACACAACTCAGTGCAGGTAGAACGGACTCTGTACTGTAGTGTCTGTATACAAGTTTGCTCGCGTCTGAAGTAAGTGGCGGCTCGTTTTAAGCGAAAAACAATATAATCCCCAAAACATTTCCCTTTAGTGATGAGTCGAAAGAGAAAGATATTTTATTAAGAAAGGAGATAAAGCTTGTATTTTGTTCTATTAACTTTCTTACGCATGACATTTTATGTTACAAATAAACACAGTGAAGGCTTTAGTAAAGAAATACTGTCCAGATCTGCTTTAGAATAGCTAAAGGTAAAATGGGATATCAACAAGGTGAGACTGATATCAAATATACTATCCTTAGCACGTTGTGCGCACGAGTTACAGAACTGCACGACATATGATCTACTAGCTAAGATCATTTATGGATAAATTTTAAATGTGGCAGTATCATGTAGAACATAGACAACTTCACTTTTTTCATTATAAATTATCTTGAAGAGTGATAAGAAAATCTTCTCTTCAAATATAAGACCCTACTTCAAGACCTACAGCAGAATTCACTGGTAAGTTTGGAGAAACAGTGACAATTGACATGGAATCGAGATTTTTCTGAAATTCTTTTGGCTTACAGTCGATAGAAGTTCCTGAAAGTTTAGAGCTTGAATTGATAAATCTACAGAACAGCACGCCACTCAGATTCCAGCGAAATCAGGAATCGAACTGTTCGTAATGCTGTCCAAGTCAGAATTTCCAAATATACTCTTTGCTTCCATATATACTATATGTGCTTGAGGCAGAGTTTAATACAAGAAAGAAGTGTAAAAGCTCTCAATGTACAGAAAGAGCTTAGAACTAAGTTTATTTCATCTGCCGTGATATGTGAAAAAATATTTCCTTGAATTTGTGATTGTTTGCGAATACAGACTATTACATTTCTGAGAACAGAGGAATATATTTTAATGTATAAATACAGGGACATCCTTTTATTTTTACTAACATTTTTAATATTAACCTGTCTATACCTTTAGAGAACCGGAAACAACGCTTGCTCCCCCCTCCAAGACTGGAGTTCGATGATACTGGCGTAAAACACAAATCACTCTACTAGGTATAGGAAGGAAGAAAAGTAGTTCATCCATTTACTTAAACTAGGAAATATCGCGATTTTGAGTTTGATAATTTTCATTAGGTTTTTCTTTAATCAAAGTACAGTACTGTATTAAGAATAAGTGTTTTTACTCGCGAAGTGAGTTATCCATGCGAACGTATTCATTATGCGGTGTATATTATACTGTCTACAGCACATTGGCTTACAATATAGAAAAAGAAGTTGAATTGAAAAATAATCATAATAGGAATATTTAAACACAATTTTGAAAATGGTGGCCGTCCATTTCGATACAGGCTTCAGTTCTTTTGTGCATATTATCGCACTATAGACTATTGCATCTAATTCCAATTGCCAGTTTCCTCCTTCGTACTAGTAACTCATGCTGAAATAATTCTGTACCTACTCTAAGTACTGTACATTCAATCTTCACTTCTGCCCGACCCGCACAGATAAAATTACTCAGACATGGCTATCTACTGTCCGTCCAAGTGGTTATGCCGCAGGATTGTAGAAAAGGAGGAAATCACGTGACAGTTAATTACTTAACGAGGCCCTTTTATTTCAGTTAAATTAAACAGCTGTACAATATTACGTAAACGTCCAATTCCTAAGAGAAATTAATGTTTTCAGAAAAGAGCTAAGACAGCCCAGCTTTTACAGAGGGGCGAGCAGAAGCAGGTGGGGGAAATCGGGATGCGACGTAGGCAAACGGACAGTACCTGTGCGAAAATATGATTCAATATTGAAAGCTCTTTCGTCACTGGAAAACGCGAACATATTTCTGGAACGTACTATACTCAGTAACTCAGTAATGCTTACTATCTGCGGTCTTGGTTCTTGTGTGGAGTTGAAACTTCATTAGTAGAAGGGGTGGGAGTGAAGTACATTCAAAAACTCAGGTACAATAAAAATTGAAGTAAAAATAAAATGATGTCCCTGTACTTGTAAATTCTCGCGTTCTAGGTTTCAAATAAGACATATAATAATAAATATTAACAAATAGTGTAATAATAAATAAGTGTTGGAGCTATGTTTGTTGTCTGTATTCAGGTTTGTTTCCAGTACTAAACTAATTTACAAAGCTAGGAAATAATATAATTTTGTTATGTGTGTTTAGGTACAGTCTATCTAAAATTACTATAATTATTGTACCAGCGTCATTCTGAAATTCAAATCATGGAGTAGATATCACGACCACCTGCATGAGCCGCCAGAGCGTACCGCGGCAGTGAACTGCTTTTGCAGCGAAACTACAAACAACTTGTAACTGCTGTGGCTGGCTCCGTCTGTCTTTCTCTCTTTCAAGGTTTTTTAGCACTTTGTGAGCACGAGTTGCCCACCAATGTAAATGGAGAATAATAGTGGTCCTAGCAGTTTGTTAATAGCTGCTGCATATTTAAAAGAGAAATTTTCCCTCTGTTAACTTCATGACAATAACATGAGTTGACACACCCAAACAAACTGGAAAACAGATATTTATGTGCTGTATAACTTTAGAGCATAGAGCACTCGGACATGAAATAAAATCCTTTTTTTTTATTATTTTTTTGTTCCGTAGTTCATCAATTAAAGTGCATGTGTTTGTAAATATTAAGCTCGATGTAAACATTGTATTTGTACAACCATCTTTGAACAACAGCGCATTCACTGAATCAATATGTACGCGTGTTTGTTGCAATAATTTACTTCATGACGTTTCACAAAGCTGGACTCATTTGCGCGAGAAAATTGGCGTGGTATAGAACAAAGCATTACAAAAAATCCACGAATTATTAACCATATATTGAATTATTACTTCATAGTCTGTATTTGCTCTCTTAGGAAGCTATCATTTTCTGGAAATAAAAACGAAATTGACATGGGACTTAAAGTCAGCTCTTTAGAATTTATTTTAACCATATAGCCCTAACTAAAATAATAATAATAATAATAATAATAATATAATAATGATGATGATGATGATGATGAGATAATTTAGATATTTATCTGTGATATATATAACCATTAAACATTGAGAAACCTGAAACAGCTATTATTGTTGACAATAATTGTTAGAAAAATATCTCGTTAGCCTATTCTTAAATTGGTTTGATGTCTGACAGTCCCTGACATTACTCGGTAGGGAATTCCAAAGTCGAGGAACAGCCACAGTGAAAGAGGATGAATATGAGGATGTTCGATGGGAGGGAATGGATAATATTGAGGAGTATTGTGATCTGTGTCTAGGTTATGATGGGTGGATAAATTTTGAAAACGAGACGCAAGATAGACAGGAGTGGAGAAATGCAATATGTGAAAGAGAAGGGAAAGACAGTGGATTTTCCTACGATCTTCTAGACGGAGCCAGGACAACATTTCGAGGGATGGTGTTACGTGATCAGCTCGGCGAATATTGCAGACGAAACGGACGCACATATTATGAACACGTTGTAGTCTCTACGCCGAAGTAACGCTTAGGTCAGTAAGCAGAATATCACAGTAATCGAAGTGGGGCATCACGAGTGTTTGCACTAGCATTTTTTTCATGGAAAAGGGTAGAAAATTCTTCAATCGTCTAAACGAGTGGATTAATGAGAAAAGCATATATATATATATATATATATATATTAAAGCTTATATACTCATCATAAGTAAGTAAATAATTAAGTAAATAAATAAGTAAATATGAATAAATAAATAAATATTAATAGTACTAGTGGCAATAATACCAGTAATAAATAACGATAATGATGTTCCGCAAGGAACAGTCCTTGGACCGATGTTATTTTTAATATATATTAATGACCTTTTAATGATAGACCTTAAAGAATATGAAGGTGATTTATATTCGTATGCTGATGATACTGTTTCACTTTTTAGTTAAAAAACTTGGACTGATGCTTATTATAATGCAAATTTCGGCTTAAAATTAATAACAAATTGTTAGATTAAAATTCACTTGTAATTGAAGAGTCCACTGAAAGAATGATGAATGTCATTTGGAATACATTTTTCAAGAGAAGCAATTGAAAGTTTGAAATGCTTAGCGCTCAAAGTTTAACTGTGATTTTCCGATCATTACTGGACAATGACTATCAGTGTTAATATAATATAACTCTCTATGTAGATTCTATATGTCTTAAGCTATGCATTGACTGTCTTGGTTCATTTTCGACAAGAAAGTGACATCCATCATTCTTGCAGTGGACTCTTCAATTAATAAAGATAAAACAGTAGCTATCGCATTTTCTTTAAATAATAAAGGCAATAAACCAATTTCATCTACACTAAAAATTAAAATGCATAATTCTGATTGTTCCTATATAAATTGCAATTGTTCAGTTATTAATGAAGTTAATGGGGTAAAATACTAAGGTATAATTATTGATAATCATTTAAAATGGAATAATCATATTCATTATATTTTTAATAAATTACGTAAAACATTATGTTACTTTGTTATTCTAAGAAATATTTTGTCAATTAACTGTTTACGTGTAATTTATTTAGCATTATTTCATTCTATATTTATGTATGGTATTATAGGTTAGGGTGGAACTTATAAATCCAACCTTTATCCGTTAATTTTACTACAGAAAAAAGTAATAACATTTGTTTAAAAAAGCAGAAAGGCTACCCAACTGGATTGTTGTTTAAACATTTCAAAGTTTTCAACATTAAACAAATGTATTATTTTATTAAAATATTTTCATAGAAATTTTAATAACTTTGAAAGGTAGGCCTACATACATAAATATAGAACTAAAAATATGATTTTTTTGCGTTCGTTTGAACCAAAATGTAAAACCAATGCAGCTTTTTATCAATATGAGTCAAGGTCCCATATTATTAAACAAATTTTATTCCAATAATGTTTCAACCATGAATCCTCTCCAAATTAATAAAAAATAAAAAAATTGTATTGCATTTATAGTTTGGGTTTAAACATATTAAACACTATTTAATCTGTATTCACTCTCAATTTTAATTTTATTTTTGTCTGTATTGGAATCCCCTCCTGAGCACGAGTCTTACTCATTCAGGAGTGGGCTCGTTTATCTTTCATTATATTTATTAACTTGTATTCATTTAAAATTTACTATCAATAAAAATAAATAAAAAAATAAAATAAATAAAATAATGACTGTAATAATATTGACAATAATAATAATAATAATAATAATAATAATAATAATAATAATCTATACTAATAATAAATCTGTAGCCAAAAATATTTGTGGTAATTTTCGCTTTTCCAAAAATAATTGGTTCTAACATGTATATTTAACCATCCTGAAAGCGAAAATAGCTTTTTTGAAATTTTTGTTTGTATGTCTGTCTGTCTGGATGTTTGTTACCTTTTAACGCCGTAATGGCTGAACCGATTTATATGAACATTGGAATATAAATTAATTTCATTGGAACTTAGATTTTAGGATATATAGCATTCAAAATACGTTATTTAAAAAGGGGGTTATAAGGGGGATTGAATTAAATAAATCGAAATATCTCCCTTATTAATAATTTTCATGAAAAATGTTACACAGCAAAGGTGTCTTTAAAAATGATTTCCGATAAGTTTTCTTCTATATAAAATATTCATTGTAGTGTATATAAAATATTGATTGTAGTGATATGTAATGAGCAGGGAAAGGATTTATATGTAAATACATATTTACTTATAAAGCTAATATAATTTATATTTTGCATTATCTTTATGTTTCACAATGTGTAGGGTTGAAAAATCCTACTTTTATTTTCCATATTTTTCCATATTTTAGAGTTTAGTACATATTTTCGTTAATTTCCATATATTTTCCATATTTCATATAAAACAGTCCATATTATATTAGGTTTAACAATAAAACAAAACAAAATTCCATTAACTTTTAAAAATACATTTCAACAATAGAGATTTAAACACATGTTCAGTAATCCCTTTAACATCAGAGTTATTTGAAAATTAGCAGTCCTATCAACAATGGGAAAGTAAGTTACAAAACTGTATTAATTTAATTTAAAATTTTTAACAGACTTCAGTTGTGCAGCTCAACAGTTAAATGCCAGTCAGAGTACACATAGGTTCAGTTTTGTAAATCATACTATAAAGACGGTAAATATGCCAAAAGTACGTCATTCAGTCAATTTAAAATCAAAACTAACAAGTTACATTTCAGAATTTAAAGAAGATGGTTTATCAACTGACAATAAAATATTATTTTGTAATTTGTGTCAGTGTGCAGTATCATCTACACAAAAGTTCCTGGTGCAACAACACATTACAACTAGTAAACATCAGGCCAACAAACAACTAAATTCCAAGCAGAGACAATTGTTTTTAACACAACCAACAACATCGAATGTAAGATCTGAGTTTAACATCGACCTGTGCCGTTCTCTCATCTCTGCTGATATTCCTCTCTACAAACTAAAGAATAAGGTCTTCAGGGAATTCCTTGAAAAATATACTCAACATACAATCCCGGATGAGTCAACACTTAGGAAGACGTATGCTCCATCCATCTACGATGAGACAATACAGAAGATAAGAGATGAAATTAAAGATAGTTCAATTTGGGTTTCCATTGATGAGACTCCCGACAAAGAAGGTAGACTTGTTGGTAATGTAGTTATCGGTTTGTTAAGTGAACAATATTCTGAACGAATTCTTTTACATTGTGATGTTCTAGAAAAGTGCAATAACAAAACTATAGTTAAACTGTTCAACGAAGCTATGGGTATCCTGTGGCCAAAGGGTATTATGTACGATAATGTGTTATTCTTTATTAGCGATGCTGCCTCTTACATGGTCAAAGCTGGACAAGCATTATCTGTTGTATATCCTAAATTGACTCATTTTACTTGTGTGGCGCATGCATTTCATCGTGTGGCAGAAGTGGTCAGAGACAATTTCCCTAAAGTAGATTTGTTGATTTCATCAGTGAAAAAAGTATTTCTCAAAGCTCCCAGTAGAGTTAACGTGTTGAAAGAAATGTACCCTGAAATTCCATTGCCACCAAAGCCAATTTTAACTAGATGGGGTACATGGCTAGAAGCAGTTGAATATTATGCCGAACATATAGACTCTATTAACAATGTTCTCCTTGCATTGGACTCTGAAGATGCAGTCTCAATTGATACTGCGAAAACAGTTACCTGTGACATAAGTGTGAAGAATGACTTAGCTCACATTCAGCATACATTTTCATGCATCATAAAAACGCTCAAAAGTCTCCAAAATAGGCACCTTTCACTATCTGAAAGTTTTGAAATTATAAATAGTACTGTGGAACAACTGAATCGTGGTAGAGGTAAAGTTGCAGATGCAGTAAGAGCTAAGGTGGACACTGTACTTTCAAAAAACCCTGGATATGAAGAACTACAAAAGGTTGTTGCTGTGATGAGTGGTGAATGAACAGTGAAGATTAACTTGGACTTATCCCCAGCAGACATTGTGAAATTGAATTATGTACCAGTTACTTCTTGTGACGTCGAACGCTCTTTTAGTCAGTATAAATCTATCCTCAGAGACAATAGAAGAAGATTCACTTTTCAGCACTTGAAAGAAATGTTTGTAACCTATTGTTATGGTAACAGACAATAAAAATTGTGTTTTGTTGAAACTACATTGGAAGATAAGGTACGTCCATTATATTTTTTGTATAGTTTGATTAAAATGTACCAATATTTAACGTACATAGTCATTTTTTTATAATTTTAAGTCCATATTTAATTCCATATTTTGGTAAAAATCCATATTTAATTCCATATTTTGGTAAAAATAACTACATATATATTTACATATTTCATATATTTTTAGTCCATATAAATCCGTTCCCTGGTAATGAGTGTATAAGGGGCCTTGGACAACAACAATCGAAAGCTATTAAACATAGCCTACAGAGAATGTTTCTGTGTTTGTATGAAGTAATATCGGAAGCTAATTAATTACCAAATGATATATCAATCTTCATTGAACTATGATTGCATGTAATAACAATTAAGAAACATGTTAAAGGAATTGTCATTGCACCAAATGAGTGGTCTCTGCACCAAAATAATCGCATTTTAATTATTTAAATACAATTTAAATTAAATAACATATTAAACGATTTATCCTTCTATCAAACACGAATGTTCCCTGGATAAAACGTCCTATTTCAATTATGTAATTACTTTATATTTATTTCTAACAGGTGCAGCGTAGCGCATGGGTATGGCTAGTATTAATAATAATAATTCACAATAATGTGGTAACTTTCAAGGAATATCACTTTTGTCGACGTCGTACAAAATTTTGTCCAATATCCTTTTGAGAAGATTAACTCCGTACGTAGATGAAATTATTGGAGATCATCAGTGCGGTTTTAGGCGTAATAGATCGACTATTGATCAGATCTTTGTATTCGACAGATAATGGAGAAAAAATGGGAGTATAAGGGTACAGTACATCAATTATTCATAGATTTCAAAAAGGCATATGACTCGGTTAAGAGGGAAGTATTATATGATATTCTTATTGAATTTGGTATTCCCAAGAAACTAGTTCGAATAATTAAAATGTCTCAGTGAAACAGCAGAGTCCGTATAGGTCAGTTTCTATCTGATGCTTTTCCAATTCACTGCGGGCTAAAGCAGGGAGATGCACTATCACCTTTACTTTTTAACTTCGCTTTAGAATATGCCATTAGGAAAGTTCAGGATAACAGGCAGTGTTTGGAATTGAACGGGTTACATCAGCTGCTTGTCAATGCGGATGACGTGAATATGTTAGGAGAAAATCCACAAACGATTAGGGAAAACACGGAAATTTTACTTGAAGCAAGTAAAGAGATCGGTTTGGAAGTAAATCCCGAAAAGACAAAGTATATGATTATGTCTAGTGACCAGACTATTGTACGAAATGGAAATATAAAAATTGGAGATTTATCCTTCGAAAGGGTGGAAAAATTCAAATATTTTGGAGAAACAGTAAGAAATATAAATGACACTCGGGAGGAAATTAAACGCAGAATAAATATGGGAAATGCGTGTTATTATTCGGTTGAGAAACTTTTATCATCTAGTCTGCTGTCAAAAAGTCTGAAAGTTAGAATTTATAAAACAGTTATATTACCAGTTGTTCTGTATGGTTGTGAAACTGGGACTCTCACTCTGAGAGAGGAACATAGGTTAAGGGTGTTTGAGAATAAGGTTCTTAGGAAAATATTTGGGGCTAAGAAGGATGAAGTTACAGGATAATGGAGAAAGTTACACAACGCAGAACTGCACACATTGTATTCTTCATCTGACATAATTAGGAACATTAAATCCAGACGTTTGAGATGGGCAGGGCATGTAGCACGTATGGGCGAATCCAGAAATGGATATAGAGTGTTAGTTGGGAGACCGGTGGGAAAAAGACTTTTGAGGAGGCCGAGACGTAGATGGGAGGAGAACATTACAATGGATTTGACGGAGGTAGGATATGATGATAGAGACTGGATTAATCTTGCACAGGATAGGGACCGATGGCGGGCTTATGTGAGGGCGGCAATGAACCTTCGGGTTCCTTAAAAGTCATTTGTAAGTAAGTAAGTAAGCAATTCGCAATAATGTATCAGTACTACTATTATTGATTTTACAAGGTTTTCTTCAACGATTACCAAGAAATGTTTCTTATTGAGGTCAAATATAAAGACGGGAGTGAAGTAAATTCCTAAATTTACTGCACATAACCTAGTAACACAGAGTAAAGTTGATTTTCAGCATTGAGTCTAGCAATTTGGGTGGACCATGCCATGTCATGCTTGCGTGTATAAAGGAAGTGACTGGCCGCTAGGTGGACGACACGAAGGCCTTCTTCGTGATGAGCCCACGTTTTTCTTCTATTATTACAACTTCCATAACAATAAATCAAGCAAACGTCCTCGTGGGCTTCGTACATGCTTGAAACACACGGGGGATTAAAATAATAGCTGCAATTTTTAATTCAAATTAAATTACAGTTTTGAGAGAAGTGTGCACACACCTTTTGTATTTATAGATCAACATGTTATGTATTTAATTTTGACCCGACTGCAGAACTAGAACATTGGAGGTTTTGTAAAAATAGAAATTTATCAATATCCAAGGCAAATATTTCTTTTCTACCTCTTTATAACTAGGGACCGGATTTTTATGTAATATCAAGGTGTGAAATATGTACATATTTATGTAAGAAAAATAAGTTGAATATGAACCAAAATATGTAAAATCATGAAAATATTTAATATCAATATCTGGCAGGTATAGGATAGAGAAGTTGTGATTTCATAGAGCAGCCGACTTTTTTACCGCACTCTTGACACATTACTATTTTTCCATCTGTAGAGAAAGCTTCGTCCGTCGCAGGCCATGATTTTATTTTTGTCGTTAGAGTTAGTTAAAAGCAGTTAGATAAACTCACTTGCAATTTATAGATACTGCAAGTACTAAAACTAGAGAACTGAGTGAAATGGATGACACAACAGTACTGCAAGCACTGTTTCGCTTTACTGGATTAGAAAAAAATAAGAGGAGATGTGGGACACATGCATTTTAGCTGCTCCCTGTAAGAAACAAGTACCTACTAAAACCTCAAACTATAGGCATTTACAAACTGTTGTTTGAAAAGTGACATTCCTGTCTTATTCAGAAGGGTAGGATTATTTCAGCCGAGAACCATAGTTTCTAATTGCTCGAAAAAACCCATTTCCTTATAGGTCTACTAAATTTAAGATAAAGAGTTCAAGCAATAACCTGAAAGTCTCATATCAGACTAGACACTGGGTTTCCCTGGAAGAATTAGGAAGAGGGTGGGTAAGGGTGCAAATTGCATGGGAACGGCTTGTTATGACGTGTGCAGAACAATTATAGTTCGAGAAAAATCATGTCGTCCTCCACGGCATAAAGACAACGCTATTTTCTGAGTGATTTTTACGATACAAGGCAGTTGTATGAGAAAGGTTGCCTTTTGTTCTCTCATATTTACAGAGGGCGGTATGGGGTGAGTGCCTCTATTACTTCATGGAACTAAGGACGTTATATTTCGTCCCGAAATGTATCCTTTCTTGGGTAGGTAAAGAGGCTTTTTAAATCTGTGTATTTCAAATTGTAAACTTCCCCAACAGAAGTTTTCTTTTTCCTTTCAGAGAAGTAAAAATGAATAAAACTTCTAAATATGTAGATATATGTAATACCATGCCATAATATGTAATGTGGCGTAAATATGTAAAAATATGTAGTATCAAATTTTAATATATTAATGGTAATTACAAGATTCGCAAAGATTTGTTATTTATATACGGTTAGGTTGAAAGGAATATAATATGTAATTGCATAAAAATCCGGTCCCTATTTATAACTTAGAAAATCTTTGGAGGTTTTTACATGATGAATTCAATGAATATTTCTTTATCCTTTTAATATGATCTATTATGAATTTATTTTCATACACATTGAACGGTGCCAAAATAAGAAAGAAACTACGTATAGGGAACACGATTCGGTTAAGCATATCGAGGGGACGGTGAATAGAATTTAATTTTATTTTATTATGTATAAAGTGGAGTTCTCCCAACATGCTGAATGTAGCTACTGTACGTTGTAAGATAAGTTTTTCTTTGAATATTTTCTCCTGCTTCCTCTTCTGCTACATTCTTCCTTCCTGCACTTATTTGTCTGCTTAAACCGTAATATTACTAACATGAACAGAGTGCCATTGGACTTATAATTTTCTTTTTAAGACTCGTATCTTCCTCTCCATCTTCTCATATATAAAATGCATGTATATGAATAAGATATACATATATTATATAATGTGTTTTTCCACTGTACGTCATAGTTATTGATGTCTGTTATTTAGGTATACCGGATGTAACAAAGAGGTATGTTAAAACTTAAAGGTAATGTTCCTCAAATGTAGAGGATCAAAATACATTACATGAACATGGGTTCGGAAAAGCTTCATTTCCTTAGAATTATTTATTGTATATTTTGCCGTCTGCTTAGCTTATCTTATTCTAAGTGAATTACTATTCACTAAATTAGCATCATGTGTATGACAAATATAACATTAGATTAACGTTTTCGGCAAGTTATTTTGCCATCTTCAATTTAATTAAATATAAATAGCCTATACCCATATATATGAACACATTACAGGGATAAAACACAATAGTAATATGCGTTACAAGAGCGGTATGTTGAAGTTTTCATGTTCGAGGGAAAGTTTGAAAAAGCGAAACGTAGTTGAGATTTTTTAATTTCCGAGAATTGAAAGAAAACATACCGCTCCTGTATCGTACATTATTTTGTGCGAAGATAGTTTATTACATACCTGAAAGAGGAACTTCTAATTAGTTGCAATGAAATCTCCATCTTGGTTTCTGTTCAATGACGGCAAATTTGCAAAACAAAAATATCTATCTTCAACATTGTTGCTTTAAATTGATTTCTGTGTTTACTATACTCCAGCAGGCCGTGATATACGTCTGTCTTTCCCCCCAGTCTATGGAATCTTGTTGATTTTTTCACGGCTTCCTTAATGTTACTTGTATCACGAATGCTGTAACTTTAGTGGAGTTGTAGAGTTTACTTAATTTTTGCAATTATTTAAAAACAATAATTAACAATGCAATTTAGGTGAAATTGCAGTGGTAAGTTTCTAATTTACAATTTTTACTATATTGAACGTCTCTAAAAATAATATGTTAAAAGCCTAAAGCAGTAAAATCAATATGTCATTTAAGCTGTAAGAAGAGGGAATATTGAATGTGGAATTTTAGACTTTCTGCGGATTGGTTTTGTGCGGAAACCAAGCAAATACGAACGATCTCGCACAAAAGATGTTAAAAGAAATTAGCTTAAATTAGTAGACATTTGTGACATGTAACATAAAATGTATAACCATTTGCTGGTTTTCTTAACACTATTTTGTTGGCTCTTGTAACTAAAATTATTAACAGAGGCTTCCATGAGGAAGGTAGTTACAAGTTCCTCACGAAAAACTTTGTTAACAATTTTACAAGAAGTCAACAAAACGTTGTTAAGAAACCAGCAAATAGTTATGCATTTTATGTTACATGTCACTACAGTCTATTAACTGAAGTTAATGTTACATTTCAAGCAACTTATAAATGAGCAATAATTATCTATATATAATTTGAACTGGTAATGGAAATTACGGGAAAATGGCTGAACGGATTTTAATGAATGACTCGTCATTTTGAAGCTTGGCATCCAAGGATTTTCACACAAATAGTAACTTTCCGTGAAGCGTTAGTTTTCCTACATAATTTTCCTGTTTTCCAAAATCCATCTTTCGTCAGTTATGAGAACTAATTGCATTTCAGAATAAAACAAAACACACACTACAATAAACAATAGGCTATTACACGAAGGCCATGACCTGCAGGATCGCTGACATATTTAGAGTTCAAATTCACTTGGTTACTAAAAACTTCAAGACTTGCTAAAAATAATTTGAAGGTCTGTTTCTGTGGTGTGTAATTTTCTGAGTACAGCTGTGTATTGGATATAGAAATCTACAAACCTTTTGGTGGTTTGATGACATTATTACCATTAGCAATTAAATATTATTATAGTTAATGCCTTGATATGACTATTTTTCATTAATTATACATATTAGATCTTCATTTCTATAATTTACTGAGTGGCAGCTATTATTTATATATAAAACTACAAAACTTACGTAAGATAATAACTTTGTTATTAAAAAGCAAATATTTTTACAGTTATTAAACAAGTGGGGTTGGGTTTTTTTCATATACTTAATGGCGGTGTAGTCCATTCTCTTCAGTATTGACTCGAGAGAGCGCAAAAATTACGGTTTCTAAGGAAAGACCAAAATATATTACTTACTGATAAAATAAGAGACCTGCAAAATTTTGTAGTCTCCCGATCATTTCAGCAAGATCTCTTAGCAGGATAAAATGATTTTACCCTCTACATTTCAAGCTCTACATGTAACAGCTATACCAAGATGCTATGTCTATTGTTCGAAAGCATAGCAAACATGATTTTTTTTAACTTTCACCTACAATCCACAATGACCTGAAATAGGTATTGCTTTACTCCCACATGAAAAACCCACTGACATTTTTACTTGCGTTTTCGCGTTGAAATTTAAGACCTCAAGGTGGATAGGTTCAACAAAAAGTATTTGGCATAAAAACGCATTCAAAGAGAGTATGTTTAATTATTATGGAAGCAAATAACTTTCAGAATGTCTGGTATTCTTCAGTGAAAATAAATCTGAAAACATTTTATTTGAACGTCTAATGAATTAGGTTTACAGCATTTGCTGCACAAACCACTAGTTTTAACTATATTTACATGTAACTATATTTTTAATTTTAACATTGTGTTTTATCCCTGCAATGTGTTCATATGCATTGTTATAGGCATGGGCTGAAGATGGCAAAATAACTTGTAGAAAACGTTAATCTTTGTTATATTTGTCATACACATCATACTTATTTAGTGAACAGCAATTCACTTAGAATAAGATAAGCTGTTCAGAAGGAAAAATATATCATAAATAATTCTATTCATATTAGCCCATCGGAACTCGTACAATATGCCCGTAAAATTAATTTCCTTATTAGTTATTTTTCTAAACTCTGCTTACGTAATGTGGAAACTATTTTGTTTGCGTTTTGAATGAATCGCGTACATTACACCCCATAAGAGAACACTTAAAATCAGAACTGTGGGAAACACAAAAAACGGAACGTACTATACATCATTAGCACTTTCTTATCCCCATTTGAAATTACATTTTAACCAGAGATAAACAAATGCTTCTGCATGCACTCCCACAGTTCTGGTCCGGAGGTATTGTTACACAAGAGTTATGATGGTGTTCCACCATAACTGATAACTTGTGCTTCATAAAATGTAAGTAGAGTTGTAGAGAAAAACCTCGAACAAGTAATATCCATGTTCATATAATACACCGTCTTTCATAAGTCCGTGAAACATTTTAGAAATTCACCACAAATAAACTAAGCCAACGGATAAGTGTAATGGTTTTGCCGATAGAAAGAGAAAGTCTCCAAGTTTTATACAAGTCTGGCTTTCAGGTAGTAGCTCCCTGTAAAGCAGGTTTGAATAATATCAAGGAAAAATTGTTCCGGGACCGGGTACGGATCCCGGAACCCCTCGCTTAGCGTACGAATGCTCTACCGACTGAGCTACCCCAGAAACTATACACGACACATAACAGGAAGCCACAATTTAAGTCACGCAGAATTTCTGTACACTCAAATTTGGGTTCTGGAGTCTCGTCAGTCCATTTTGAGTTGTCTGGATATAAAGGAAAAATTGTGACAGTGTCATGTATAGTTCCTGGGGTAGCTCAGTCGGAAGAGCATTCGTGCGCCAAGCGAAGGGTCCCGAGATCGATACCCGGCTCCGGAAGAATTTTTTCTTTGAAATTATTCTCAAGTTTGTTACGAAAGAACCTATATCACATACTGATTTTCTCTAGATAAATAAAAGCCTCTAAGGAGACTACTATAGGTAAATTAGCTGAAATAAAATGTCTAATTTCAGTGTAAGGATGGTTTAAACTAAATAAATTAAAAACATAAATGAGGAAAGAACTAAATTTTATAACCCATAGTTTACAAATTCAAAGATAATTGAGAAAAATTAAAAGAACATAATTATACTAGGAATGTATCCTGGAAGATTACAGTGACTATTACATTTTTACTACGTCATAATACTTTTGACCAATAAAACGGTACGAAAGGATGTATTTAAACCAATCATGGCTGCTTATCACACAATTTTATTGCGTCCCTAGCATTTGTTTAATTTTATCGAGTCCCTAGCATTTGTTTCTTCGTTTGCCAACATTTCAAACTGCGCTGGTCTGGACGTCAAAAAAAAAAATACAAACCACTGCAGTCGATGCACAGCAGTTTCAAATATGACTCGCATTGGCATTCAAGAACAAGAATTATAAAAAATTACTGGTCATAGCTATGCATCTTCCCTGAAATGCTATGTAAAAATAAATGAAGAGCACCATTCTGAAATCCTGAATAAGTTGAGGAATACACCATGTAGGCCTACATCAACGAGTTCCACTTCTTTTACGCACACGTCCAAGATAACATCAACTGAACCACCAACCACTAAAACATTCAAATTTGAAAATTGTACATTCAATAATTATTCCTTTTAACATTATTCATATTTATTTTTTATGTCATCGTCGTTAATTAAAACTTTTCTAACACTTGTATATATTATTTAGGTTATGTTATAGCTTCTGTTATATGATATTATGGATAGTCACGTATCAGAGATTGTTTAATATTAAGATTTATTGAAAATCGTCTGTCAAATGACGTTGATTACTGGGATTCGGATAATTGAATTGGAATGCAATTGTTTTAATAAAAATGAAACTGAATCAACAAAGCCTTCTTGACTAGTAACACTGCCATCGTGATCTAGATCGAGAAGGCATTGCTAGTAATCGTCTACACACTTCAATGAAGATTCCATAGTTGGCACAACTGATAGCAAGATAACAGCTAATCATAACAGACTACTGTCATCTAGCATGCATCTAGCGTAATATTTGTAATGTTGAGATGGTACAATAATACATTTTGAAGACAGTTGTATTTTCATAAGTCAATTAATATTTTATTGTATTGGAGTACTTCGTTACTTCTAATCTTTATATACTTTCTTCTAATCGTGTAATAGTCAATTAAATCCCACTCGAGTTTTGATTTTCTCTAGATAAATCAAAACCTCTAGTGAGATTACTGTTGAGAAATTTTCGCAGCTAAACCAGAAATAAAAACTGAATATTGGTGATTTCGCCTATACTGAAGTGCGTTTCGTAATATACGAGTAGCTATAACACGAAATGCAAGATGATGATGATGATGATTATTATTATTATTTATTTATTTAACCTGGTAGAGATAAGGCCTTCAGCCTTCTCTTCCCCTCTACCAGGGGATTACAACTACAATATTAAGAATGCAATTACAATTATAATTACAATTAATATTGAATTTACAAATACAATAAAAATGAAAGTAGTATTAAAAGATTAACTGATTAATAAAAGCTAGACAGTTTATTGTTTAAATTTATTTATTTATTTATTTAAATTCAAATATACAGAATAAAGAAATATAATTACAAAAACAAACAAAGAGAAATACAAATAAAATAATACAAGCAATATAAAAAGAAGATACAGTAGTATTAACAAAATTTGAGACCGAATGAGCAGCGCTCGTGCTCGGTCGCAGTTCAGATATAATATTAAAATAAAAAATAATAATAATAATAATAATAATAATAATAATATAAATAAATGAGTAAAATAAAATAGGAACTAAAATATAATTACAGCGGCAATGGAATTAAGTATATAATATAATATTAACACTAGAGAAGAATAATATCGCACGTGAAAAGTAGGATTAACACATATTTCAAAATTATAGAATACAAATATAATATAGGTTGATTAATTCATACACATAGGCTATAAATTTATTTAATCAAATTGAAGACATTAACACGTTTCTAATTTTCTTGTTATATGTTAGTGGGTTACATGTTAGAAGTTCTGGGTGTAATTTAGTTAAAGCATTGTACAACCGAGGGCCAAAATTTATGCTATGCTTTAGACCAGCAGATGTGAGACATTTAGGTTCTACTAATGTTGAATTAATATTTCGTCTTGTGTCATAATTGTGTGTCTGTAATACAAACTTATTACGATTTTTATGATAAAATTTTAACAGCGTATACTTATAAATTTGTTCAATATTAAATACA
Organism: Periplaneta americana; assembly: GCF_040183065.1. Lineage (NCBI taxonomy): Eukaryota > Metazoa > Arthropoda > Insecta > Blattodea > Blattidae > Periplaneta > Periplaneta americana. The sequence continues at coordinate 172,087,759 of NC_091121.1, read as the reverse complement.
TTAAATTCAGAATAAATTAATTTAGTTGGATAATCGAAACGTTTCTTCAAACAAATTTTAATTATTCGTTTTTGTAGTAAATTTAACGGACTAAGATTAATTTTTGTACTTCCACCCCAAACAATTATACCATATTGAATGATAGACTGAATAATGGCCAAATAAACATTTCGTAAAACTCTAATAGGTAAGTAGCAGCGAAAAGTTAAAAGTTAAAAGTTAAAAAGAGGGAAGCATTTCTTTTATTGATTAAGTAAAAATTAAACCTACTCTACGCAGTAAGAAAGTACTTAATAAGCTTGCTTTTGTAACGCTACTAAATTCCGACAGTCTCTGATGCCACTGGGTAGGGTATTCCACAAGCGCGAGAGCGAGATTGTGTATAATGATGAATACGATGATGTGTTGCGTGTTGGTATGGCTAGTATGCGGCTATTTTGCGTGTGTGTGAAGAGATTATGATATGATGACAGGTAACTTAAACGGGAGGCAAGGTAGGTAGGTGTAGAAGTGTGAAGGACTTGGAAAAGGAGAACAAGAGAATGAAAATTTCTACGTTCGTTAAGCCGTAGCCAATTTAGAGTTTGGAAGGATCGGGTAATGTGGTCAGCGCGACGGACATCGCAGACGAAGCGAACACAAGAATTATGAACACGTTGTAATTTTTGCGATTGGTTGACATTGAGGTCAGTCAGTAGAATATTATTATTATTATTATTATTATTATTATTATTATTATTATTATTATTGTTATTATTATTATCGCGTCTATTATTGTTATTACCAATTGTAATAATTTTTGTTGTTCTAAGAAGTTCCTCCCTTGAACATAATTCGTGCCATATTGTGACATTTGATCAGTCCTTGGTTTCTTTTCTTTAATAGAGGTAACGTATATTTAATTATGGTTGTACAAACAACCCCAAATTACAACGGTTCTAGAAGCGTTGGTTGAACTTCGACCTTCTGAATAAGTTAGTTTGGGTGTGGCCAGAAGTCTTCGGCCTGTTTGTTTTCATATATTTGCTCTTGAGGTTAATAAAATGGACCAGGTAATGAGACTTCCTCACGGAAAGTATTCTCTGCTATTTTTTCTTATACTGTTCTTTTTATTAAAATTAATAACGGTCAATCCAAACCTGTTACATGTGGCTGGAAGTGATATTTCAATTCCCTTGTACGTGATTTCGTGAGGATTATTAGGATTGCCTCTATCAATCTGAATTCCTGAAATCCCGCACATACATCTGTCGTCAACATTGTTTGCTTCTTTAGCGGCCGAAAAGTTGGACAGGCTAACAGTGTGGTGTTAATTTATTCTGAAAACTGCGCTTGCAGATTGAAGGAAAAAAAGCTGCAAGAAAACTAGAATTATAACTGTACTTTACGCAATGTATTTTCTCGAACTAAAATAAATATACAGAACATGATATGAAATTCTGATGTTATATCGATGATTGTAAAAGGATGTAATCTCTCAAAATCCGCATTACAATCTCTTCTTCCACCAGGACCTCGAAGTCTCCAGCTTATTGAGAAACGTTGCTGCCAAGACCAAAGGAAGGAAGTATGACGTAAAAATTTAATTAACAACGATGGTAATATTAATCCATTCATAGTTTTCGTCCACACCTGTGGAGTAACGGTTAGCGCGTCTGTCCGCGAAACCAGGTGGCCCGAGTTCGATTCCCTGTTGGAGTTTTTTCCGGTGTTTTCCCTCAACCCAATATGAGCAAATGCAGGGTAACTTTCGGTGCTGGACTCCGGACTCTTTTCACCGGTATTATCAGCTTCATGTCATTCAGACGCTAAATAACCTAAGATGTTGATAAAGCGTTGTAAAATAAAAGGTTACAAATTTTGACATTGCCGTCTGTGTATGTATTGGCCTGTCTCATTTACATTCGGAATAACATTAATAAATACATAGCATGTACTTCTGTTCATAAATATTCTACAAGAAATAATACAAATTTATATATTGACAAATGTAAATACAGTATCACTCAACAGTTTTCTATTTTTTGCTTTTAAATTATTTAATAGTCTACCTGTTGATATAAGGAATCTTCCATTCTGAGTGTTTAGGACACGAATTAGGACTATATTATTGGCAAATCCATTGTATGATGTCGATGAGGTTTTTAATATTCATGTATCTTAATTTGTATCCATTGTATGATATCATGTATTTTAAATTGTGTATGACGATGCCATACATGTTCCACATGTTTTTGCAAAATAATCGATCTATCTATCTATCTATCTATCTATCTATCTATCTATCTATCTATCTATCTATCTATCTATCTATCTATCTATCTATCTATCTATCTATCTATCTATCTATCTATCTATCTATCTATCTATCTATCTATCTATCTATCTATCTGTCTATCTGTCTGTCTGTCTGTCTGTCTGTCTGTCTGTCTGTCTGTCTGTCTGTCTGTCTGTCTGTCTGTCTGTCTGTCTGTCTGTCTGTCTCTGTCTGTCTCTGTCTGTCTGTCTGTCTCTCTCTGTCTCTCTGTCTCTCTGTCTCTCTGTCTCTCTGTCTGTCTCTCTGTCTGTCTATCCTATCTATCCATCCATCCATCCATCTATCCATCTGATCTATCTATCTATCTAACTATCTATCTGATCTATCTATCTTATCTGTCAAAATAACCTACTAAAAATGCATAATTTTCAGCTCGAGGGCAGTTCCTTCACTGCAAACCCCGCTTTCTCTAATGTGTCCTATTTTCTGCCTTCCTTTCTCCGCATATCTTAACATTCTCTATCATCTGATATCTTCTTTTCCGCCAAACTCATCTCTCGCTCACCATTCCTTCCAGTACATCCTTCAGTAAGCTGTTTCTCCTCAGCCAGTTATCCAACCAATTCCTTTTCCTCCTCCTGATCAGTTTCATCATCATTCTTTCTTCATCCGCTCTTTACAACACAGCTTCATTTCTTATTCTGCCTGTCCATTTCACACGCTCCATACTTCTCAATAACCACTTTTGAAATTGTCGTCGTTCCTGCAATAACTCCTATGTGACATATTTATCAATTTTCAGATTTTTGCTCTATTAAATAACTTATATAGAGATAGAGCAAATAATAAAATCTCCTATATGTAATTATATTTCTTTCTTTCGAAATTGGAAGAATTCACAATCTCCTATGTACGGCTGCCATAGAAGAATAAATGTTTTTTCTCTTTCTACTGAAAAATTTCATATTTTGTACATAGGAGTTATTGCAGGAACAACGACGATATGCTTCTCTTCTCTTCTCTTCTCTTCTCTTCTCTTCTCTTCTCTTCTCTTCTCTTCTCTTCTCTTCTCTTCTCTTCTCTTCTCTTCTCTTCTCTTCTCTTCTCTTCTCTTCTCTTCTCTTCTCTCTCCTTTCCCCTCTCCTCTCTCCTCTCCTCTCTCCTCTCCCCTCTCCCCTCCCCTCTCCCCTCTCCTTTCCCCTCTCCCCTCTCCTCTCTCCTCTCCCCTCTCCTCTCTCCTCTCCTCTCCTCTCCCCCTCTCCCAGCTCCCCCTCCTCCTCCCCATCTCCCCTCTCCCCTCCCCCAACCCTCCTCTCCCATCTCCCCTCCCCACCCCCTTCTCTCCTGTCCTCTCCTATCCTCTCCTCTCCTCTCAACTTCGTCGTAATTTCCATGTTTCTGCCTAATACAATACCACACAAAACACTTCACTAGTCTCTTTCTTAGTTTTTTTCCAATGCTCCGCAGAATATGCTTCTTTTTCTATTAAAAACTTCCTTTGCCATTGCTGTCCTCCTTTTGACTTCCTGGCAGCAGCTCATGTTACTGCTTATAGTAAACCCCAAGTATTTGAAGCTGTCCACTTGCTGTACTGTCTCATTTAGAATTTGCACGTTTACTTACTTTACTTTTCTTCCGATAACCATGGTCTTCGCCTTGTTTGCATTTATCATCATTCCATACTGCTCACATCTGTCATTTAGATCCAGTACTATATCCCTTAGTGTCGTGTTCTCTTCTGCTAACAACTCCATTTGATCAGCAAATCTTACGCACTTTATTCTTCTTCCCAACTCTCTAGTTATGAAAATAGTTAAGAGCTACTAAAATAATTAATATGAGAAAATCATCATCATCATCATATCATCATCAATATCGCTACAGCCCTAAGTGAGCCTTGGCTTCTTCAATAATCTTCCTCCATAATATGAAAAAATGATAGTACTGAAAGTGATGGAATGTGATTGCATCATGAACAGATTAATTTGGACAAACTTAATTATTCTGTCGCTTACAGAACATTGTATTTATTTGTTTCTATTTTACTTTGTTATTTAACGATGCTGTATCAACTACGAAGTTATTTAGCGTCGATGGAATTGGTGATAGCGAGATGGTATTTGGTGAGATGAGGCCGAGGATTGGCCATATATTACCTGAAATTTGCCTTATGGTTAGGGAAAACCTCGGAAAGAACCAAGCCAGGTAATCAGCCCAAGCTGGTATCGAACCATGCCCGAACGCAAATCCGGATCGGCAGGCAAGAGCCTTAGCCGACTGAGCTACACCGGTGGCTCAGAATATTGTATACTCTTGTATATCAGCAGGACCTTGTACGTGAATGCTTGTAAAAATTGTTCATTCTGAAAAGGGATTTTAAAATGTTAGGCTACATTTGTTCTGATCAAATTCCTGTCCATTTAAAGAACAAAACTAAAAAATTTTCAATCCTCTATTATCACAGTTCACTGCTTTCTTAAATTGACTGAGCATATTGGGAATTAAAGCAATGGGTTTCGCAAACACGCTATGAAATGTTTCATATAAAATAACTTTTATCAACAGTAATCTCACTAGAGCTTTTGATTCATTTAAAGAAAATCAAAACTCGAGTGGGATTTAACTGACTATTGCACGATTACAAGAAAGTATATAAAGATTAGAAGTAACGAAGTACTCCAATACAATAAAATATTGACTTACGAAAATACAACTGTCTTCAAATGTATTATTGTACCCTCTCAACAATACGCTACTCTCTTTCCAGCTAAAGATTGAAGTAAATGCAATTAAATGCACGTGGCTTAATGGTTCCTGATTGGTTATTGGACGCACAACGCCTCCAAACTCATGCTTGTCATCTTCTTCCTCATATTAAAATAGTTCCTTCTATAACAATAAAATGTATAATATACATGTAATACGAGTGAATTAAACATGCTTACAAGAACACTTTCTTACGATTTAAACAATATGTTTATATTAGTACTTTCAGACATTGCGTATTAAATCATTGTAACGTGTATTGTGGCAACGCGCATGCGTAATGGGCATTAAATCCTTCCCAAGGTGACTTGCAGCTTCACAGAGCACATCAGCACAGCTGGTATAACACAGTGCGAGATTCAGTGTTGCCAATCTCAAATAAATTTCTGTAGAATTAAAGAAATTCTCCACTCTTCAAAGAATAACATTTAATCACGAATCTACAGAAAAAGAAAATCCACTATTCCCAGTAGAGAAATAATAAATATTAACCCTCTGTGAGCATTTTACGGGTTAGTTCAATGAATGTGTTGAAATGTCTGCAATATATAAGACGGTGGCTGCCCTGCGTGCTCACTTGCTGAAAATAATGCGCTTTGGTAGCTAGCTTGCGATTGCGGAGTAATACATTTCGGTTTTGTTTACGTCTACTTCAATCTTTAGTTGGAAATAGAGTAGCAGATGGCAATAGTGTGTTATTATTAGCTCTTGTCTTGATATCAGTTGTGCCAAATATGGAATCTTCATTGAACTCTGTGGAAGGTTACTGGTCAAGAAGGCTATGTTGATTCAGTTTCATTTTTATTAAAACAGTTGCATTCCACTTCAATTATCTCAATCCCTGTAATCAACGCCACTTGACAGATGATTTTCAATAAATCTTAGTATTAAACAATCTCTGATACGTGACTATTCATAATATCATATAGCAGAAGCTATAACAAACATAACCTAAATAATATAAACGAGTGTTAGAAAGGTTTTAATTAGGGATGATGAAATAAACATGAAACGTTTTAATTAACGATGATGAAATAAAAAATAAACATGAATAAGTTTAAAAGAAACAATTATTGAAAGTACAATTTTCAAATTTGAATGTTTTAGTGGTTCGTGGTTCAGTTGATGTTATATTGGACGTGTGCGTAAAAGAAGTGAACTCGTTGATGTACATGGTGTATCCCTCAACTTATTCAGGATTTCCGAATGGTGCTCTTCATTTATTTGTAAATTGGGTTTCAGGGAAGATGCATAGCTATGACCAGTGATCTTTATTAATTCTTGTTCTTGAATGCCAATCCGAGTCATATTTGAAAGTGCTGTGCATCGATTGGAGTGGTTTGTAATTTTCTGTTTCTTGACGTCCAGACGAGTGCAGTTTGAAATGTTGGCAAACAAAGAAACAAATGCTAGGGTAGTGATAAAAATAAACAAATGCTAGGGACGCAATAAAATTAAACAAATGCTAGAGACGCGATAAAATTGTGCGATCAGCAGCCATGATTGGTTGAAAAATGTCCTTTCGCACCGTTTTATTGGTCAAAAGTAGTGTGACGTAGTAAAAGTGTAATAGTCTAGAACAGGGATGTCGAATAGCGCTCTCAAACTGTGAAACGATTAATACTGTTTCCTACCGTAGCTGAGCTGAAACGACAGTCAGTCAGCTCGCTGTAGCAGTGTTCTGTACGCAGTGTGTTTATCAACTCTGGCTGCTGGTATGGATATGGAACGACGATTCAATAGTGAGTGGACAGATAAATATTTATTTAACTTAAAGGACGGAAAGGCACATTGCTTAATATGTAGAAAATAATTTGGATATATTAGACATCATAATATTAAAAGGCATTTTAATTCTACACGTCATGCTGAAGCTTATGGACCAGAAAAGTTATCCGGTTTCACTCGTGAAAAGGCTGTAGAAGAATTAAAATCAAGATTGAATTCAGAAAACCTTCCATCATCATCGGGTGGTAGTAGAACAAGCTTGGTTTGTGCTAGCTACAAAATTTGTGAAACTATTGCAACGGCTTCAAAGCTATTTACTGACGGAGAATTTGTGAAAAGCTGTCTCATAGCTGTTGCAAAAGGGATATGTCCGGAATACTTTAATGATTTTAAATCTATATGTTTGTCTCGTAATATTGTTGCAGAGCACGTATCATAAATGAGAGATTACTTGGAAGAACAATTGATAACAAGAATGAAAACTTTCATATATTACTCACTATAGCTCTTGATGAAAGTACCGACCGGAGAGATACGGCGTAGCTAGCTACAGTGTATTCATAAGGAGTGTGGACTCAGATTTTAATGTTCATGGTGATCTTGTAGATGTCATTTCACTAAAGGATCGAACTCGTCTAAACTGAGTTCCTAATCAATTGGTAAGATGTATAAAAGTTATCAAAATACCAGCCGCTGCAGTTTCGCTTTTGTTTACTATCATTCGGCCGGACTGCCTGCTACCTGTGTTCAACCGTTGCACGGTAAGGGAGGAGTGAAGGCTCTGCAGTTCACAGCTCGAGAGCGCTGTTCGACATCCCTGATCTAGAAAAAAGAATTAATGACAGATAACTGATAACTGTCATGAAATATCAGACTAACGTAATTCAGCGACTGAACGTAGTATTCACTTGTGAGTATAGTTTAAATACCTAATGTAAAGTATTTTAATACAGGGACATCATTTTATTTTTACTTCAATTTTTATTGTACCTGAGTTTTGGAAAGTACTTCACTCCCACCCCTTCTACTAGTAAACTTCCAACCGTTCACGACACAGAGCCGAGGGCGCGTAAGCAGTACTGAGTTACTGAGTATAGTACGTTTCAGAAATATGTTCGCGTTTTCCAGTGACGAAAGAGCTTTCAATATTGAATCATATTTTCGTACGGGTACTGTCGACCGTTTCCCTATGTCGCATCCCGGTTTCCCCCACCTGCTTCTGTTCGCCCCTTTGTAAAGTCTAGTAGCTGGGCTATCTTAGCTCTTTTCTGAAAACATTAATTGCTGTTAGGAATTGGACGTCTACGTAATATTATTCAAGTGTTTAAAATAACTTAAATAAAAGGGCCTCCTTAAGTAATTAACTGTCACGTGATTTCCACCCCCCCTTTCTACAACCCTGCGACAAAACCACTTGAACGGACAGTAGATAGCATTTCTGAGTGATTTTATCTTTTCGGATCGGGCAGAAGTGAAGATTGAATTTACAGTAACTACGTAAGGTACTATTTTATAGAATAGGTACAGAATTATTTCAACATGAGTTACTAGTACGAAGGACGAAACTGGTAATTGTAATTAGGTACAACAGTCTATAGTGCGATAATATGGACAAAAGAACTGAAGCCTGTATCGAAATGAACGGCCACCATTTTCTAAAATGTGTTTAAATATCCATATTATGATTATTTTTCAATTTAACTTCATTCTCTATATTGTACGCTAATGTGCTGTAACAGTACAATATACACTGCATAATTAATACTTCCGAATGAATTGCTCAATTCGTGTGTAAAACACTAAGTGTTAATACAGTACTGTATTTTGATTAAACAAAATCCTAATGAAAATTATCAAACTCAAAATTGCGATATTACCTAGTTTACATAAATGGATGAACTACTTTTCTTCCCTCCTGTACCTAGTAAAGTGATTTGTATTTTACGCCAGTATCATCGAACTCCGTCGTGGAAAGGGTAGCAAACTGTGTTTCCTGTTTCAATCGTTAATAGAAAGGTATAGCCTTGTTAATATTAAAAATGTAAGTAAAAATATAATGATGTCCCTGTATTTAGTCACTATTTCTAACATATTTTGAAAATAATACTTACTTTTTCTTTAGTGATTAGAGGTCAGTCATTCGTATTCGACGATTCGCGCCTGGGAGGATATTTGAACACGGTTATTGCATCTGGTTTATAAGCAGCATTATTCGGCGATCTGAAGGAATGAAATTTCTGTGTTCCAGGATATAAGGTTGTGGGGGAGAGATGAATTATTGGGGGCGGCAATGTCGGAATCAATAGAACGCGTCTGAGAAGTTGAGGTTGGCATGGAGGTATACAAAGCCACGGAGAAGTCTAAGTTTCTGCTGAGCACCTCGCAAGAGGAAGCTTACCAAACCTGAATGGGAAGGATGATGGCCGACCGTGGAAAATGTATCCCCTCTACTGACCAGAGAGAAGCTTAAGACCATTCATAGCAGGCGAATAGCTATCTGAAGGAGGAATTTACCACAAAGAACGTAGCTATATTTTAGTCATTATACGCCTCCGTTTCTATTTAGCTCCGTGTTTTAGTTATAATCAGGTTATATGGAATAATAATTATGGAAACAAACGATGTACGGAAAGTAAATTACCTTGCTTTGTAAGTTTTAGATAATTTATTCAGATAGTAAAGTGAGTGAAAATATAAAATACTTTCTTAGGGTAACGTAAGTAGCTACTAGACATACTAATGGATAAACTTCTTAAACATTTCATTCATAATTGTTAATTTCTCATTTAAGGTCGTGTAAAGCAACTACAGATGCGCTCTTGTTGTATTAATTAATTCATGCATAGTATTCTGTCCAAGGGAAGGTTTTTCACTACAAACCCAGCTTTCTCCAGTCTTTCCTATTTTCTGCCTTCCTCTTTGTCTCTTCATATGACCCATAATTATATATTAATGTCGTCTATCATATGATATCTTCTTTCTACTGACATAATACAATTGTTGGCCTTCTGCTATTGCTTTTCTCGACACACACTAAATGCAAACAGGTTCCGACATACGTGCACATCCGGTCTTCCCCAGAGACAACCCAGAATGTTTTGATTAATATATCAGATGCTAATTCATGTATTATTTTGACACGAAAGTAATACAACGGAAGGATTACAGAACGTGAACTCATTGGTTGTATCGAAACCGCTAATGATTGTAGCAGTATGGGGGGGGGTTGCGGGGTAGACAATAGCTATTCAGTAGTTGTTATGTGTGGGCAGAGTGGCATGTGCGAGGCGCAGAACGGATCCCGCGTTCAGCCGAACGTCGTGTGTGAAGCACGAGGCGTGACACTAATTAAGTTAGAACGTTATTAGAGGGCGTCATACAGCGCTGCACCCCAATTACGTTCACAGTCAACAAAAGAGAACGTCACTTTCGAGGTCTGTGTGTTCGAAAATTACTACAGATTTCTTTCAGCGTAATTAATAGCTGTGCAGAATAGCTTGTTCGACAGTGTTAGCATCGTGTATGCCACTCTTTCCAAATCGATTCCCAATTTCCATTGAAGTTTAAAAATTTGAATCGCTATAAAGCTTTGTTTACCTTTCACTACCTCGAACCCCCAACATTACCTACTCTCTATTCCTTTCCACAGAACGTCTTTCTGTGTACTCATCATCTTTCGCTATATCGATTCCACGCCGCTCAAATTCTCTCCCTCACCATATCAAATCAATATCAAAATCAAAATTAAAATTTAAATTAAATAATTATATTCTAGTTCATGGAATTGCTCGTTAAACACCTGTCAAGTTGTGCAAGTTAACCCATACCACATAATATTATAACTGTGTGAATAAGTCATATTATCAGTTTTACCCTTAATATGTAATGCATTTATTATCAATTACACTATTGTTATTATTATTTATTATTCTTACTTACTTACTAGCTTTTAAGGAACCCGGAGGTTCATTGCCACTCTCACATAAGTCAGCCATTGGTCCCTATCCTGAACAAGATTAATCCAGTCTTTAACATCATATCCCACCTCCCTCAAATCCATTTTAATAGTATCTTCCCACCTACGTCTCGGCCTCCCCAAAGGTCTTTTTCCTTCCGGCCTCCCAACTAACACTCTATATGCATTTCTGGATTCGCCCATACGTGCTACATGCCCTACCCATCTCAAACGTCTGGATTTTATGTTCCTAATTATGTCAGGTGAAGAATACAATGCGTCAGTTCTGCGTTGTGTAACTTTCTCCATTCTCCTGTAACTTCATCCCTCTTAGCCCCAAATATTTTCCTGAGAACCTTATTCTAAAACACCCTTCACCTCTGTTCCTCTCTCAAAGAGAGAGTCCAAGTTTCACAACCATACAGAACAACCGGTAATATAACTGTTTTATTAATTCTAACTTTCAGATTTTTTGACAGAAGACTAGATGACAAAAGCTTCTCAACCGAATAATAACAGGCATTTCCCATATTTATTCTGCGTTTAATTTCCTCCCTAGTGTCATTTATATTTGTTACTGTTGCTCCAGGATATTTGAATTTTTCCACCTCTTCGAAACATAAATCTCCAATTTTTATAGTTCCATTTCGTGCAATATTCTGGTCACGAGACATAATCATATTTATTATTGTTTAATAATAATAATAATAATAATAATAATAATAATAATAATACTCCTACCACAGTTACTTCAACTATATTTTACGATGAAAGAGTAATGGAACGGAGAAAATTTCTCTCCGGCGCCGGGATTTGAACCCGGGTTTTCAGCTCTACGTACTGACGCTTTATCCACTAAGCCACACCGGATTCCACCCCGGCGTCGGAAGAATCGTCTCAGTTTTAAGTTCCAACTCTTGGGATCCCTCTAGTGGCCGCCCTCTGCACTACGTCATAGACATCTATGAACCTAGGACCGAAGTCCACACATGTGCTGAGGTGCACTCGTTATGAGTGACTAGTTTGCTGGGATCCGACGGAATAAGCGCCGTCTTAAATCACGGAGTGATTTACGCATATCATATATATTATTTTAATGTACCGAAGTACATATGATATTTCCATGCAGATATTCTGCGTTATCATACGATGAAAGAGTAATGGAACGGAGAAAAATTCTCTCCGGCGCCGGGATTTGAACCCGGGTTTTCAGCTCTACGTGCTGACGCTTTATCCACTAAGCCACACCGGATTCACACCGGATTCCACCCCGGCGCCGGAGAGTTTTTTCTCCGTTCTCTGTTCCATTACTCTTTCATCGCATGATAACGCAGAATATCTGCATGGAAATATCATATGTACTTCGGTACATTATAATAATATATATCTTTATTTTCTTGTATTAGCTTAATAATTATTCTATAGTGCTCTCTGGACCTGTTGGTACTCTACTGGACTTAATGTAATTTATATAATTTTTGTCCCTGTATTTGTTGTATTTGTATGTGCTGTCTGGAAGATTGGAAGATAAAACCTTAACCCCGTTTGGTTAAATAAACAAATGGACGGACGGATGGACGAACAAATAAAAAGTGAAAGAAAAAAAAATGTACGATTGAAAGAATGAACGAGTTGATGAATAAATAATTAAATAAATAAATAAGTAAATAAATAAATAAATGTGAATGAATGAAAGATTGAATCAAAGATAGATTGAATTAATGAATCAGTGAGAGATTGAATTAATGAATCAATGATAGATTGAATTAATGAATCAATGATAGCTTGAATTCATGAATCAATGATTGATTGAATTAATGAGCATATGATTGATTGAATTAATGAATCAAAGATTGATTAAATTAATGAATCAATGATTGATTGAATTAATGATTCAATCAATGTTTGAATGAATAATTAATTGAATGAATGAATCAATCAATCCATGATTGAATGAATGAATCAATCAATCCATGTCTGAATGAATCAATAATAATAATAATTCTTCATTTATACTGGCAGAGTTAAGGCCATAGGGCCTTCTCTTACACTCTACCTTGTTACAAAGTATATAAGCAGTTAAAATTTAACAAAAAGTTAAAGAACAGAATACTAACATATTACAAAAAGAAATAATAATAATAATAATAATAATAATAATAATAATAATAATAATAATAATAATAGCATAATAAAATCGACACTAAACAATATGAAAATAATGCAATAATAGGAAAAAAGAAAGTAAAATACATTGGAATATAGTAAAGCAACTCATTTAGTACAAATGGTTAATATGGAAAACGTAAGATGAATCAATCAATCCATGATTGAATGAATCAATCAATCCATGAGTGATTGATTGAAATAATGAATGAACAAATCAAGATTGAGTTAAAGGATGAATGGATGGATGGATGGATGAATGAATGAATGAATGAATGAATTAATTAATTAATTAATTAATTAATTAATTAATTAATGACTAGATAAATAGACAAATACTGTAGATAAACAAAGGGAAAAAATGATATAAATAAAGCTGAGGGAAGCAGAGTTGACTCTGTATGTGGAGCCCTAGACTGAGATCTGGAAGAACCCCGCTGAACTGCGCGAAATTTAATATAGTTGTGTATAGCAGAAGAACTTTTAGGTCCTAACAACTCCTACAAAAGTAGGTACCTGATCGTTCACAGTGGTGAGAGGTAGCCGGAGTGCATTGGTAACTCTGTAATGTCCTGTTAATTAGTTTCAGGACTCATGACGCTTTACACTCCTATATCCTGTCACCTCCGTAACATCTACATGTGGTAATTATCAGGGAACGGATTTTTTAATGATGAAAAGCTTTACAATATATATTTTTGTGCACTAAAAATAGAAAATCATTTATAAAAATTTTAAGAAATTTTGATTCAATAATACGTAATCACAATAATTTTATATGATCATTATGATTATCAACCCTCATGGATTGGGTCTTTCGGTCTGTTATTATAGAAACTGGTATGTCCATCTCTTCATTGGTCTTCATCTATCTCTTCTAACTTGCGGTCTATAATGTATAATCTTCTTGGGGATGCGGTTGTCTTGTATTCATAGAATATTGTTATAATATTTTTCCTGGTATTCTATAATTGTATCATTGAAGTTGAATTATTTTAATTGATCTGTAATAATTATGCATTGCGTTGTTAATTTATTCTTTTACACTTCGCAACGTCTGTCAGAAAACGCATTTCTGAGGCTTCAATGTTTTATTTCTATTTCCTTTGTTATTGTCCAACACTCAGACCCGTAAAGAACAGCTGGAACCGCAGATACTTTATAAAACTTTAAAGTCGTTTCTATCCGTGTTTTGGTTTGAAAGGTTCTCTTTATAGTCCCACATATGTCTTTCGCAAGTCTTTCGTGGCTCCGACTCAAAGAACATAGAACTTTACACTCTTTGTCTTTACTCTTTCCAATTTTGCAGTACCTCAACACCAATTACCTTTTTGTTTCGTGTCTCCTATCTATACTCTAACCACGACATAAATACCAGATCACTTATCCGTGGCACGCTAACTATAGATTACCTCTTTATAAAACATCTTGTTAGTCCTCATCTTTTACAGTCTTCACCTCGCGACAGCGAAATTTCTTATCACAAAATATTATGGGCTGCAAGACAATAAACACTTCTAAAAATAGATCAAATGATTACCTTCTTATCATTTCACTCTAATTATACAGAGTGATTTATATAGAACTGACACATTTCTTTCATTAATTGTTTCAAAACGAATTGTGCTAGCGACAACTTATTATACCTAAAATGTAGAGGAATTTTAGGAGATTGTTTACCTCTATAGCAAATGTTGAAAATGTCCTCCATCCTGCATAAGGCACAACTCAACACGTCGTTCCATGTTACTGGCCACTCGTTGGACGACTCTGTTGTTAGCTTGAATCTCCTGTATGATATTGTGCTTCAGATCGTCCAATGTCTGGGGACGTGTGGCGTAAACACTGTCTTTTAAGTAACCCCATAGAAAAAAGTCCGGCGTTGTCAAATCCGGAGATCTCGGTGGCCACAGGTTCCTGGAAATTATTCGGTCGTCACATAACCGGATAAATGGAACCATGCTTCATCTGTGAACCATGTGATGGACAATATCGCAGGATTTTGCTCAATTAACGTCTGAAACCAACGACAATAATTTAATCTTTTATCCTTATCTGGTTCCTGTAGCTGACGAACAACCGTAACCCTATATGGCTTTAGGCTCTCTGACACATTGAGTAAGTGTACCCTGTCTCCTGCGACAAACTTATTAATTATTTTTTGGGTGACTGCTCCAGTCGTGCTCTTACGTCAACAACAACCGTGGGAAGCCTAGATGAACTATGCTTGCCCTTTTCACTCACCAGAGATCCAGTTGTTCCCAATTTGTTTACCAGTCCCAGTATTGTGTTTCTTTTGGGAGGATTGCGAACACCAAATTCTCTCTGGTATGTCCTTTGAGTAGCTGTAATTGAATTCGTAATCCAGTATTGCTTCACAAGGAAGAGTCGTTGATTTAATGTGTACTGCATTTTCACGTTGACACAAAATGTCGAAAGCAGTTTCCAACAATAGGAATAAAACATAAACATCTGCGCATCTAGTGACAAGGAATCGAAACTCCAGAACATTCTGCTTAATTTGGTGCTAACATGGGTCATTGGATGAATTTCCAACGGAATAATTAAAGAAAGAAATGTGTCAGTTCTATATAAATCACTCTGTACTAACTTAAACGGTCAATGACTACGTAATATCATGTTTCTCTAGATATGCATCCTGATAGCGCTGTATTTTCACAAATTGTCTCCTAATAATCTCTTCCTATTATCTAAAATTGTTAGAAGTATATTAATATTCTATATATATATTAGTTTAATTCTGCTTCAGAGTTTGTATTTCATTCTTTAATTAATAGTTCACAGTATTTTACTGTTTTTAAGTCATAAGTAACTCCTGTATACACGTAACTTTTAGCTAAATCAAATTGTTGTGTTCTTTGTAGCTTGTAATTTCATACATACAGGGTGGAAGGTAAGGTAAAACATTAATTGTAGCATGTGAGTTTTTGAAATATAACGAACAAAAAATTATAATACCATTTTGTACGTTTTTAGCACACACAGTATTCCACCGAAGTCCAGTACATTTTGTTTGCTGCCGTCCTCCCCTCACCTGCTGCGAGATACACGGTGAAAGGTAGTTGAACTTAACCCAAACCCTTCAAGTGTCTGACCGCTTGGGGTGTGGGATACTACTTATGCGGCGTTGAGACATCTAGCAATTGCCATTAGTGCTTTCGAAACACTTGTAATTATCTCACTATCCGTAAGTCCTATAATTTCTTTTATTTCGCAAAACTTACTCTAAATAATGAGTTCTATGGCTCCTGTCAATTAATGTACTATCTTACCTTCCACCCTGTATAATATGTATGTATACTAGAGTGGAAGAGAAGGCCTTACGTCCTTAACTATGCCAGCTAAAATGAGTTATTATTATTAATATTATTATTGTTATTATCATTATTATTGTTAATATCATTATTATTATTATTATTATTGGCGGCGAAGATATTGCGCTGTGCTAATAACACCATTAGAATCTCATTTCGAATAATTTCACAAATTCTGGTGCATCTATTTCCCCATAAACCGCAGCACTACCGCTACAGTGAGGGCTGCAGAATTGTAGGCGTTATCTAATTGCTGGAGTCAAGATCACATTCCAGTTTGCTCAAGTGAAATTCAGAAGATGGAATTATCAAACTGAGAGTTACGTGTTACTGTATAATGAGCCGTGAGCAAAGGTCTGTGTCTGTTCTTGCAAAGGTTTTAGAAACGTAGGATGTGTAGCTGTAGAAAATGAAGTTTCTTTACAAAGTCCTACTGCCTTTTTGATTTGAACGATTTTGTGTTTGTTTTGCAAATAAATTATTCCATATTGTACCCCGAGACTGTCCGGCAACTTCTCCGTCCCAACTGTGCTGCGGGTGTGCAATACACTCAGGCGTTGTTAGCGGTTGAAACGTGACGAATTTATAAGACAACCCCAACACGATGTTACCTCAGGTTTGTAAATGATACTTAGGCCTATGGCTTTTAGAGATCCCGGAGGTTCATTGCCGCCCTGACATAAGCCCGCCATCGTTTCCTATCCTGAGCAAGGTTAATCCAGCCCCTACCAACAATACATTTTAATATTATCCTCCCATCTACGTCTCGGCCTTCCCAAAGCTCTTTTTTCACTCCGGCCTCCCGACTAACACTCTATATGGATTTCTGAATTCGCCCATACCTGCTACATGCCCTGCCCAACTCAAACATCTGGATTTAATGCTCCTAATTATGTCAGATAAAGAATACAATGCGTGCAGGTCTACGTTGTATAACTTTCTCCATTCTCATGTAACTTCATCCCTCTCAGCCCCAAATATTTTCCTAAGCACAATATTTTCGAATACCTTTATCCTCTGTTCCTTCCTCAAAGTGAGAGTCCAAGTTTCACAACCATACAGAACAACCGGTAATATAACTGTTTTATAAATTCTAACTTTCAGCTTTCTTGACAGCAGACTGGGTGGCAATATCTTCTATACCGAATAATAAGAGGCATTTCCCATATATGAAGCGTGCATTTCCAGAACGTTGTACTGTAAGTGCCAATTTGTAAAGTTTACAGTAGGAGCAAAAATAGTTTTATACAGTACATACAACGTTGTAACTTGCGCAATCTGAAAATGCACTACTGTATTATTTGGCGCAGCACTTTCTTCATAACCTTTCGTAATATTGTCAAACAGGGCACCTACAACTGATACATGTGAAAAAATAGATTCTCCCGCTTTTGGCACTTAGAACGTTACGGAAATGCACGCTTCATTTATTCTGCGTGCAATTTCCTTCCGAATGTGATTGATATTTGTTACTCTTGCTCCAAGATATTTGAATATTACCATCTCTTCGAAGGATAAATTCCTAAGTTTGGAACTGATGTGAAAATAATTCCAAAATATAAATAATAAGCGTAATTTGTGAGTAATAAATTAAAATTATATGGAAACGGTAAACAATAGCGATAGATAATATGTTTAAGCTCATAAGTCCTTAATCTGACTTCGCAGACCTTTAGTTTACAATCTCAAAATGTTAAGTAGAACATCCTCGATTTCCTGTTTAATTTTTTGCGCGCTTTTACTTAATCATCCTGTAAATCAGTGATGTTAAAGCAAGCGCATTTTTCTGACCTTGACGTCGTGCGCAGGCAGCAAGCGCTGAGTATGGAAAGAGGAAGGGTTGTGTGTATGAATAAGCAACCTGTTGGATTAAGAAAAAAGTGGTGCACAAACTTCAAACGGAACGTGAAATTTTATGTCGCTATTTTTATATGGCTTCTTTCTGTTTAATATTATCTATATTGTCTGTAAAACAAAAGTACTAACACTGATTTCTTAATATTGCACTTGTGTTTTAAATCTTAGTAACATAATAGAGAGTTAAGAATGAATATTCACTTAAATTCCATAGTAGTATAATATTATACTGTATTATGTAGATAAAATACATCATTAATCAAGAAAGTGATATTCCAAAGAAAGAGATTGAGTATGACATGATAAGTTTGAATTTATATTGATGGTATCTTTAGCCTTACAAAAGTAATCAATAAACTAATCAAAACAATATTACAGTACAAAGCAAAGTTACCTAGGTACTATATCTGTTTCAAGTATAACTAATATTACATAACAAAGCTCTTATCGCATTATGCTTTTAAGGTGATATTTGTGAGCAACTTCCTATCATCACAATATTAAATTATTTTCTCGAAATCTGCTGAAGCTATAGAGCTGACATTTTTACAACACATGGGCACGTATCTTTTGCTTATGATGTAACAGTAGTTGCTTTGTTAATTCATTTCCTTACAAACAATTTCCATGCGAATATTTTCAAAATTTTCAATACACTATCTTCAGTAATACGTATATACGATATATTAGGTTTACGAAAACATTCTGTAAGGCTACTAAATGAATAGGCCTATACCTGAAAATTTGACTTTTCTATGCGAAAAGTTGAGAAAATATTTATTTTGAATAAAAAAAATAAAACTTGTGAAAAATGAGCATTAAAATTAAAACTTACATTCTTATAATGCACTTATACTCCTCATGCAAATCTAATAATTAACATGGAGACAGTTTTAATAAGTTCTCTTCCCTTTATCTATTATTGAATCAGTGCTGGCCATCCCTGAATATAGCTCGACCAAGCGGCATATACCACCTCTTTCGTCTGTCTCTTTCCTTTTCGCTGTAAGGCGCTCAGGCTCTCCTGGGCTCTAAAGCGCGCGCTTGCTCCTGTGGGCATCAATTGGCATGTCTGCTGTAGATGAAGAAACATGGATTGTTTCCTTTCTAATATAATGATTCATATTTAATTATGTGTAATTCTGTCATTTTAATTACGCCTAATGCTTCAAAGAAACAGTCATATAAATTAAAATATATTTTAAAGTCTGAAGCGCTCACATCGTTCTCATTGAGAGCAATTATCCTCTCACGAACGACCACCTATGCCATTATGAAGGAAATGAAAGTTGAACGCTTAAATCAGGTGATTACAGTATTTGCCCTCGAATACTATAAGGATGGGGGATAATGATGTGGTTTAGCCAGAATCCGTGGATATCCAGAGTAACGGAAACCTTTGAGCCGGAAATGACGATTAATCAGCCATTGTTATTCCAGCACGCGATATTTGTCATAGGAAATGAATGTATCTTAAATCAGACTTAATTTTAAGGGCCGCGGACACTGGCCTAAATTGAGTTTTATTTTAAATGTTCCTATCTCATGCATGTTGAAATGGAATAATAATGGGGCCGACTACTCTGGGTATCCACGGACTCTGGGTTCAACTCCAATGTGCTGCCCTCTATACAATCGAGTGAAGTGACGAGAGGAAGGAGATAGTTAACTAATATTCGTTAGAAGTAATAAAATCTAATTTTGTGTTCACTTTTAGACCATTAGAAAAATAATGTGTTATTAAATACCTCAATTTATTTAACGACTGGTTCTTTGAAGCAGTAATTAAAATCACAGCATAATATGAATGATTAATACAACTTTGGAATGAGTTAATTGATATACAAACTTAAAGCGAAGTACAGTGGAAATATAAATGCTGTAAATAACATTATTAATAGACCACAACATTTAGGAACTCAAATTAATATGAACCCATACAAAAAGGTGTATATTTTTACATGTACAGTAGTGACGGTTGTCAGCCCACTTTGAGGTCTGTGGATATAGAGGGAAAAATTGGATCGGTGTCGGTTAGAGTTCCCGAGTAGCTCAGTGGTAGAGCGTTGGTATTTTAACCAAAGGTCCCGGGTTCGATACCCGGCTCCGGAACAGTTTTTCCCTCGAAATTATTCAAATCAACTTTACAGGGAGTTATACCTGAAAATCTTGATTTACTTTATATTTCGTTCAAAGTGTGGTTACTCTGATTCCGTACAGGCTTTGCAACTCATAATTATTGATTTCCTGACCATCGCAAATATATCAGGAATTTATCTTAACTCATGGGCTGCAGCAACGATCCGTACCATAATGTATTCCGCTGAAGCAAGTGGAATACGATAAACTTCGGTACTGACACAAAAAAGTTAAATGGGTTTAGGTCAGGTGATCTAGCAGGCCAGGATACTGGACCACCACTCCCAATCCATCTATCACGAAAAACACTGTCAAGGTATTCCAAGCCATTGCGCTATTTGAGTAGTCGATTTGTAACAGAGTGCCTTACGTTGTGATACTTCCTACAGGAAATAATTTTGTCATTGGACTCATCCTGGACATTTCCGCGTCCTGTTGCTAATAAACGAAGGGTTTCTTGCATGTGGTTTACTCTCTAAAAAGAAAAGGTCCACACCTGTGGAGTAACGGTTAGCGCGTCTGGCCGCGAAACCAGGTGGCTCGGGTTCGGTTCCCGGTCGGAGCAAGTTACCTGGTTGATGTTTTCCGAGGTTTTCCCTCAACTCAGTATGAGAAAATACTATATAACTTTCTGTGCTGGATCCCGGACTCATTTCACCAGCATTATCACCATCTCATTCAGACGGTAAATAACCTAAGATGTTGATAAAGCGTCGTAAAATAACCTACTAAAATAAGCTTCCTCAAAAATGCTTCAAATGATATCACCTACCAGTCAACAAACTTTGTTGATTGAATTTACATTCAACCCGTATTAATTTAATATTGTATTAATTCAATGTAAGTTAACTCCTTTTTTATAATCTTCCTGTATCCTAGATTTAGTGCGTTACATATTTTGTTGGAAAGAAGGATAAGTTAGGTTTATTACTCAGAACACTCAATTATTTATGAAACATGCATGTAATACAATAAATAATATTTACTTGCTGAATTATACTGCGTGTCAGTTCAAAGTGTGTCGTGGCTCGCTGTATGCCGTCATGTGGCTAGTCGATGAGCCTAGAGAATTCAATCTTCCTACACTTCCGCAGAGGCGTATTACTTATGTGCCAGAGAAGTTGCCTAGCTAGTACGGCGTTCATTCTGAAGAGTACTTACCGATACGTACGGTAACGCCGGTAGTGGCAGGAATGTGAACTATTTGGAAACACGTCCTGAAGTGAGTTTTTTTCTTACTGTCGGGATATGGGGAGAGGGTTAAGACGATTACTTACGTATTTGTTGACAACTTGGACGGTCAACATGGACATGGAGCATTTGATTTGTGTTGTGGAATGTTGCCGTACGCAACCGATGATAACAAATACCCTGCGTACGACTTGCCCGCGCAAAACACAGTTCGAAAGATTTTATGGTAGCACACAGACCGTACAGACCGCCATCTGTTGCTACTACGTTCAAGTTATACAATACACGTTCTCAAGTTCAGATTGAACGCTTTAATTAATAGGCAACTTCTCTGACATAAAAGCTGAAACTCGCTTCAAATCGCTGACTCACAACAATGACGTCATGACACACTTTGAAATGAACACCCTGTATTGATGTCGAATTGTGAAGCTGTTGAATCAAACTGTTGAACGTAGGGGTTCCATTTTAGTTAACAGTAAAATGAACGATTTTAGTATTTCTTATTTGGGTAAAGTAAGTCTACTGTTGTCTAGCAAAGCTATTTTGTTCATAGTTCGTATTGATCAATATTAAGTCGTCTCGAAAGTTTTTACTACAATTGTGTTTCGATCAATGATTACGAATCTAATCACTGCAGTTGAGACACAACTCGAAATTCGTGACGTGGCGACAGACTGTGATCTCAGAAACATGATTTGCTAACAATTTATAGTTATTGGTGAACAGCTGCTCTTCTGGTTTGGTGAATATAATTTCATTCTTTAGAATAGTTTATCTTCCTTTAACGAAGTTCATATTTAAGGTTTAGGTCTCCATCGTTGAGTCTCTTAAACCAGTATGATAGTGATATACTACTAACCACCCTTATCTTTCACTTTGAATATTTTTTGAGCTGACGATTTAGCACTTATAAATTACGACCATGCCATCGCGTATTTATAATTATCAACTGACAAAAATGGATACTACATACCGTAAATCAAGATGGGCCATTCAAAAGGAAAGATTTCAAGGCGCAGAAAAATAATGAAAAGTTACAGTTATATCAATTTAATGAGTAGAAATGACAAGTATATGAATAACCATTAGGTATGCAACAAGAAAACAATATATTTCTTAAAAATTACGTCAACCAAGTGACCTCCATTGAAACGCACACATTCTTCGAGTCTGGCCACGAACTGTTGCGTAACCCCTCTCAGCACATTGACAGGTATCGCAGAGACTTCTTCTCGTGTACTTTGTTTTAGGTCTGGAATTGTTCTGGGTGGATTGCCCCCAAACAACTTTGGTTTGAGGTGTCCCCATAGGAAGAAATCACATACCGTTAAATCGGGTGACCTAGGTGGCCAAGCAATATACCTTTCCGAGAAATGACGCGGCCAGGGAACAAAGCATTCACAGCATCCATCGAAATTCTTGCGGTGTGGCTTGTTGCTCCGTCCTGTTGAAACAGTGTGTTTTCATTCACTGGGAAATGGACGAGTTTTGGCGTAAAAAAGTTCTGTATCATTTCAACGTGAAATGATGGAATGATTAGCCTAAAAATGTCCCGTTAAGGGCAAAGGCCTCCTCCTATAGAGGGAGAGCTCTATTTGTCTCACGCGGTGAGCTATTCCGCGTAAGAGTGGAATTGTTCACTTGGTTCACATTCTGCACACTTTGGTATTGTTCGCTTGTTTCTGTCGCACTGGTTTTAGTCGCTGTTCACTTGTCTTCTTAGGTTATTCCATTCTTCCCTATGTCTTGCTCTGCTTGACCAATGCCTTCCTACTCGTTCACTGAAGAGGTCGGCCCATCTTCGTCTTGGTCTTCCGGGTGATCTCTTGCCAATGCGGGGATCCCATAGTGTGACTGTCTGCGTCCATCTTCCGTCTCTAAGTCGTGCAACATGGCCTCCCCACTTCCATTTGGTGTTGGTGGCTTGCAGTGCTCGATCTTTAATTGCTGCCATCTTTTGTAGCACTTCGTTTGGAACTCTGTCCCTCAGTGGTAAACCTAGTATCTTTCTCAGCATCTTTCTTTGGCATATTTGGAGACTGTTACGAAGTTTGGCAGTAAGAGACCACGTCCGACACCCATATAACAGTACAGGAGTTAAGCAGGTCTCCAATATTTCTACTCTGAGTTTCTTGCTGAGTGTTCCATCCAGTACGATGAACTTGAGACTCCAGAATGCCTTCCACGCGAGAGAAATCCTTCGTTTTATTTCCTTCTCTGTCTTCTGATGAAAGGAGACTAGCTGTCCTAGGTATACGTATTCAGATACGTATTGTAGTTCTGTACCATCAACCATTTCAACATATCGCATTGAATTAACAGTCACTTCATTTCCGACCTCATTCTCAAAAAAGAATGGGCCGATTATTCCAGTTGATGAAACCGCGTACCATACCGTTACCTTTTGGGCACGGAGAGGTTTCTCATGAAGTAAACGATGATTTGACTCCGACCAATATTGTAAGTTTTGTCTATTAACAAATCTACTGAGATGGTAGGGGCAAACAACTTGGTTACTAGGAAACCTAAAGATAGTGACGTCACCTCCTAAGGAGTCATAAATTGTAAAGTAAGTAGGTAGAGAGGAGACTGTTATATTCATTCTCTCCCTCTCCATATGAACAGTATACTCCCATCAAATCTTTCCGTTTGACTGAACCACCTTGCAGATATGGAATTAAATGCTTCTCCAAATGTGTTTCGAACTAACACCAACAACAGATATGAACAAATCATCTGTTGCTAAAAAAGAAGTAGTATTTCAAATGGAGAATACTTTCGAGACAACTTAGTACTATTGCCCTGAATTTCAATTTGAAATGTATTTAATGTTGCTATTCTTTTTTATTTCAGGTAAGTGGAACATCCAAAAATCCTTTATGATAATATGTAAGACATCAAGGAAATGCTTCTAAGATCACGTAAGTGTATTAATTATATTGACTTTGACTCTATTTCTTAATTTCTATATATCATGTAATTATCATGAAAGGTTTAAGTTCTTATAATAGCGCATCAGATATGTGTGTTAATGCTTAGGCCTGTTATTTTGTTAAGATTTGCTGTGTTCGTTATAATTCATCTGTGTTGTTAAAACAGAAACATCTTATTCGAAAGTCATTACAATGAGGCTGATTTTGACGACATCTGAATCGAAAGATATTACTATAGGGCGAATTCTGATGACGTAAAAGTTAGTATTACAATGTACTAAACAGTTGTTCAAGATCAGCAAACATTTCCTCTATCTCATATTTGTAGATCATATAGGCCTAACTATCATGAGAGGTTTTTAAATTCTTGCAATAACGCATTATACAGGGTGATTCACGAGGATTTACCGTTACTTAGGGAGCTGATTTCGGAAGACATTCCAAGCAAAAAAGTTATATAAACATTTTTCCTAATCTCAATATTTTCAAAGTTACACTAACTTGAAGTTGTTTGTAAAATATCATTATTCTTGAGTTCTAAAGGTGAAAGAATATTACAGATAAAGAATGAACTATTCAAGAGCATCATTTCTTTAATTAGCTAGTATTCTGAAGCTAAAAATGTGTTGTGACTTCCATAGTTGCTTCCTACAGATTTTTTTCTTGATTTTTAAATACATAATTACATTTTCTTACGCATTTATCACAACAATTGTTACAAATCACGCCACTCTTGTAAGTTCTTTAAGACTGTACATTAGGATGCATAATTAAACTGTAAATAATCAAGTTCCCAAAGTCTTATGATTTCTAACAATTTTTGTTATAAGTGTATAAGAATGATGTAATTTTTAGTTAAAACTTGAAAATTAAATCTGTAGAAAGCAATTAACGACACATTTTAGGCTTCAGGACACTAGGCTTCCCCTGGTAGAGGGGCAGAGAAGGCCTGACGGCCTTATCTCTACCAGGTTAAAAAAAAAAAAAAAAAAAAAATCTATATATTATTTTAATGTACCGAAGAACATATGATATTTCCATGCAGATATTCTCCGTCATCATACGATGAAAGAGTAATGGAACGGAGAAAAATTCTCTCCGGCACCGGGATTTGAACCCGGGTTTTCAGCTCTACGTGCTGATGCTTTATCCACTAAGCCACACCGGATACCACCCCGGCGTCGCACAGAATCGTCTCAGTTTAAGTTCCAACTCTTGGGTTCCCTCTAGTGGCCGCCCTCTGCACTACATCATAGATGTCTATGAACGTAGGACCGAAGTCCACACACGTGCTGAGGTGCACTCGTTATGAGTGACTAGTTGGCCGGGATCCGACGGAATAAGCGCCGTCTTAAATCACGAAGTGATTTTACGCATATCATATATATTATTTTAATGTACCGAAGTACATATGATATTTCCATGCAGATATTCTGCGTCATCATACGATGAAAGAGTAATGGAACGGAGAAAAATTCTCTCCGGCGCCGGGATTTGAACCCGGGTTTTCAGCTCTACGTGCTGAGACGATTCTGTCCGACGCCGGGGTGGGTATCCGGTGTGGCTTAGTGGATAAATCACCAGCACGTACAGCTGAAAATCCGGGTTCAAATCCCGGCGCCGGAGAGAATTTTTCTCCGTTCCATTACTCCATCGTATTTAGAACACTAGCCAATTAAAGGAATGATACTTCTAAATAGTTCATTCTCTGTTTGTAATACTTTTTACCCGTAAAACTAAAGAAAAATGTATTTTGTGCGAGATAGTGCGTATTTGCTTGTTTTCCGCACAGAACCAATACGCGGTAAGTGTGAATACCACATTCAGTATTCCCAACGTAACACACGTAACAATTTCCCTCTTCTTACCGCTTAAGCGCGACATTCATTTTACTGCTTTAGGCTTTTAACATATTATTTTTAGAGACGTTTAACATAGTAATAATTATAAATTGGAAACTTACCATTGCAATTTCACCTAAATTGCACTGTTAATTATTGTTTTTAAATATTTGCAAAAATTAAGTACAGTCTACTAGTCCACGAAACTTATTGCATTCATGATACAAGTAACATTAAGGAAGCCGTGAAAAAATCAACAAGATTCTCGATGCCGATGTTATTACTGTAATATGTTATATAAATAATATTGTTAAAATATTAAAATGAAAAATAAATAATTACATAACCTTACCGTTTGTTTTAAGTTCGCATTTATAGGCTGGGGGGAAAAAGAGACAGACATATTACGGCCTGCTGGAGTATAGTAAACACAGAAAACATTTTATAGCAACAATGTTGAAGAAAATATTTTGGTGTTCCGAAGTTGCCGTCATTAAACAGAAACCAAGATGGAGATTTCATTGCAACTAATTAGAAATTCCTCTTTGAGGTATGTAATAAACGATCTTCGCACAAAATAATGTACGATACACGAGCGGTATGTTTGTGTTCATATTCTTGGAAATTAAAAAAGCTCAATTACGTTTCGCTTTTTCAATCTTTTCCTCGACCATGAAAACGTCATCATACCGCTTTTGTAACGTATATTACTATTACTAACAAGTTCAAATTAATGTAACTTTGAAAATATTGACATTAGCACATATGTTTATATGGCATTTCTTGCTTAGAATGTTTTCAGAACTAAGATCCGTTAGCGACGGAAAATCCTCGTGAATCACCCTGTAGTCTATGTCGTTTTTAGGCCTAGTATTTGGTTAAGATTGGCTATATTCGTTATAATTTGTGTGCGCTGTTAAAAAAATCTGTATCCGATTCGAAAGCTATTCGGAGGGGACGGATTTTTATGGTCTAAAAGTTAGTATTGCAACGCACTATATTTGAAGTTCAGCACACAGTTCCTTTATCTCATTTTGATTGTCATTGTTACGGACTAAAGTCTTACAGAGAGTTGAATACTCACTTGGAAATTTACTCGCTAATTCTTTGACAATGAACGAAAAGAAAAATACAATACTCTCCCCCCAAATAACAATATCTGTGGCGCAAAGTTTATGAAGAAAACGATTCCATTGTTTTAGGGTGGAAGTCAGTAACCCGGAACATAAACTGCATGGACATGTGAAACACGATTAAATATTCCAATCTGGCGGAATCACCATCTCGTCGTTGTCATCGTGCGGCAATGGACCTCAAGAATCTCTAAAAGCCATAAGTTATCGAAATCTCCAGACATTTCATTTCTCTCTTGTTCCATAGATTGGTTGCCATTTGGGTTACGTTGTGTTGATTTTCTGGAAAATATACTCTGCACTTATTTCCCGTTCTCATTTAACAAGTTTCTGATTTCCCTGCTGTTCCTATACCGTTTTTACCGCAATTTTTACTCTGACTCGTAGGGAACTAAACCTGAGTCACAGACATAAAAATCCCTCCAGCTAAAGTTGCGCACTCGAGAGGTCTTTCACCCTAAATCATTTGTGAAGTATTATCAACTAGCTGAATTGAAACGCTTTATGCAATCACATTTGTAAAACGCTGCGTTTGTAATTGAAAACGAAATAGCTTCGTTTGAGCTGCTTTCCTGCACCGGGATAAAAAGTTTATTCATATCTCAAACTTGTGCTTCAAAAGTTTACAATAAGCATCTGTACGGAAGTTTTGATAGCGGTAATTGGAAAGTTGCCCTCGTTAAACATTAACGATTTCCTAAAGAGCCAAGCGACAACTTCCATCTAATATTTCAAAAGCAACTTTACTTTTTTTAAATAAACCCTCCCTAAAATAAATTACTCTGGATTAATCATCATCCTCCTACCTGAAGCCAAACTTTATTGTTTAGAATTGAATCGTTTCATCTGAATAGATATCCTTCTTCCAGGATAAGTAAATGTTAGGTTAAGCCAGGAATCGTAATTGCTCTTCAATGTATACTTCAGATGCGCTCAGATTTAAATTCTATTTAATGAAGTTGTCAGTGATATTACAGCAATCAATATTACACAGAAGAAACAAGTTACAGTAATAATAATAATAATAATAATAATAATAATAATAATAATAATAATAATAATCATCATCATCATCATGTCCACCTCTGTGTAGTAACGGTTAGCGCGTCTGGGCGCGAAATCAGGTGGCGCGAATTCAAATCCCGTTTTGGGCAAGTTACCTGGTTGAGGTTTTTTCCGGGGCTTTTCCTCAACCCAATTTGAGGAAATGCTGGGTAACTTCCGGTGCTGGACCCCGGACTCATTTCACCGGCATTATCACCTTCATCTCATTCAGACGCTAAATAACCTAAGATGTTGCTACAGCGTCGTAAAATAACCTACTAATGAAACATCATCATTATCATTATCCAATTCAAGCACTAGACATTGTGGTCTATTGCGATCTCAATGGTCTCATGCCATAATTTTAATGGTCTTCCAACAGATCGTTCTCCAGAAGGGCGGTACTGTAGCACTGGCTTTGGCCATTTTTCTGTTGGCATTCTCTCAAGATGCTGTTTCCAATTAACTCTATACATTTGAAGAAAATTTGATATAGGTTGGACGTTCAATTCTTCCAAAATTTCTGTATTTCGTTTTCTGTCCCAAAGTGTGTATCGCGCCGTTCTTCTCATGAATTTCATTTCGTTGGTAGTTATACGTTGAACATCTTTTTTGTCAAAGTCCAGGATTCTAATCCATAGAATAAAGTAGATCGTGCTAAAATATTGTACATCTTTAAACTTGTTTCTTTCTATACTAAATTTGGTTTGAAAACTGCCGATAATAATAATAATAATAATAATAATAATAATAATAATAATAATAATAATAATAATAATAATAATAACTTACAAATGGTTTTTAAGGAACCCGGAGATTCATTGCCGCCCTCACATAAGCCCTTCAGTGATCCCTATCCTTTGCGATTTATCAAGTCTCTATCATCATATCACCACCTGCCACAAATCCATTTTAACATTATCCTCCCATCTACGTTTCGGCCTCCCCAAAAGGTATATTTTCCTCCGGTCTCTCAACTAACAGCCTATAAGCATTTCTGGATTCGCCCATACGTGCTACATGCCCTGCCCATCTCAAACGTCTGGACTTAATGTTCCTAATTATGTCAGGTGAAGAATACAATGCGTGCAGTTCTGTGCTGCGTAACTTCCTCCATTCTCTTGTAACTTCATCCCTCTTAGCCCCAAATATTTTTCTAAGAATCTTATTCTCAAACAGCCTTAATCTCTGAATAATATCAAGGAAAAATTAGTGTTAAAAATACTGCATACTACAGTAGACCTCCCTTCCGAACCATGTTTGGGGTACAACATCCTGTCCAGGGCACAGTGAAAGTTCCTGCCCTTCCTAACAAATTCTAAAGACACCCTCGAACCGACAAAAGAAAAGTAGCCGTCAAGACCCTCACTTATATTAAGCTGTTGTGAAACATTTTATATTACTTCCGTTGTGTGAGATGAAACCTTCAGTGGAATGAGGGATGGTCTTTACAGTTTGTTCCAAATTATAAAACTCAAATTTGACTGTTATTCACTTATTCAGTAGGTAATTATTACTAACCTATTTGCTTAAAAAAATTTTTATCAGCCCTATCGGTAAAGAAAAAATTAAAATGCATTCCAAATGGTCTGGAAGTTTAAAATATTAAAAATGACCAAAAATGCCGAAAAAAATATAAAAATGATCTATTAGTTCAAAAACGTTGAAAAATGCAATAAATGCAAGATAAGAAATTAAATTTTTACGTAGATATTAACATAGAAAGGATTTCTATATTTATAGGCATCGTCCTAATGTGAAAAATAAGATGATGACTTTTCGTCAACATCCGCCCCCTGGACATATACTGTTTTTATCTCTACAGCATCTGATCACATTAACAGAATCAGTACAATTTTTCAAATACTTTATTTTAATTCTACATTTACTGCAATTATATTATATTATATATACAAACAAATATATTACCTCCACTTCATTCTCAGGACAAATTTTTCGTTAAATGAATTAATGGTGTATATTATAGATTATTTACAATTAACATGTATCATATTTCCTATTATGTTCTATAATATAATATATTGTATATACTAGTTCAGTATTATCATCGATATGATTATATTTTCTGCCATATGTAGGGCTAATATCACAGTCTACTATATTCAGTCGCGAAGCTTGAGGTGATTTTTTGCAAATCTCGTGATAAAGCGCTCCAAGTGGTTAGCAACCAGAAACAATAGACTGACTGTCCACGGTCGACTTTGGACTGTGTCGTATTTCCATCGAGTGCTAGTTCGTTGCGTATTTCACATTGATGCTTGTTAAATTTTTGTTATTGGTTGTAATGAAAATGTTAATGGCTAAAATACAATAATTGTAACAATAATATTTTACTAGAGACGTACAAAAATTAAGTTTGTTTTAATGAAATTTATTGATCACGTTTTATTTTCAATTCTGGTGGGATTATTATTGCTTAGGCCTACTTTTTTTCAAAGGATATGTTTATAATTATAGCTGTTAATTTTGTTGTTATTTTTATTTGTTACTTTACTAGAGACGTAGAAAACGTCTATTACAATAAAATGTACTGATCACGTTTTATTTCCAATTCTGGTGTGATTATTATTGCTTAACCTCATCCCACTTTGTTAACTACGTAAGCTTACAGTACAAGTACCGGTACACGTAAGTTACTCCATTAATTCATATTTCCATTATTATTGTTGTAAAGGGAAATGCAAATTAATATTTATTGGTTTCATATGTAGTTAATTATCGCTATAATCTTGAATTATTGAAGCGATTATAGTAAATTTCAGTTCCTTTTGCAGAAACAAAAATAATATTAACCAATTTCTTGCAGGTATCTTCGAATTTATGGTGGATTTTAATATACTTCATTAAAATAATAAATTAACTTTATGCATTTAATATTTCAATAATGGAAGGAAGGTGTTAATTTTTCCAAAAGAACACAACGAAAGTGTAACATATTTTGTCGTCTACTAGGAGAGAGATCTGCGATGATGAGGCGATAGTAGCGATCCTAGTGGGGGGGGGGCAACTACCCATGTTTGCGTTTTTACTACATATTGAGTTTCGCGACTCTATATAGTAGACTGTGCTCATATTTAGTAGAGCGCTAGTTTCGCTGTGTTAGTGCGCTTATGTGGTTAAAAGTTGGCTGGAAAGACCACTTCAATATAGTAGTAATCCTACTTACAGTTAGCATGCTCCATTATTATTATTATTATTATTATTATTATTGTTATTGTTATTATTATTATTATTATTATTATTATTATTGTTATTGTTATTATTATTATTATTATTATTATTATTATTATTATTATTATTATTATTATTATTATTATTATTATTATGTACCGAATTAGGTTACACCTTTCGTCCTGACGTAAGCATTTAGCGTCAGAGTTTGAACCTTAAAACTCCAGGATATACCAACCGATAACTTTCCTAACTTGTTTGAGAACGAAAATGCGCTGCCAGCTGATCAGACTGTAAGCTCCAACTTCCGTGAGCCCGCCCTCACGCCACCATCTGCGCACCTCGCGGCCAAATTACATGGCGACATCTCTAACATCGAACAAGTTGTACACAGATCGTTATTCGCTTTAATATGGTAAATATCAAGCTTCCCTTTGATAGCATTATTAAACAACCGTTCATATGATAAATTAGTAACTGTTTTGTGTGACGTACATATGTCGAGGGCTATAAGAAATTCCATATCGTTCTCTGTTTGAAATATGTGACTGAATTGCAATATCCTAGCCGACGACTACAGATATTTGAAGTACTGGGTGTTCATTTCAAAATGTGTCATGACGTCACTGTTGTGAGTCGGTGATTTGAAGCGAGTTTCAGCTTTTATGTCAGAGAAGTTGTCTATTATTCAAGGCGTTCAATTTGAACTTGTGTACAGTATAACTTGAACGTCGTAGCAACAGATAGCGGTCTGTACGGTCTGTGTGCTACCATAACCTCTTTCAAACTGTGTTTTGCGCGGTTGTCGTACGCAGAGTATTTGTTATCATTGGTTGTGTACGGCAGCATTCCACAACACAAATCAAATGCTCCGAGTCTATGTTGACCGTCGAAGTTAATGTCAACAAATACGTAAGTAATCGTCTTCACCCTCTCCCCATTTCCCGACAGTAAGAAAAAAACTCACCTCAGTACGTGTTTCCAAACAGTTCACATTCCTGCCACTACCGGCGTTACCGTACTTATCGGTAAGTAATCTTCAGTATGAACGCCGTACTTGCTAGGCAACTTGTGTTTCACATAGGTAATACGCCTTTGCAGAAGTGTAGGCAGATTGAATTCTCTAGGCTCATCGACTAGCCACATGACGGCATACAGCGAGCCACGACACACTTTGAACTGAACACGCTCAGTGGGAGAGCGTTGGTACGTTTAACCAAAGGTCCCGGGTTCGATACCCGGCTCCGGAACAACTTTTCCCACGAAATTATTCAAATTAACTTTACAGGAAGTTATTCCAGAAAGCTTAATTTTCATAATACACGTCACTGTACGTAACAGAAAACCACAATTTAAAGTCACACAGAGTTAGTGTGCACTGAAATGTTGGTTGCTTGACTGTTGTCAGCCCACCTTGAGGTCTGTGGATATAGAGGGAAAAATTGTATCGGTGTCGGGTAGAGTTCCCGGGTAGCTCAGTGGGAGAGCGTTGGTACGTTTAACCAAAGGTCCCGGGTTCGATGCCCGGCCCCGGAACAATTTTTCCCTCGAAATTATTCAAATTAACTTTACAGGGAGTTATTCCTGAAAGCTTAATTTGCTGAACACACAGTAGTTCATCGCATATTGGCAGGTAGCAAAAAGTGGTCTTATGTGCTTCCAAAAAGTGAATACATAAGCATTCAGAGAAGGAACTTATCTGCTAAGTACATCGATTCAAATCAAATGCAGACATCCCCGTAAGAGCCCATCAGCTGCGTGAGACAGTTGACAGGGAAGTGGGCGTATGAGTGTCACGTCTCCATTGTTTTATAAAGGCGCGGTCTCATTAGGACCTTTTCTTTAGGAAGACATTTTTGTACTGAAAACAAGTGACGATAGCAAGACGGAGGGGGATGTTGGTTTATTACAATTTCTTCCGGTTGGGCACGCCCTTTTTAACATAAAGCGCCTGTGCTTGTCAGCTTTTTATATCATTAAATCGCTTAATGAAATTTTTATTCGTTCCTGAAACTTAAGAGAGATGAGAGGAGATAGCAATTGTTTTCTTAACTCAAGTAGTTAATGGAAGTTCTCGTACTGGAGTTGCCGTTTATGTGGATATCGCATTCATTATATCTCTCTCTGCGATAAGGGGGAAGCCGCCTGTATTCTCTTCAATAAAACATACCCAGACTTCCTGGAGCTATGAATTACGTTTACATACAATCGTCTGCTTGTTTCTCCTCTATGTGTATTCTCTGAACGGGTTAGGAGATTAATCCACTATAGTGCATTAATATGAAGCGAGTTAGCTGAACTTCTATCTCCAGTTTGAGGACGTATTCTCTTGTATCTTAAATGTTTTCAAATACACCAGGAAAGTATTATCATATTTCGTTAAATTATGATCAATTCTTTCTCCGAATATAAGATATTTTCTGTGTGAGATGATTTTTGGAAGAGAAAGTATACTTACTTACTTACTGGCTTTTAAGGAACCCGGAGGTTCATTGCCGCCCTCACATAAGCCCGCCATTGGTCCCTATCCTGAGCAAGATTAATCCAGTCCCTAGCATCATATCCCACCTCCCTCAAATCCATTTTAATATTATCTTCCCATCCACGTCTCGGCCTCCCCAAAGGTATTTTTCCCTCCGGCCTCCCAACTAACACTCAATATGCATTTCTGGATTCGCTCATACGTGCTATATGCCTTACCCATCTCAAAGGTCTGGATTTAATGTTCCTAATTATGTCAGGTGAAGAATACAATGCATGCAGTTCTTTGTTGTGTAACTTACTCCATTCTCCTGTAACTTCATCCCTCTTAGCCCCAATATTTTCCCAAGCACCTTATTCTCAAACACTCTTAACCTATGTTCCTCTCTCAAAGTGAGAGTCCAAGTTTCACAACCATATAGAACAACCGGTAATATAACTGTTTTATAAATTCTAACTTTCAGATATTTTGACAAAAGGCAGGATGATAAAAGCTTGTCAACCGAATAATAACAGGCATTTCCCATATTTATTCTGTGTTTAATTTCTTCCCGAGTATCATTTATATTTGTTACTGTTGACAGAGGTGTTATAATAAATAATAATAAATCTAGCCTGCTAGATCCCGTAAGGGCAAGGGCCTCCTGGTTGACAGGGCGTGGCTCAGTAGACTTCACTCGTTAGGTGAGCCGATCCTAAGGAGTGTTCCATGTACACAAACACTTTATGCACTTGCAAGATTCGCACCACACTACACACCGTGGCTTCTATATTTCTCTACAGCTGTCTGTCTCTTGTACTGCTCGTCCAATGTGGTCCTGCCTTCTTCTTGAAGAAATCGGCCCATCTAGTTGTCTGGCGTCCCACTCTTCTTCTGCCGATCCTGGGATCCCACAATGTCAGTCTGTGCGTCCATCGTCTGTGGTCCATCCTTACCACGTGCACTCCCCATTTCCACTTCAGGTTTTCTGCGATGATTAGGACGTATTTCATGCCGGTACGGTTGCGTAGCTCCTCGTTCCTGACTTTGTTCCTCAGAGAAAATTGCAGGATTTTTCTTTCCATACTGCGTTGGCAGGTTTGAAGCATACGCCTCTGTTTTGATGTTAAGGACCAGGTTTGGCATCCATACAGTAGTACAGGTAATACACATTTTTCCAGAGTCTCAACCTTTAAGCTTAGCTTCTGGAATTTGTAAGTATGAACTTTAGAGACCAGAACTTCTTCCATGCCATGCTGATTCGTCTCTTTATTTCTTTCCCTGAATTGCTGGAGAAGGACAGGTTCTGGCCCAGGTAGGTATAATCTTCCACATATTCTAGTGGCTGGCCATTTAAGTGGATCCGGTCTTCAGACTTGTTGGTCAGTAGTTTCGTCTTTTCTGGGTTCATGGATAAGCCTGCCTGTTTGCTGATCCTGTCCAATTCTTCAAGCATCTGTTTTAGATATGCTGCTGATTTCGCTGCCAATATTATATCGTCTGCGAACCGGAGGTGGGTCATTCTCAGTCCATCTATGGTGAACCCGTATTTACTTTCCCAATTCAGTTTCCTGAATTGGTTTTCAAGCAAGCATGTGAAGAGCTTCGGAGAGAGCGGGTCTCCCTGTTTCACTCCTCTGCCTAGTTCAAAGTTTTCGCCCTCTCTCTCCGTCATTATTCTTGATTTACACCCCTCGTATAGCTTTGCTAGGAGACTGATATATATACTTGGAATCCTCTGGTTTGCGAGAGCTTGCCAGATATATTTCTGTTCTACAGAATCGAAAGCCTTGCTGTAGTCTACAAACGCTATGAATACTCTGATATTAAATTCCTGTACTTTTTCAATGAGTTGGTTAGTTGTTTGGAGGTGGTCAATAGTACTGAATCCCGATCTACAACCTGCTTGTTCCATTGGCTGATTCTCATCCAAGATCTTTGTCATTCTTTTAGTTATGATCTTCGTGAACAGTTTGTACAGGTTTGGCAATCAGCTGATCGGCCTGTAGTTGTTATCATCTTTTCCTCCTTTCTTGTGAAATAGGATTATCGTGCTCTGTTTCCACTCATTGGGTATTTCTACTGATTTTAGGATCTCATTATACAGGTTTGTAATGATTGGTACTAGGTCTTGGACTCCCAGTTTGAGGTATTCGTTACAAGATTATAAATTCTAAGACGAGGAATAGTAACAATTGCTGTCAGTCCACACCTGTGGAGTAACGGTTAAGGCGTCTAGCTGCGAAACTAGGTGGTCCGGGTTCGATTCCCGGTCGGGGCGAGTTACATGGTTGAGGTTTTTCCGGGGTTTTCCCTCAAGCCAAAATGAGCAAATGCTGGGTAACTTTCGGTGCTGGACCCCGGACTCATTTCAACGGCATTATCACCTTCGTCTCATTAAGACGCTAAATAACCTAAGATGTTCATAAAGCGTCGTAAAATAACCCATTAAAATAAAAAAAATTACTGTCATGTCTTGTATCTTGAAATTAAAGATATTTTATAGCGTCACTTATTCATGTTTTAATAACTAAAGTAATGGGCATATTGCTAGCCGAACTACTAGAGCTTCGAATTTTCACGCTGGTGAACTCTATTACATATAATGTAATTCATTTTACACATTCACTTGTATAAGACTACGTAATATTATTTACATTCATTCTTTTTTTACCTTAGTTTAACCTCTCCGTTTTAGGCCACATGGGCATATATATATATATATATATATATATATATATATATATATATATACATAATCAGTCTTACTAATAAACCGTGTATAGCTTTTATACTAGACTTGTGTAGAGTTGAGACAGAAAACTTTACTAATAAACCATACAGAAGCTATGGACGTATAAACAGCCTGTAACTATACAATGGGAATTTCTTTGCAGTAGTTATATACACGAAACCCCTTGTTTAAGCGTTGTATATAGAGAAAAAATGGCCGCCCCTCTTACAGTTGTTCGTATCGACTGTCATTCTATGATGATGGTTGCCTAGTAACCAAAGAAGAACAAACCAAAGAGCACAGAATAATATTGCTGTAGCTTGTACTCTTTGACCAAAATATAGTATGGTAATCGATTAGAGCCAGTTGTACTATCGATACTTAACACGCCACACTAGAGCGCTCTACCGGATGCAATATAGAACCTCAGATATTCTATTATCTTTCGTAATGAAGTAATGACGAAACTATGACGTAGCTGTGTAACATTTGTACTGTTATACGCGACGTATGTAGTGATTATTAGTAAGGAATTTACACACGACGTATAAATAAGCTACTCATTGTATAAGACAGTTAAACGTCTGTATATAGAGTTTTTATTAGTAAGATCGAATATGTATTAAACTTAGTTTCCCTTATGAGAAGGTTGCCAGATTTGACAAAGCGTATTGCATATAATTTGGAAACATACCTAAAAGGTAAAATGATATACATTTGAAACGGATAGGGAATCGAATATACAAAAATATCAGAAAAATTTACACCTAAGTAGCGTTTGTGCTCATGCACAGTTAAGAAAGGGGGAAAAATCACCAGATTACTTTAATTCATTTTTATTCATTCTACTTTCATCTAATCTTTCTCCGAAACCAACTGTACTTTATTTTTAAATTTATAATTGTTTTGTATTCTCTCCGCAAATCATATTTTATTTTATTTTTAAGTTAACCTGTGCTTTTTATTCTGGATTCTAGTGTTCAGCCGTAGATGTCGGCCAGATGTCCAAAATTGTGGAATTAATAATATTTATAATTTGAACTGGTAATGGAAATTTTGGAAAAACGGCTGGACGGATTTTAATGAATCACCCCTTATTTTGAAACTTGGCATCCAGGACATGCGGGAAAATAGTACTTTTCAGTGAAACTTCAGTTTCCCTGCCTAATTTTTCCCTATTTTCCAAAAACTTTCTGTCGTCAGTTTTGAGTACCATTTGATTTTCAGAAGAAAACAAAATACATTCTAAAATAAACATGAAAGCCATGACCCGCAAGATTGCAAACATATTTTCATCTCAGATTATCTCTGACATCTAAACGCAAATACGAGTAGGTGGATGTTCATTTGTGTACTTTTCTGAGAACGTCTCTAAATCGGTTATTAAAAACTTCGAAACTTATTAAGGTTATATCATGACTTTACAGATCTGATTCATTGTTGTGAAATTTTGTGAGTAGAGTTCTGTATTGCTTATTTAAAACTCCAAAACTTAAGACGGTTTAATGACATCATTAGCATTAAAAATGAAATATTACAGTTAATGCCTTAGTTTGAGTATACTAATGATACACATTAATGCTATTATTGATTATATGAAACTGAAATCTTTTGGGGTTACATAAGTATATGTAGAGAATATCTTAAATTAGATCTTCATTTCTATAATTTCCTGAGTATCGGCTATACATAAGCCTATATCTTACTAAAACTACTAAACTTACGTAAGATAATATTGATGTTAATATAAAACACTTTTATAGTTATAAATCAAGTGGTATGGGGTCTTTTTCAGTTATTTAATGGCGGTGCGGTGTAGATATTTATTTGTGAGATTGCTTAATTTTTCTAGGTAGTAGTGTAGTACAGGGTGCGTCAGAAAGAACGGATGGATTTCACATGGCAAGAAAATTGTAAAGATTCATCAAATCAAAAATTTATTGTTATCAACATATTCACCAATACATGCAGTTTATTTATGGAAAACAACATTATCCATATGATGTCCTTGGCTTTCAATACAGGCATCGAGGCGTTTTCTGATGTTCGCCATCACTTTCACAGTCATAGCTGGTGCAATTGCCACGATTTCTTCACGAATCGCTGTCTTCAGTTCGTCCAGTGTATGTGATCGATGTTTACAAACTTACGCCTTCAAATGGTCCCAAAGAAAGAAGTCGCAGGGCGCGAGATCTTACCGTAGCCTCGGACAATCTCAGTGCAATAGAATTTCGTCCAGGTGATTTCTTCTTTAAT
Source organism: Periplaneta americana (assembly GCF_040183065.1). NCBI lineage: Eukaryota > Metazoa > Arthropoda > Insecta > Blattodea > Blattidae > Periplaneta > Periplaneta americana. Next base: position 172,048,768 of record NC_091121.1, on the reverse strand, counting down.
GTTGAACCTGTGATACGAAATGAAGCCACCCACCGCAAAATTGTATTCCGAGTTGGAATCCTAGCGTGACATCCGATGTCGAAATGAGTCCTGAGTGGCGATCACAGACTCTTCATTTTTCAAAAATGTCTCTACGATGAAAGCACGTTGTACACTAGACCAACACCATATTCTCAACTGAAACTGCATTCTATGGCTGACCCAACAGTCGTGGTCCCCCTCACTATATCTCTCTCCTCGTTGCGTATCGATAGTTTGAAATCCATCCGTTCTTTCTGACGCACCCTTTATTATGGAAGAGGCATTAGTAATTGAGTCGTGCTTTCTATTTTAGCTGTGTTTTTAAACTACATTAATATTAACTTCGTATTAATTGGGTTTAATTAATCAGATCTGTGATCGCTACCAAGGATATCATTTTGATATAGGAAGAATAGCAGGCCATTTTACTTCTCGCTGGGATGAGTTAGTTTATTTCCCGCAACCAGCAACGAATGAAACACTGAAACAGATAATGATTTACGTTAAACAATTTTACTTATGATGTATATAAGATTCTACAACTGTACTAGAACATTACCCTCATTTTCTGTAACTCAGAAATAGATTCCCCTCAACAGCCTAAACTTTGAAAACACAAGGGATAATACATAAATAACTTTCATTCTGATCTTACTTTCCTTTTTACTTTTACTTTTGAGGGTTTCTCCACTATTTAGCGGTTACCCTGTATTCCCATTCGCCAATCTTCCCGGTCAAGCCATTCATCTCCTTCCAGGGACCTATCACTCATCAATCTATGAATCTGTCCTCTCCAGGTTGTTCTTGGCCTACCCCGCTTCCTTCTACCATGAGGTGACCATTCCAAAAGAGTTTTAGGCCACCTACTTTCCTCCATTCTTCTGACATGTCCATACCATTGAAGAGTTCGTCTCTCAATTCTGTCCATCACTGTCTCCTCCATATCCATCATCCGTCTCACTTCTTCATTTCTCCTTCTTTCTAATCTGGAAACTCTGGCACCACGTCGTATTCCATTCATTTCCACTGCCAAAATCTTAGATTTTTTACTTTCTACCAACGTCCACCCCTCTGCGCCATATGTCATTATACTTTCCACAACCGCCGTCAAAATCCTCTTCTTGGTGTCATTCAATATCGTCCTGCTCCACAGTACTCCATTCATTCTGATCTTCAGCGACTAAAAATTCATTACAGCTTGTGACCAATTATATACGTCATTGATTCAACATGCTAATGTTTTACGTTGCCAAAACGATGTTCGGCATTCACTGGTACCTAATACACTCCAAATGTTGTCAGATATTCTTGCATACAATCTTTATGCTATTTCATACAAAAAATACAGGACAAATATTGGCAAATGAAGAAAACGTGTGATCAGTAGATTTAAGTTCCGTTGCTCACATTGGGTTAGATCAACTACGATATAATAAACCTAATGCAGAGAAAATTGCGGGTGTTTTTGTCTCCGAAGATGGTGAACCACCAAAATAACATTATGTTGTACATGGCAGATAAGGGGGACCAAATATGCCGTCACTGTAATCTGATGATATATCCCCTCCTCTTCTCTTATAACTCACAAATTGCAATATAGTGCCTCACGCCAGCAAAACAAGTCCACTAGAATGACTTTACTTCAGTTTGTATCATTTCGGATTGCTGTTCATAGTTATTTCTCACGTAAGTTAATTCAGCAATATTTAATAGACTAGTGTCGTCGGGTAGAAGCTCAAAGATTACAATTCCTAAGGGAAAACAAAAAGGCATTACTTAGAGATTAAGTAAGAGGCGTATACGAATTTGTAGTCTCTCGATTACTTCGGCAAAATCTCTTACCAGGAGAAATAGTGATTCATCCCTCTACATTTCAAGGCATTTCATGGAACATGTAGCAGCTATATCAAGATACTGTGTCTTGTTGTTCAAATGCGTGGCAAACTTGACATTTTCTTAACTCTCACTTTTACATGAAAATGAATTATGGGTGTTAGCTGAATTTTTATAGGTTATACTGTGTGTATATAAATTGTGATTTAGGTCTATCATAAAATAGAATTAGGATATGAATTGTAAATAACTTAATTATGTGTCATGTTTAGTTAATATTTCATTAGAGCCCATGTAAGTTTGTTAATGTGCATGAAAATTATTTTTATATTTAAGTATGACTTTCCTATTTTTGTCATTGTTTCGTTGTGTATTTTACTTCTGGTAGTGTGGAAGAGAAGGCCTCATGGCCTTAACTCTACCATAATAAATAAATAAATAAATAAATAAATAAATAAATAAATAAATAAATAAATAAATAAATAAGTAAATAAGTAAATACGTAAGTATGTAAGTAAATAAGTGAATAAGTATGTAAGTAAATAAGTAAATAAGTAAGTATGTAAGTAAATAAGTAAATAAATAAGTAAATAAGTAAATAAATAAATAAGTAAATAAATAAATAAGTAAATAAGTAGGTAACTATGTAAGTAAATAAATAAATAAGTAAATAAGTAAATAAATAAATAAATAAATAAATATGTAAATAAATAAGTAAATAAATAAATAAGTAAATAAGTAAATAAATAAGTGACTATGTAAGTAAGTATATAAATAAGTAAATAAATAAGTAAGTAACTATGTAAATAAATAAATAAGTAACTATGGAAGTAAGTAAACAAATAAATAAGTAAATAAATAAGTAACTATGTAAGTAAATAAATAAATAAATAAATAAATAAGTAAATAAATAACTATGTAAGTAAGTAAGTAAATAAATAAATAAGTAAATAAGTAAGTAACTATGTAAGTAAATAAATAAATAAATAAGTATATAAGTAAATAAATAATAAATAAATAATAAATAGTAAATAAATAAATAATAAATAAATATGGAAACAAGCAAATAAATAAATAAATGAATACATGGATGGATGGATGGATGGATAGATAAAACTAGCTAATTAAATCCGCAATGAAGTGAAATTGCTAATGACTTTACTCCCACATGACAAACTCACTCATCGTCGTGACATTGTTACTTGCATTTTCGCATTGAAACTCAAAGAACTGAAGATGGATGTATTGAAGAAAAATAATCCTGCATAAAATCCATTAAGAGGAAACTTTTAAAAGAGATTTATTTCACAGGGTTACACTTCGTTGGGTTATTACATTGCTGGCAATGTTACATCTTCCATGGAGTATTTCTTTTTTATTTTTAATAGGTTATTTTACGACGCTTTATCAACATGTTAGGTTATTTAGCGGTTGAATGAGATGAAAGTGATAATGCCGGTGAAATGAGTCCGGGGTCCAGCACCGATAGTTACACAGCATTTGTTCATAATGGGTTGAAAGGAAAACCCCGGAAAAAACCCTACTTTTCCCGACCAGGAATCGAACCCGGACCACCTGGTTTCGCAGCCAGACTCGCTAATCCTTACTCCACAGGTGTGGACTCCGTGGAGTATTTTTCATTGTTATGGAAGCAAATAACTTTCAAAATATCTGGCATTCTTTCTGGAAATCAAATCTGAAAAAAAAAATATATATATATATTATTTGGGCTACTAATTGATTTAATTTGCAGCATTTGCTGCACAAGCCAATAGTAGAGTTTAATTCCAGCGTGTATAGATCGAATTTTTGGTGGAAAAACTGTATTTTATAATAAGTTTTCACGAGATACTCACATTTCCTCTACTATCATCGCAATATTTCTATGCTGTGTTATGGTGTTCAGCTCCCAAATACGTGTTCAAATTTAAATAAATGTAGACCACTCTTGTTTCTTACTTTCGTTATTACAGAGAAATTTATTTCATACAATAGCGAGTATTACTACTTTGAAGAGTGCTTTTTCCTTGTTATACAGGAAAATCATTTTATTTTTACTAACATTTCTAATATTAAATTCGCTATACCTTTGGATTAACGATTGAGAACCTGAAACACAGTTTGCTACCCCCTACATGACTGGAGTTCGATGATACTGGCGTAAAATACAAACAAATCACTTTACTATGTATAGGAGGGAAGAAAATAGTACATCAATTTACGTAACCTAGAAAATATCGCGATTTCCAGTTTCATAATTTTCATTAGATTTTTGTTTAATCAAAATACAGTACTGTATAACAATAAGAGTTTTACTCAGGAATTGAGCTAGGCCTATCCATTCGGACGTATTCATTATGCAGTGTATATTATACTATCTACAGCACATTAGCGTACAATATAGAGAATGAAGTAAAATTGAAAAATAATCATAATATAGATATTTAAACAAATTTTTGAAAATGTTTGCCTTTCATTTCTATACACGCTTCAGTACTTTTGTGCATATTATCGCACTATAGACTATTGCATCTAATTCCAATTGCCAGTTTCGTCCTTCGTGCTAGTAACTCATGTTGAAATAATTATGTACCTACTCTACAAAAGAGTACCTTACGTACTGTAAATTCAATCTTCACTTCTGCCCGACCCGCTCAGATAAAATTGCTCAAACATGCTATCTACTGTCCGTCCAAGTGGTTATGCCGCAGGATCGTAGAAAGGGGGGAAATCACGTGACGGTTAATTACTTAACGAGGCCATTATATTTAAGTTATTTTAAACAGTTGTGTAATATTACCTAGACGTCCAATTCCTAACACAAATTAATATTTTCAGAAAAGAGCTAAGACAGCCCAGCCACTAGCCTTTACAGATGGGCAAGCAGAAGCAGGTGGGAGAAACAGGGATGCGTAGGCAAACGGACGACAGTACTTGTGCGAAAATATGATTCAGTATTAAAGGCTCTTTCGTCATTGGAAAACGTGAACATATTTCTGGACCGTAAGGCTACTACGACTGTATATACGGTCTTGGTTCTGTGTGGAAGACGGTTGAACTTCAGTAGTAGAAGGGGTGGGAGTGAAGTACATTCAAATCTCAGATACAATAAAAATTGAAGTAAAAATAAAATGATGATCGTGTAGAAATTGAGCCAATGAAACGGGTGATTTTTAGATTCATGTCTTTTCGGCTGTTGTCGGATATTTTAATTGTCACATGCAACAATCTATTCTTCATTCGATAGCATTTCTTTATAATGGATCATTGGAAGGGTTAACAACGTGCATTTGCTATTAAGGCAAATTACAAAAATAATTATAGTTTCATTGCTACACAACGGCTGTTTCGACGTCATTGCAATATCCATCGCAATGATCCGATATCATCAGCCCATGCAATAAAAATCTGGATTCAGAACTTTGAAGTAACTGGTTCTGTCTTAAAGAAGAAGTCTCCAGATAAACAAAGATCTGTACGTACCCCGGAAAACATCAACGCCTTAAGAGTTGCTATGATACGTAGTCCTAAACGCTCTGCCCGTCGTCATGCAATTTCACTTGCCTTGTCAAACACCAGAATACGAAGAATCCTTCATAAGGGCTTACACATGCATCCGTACAAAATTGAAGTAGTGCAGACATTAAAAGACGCTGATAAAGTAAACCGCATGACTTTTTACCGACAATTCTTGGATCTAAATGTTAACGAAGACATTGTCCACAATATGCTGATGAGTGATGAAACTCCTTTTCATCTCTCTGGCTACGTCAATAAACAAAACTTTCGTTACTGGTAACCAACTTAGCTTATGAAATGTTTGAGGAACCATCACACAGTGTCAAAGTCACAGTTTGGTGTACAATAGCGCCATTTCGAATCATCGGTCCTTATTTCTTTTAGGACGATAATGGGACATCCGTTACTGTAACATCACAGCGATATGTCCGAATGATTCAAGAATTTTTGTTTCCACAAATTGGTAATAATTCTCTCATCAATACAGACACGTGGTTTCAACAGGATGGTGCGACCAATCACACGGCTAGACTTAGACTTGAAGAATGTGTGCAACGAAATGGGTCCCACTTGCTGGATATAGTGTTCCGAAAATAAGAATTTCAAGAGGTACACGTAAATGCTGCTGTGTATTCTTTAAATGTAAAGCGAAAGTTTCGTTTCAAAGTAATGAGTGCAACAATATTAAAGTTTTAAAATCGCCCATTTCATTGCCTCACCTTGTATTTCCAAAATGCAGGGAAAGAATAACTTATAATCTTACAATAATTGTTTAGTACATTATGCAACGAGCCTATAATGAAGGTAATTAAGAAGTGAGTATGGATATTTATGAAACTCGCTTGCGCTCGTTTCATAATTTTCATACGAGCTTCTTAATTACCATTATAGGCGAGTTTCATACGACTTTTTATGCTCGACCATATTTCTAACTTGATATTATTAATTTTATTGTATCTGACCTGGAGCAATGTCCCGTATATTGTGAGATGTGCGCAGACGCGAAAGTATTGATTTTTTCCGAGGAACAGATGTCCACATTGACTTTGCTAGGCCATAAGAACCTACAGAGATAGCATTGAAATTAAATTAGACATTGAAAAACGAGATGACAAATTGAATTTATTTGAATATTATTTACAATTAATGCTTATTTTTATAGTAACAGAACATAACCTTCTGCGACGGTATTGGATTTCCAGCCTCCGTGACTTTTCGCTAATTCTCTTTCGATTGCATATCCGAGAACAAGCGATACTTGCGGTTTTATAACGGTAGAAAGCTGACCTGTCATTGGCTGAACAGTTGTAACCTGAGTCGTCATTGGCTGAAAGACCTGCCCTTTAATGAGTAGGTGTACTTTAATGACATGCATTAAAGGTCTGCTACAAGGTGTATAATTACTACATTTCGGCTTGGTCGAGCATAAAATATATTAAAGACTTTATTTTCATACTGATGTTTCATACATTGCAGAGGAAGGTATTTCATCCAGAAAGGAAATATACTCACTTCCTGCTATAAATTTCTTCAACTTTCACTAATGAAAGAACGACTTCTACAAAAGCAAAGTCTGCAATAAACTGGTGTCAGGTGTAATGTCACGTCTGGCATAGCTGCAAGCATGATCTGGAGTGACCGTATATTTAATAGCATGACATTCTGCCTATCAAGAAAGTCGCTTGCGAAGTATTTACAGCACAGGTGTGCAGTGAGGTACTGTTTGCACATGGGATACATTTCGTGAAATTAATTTAAAATTAAATCTAGCATATAATGAAGTATTATGCAGAATTTCACATTACATGAGTCACATGGCTTATGAAGGCAGTTAATCAGAAGTGACAAAAAGCTTTCTCGGAATAATATTGCACTCATTACGAACGCCTTCATATTTCTTCAGTGATTAAATAAGACTGCAGAAGTATATACAATTACTGAATAAAATAACCTTGTGGAGTTAAATGGAAACTTAGATTTTATTAAAAGATACATTAAATGTAATAATATATTGATTTATTACATTCATTAGTAGGTGCAACGGAAATTTCTTTAAAACAAAATTATATCCAATTTGTTGATACCTTCTAAGCACAGATTTTAGACTTTGAAGCGATCACCAAGTAGGAAGATAAATCTGAGGTTTAAACCCGGTCGAAGACGATGAATTTTAAGGCGAAAAGAATATTCAGCATGGTTTCCTTCTGAAGGAGCGTAAGGTGCAAATCGCGTATTATAGATACATGGTATGTGGGACAAAAATGTCCCTGATAGAAGGTTCCAGTTAATATTTGTAGGCAATGTTTGAATAAGCTATACAGTTGAAATCACTATTAAATTACTGCTGCTAATACTGCTACTACTAGTGCTACTATTACTGGTGCTGCTACTGTTACGTTGTTACTACTGTTACTGCTCTTAATTCTACTATTAATACTGTTACTGTTACTATTACTGATGCTGCTACTATTACTGCTGTTATTGCTACTATTACTGATGCTGATACTATTACTGCTGTTATTGCTACTATTACTGATGCTGCTACTATTACTTCTGTTATTGCTACTATTACTGATGATGCTACTATTACTGCTACTACAGTATTACTGATGATGCTACTATTACTGCTACTATTATTGCTAGTATTACTCCTACTATCACTGCTGTCATTGCTACTGTTACTGAAGATGCTACTATTACTGCTGTTGCTGCTAGTATTACTCCTACTATTACTGATGCTCTTACTATTACGTTGTTACTACTATTACTGCTCTTAATGCTACTGTTACTACTACTATTACTGATGCAGCTACTATTACTGCTGTTATTGCTACTATTACTGATGATGCTACTATTACGTTATTACTATTACTGCTCTTAATGCTACTATTACTACTGTTACTGCTACTATTACTGATGCTGCTACTATTACTATTGTTATTGCTACTATTACTATTGTTATTGCTACTATTATTAATGCTGTTACTATTACTGCTGTCATTGCTACTATTACTGATAATGCTACTATTACTGCTGTTACTGCTACTATTACTGCTTCTATTACTCCTACTATTACTGATGCTGCTACTATTACTTTGTTGCTACTGTTACTGCTGTTACTGCTACTGTTACTCCTGTTGCTACTATTACTGCTGCTATTACTACTACTATTACTGATGCTGCTATTACTTTGTTATTACTATTACTGCTGTATCAACAATTACTGCTGTTATTGCTACTATTACTCCTATTGCTGCTACTATTACTGCTGTTGCTGCTAATATTATTCCTACTATTATCTACTGTTGCTGCTAATTTTACTGCTGTTATTGCTACTATTACTTTTTCACTACTATTACTTCTGTTACTGCTACTATTACTCCTATTGCTGCTACTGTTACTGCTGTTGCTGCTAATATTATTCCTACTATTATCTACTGTTGCTGCTACTTTTACTGCTGTTATTGCTACTGTTACTTTGTTACTACTATTACTACTGTTACTGCTACTATTACTCCTATTGCTGCTACTATTACTGCTGTTGCTGCTAATATTATTCCTACTATTATCTACTGTTGCTGCTACTTTTACTGCTGTTATTGCTGCTATTACTTTGTTACTACTATTACTGCTGTTATTGCTACTATTACTCCTATTGCTGCTAATATTACTGCTGTTGCTGCTAATATTATTCCTACTATTATCTACTGTTGCTGCTACTTTTACTGCTGTTATTGCTGCTATTACTTTGTTACTACTATTACTGCTGTTATTGCTACTATTACTCCTATTGCTGCTAATATTACTGCTGTTGCTGCTAATATTATTCCTACTATTATCTACTGTTGCTGCTACTTTTACTGCTGTTATTGCTGCTATTACTGATAATGCTACTATTACTGCTGTTACTCTTACTATTACTTCTACTATTACTGATGCTGCTACTATTACTTTGTTACCACTATTACTCCTGTTGTTGCTGTTATTACTGTTGCTGCTACTAATAATGTTGTTACTACTATTACTACTTTTTACTGCCACTATTACTGATGTTGCTACAGTACAATCGTTCTATTATTCTAGCCATAAACTATGTCTTTCTCCTTCCTACTGTTTACTTTCCACATGCAAAATGATCATCTAGTAATGTATTATAAAATTATAAAATCATTTGACCCTACTTTCAACCAATACTTTGTAATCTATCCAATATTAACCTCACGTTGAGTTTTCAGTATATGTCATAAGTCTGTTTCGTATGAAAACTTCCCTGTGAATTATAATGTGGGTACAGATAATGAATAAATTTCACCCAGCAGTATTTCTGTCCCTGTAGGAAAAACAGACAGATAAATAAATAGTCGTTATTCTAATATCAATTTTCTCGATCTTAGGAAGCTAGACAGGTACATTTTAAAAAATGTTTGAAGTCTGTGTTTTCCTGCATTACAAAACTTTTCGTATATTTTATTTGATGAGACTGTTAAAACGGTATTTATTATTGGGGAATTTATTGAAGTGTAAACTCATATTAAATCTCAAATTGGTGTAGGGGAGAACAAACGTAATAAAATCCCTTTCAGGTCAGTACGTAATGCCTCTGAACGCAAATTGATGGGAAAATAAACACATCCATGCGTGAGTTAGTGACTGTGCAAACGTCAAACACACATGGAAATAAAGTTTATTTAATTAATATATAAAATGTATGTTTCTCTTTCTTTGTTTGCGCTCATTGCAAGACACATTAGCATTCTCGGGAGGAAAAATATTATCTATGACTTAAATTAGAAAATTAAATGCTGTAGGTTGTGCTGCTGATAAAGTGAATAAATATAGAGAAACTGTAATACGTGCAAAAAGTTGTTACTTCTTTAGTTACTCACAAAACTGTTAATAATTTTAAGTGGTCACTTTGAAATATATAAAGTAAAATATATATTGAATTGTAATTAAATTATAGGTACATATAATGGATTAAGGGTGAAATTGGCATTAAGGGGAGAGGATGGTATTTTTTGGTGAAAAATGGGTAAATTTACAATAAATTCTTTAAATACTCTGTGATATGTGTGGAATACATAGCACGATATTTTGTGGGTATTTGTGCCCTTATCGGATGTTGAGACATCATTTTTAAACTTCCTGCGCTATGGATTTTTAAATTACACGCCCGCTTTTATCGGTTTCCAGTAACTTCATTTTTTTTGCTACATTGCCAGACAAAAATGGATATAATTTCTGAACTATTAAAGATACATGCATGAAATTTAGAACACACATTATTTAGACTATTAGGAAACTTTTCTCTGTAACAGAATGTTGTTAATTAATTTCATTTTAAAAATACGTCCGTTTGTTTGCAAGAAAGGAAATCAGAAGATTGTTATTAAAATTTTATTGTTCATTTTATAAACGTAGGGACTAATATCAAAATTCTGTTACAGACAGTTTGTAGAACAAGCTTTTGCAAATACATTGCAAAAAACTATTTCAATCTATATTTAAAAATGATTTAAATATATCGGTGTTAGTACAATCCTGCATTGGGTATATTTTTTTCAAATTTGGGCCCCCCAAATAATTTTTTTTCTAAATATTTTTATTTGGTTGAGTTTCCACAGCTATGAGCTCTCTACATACAAAAAATTAATATTTTACCCCAAATAGGAAAAAAGTTAAGAAAAATACCATCCTCTCCCCTTAAGTTTAAGGAGTATATTATGATTTAAGGGACTGAATAATTGAAACAAAGTCTCAAAACAGTTTATAAATTCGTTAATCTTCGATGTTACTTACCCATTAGAGTTCTACGAAATGTTTATTTGGCCATTTTTCAGTGTATCATTCAATATGGTTTTATTGTTTGAGGTGGAAGTACAAAAATTAATCGTAGTCCGTTAAATTTATTACAAAAACAAATAATTAAAATTTGTTTGAAGAAACGTTTTGATTATCCAACTAAATTAATTTATTCTGAGTTTAATGTATTTAATACTGAACAAATGTATAAATATACTCTGTTAAAATTTTATCATAAAAATCGTAATAAGTTTATATTACAGGCACATAATCATGACACAAGACGAAATATTAATTCAACATTAGTAGAACCTAAATGTTTCACATCTGCTGGTCTAAAGCATAGCATTAATTTTGGCCCTCGTTTGTATAATTCTTTAGCTAAATTACACCCAGAACTTCTAACATGTAACCCACTAAAATATAACAAGAAAATTAGAAACTTGTTAATATCTTCAATTTGATTAAATAAATTTATAGCCTATGTGTATGAATTAATCAGCCTATATTATATTTGTATACTATAATTTCGGAATTTATATATATTTTTTCATAAATTGTCCTACTTTATTCACGTACGATATTATTATTCTCTATGTTAATATTATGTTACATTATATTATCTTATATTATGTTATATTATATTATATTATATTATATTATATTATATTATATTATATTATATTATATTGTATTGTATTGTATTGTATTGTATTGTATTGTATTGTATTGTATTGTATTGTATTGTATTATATTATATCATATTACATTATATTATATTATATTATATTATATTATGTTATATTATATTATATTATGTTATTATATTATGTTATTATATTATATTATATTATATTATATATTATATTATATTATATTATATTATATTATGTTATTATATTATATTATATTATGCTATTATATTATATTATATTATATTATATTATATTATATTATATTATATTATATTATATTATATTATATTATATTATGTTATGTTATGTTATGTTATGTTATATTATATTACATTATATTATATTATGTTATATTATATTATATTATATTATGTTATATTATGTTATATTATATTATATTATATTATGTTATGTTATGTTATGTTATGTTATGTTATTATATTACATTACATTATATTATATTATATTATATTATATTATATTATATTATATTATATATATTATATTATATTATATTACGTTATATAAATTCATTGCCGCTTTAATTTTAATTTTTATTTTCTATTTTATTATATTTCATTTTCCATATTCCTGTTATATTAATATAGGCCTATTTGATATTATATAATTTAACTACAGCTGTAATTTTAATTTTAGTTCCTATTTTATTTTACTTTTTTACTTTAAAGAGTATATTATGATTTAAGGGACTGAATAATTGAAACACAGTCTCAAAAAAATTTATAAATTCGTTTATCTTCGATGCTACTTACCCATTAGAGTTCTACGAAATGTTTATTTGGCCATTTTTCAGTCTATCATTCAATATGTTATTATTATTTAGCGTGGAAGTACAAAAATTAATCTTAGTCCGTTAAATTTATTAAAAAAAGAATAATTAAAATTGTTTGAAGAAATGTTTTGACAATCCAACTAAATTAATTTATTCTGAATTTAATGTATTTAATATTGAACAAATTTATAAATGTACTCTGTTAAAGTTTTATCATAAAAATCGTAATAAGTGTATATTACAGCCACATGATAATGACACAAGACGAAATAATAATTCCACATTAGTAGAACCTAAATGTCTAACATCTGCCGGTCTAAAGCATAGCATTAATTTTGGCCCTCGGTTCTACAATGCTTTAGGTAAATTATACCCAGCACTTCTAACATGTAACCCACTAACATATAACAAGAAAATTAGAAAATCGTTAATATCTTCAATTTGATTAAATGAATTTATAGCCTATGTGTATGAATTAATCAGCCTATATTATATTTGTATACTATAATTTCGGAATTTATATTATTTGTTTAATAAATTCTCCTACTTTATTCACGTATGATATTATTCTTATCAATGGTAATATTATATTATATAAATTCATTGCCGCTGTTATTATAATTTTTATTTCCTATTTTATTCTATTTCATTTTCTATATTCTTTTTATATTAATATACACCTATTATATTATATAATTTCATTGTCGCTGTAATTTTAATTTTAGTTCCTATTTTATTCCTTGTATATTCTCTTATGTGCCTATTAATAATACAGCGACATCATTTTATTTTTACTTCAATTTTCATTGTACCTGAGTTTTTCTAATATACTTCACTCCCACCCCTTCTACTAATGAAGTTCCAACTGTCCTCCAGACAGAATCAAGGCCGCATATAGTAAACAGCACTGAGTTAGTGAGTATAGTACGTTCCAGAAATATGTTCGCGTTTTCCAGTGACGAAAGAGCTTTCAATATTGAATCATATTTTCGCACAAGCACTGTCCGTTTGCCTACGTAGCATCCCGATTTCACCCACCTGCTTCTGCACGCTCCTCTGTAAAAGCTGGGCTATCTTAGCTCTTTTCTGAAAGCATTAATTTCTGTTCGGAATTGGACGTTTACGTAATATTATACAACTGTTTAAAATAACTTAAATAAAGGGGCCTCGTTAAGTAATTAACTGTCACGTGATTTCCCCCCTTTCTACGATCCTGCGGCATAACCACTTGGACGAACAGTAGATAGCATATCTGAGTAATTTTATCTGTGCGGGTCGGGCAGAAGTGAAGATTCAATTTACAGTACGTAAGTTACTCTTTTATAGATTAGGTGTAGAATTATTTCAACTTGAGTCACTAGTACGAAGGACGAAACTGGCAATTGGAATTAGATGCAATAGTCTATAGTGCGATAATATGCACAAAAGAACTGAAGCCTATATCGAAATGAACGGGCACCATTTTCAAAAAATGTGTTTAAATATCCATATTATGATTATTTTTCAATTGAACTTCATTCTCTAAATTGTACTCTAATGTGCTGTAGACAGTATAATGTACACTGCATAATGAATACGTTCGCATGGATGACTCATTTCGTGAGTAAAAACACTTATTCTTAATACAGTACTGCATTTTGATTAAACAAAAACGTAATGAAAATTATCAAACTCAAAATCGCGATATTTCCTAGTTTAAGTAAATGGATGAAGTACTTTTCTTCCCTCCTATACCTAGTAAAGTGATTTGTTTGTATTTTACTCCAGTATCACCGAATTCCAGCCGTGGAAGGGTGTAGCGAACGGTGTTTGCGTTTCTTTAAAGGTATAACCAGGTTAATATTAAAAATGTTAGTAAAAATAAAATGATGTCCCTGTTTATCTGAACTGCGACCGAACACGAGCGCTGCTCATTCGGTCCTCAAATGTTGTTAATACTACCGTATCTCCTTTTTTATATTGATTGTATTATTTTATTTCTATTTCTATAGTTGTGATTATATTCTGTATTCTGTATATTTAAATTTAAATAAATAAATTTAAATAAACATGGGATAACTGACGGCTTGTCACTAATAAAATCAAATTCGATGCGAGACGGATCCTGCGATATTTCTTGTGGACAAAAATACGAGTACTATGGGATAGCTCTCCTTCGGGTAGGTATATAAATCTTCCCTTGCCTTACACTGCTTTTCCACTGTTCCACGTTTCGATAACATTTGATTTACACTGTTTCTTTATTTGTCATGTCATCCCCTACCTATCTTAACGAATAAATAATGGGGTGTCGGTGAACGTAAATCCTTTAACCCAAACTAGTCAGGCACACAATACAGTGCAAGGCCACCGATGAAAGAACACAGGACGGCAAAAGATAAAGGACAAGCACAGAGTCATCTCCTACCTATCTTAACGAATAAATAATGGGGTGTCGGTGAACGTAAATCCTTTAACCCAAACTAGTCAGGCACACAATACAGTGCAAGGCCACCGATGAAAGAACACAGGACGGCAAAAGATAAAGGACAAGCACAGAGTACCGTGGACGGAAGATAAATATCTTTAATCGTCCACTTGGGGAATCGAACCAGGAGTCTCTTGGATGGGACGCACAAATTCTGTATCCAAAAGGCGTCGGACATACATGATTTGCAAAAATGATAACTAAGGATCTGTTTTGCTTTTATATTATATAGAATATATAGCGATTATCTCTCGTGACGAGAGTATTGTACGAAATGGAATTATAAAAATTGGAAATTTATCTTTTGAAGAGGTCGAGAAGTTCAAATATCTTGGAGCAACAGTAACAAATACTGGGTGTTCATTTCAAAGTGTGTCATGACGTCACTGTTTTGGGTCACCGATTTGAAGCGAGTTTCAGCTTATATGTTAGAGAAGATGCCTATTATTTAAGGCGTTCTTCAATCTGAACTTGAGAACGTGTACGGTATAACTTAAACGTCGTAGCAACAGATGGCAGTCTGTACGGTCTGTGTGCTACCATAACCTCTTTCGAACTCTATTTTGCGCGGGCAAATCGTACGCAGGGTATTTGTTATCATCGGTTGCATACGGTAACATTCCACAACACAAATCAAATGCTCCGTGTCCATGTTGACCGTCGAAGTTAATGTCAACAAATACGTAAGTAATCGTCTTAACTCTCTCCCCATATCCCGACAGTATGTATTTCCAAACAGTTCACATTCCTGCCACTACCGGCGTTACCGTTCGTATCGGTACGTACTCTTCAGAATGAACGCCGTACTTGCTAGGCAACTTCTCTGCCTCATATGTTATATACCTCTGCGGGAGTGTAGGAAGATTGAATTCTCTAGGCTCATTGGCTAGCCACATGACGGCATACAGCGAGCCATGACACATTTTGAACTGAACACCCAGTATAAATGATACTCGGGAGGAAATTAAACACAGAATAAATATGGGAAATGCCTGTTATTATTCGGTTGAGAAGGTTTTATCATCCAGTCTGCTGCCAAAAAAACTGAAAGTTAGAATTCATAAAACAGTTATATTACCGGTTGTTCTTTATGGTTGTGAAACTTGGACTCTCACTTTGATAGCGGAACATAGGTTAAGGTGCTTAGGAAAACATTTGGGGCTAAGAGGGATGAAGTTACAGGAGAATGGAGAAAGTTACACAACACAGAAATGCACGCATTGTATTCTTCACCTGACATAATTAGGAACATTAAATCCAGACGTTTGAGATGGGCAGGGCATGTAGCACGTATGGGCGAACCAGAAATGCATATAGAGTGTTAGTTGGGAGGCCGGAGGGAAAAAGACCTTTAGGGAGACCGAGACATAGATGGTAAGATAATATCAAAATGTATTTGAGGGAGGTGGGATATGATGATAGAGAATGGATTAATCTTGCTCAGGATAGGGACCAATAGCGACCTTAAGCGAGGGCGGGAATGAACCTCCGGGTTCCTTAAAAGCTAGTAAGTATAATATATAATGCTTTGTATGGAGTGTAGCACTGTATGGATGTGAAGAGAAGCGCCTATACTTCGTTTCATAGTACCTGACAGGAGAAGTAAACATTTTATCAGTGGAGGAGAGAAGTATAATTGCTATTCAACCAATGGCAGAGGTCTCATTCCACGCTTATCTTGAAGTTGGGAGGGGATAGAACGCTTCAGACATTGGTTCAATAGCAATTATATTGCTGTCCTCTTCTGCCGGCAATGTTTAATTTTCCTGTCAACATAATGGAACGAAGTATAGATGCACTAAAAATGTAAAAATTCCAATTTTATTAATTAAGGACGGGTGTGAAGCAACTTGTTTTGCTTTTTAAACTGTGTTGCCATATAGTATCGCCAAGCTATAACGGGTTTCTAACCTATTTTAATGAAGTGTTTATATTATATGTAGGTTAAATACTGAAATTTGCATCAGCTCGTGTTGGGGTCGCCCGGACGTTATGTGAAACTTCATCTTCCTCATGTCTCTGAGATCTGCAGTATCACAGCTTTAGGAGATGAGAAATCTAATTAATTTGACCCTCATCCCGGAGGCTTTAATTAAAAGGGGGACAACTTCGTAAGGTCTTGTGTTGACATGCATATTACACGCATATATGCAGGTGGCTCTCTGTCGATTCCTGTAGGTGTGCTAGTAAAGACTGCCTCGGCATTCTCACTACAACATGTCTGTTGCAATCTTGTGATAGACATTTGGGCTGATAGACGTAGTATTGAATGACTAGGGGCGAGTTAGTGACGATCCTTCAGCACGTTGGCTCGACAGTGGTGTATTCATTCAGTATGTTCTCTCCAAAGCAGAATAAATATGGAAAATTCCTGTTGTTATTCGGTTGGGAAGCTTTTATCATCCAGTCTGCTCTCAAAAAATTTGAAAGTTAGAGTTTATAAAACAGTTATATTACCGATTGTTCTGTATGGTTGTGAAACTTGGACTTTCACTTTGAGAGAAGAACAGAGGCTAAGGGTGTTTGACAATAAAGTTCTTGGGAAAATATTTGTGGCTAAGAGGGATGAAGTTACTGAAGAATGGAGAAAGTTACATAACGCACCACTTCACGTATTGTATTCTTCACCTAACATAATTTGGATCATTAAATGCATATGGTCCATACCTGTGGGATAACGGTTAGCGCGTCTGGTCACGAAAACAGGTGGCCCGGGTTCGGTTTCCGGTTGAGACAAGTTACCTGGTTGTTGTTTTTTTCCGGGGTTTTCCCTCAGCCCTCAACTGTCAGCTGGATAACTTTAGGTGCCGGGCTCATTTCACCGGCATTATCACCTTCACCTCATTCACACGCTAAATAACCTCAGATGTTGATAAAGCGTTGTAAAATAACCTACTAAAAATCAATGGGCTATATTCATAGACATTCTTAGCGGGGGCTAACGGTGGATGATCAGCGAAATAACGCTTTTCGTATTCATAAACCAATGTTAGCGATATATGATGTGACATGATATATGATATATATGATATGAGTCCACACCTGTAGAGTAACGGTCAGAGCGTCTGGCTGCGAAACCAGGCGGCCCGGGTTCGAATCCCGATCGGGGCAAGTTATCTGGTTGAGGTTTTTTCCGGGGTTTTCCCTCAACCCAATATAACTTTCGGTGCTGGACCCCGGACTCATTTCACCGGCATTATCACCTTCATATCACTCAGACGCTAAATAACCTAGATGTTGATACAGCGTCGTAAAATAACCTAATAAAAATATATATGATATGATATGATATGATATGATATGATATGATATGATATGATATGATATGATATGATATGATATGATATGATATGATATGAATCCTGTACAAATAATCAGTCGATAGCCGGGGCTAGTTTAGCACGCTCGTAGCGCGGGCTAGCGAAATGTCTATGCATAGCACCCATGATGTTTTATGATGGGAAGGGCATGTAGCATGTATGGACGAATCGTGAAATGCATATATAGTGTTAGTTGGGAGGCCGGAGAGAAAAATACCTTTGGGTAAACCGAGACTTACATGGGAAGATAATATTAAAATGAATTTGAGCGACGTGGGATATGATTATAGAGACTGGATTAATCTTGCATAGGATAGGGACCGATTGCGAGCTTGTGTGAAGGCGGCAATGAACCTGCGGGTTCCTTAAAAGCAATAAGTAAATAATTATATTGGGTGAAGAATACAATGCGTGCAGTTCTGCGTTGTGTAACTTTCTCCATTTTCCTGTAACTTCATCCCTCTTAGCCACAAATAATTTCCTAAGAACCTTATTCTCAAACAGACTTCATTGGTTGAAAATGGAATGACGTCATATAAACGAAATTGGCAATGCAATATTGGTTATAAACATTTTCAATTATGATTGTTCTTTATCACAGAGCTCGTGTTTTTGTAATTTGTGCAATTTTATTGCTTATATTAAGTGTTTATTTTGGTCGCCAGGAGTGGCGCAGTTGGTATAGCGCTGGCTATCTGTACCGGAGTTTTCGGGTTCGATCCCGGCCCAGGTCGATGGCATTTAAGTGTGCTTTGCTAGATTTACTGGCATGTAAAAGAACTCCTGCGGGATAAAATTCTGGCACACCGGCGACACTGATATAACTTCGGCAGTTACGAGCGTCGTTAAATAAACCATTATTTAATTTAATTGTTTATTTTGTCTTCTTCTTCTTTCTACTTATCTACAGTTCGGTTTTGAACTTCCGACCAAGAACGTTTGCTCATACGGGGATAAATTCCTTAATTTACATTTCTGTTTTATGTATATAATAGTTTTTTAATGTATATAAATAAAATATTTATTTAAAAACAATAAAAATAAATTAAATTAATATTAGTGTAAATATTATTATCATTATTATAATATTAGATACTGCTGAACATTTAGCATATATTTCAGACAAAGTATTACTCGTTTGCTCAAAAAATTAAAAAATTTAACAAGAAAAATTTAAAAATTACAGTAGAGGACAAGAAGTTACAAATCCTACTGTCATTAGTCGATTGTCTGAACAGGTGGAAGCCATAATCTCCCACCACCCGTCGGCCTCCATTGCCTGAAATGGGGATTACTTCATTTTAACTAGAAGTTACTACAAAGTTCAATTTGAAAAATTGGGTCTTTTATCTCAATTATGCGGCAAGTTTATGGGAGACAGTTAAAATATTGACCGTTTAGCGGCACTAAATTCAATCTTGCTCGCAACTTGATTTATAGGGACCTTCTTTTCCATTCGTCTATATCACACCATACTCGTAAGAACCAGAGCGGGATAACATCAGGAAGAGGTTCTTAATTCTAAATCAATTTTATGTATTGTGCAGTTTTTGTTTATAATATAGGCCTAGAATAATTGTAAGCACATAAGTACAGTTACTGTTGATTATATCATCATCATCATAATCATCATCATCATAAGCGCGACCGTAATCAATGGAATTAATTTTTATTAACTAAAAATCTTAAGGGAAATTCGACGTTATCGCATGCAAACAATTGGTAAAAATAGCCTATCTTCAAGCAGTCATAAATGTAATACTATTTAACACAGCTATTTCATTTTTTAGTGATATATGTATACACATTAAACTTTAAAATGATAAAAGAATGGTTAATCTAGTGTAAATCTTACCCTTAAATTAATTTTTTAATTTAAACATATGTTTTATATAAATTCACTACATATCTGTGATTAGGTACACCCTATTCACTTATCATAGCACACATTGAATTAAAATTTTGGCCACTTACTGCTAACAGATACTAAAACATACCCTACTAAAATGATTAAAATATCTGTAATATTATGGGCATAGGGCGTATACTAATCTCCAATTTTTTTTAAATTTATTGACGGTGATGGTTACTATAAGCCCTATGCCCATAATATTACAGATATATGAATAATTTTAGTAGGGTATGTTTTAGTGTATATTAGAAGTAAGTGGTCAAATTTTCAATCCAATATGTGTTATAATAAGTGAATAGAGTCTACCTAATCACAGACATGTAGTGAATTTATAAAAAAATTGTGCTTAATTAAAAAAAATTAATTTAAGGATACAGATTTACTCTAGAGTCGCCATTCTTTTTCATTTTAAAGCTTAATATGCATACACACATAGCTAACAAAAATGAAAGAACACTGATAAATAGTAGACTATTATATTTATGACTGCTAGAAGATAGGCTATTTTTACCATTATTTTGCATGCGACAATGACCAACTCCCCTTAATCATTCGTGGCTAAATTATTCATCTGAATTGTAACTTTAATTAGATCCTGAAGACAGGCATGTTTTGAATATTAATTATGTTACCCAGTTATAAGTCTTGAATAAACTGGTGCTGAACACAACAACAATTATATTAAAAATCTGCGTCATGTAAATGCTACGGAATTCTCATTTTGCCTCTTACACATATATTAATAAAACTGATATTTTACAAAATTTTTTATAAAATGAATCGTGCGCTCCAGCTGTCTAACATATAGGGGAGAGTCGGGTAGTATCGGACAGTGCGTTTCTTTCATATACCACCATATGGTAGTACCTGAATGACATGGTTTCGTTTCTTTATGCGACATCACAGAAACGTAACCATATCAATCAGGTACTATCATCGTGTGGTAGATGAAAGAAACTCACTGTCCGATATTACCCGACGTCCGATACTACCCGACTCTCCCCTATGCATTTGTTTGTAAATTCACAAACCTTATATTATTTTAACACGGTTACATCTGAATGACCATGCAAATTAAAGGAAATGACGTTCAAGATATTCATATGTATAATAATACTTTCCTTTAGGATTGCAAAATGTAGCAGTATTAAGTAGAAACTGTACTGTATTATGAACTTAAACATTATTTCAATTATTCAAGCGCTTTTCCACTTCGCTTTAATTCAGAGAATAATTAATTGTTTACGTAAATAACGACTATCTCCTCGTTTTCTCTGATCATCATACACAGAAGCGTTATAGAATTGCTCTTATATCTACTCTTATGGTCTTACTAATAAAAACTCTATATACAGACGTTTAACTGTCTTATACTTATACAATGAGTAGCTCGCTTATAAGTCGTGTGTAAATTCCTTACTAATAATCACTACATACGTCGTGTATAACAGTACAACTGTTACACAGCTACATCATAGTTTCGTCATTACTTCGTTACGAAAGATAATAGAATATCTGAGGTTCTCTATTGCATCCGGTAAAGCGCTCTAGTGTGGCGTGTTAAGTATCGATAGTACAACTGGCTCTAATCGATTACCACACTATATTTTGGTCAAAGAGTACAAGCTACAGCAATATTATTCTAATTATTCTGTGCTCTTTGGTTTGTTCTTCTTTGGTTACTAGGCAACCATCATCATAAAATGACAGTCGATACGAACAGCTGTTAGAGGGGCGGCCATTTTTTCTCTATATACAACGCTTAAGCAAGGGGTTTCGTGTATATAACTACTGCAAAGCAATTCCCATTGTATAGTTACAGGCTGTTTATACGTCCATCGCTTATGCATGGTTTATTAGTAAAGTTTTCTCTCTCAACTCTGCATAAGTCTAGTGTAAAAACTATACACGGTTTATTAGTAAGGCTGTTAAAGTTTAGTGTTTGTATAAGTTACAATATTATGAAGATTAAATAAATAGTTGTTCTGTAAATGGTGTACGTATGATCGTAGCTTACACATGGAAATGTAACTAACAGGCCATTTTTGAGTTGGACAGAAACGAGTAGAAAAGAGAAAATGTCGTTGTTTTTCCATTTTCGACGAATATTAAATATATGTTTCATTGAGTAGTGAGTGTACAATATCAAACTTCACTGTTATTTCGCGTTAAAATATATACTATGTATTGGAAGGTAAGATCAAGCAGATGACTGACAAAGTCTGAAATGGGACGTTTCTTACGTTAATGCAAGAAACTTTCGGCCTTATATATTCGAATGCTTTCTTAAGATTTCAATAAGTATACGTTTTATATAGCTACCATTATAAAATGCTATCACCACTGCCTGGCGCGTCCTCAGGTTGCGGATAGAGGAGACAGCCTCAAGATATTGAGGGTACCTGCGAATATATAGAATAATCAGTCCCGAACAGATGATTAGGGGTAGTCCTCTAGCTTGACGGTTGAACGAAGCGCTAACAACTCATCACCGTAAAAAAAACTTCTTACGAAACCACAAAATAAGTCTCGGAATCGGATTAAATCCAGACGTTTGAGATGGGCTGGGAATGTAACACGTGTGGGAGAATCCAGAAATGTATATAGTGTGTTAATTGGGAGACCGGAGGGAAAAAGACCTTTGGGGAGGCCGAGAAATACATGGGAGATAATATTAAAATGGAGTTGAAGAAGTTGGGATATGATGGTAGAGACTGGATTAATGTTGCTTAGGATAGGGACCGATGACAGGCTTATGTTAGGGCGGCAAATGAACCTCCGGGTTCTCTAAAAGCCAGAAAAAGTAAGCAAGCATTATAAAATGTGAAGCAATTTTTTTATACCAAGGTAGGCATATTTTTGTAACAGTTCCATTAAAACGAGAACTTCTGTTCCCACAAATCGGGTCTTACTGAGCTTGTAAATTGTTTTCTGAGGAGGGAGAGATATAATGAAAAGAGGGAGGAAAGGTAACAAGAAGAAGTCATCTCAAGGCATATTTCTGTCCCATCTCAAGATTTCTTGAGAGAATCTTTTTGTTCATTTTTGTAATTTTGAATGTTGAATAACGTTTATATACAAGCCTGCAATAGACTGAAAATGCCATTTTAAACATGTACGGGCTTAAGGAATACAAAACCGCAAAAATCGTATTTCTGTCTCATCTCGTTGCTGAGAAATAGTGTTACAAAATGTGTATACAATAATTTGGGACACTCCATATATTAAAAACAAACAGTACCTAAAATGGTCCCCTGAGGTACACCTATATCAATATTACGTTATTCACTAAGGTGATAATTGATTTTAGGTGATTGAGTTCTGTTACTAAAGTAAGATTTCAACAATTTTAAAGCCAATCCATCAATTCCCAATCTATCCATTTTATTCAAAAGTATATACTGTGATTGACTGTACCGAAAGATTTTTGTAAGTATACAAACATTTTATTTTCCACATCTAATTGTTGAATTATTTTTGAAGTAACTGTCATAATAGCATCATCAGTTCAGATTCATTCTGACACCAAATAATTTAGTGGTTTATTTTTTATAAACATTGTATTAACCATGTTTTTATACATTTATAGTGTGTGATGTGGTTAAAAGATATATCCCTCTGCCACTAAAATTTTAGATGCTTCAGCTTCCCTTGCATGCATATAACTCATGTTCCTATAAATGTCACTTGTAACCCTTTGCTTCTGACTCCCTCAATTCCTTACCACAATTAACATGATCCATGGAAGCTCTGGACCTACTAGTGATCCATTGGAGACTCAGTGGATTCATGTCATCTCTTCAGAAATCTCCCCAGTAATCTCCAAGTTTCCCGGTAATAAAGAATTTGTATCGACTATCTGGAGTCAGGCGTTCTGTCATTGCTGTTCCTTAATTTTTTTTATATATTCTTCTAGAAAAGTGTGTATGAAATTCACTCCTAATTCTGCAAAAATAAACTCATTTTGTTTCCTCTCCATAAGCGTGAAAACTCCACTTTTATGCATGAAAATTTAATTAAAATGCTATTTTCCGTATTTCAGAGTCCTATCTCTTTATTCTTTAATCACAGAAGTCATTCATATAAGCTTTACCACTAGCCTCGCCATTGCTTTGTTTAAAAATGTATCTGGTCGAATGAAAACGCTGACCATTATAGCTTATTAAGTGTCTCATTGAAACATTGCTCGGACTGATGATGTTTAAAGTGGGTCTGATACAGATGAAATGGGGTTTTATCGTCACTCCTGTATTCAGAATGTACACTTGAATCCACTTACTTTCATGTATCGCTAATTCCTGGAAATATTACAATCGGAATTTCTAACAGACCACTCTTCACACTACCTTTGGAAATTCAGCGATGAGAAATGATTCTGTATATAGACTATACTTCATTTCATAATGTCTGACGGGAGAAGTAAACATTGCCGGCAGAGGAGGATAGAAGTTCTCTGCAATAACCGAAGTACATATGGTGTTTCCATGCAGATATTCTGCGTCATCGTACGATGAAAGAGTAATGGAACGGAGAAAAATTCTCTCCGACACCGGGATTTGAACCCGGGTTTTCAACTCTACGTGCTGATGCTTTATCCACTAAGCCACACCGTATTCCCATCCCGGTGTCGGATCGAATCCTCTCGGTTTTAGTTCCACCTCTTGGGTTCCCTCTAGTGGCCGCCCTCTGCACTACGTCATAGATGTCTATGAACGTAGGACTAATGTCCAGATATGTGCGTGATTTAAGACGGCGCTTATTCCGTCGGATCCCGGCCAATCAGTCACTCATAGCGAGTGCACCTCAGCACACGTGTGGACATTAGTCCTACGTTCATAGACATCTCTGACGTAGTGCAGAGGGCGACCACTAGAGGGAACCCAAGAGGTGGAACTTAAACCGAGAGGATTTGATCCGACACCGAGATGGGAATCCGGTGTGGCTTAGTGGATAAAGCATCAGCACGTAGAGTTGAAAACCCGGGTTCAAATCCCGGTGCCGGAGAGAATTTTTCTCCGTTGCACTACTCTTTCATCGTACTAATAACGGAGTATGTCTATGTCGCAGGACTTTTTAATCACCCTGTATATAATAAGTAAAAATTGAGGAATTTTGCAGAAAGTTGTGGTATTGATGTATTCATCGTTACTGTTGCTTTGTTCTTTGTTAACAAAGGGTTAAAGGCATGTAATACGCTTAAAAATCTATGGTTTATGATGGCACGTACTTCGATAATTTTCATCTACACTCGCTTTATAAAATTTAGTCCAGTTCATTCTCGTTTATTCATTACTCAGTCTTTATCAATCTTTCCTTAACACAAAAGATGTCTGTTAAAAATGACCCTTTTGTACCGGGACATCACTTTATTTTTACTTGCATTTTTATTGTACCTGCGTTTCTGAATGTACTTGACTCCCACCCCTTTCACTAATGTTCTTGCTCCCGTCAGCCACACAAACTTACGGCCGCTGTTGCATTCGAAGTCTGCTAGCAGTGAAGTAAACAGTACAGAGTATAGTGTGTTTCAGAAATTTGGTTGCGTTTTCCATAGAAGGAAGAGCCTATATTATTGAACTTATTTCCAGGGGCAGATATTTATGGAGATTAATTTTATCATTTGTGTTTTTTAATATTGGTGTCGGCGGACATTGTTCGAGATTGATTTGCACTCTTGTTGGATATTAATGGAAATTTAGGAAAATACAATTATTTTGAAATTGGAGTATTAAATCAGTATGAATATTGCTTTCCAAATAATTAACATTAAAGGTTCGTTGGATTCTGGTAAAGGTGCGGTATGGCCAATACACAATATTTGTTGGATTGAGACTGTATTTAACACACATTCATTAAAAACGAAAAAAAAAAAAAAAAAAAACTTGCAGCCTTGAAATTAATACCTTCAAATTATTAGTGAAATGTTGAATTCTCCATTTTTTGAGTTCACTAATGTAATCAGAACACCTGGAATACCATGTAATGTAGCCTACTTGAATGTGCAACAAATTCAAATGAAAAAAATGTCCGAAAAAAGAACTCAGAATATGAAATTCGCTATAAAACGACATAATAATAATAATAATTCGCAAATGTGTGCATATTTCGCTATTAGAGCTCTATTTCGCGATTTGTCGTGATTGTTTTTTTTCCGCATATTATTACTCAAAATCACTTAATTCGTAAAGATTAGTAAAAATCTATTTTATATATATTATGTCGTGATTTTCGCGATCTCCGTAAATACCCTCCCCTGCTTATTTCGCACAGGTACGGCGTGTAGCATGACTGAATAACTTTATTTATGTGGACTGAGCAGAAGTGAAGATTAGAGTTACCTAAAGTACGGTAATATGCTGATTAAAGTAGCCAATATATAATGAATAAAACCGCCTGAAGAGTTGAGTTTGTGAAAAAAAATGTTACTACTCTACCGTATTTTTATAAAATACCATAAAAGTAATGATCAAACTGAAAATCCTAATATTGTATGTCCCTGTAACATAAATGGATACACTACTTTCCTCTCCTCCTACAGCTAGTAAAATGATTTGTTTACATGTTGCACTAGTAACACCAAACTCCTGTAATGGAAGGGGGGGGTAACAGGTTTTCCGAGTATAGCCAGGTTAATGTTAAAAATGTTGGTAAAAATAAAGTGATGTCCCTGTACATAGGCCTAACTAATGACACGCAAAGCTTGATACTCTCCTACGGTTTGTTCACATAATTTATTTTTATTGCATTCTATTACAGTGGAGATATATGTATAACGTTGTAAATGACACGTAATGAAGCGCACAAGTGAGATGTCTTTATGTCTGTTTATGAAGTTGTCTGTATGTTCGTCTGGTAATAATGGAGGGTACAGAAACCCTGTGGCGTCGCAACAACACAGCAATTAGTGAAGCTAGAGTGGGGTTGTCATGTGCAAATTCATACGATGCCTGTTACTAGGTGGCCAGTTGTGCAGCGTTAACCCGCGCTAATTAATAACGTACCTAGTTCAGTACAGCTGGAGCTATTTTGAACTTAGTCTACACAATGTAATCAAGTAAGATGTCAATATTCTTATTTTATAATAATACTAGTGGCTTGTGCAGCAAGTGCTGCAAACTAAGTTCGTTAGACGTTCAAATAAAAATTTTTCAGATTTATTTTCAATGAAGAATACTTGTCTTTTTGATAGTTATTTCTTCCACAATAATGAAACATACTACCACTGAATGTTTTTTTTAGGCCAAATACTTTTTCGTGAACCTATCCAACTTCAGTTTTTGAGTTTCAACGCGAAAACGCAAGTATCAATGTCAGGACGATAGCAGTAGCTATTTCACGTCATTGTGGATTGTGGGCAAAAGTTAAAAAAATGTCAGGTTTGCTAAGCTTTCGAAGAATAGCATTTTCGTATAGCTGCTGCATGTGGAACTTTAAATGTAGAGCGTAAAATAATTTTATCTTACTAAGAGATCTTGCTGAAATGATCTGGAGACTACAAAATTTTCTAGGTCTCTTATTTTATCAGTAAGTAATATCTTTTTGTCTTTCCTTAGGAACTGTAATTTTTGCGCTCTCTCGAGCCAATACTGAAGACAATGACACATATCAATATCTACACTACACCGCCATTAAGTATATGAAAAAGATCCAACCCCATTGGGTTAATTAGTATAAAAATATTTGATTTTTAATAACAATATTATTATCTTACTTAAGTTTTGTAGTTATATATAGCAGTCACAATAGGAAGTAATATTCGGGGTTCAATATTATGTTTGGAATAGTGGCAGAAGGAGCTGCTGCTCTTCGAAAACTCTTTTTTTCTTTTACTTGGTTATTTAAAGACGCTGTATCAAATATTTGATTATTTAGCGTCAATGAGATATATGATATCGAGATGATATTTGGCGAAATGAGACCGAGAATTCGCCATAGATTATCTGACATTTGCCTTACAGTTTGCGAACGACCAGATAATCGGCCCAAGCGGGAATCGAACGCGCCCCCGAGAGCAACTCTGGAACGGCAGGCAAGCGCTTCAGCCGGCTGAGCTACGTCGTTGGCTACGAAAATACTAAATTCCCATATTGTCGTTCTACCATTTCCTCTTTTATCTATCTCATAATTACCAATTGTCTCTGTAGTTTAAGGGAATTATTAAACCGATAAAGATTCTATCTCGCCTTGGCTAGTCTGTCGTGTAATTTCAGAGGACAGAAGTCTTGAGATAGAATTTTAAATTAATAGAGAGAATAACGGTTATAGAGGCGAATTCTGATACAGCTGAATGAGGGAGATACATTTTGCCTTTCCCTTATCTTTCATTGGCAAGGTTCTTTCTCCCATCCCGAACAAATCGTGCTGAAAGTTTTGACAGTTCTTATGAATCCACCGCGGTGGCTAGGAAACCAAGGGTGTAATAAGAACGAAGCCATTCGACCGTCACTTCATTTAAGCGCCGGGGAGTTCACATTGAACACATTTCTCTTCCTCTTATTACAGAATTTCCAATATAACCGCTTCGTTGGTCGTACGCAATAGTTAAGGTGCAGCTCTAACGCCGCGTGCAAATCGAGGTCGTATGCTTGAATGTCGCAAAGGGCATGTGAAATTGTGCGTCATCATTATGTTTCTCGTTCCGTACAATGTAGCGTAAATCCGAAAAGCAGTAATGTCGCTGATAACGGTAACAAGAGAATGAAAGAAACTAAGGGTAGGCAGATGGGGAAAAGAGATGAAAAATCGCGACGAAAGGAACAGAAGAATTTATATTCAGTCAGTAAAATAGTCTGTTGTTATTAGACAGTGCTAACGCAACATTTGCGATACAAAATATAGTTGGTTCCCATTAAAAAAAAAAGAAAGTTTACTTTAATATCTTAAAAATTATTTCATGTACAAAATAGTAATATGCGTTACAAGAGCGGTATGTTGACGTTTTTATGTTCGAGGAAAAGATTGAAAAAGCGAAACGTAGTTGAGCTTTTTTAATTTCCGAGAATTGAAAGAAAACATACCGCTCGTGTATCGTACATAATTTTGTGCGAAGATCGTTTATTATATACCTGAAAGAGGAATTTCTAAATAGTTGCAATGAAATCTCCATCTTGGTTTCTGTTCAATGACGGCAAATTTGCAAAACAAAAATATCTATCTTCAACATTGTTGGTTTAAAATGTTTTCTGTGTTTACTGTACTCCAGCAGGCCGTGATATACGTCTGTCTTTTTTCCCCCCCAGTCTATAAATGCGAACTAAAAACAAACGGTAAAGTTATGTAATGATTTATTTTTCATTTTAATATTTTAACAATATTATTTATATAACATATTCCAGTAATAACATCCGCATCTGGAATCTTGTTGATTTTTTCACGGCTTCCTTAATGTTACTTGTATCAGGAATGCAATCAGTTTCGTGGACTGGTAGACTTTACTTAATTTTTGCAAATATTTAAAAACAATAATTAACATTGCAATTTAGGTGAAATTGCAGTGGTAAGTTTCCAATCTATAATTATTACTATGTTAAACGTCTCTAAAAATATGTTAAAAGCCTAAAGCAGTAAAATGAATGTCGCGCTTAAGCGGTAAGAAGAGAGAAATTGTTATGTGTGTTACGTTGGGAATACTGAATGTGGTATTTCACACTTACTGCGTATTGGTTCTGTGCGGAAAACAAGCAAATACGCACGATCTCGCACAAAATACATTACGTGTATCATATGTCCCCTTCAATGTAATTTAACTTGTAATTGTCGGTTTGTGTATATCTGAAATATTTCACACGCTATCGGAAGTGCAATATTTTTGTGGATCAACCTGTATATGAGTCATCATATCCCCGCCAGGCAAGCAAGAACCTTGGGGTCTTCGGTGCCTCATATGCAGATGTAGACCTATGATTAGCCTAGAGTGTACCACAATTGCCATCTACGAATCTTCGAATAAACCTCGATGAAATCTATCTATGGTGGATGGACGATTCGGTGTCACGTAAACATGGAATATGCTGTATTTTTTGAAACAGGGAGGAAAATGGAAGGAGAACTGTTGAATGTGTTGGTGAAATGACGAGGGGAAAGTGGAAAAAATCCCGATTTGTGAATAACAAACACGTATTCGCCATTGCAGAAATTTGAAGTAGGATTAACAGTTGTTGTAAGGCATGGTCAGCATAATTAAAATGTGACGTTGTTAAGGAACAGACAGATATTTCCGTTTCAGTAATACAATATAATATTGTTTTATTAATTCTGTCTAATTGACATATCACAAATATAAAAAGTCAATTATATTTACCCATGTAAGTGATCATTGTGTACTATACAAATATAAATAAAAAATAAAAAAAATTAAAAATTAAGCAAACGTTTTCGCCCTTCGGGCATCATAAGGCTTTTTTACATGCAATATTTTGTACATTTTGTCTCTTATTCTGAAACGAATGATTAATCACAACCTTTTTAATAATGAAAGTAATAGCTATTTAAAATAGACTTATGGTAATTAACATTCTAAAAGTAATGTACAGGTATGAAAATTTAATACATAATAATGATATAAAATTGTGGCTGCACTGCTGTGTAGTGTTTAAATTATAACATCATAAAGCTGTGAACATGATAAAAACATTTCATTCCTCTTTAAACTTCATAATTTCATTAATTGGATGTTTTGCTGATAATCTTGTCTCAATGGTTCATTACTTGTTATGGTGAAATCAATCTGAAATATATTAGTTATTATGTAGAGAATCCTATATGACGTGATGTTAAAATTTATAAAATTGTTGTCGAAAATACATTTTTTTATATATTTGTATAGTACACAATGATCACTTACATGGGCAAGTGTCATTGACTTCTTATATTTGTGATATGTCAATTAGACTGTATTAATAAAATAATATTATATTCATCATATTATATTGACTATCTGAATATTTCAACATGCTTTCTACTTCATTAGGATCAGTGCTTTAACGTACTATAAATTATGACCAACAACAAAACGTTTTACTTCAATTTCGGTGGTGGTGGTGGTGGTGGTGGTGGTGGTGGTGACATTATCTTGGTTTCTAATATGATGTCGCTATCACCTTTGGTTCCAGTATACAGTATCTCTTATTATCTTTGATTCCAGTATAATGTCATAATTTTTGGTTCCAGTATAATTTCTCTATCATCTTTTGCTCCGGTATAATGTATCTATCATCATTGGTTCCAGTATAACGTCCCTATCATCTTTGGTTCCAGTATGTCTCTATCATCTTTGGTCCAAGTACAATATATCTATCATCTTAGGTTCCGGTATAATACGTCTATAATATTTGGATTCAGTATGTATATATCATCTTTGGTTCCAGTATGTCTCTATCATCTTTGGTCCAAGTATAATATCTCTATTATCTTTGGTCCAAGTATATCTCTATCATCTTTGGTTCTAGTATACTGTAATATCTCTATAATCTTTGGTTCCAGTATGTCTCTATCGTCTTTGGTCCAAGTACAATATCTCTATCATCTTTGGTTCCAGTATAATATCTCTATAATCTTTGGTTTCAGTATGTCTCTATCATCTTTGGTTCTAGTATCTCTCTGTCATCTTTGGTCCAAGTACAATATCTCTATCATCTCTGGTTTCAGTATAATACCTCTATAATCTTTGGTTTCTGTATGTATATATCATCTTTGGTTCCAGTATGTCTCTATCATCTTTGGTCCAAGTATAATATCTCTATTATCTTTGGTCCAAGTATAATATCTCTATTATCTTTGGTCCAAGTATATCTCTATCATCTTTGGTTCTAGTATACTGTAATATCTCTATAATCTTTGGTTCCAGTATGTCTCTATCATCTTTGGTTCCAGTATAATACCTCTATAATCTTTGGTTTCAGTATGTATATATCATCTTTGGTTCCAGTATGTCTCTATCATCTTTGGTCCAAGTATAATATCTCTATCATCTTAGGTTCCAGTATAATATCTCTATTATCTTTGGTCCAAGTATATCTCTATCATCTTTGGTTCTAGTATACTGTAATATCTCTATAATCTTTGGTTCCAGTATGTCTCTATCATCTTTGGTCCAAGTATAATATCTCTATCATCTTTGGTTCCAGTATAATATCTCTATAATCTTTGGTTCCAGTATGTCTCTATCATCTTTGGTCCAAGTATAATATCTCTATTATCTTTGGTCCAAGTATATCTCTATCATCTTTGGTTCTAGTATACTGTAATATCTCTATAATCTTTGGTTCCAGTATGTCTCTATCATCTTTGGTCCAAGTATAATATCTCTGTCATCTTTGGTTCCAGTATAATATCTCTATAATCTTTGGTTTCAGTACGTCTCTATCATCTTTGGTTCTAGTATATCTCTGTCATCTTTGGTTCCAGTATAATACCTCTATAATCTTTGGTTTCAGTATGTATATATCATCTTTGGTTCCAGCATGTCTCTATCATCTTTGGTCCAAGTATAATATCTCTATTATCTTTGGTCCAAGTATATCTCTATCATCTTTGGTTCTAGTATACTGTAATATCTCTATAATCTTTGGTTTCAGTATATATCTATCATCTTTGGTTCCAGTATAATACCTCTATAATCTTTGGTTTCAATATGTATATATCATCTTTGGTTCCAGTATATCTCTATCATCTTTGGTCCAAGTATTATATCTCTATTATCTTTGGTCCAAGTATATCTCTATCATCTTTGGTTCTAGTATACTGTAATATCTCTATAATATTTGGTTCCAGTACGTCTCTATCATCTTTGGTCCAAGTATAATATCTCTATCATCTTTGGTTCCAGTATAATATCTCTATAATCTTTGGTTTCAGTATGTCTCTATCATCTTTGGTTCTAGTATCTCTCTGTCATCTTTGGTCCAAGTATAATATCTCTGGTTTCAGTATAATGTCTCTATCATACGTATTATAGCCTATGTATTGTGGCTGAGAGCTATAAATATTTCGCTGAAATAATTTTCTAAACGACAACCTATATCGAGCTGCAATTTGAAAGAAGAGTTCCTTCGAAATTAATAAACGTTGTATTATAGGTAATACGAAGATATATACGATTCGTTGGGAAATGTAATGTTGAAACTAACGTGAAATCCAAGCTTCGTCTGTTGAATTGTGATTCTGTACTGATGGCCGCGCGTCGCGTGATGGATAAAGGCTCGAGTTCACACCTGTTGGTGTCCTTGCGAGACAGCTGCGCTCCTAATCCAATATTACAGTCTTCTTCACTCCAGCTTTAGAGCCAATGTCGCCATTAATATCGATTTTGTTACAGGTTCGTGTACGAGTAGTCTCCAAGCTCTACCCATAAAACCTGAGCCTTCAAAATTTAATGTAGGGAAGCATCAAGACTACAAATTGAGCAGTGCTGCTAATAAGTGACACAAATTTGAGTGTGTAGATATGTTGCAAGATTAATATTGATATAAATTCATCAGTAGTAATGTCACGAGAGGTCTGAGATTTTTCTGGGAAATCTCAGACCTCGAGTGACATTTATTAGGACTATTTCGTGAATAAAATAAAGATGTAAATAATATATCCCTAAAATTCGATCACAAAATGTTAATAGTTGTATATATTAACGAATACTTAACCTATTCAGACATTGTGAAGTTGAAATAAATGAATATCGATTACTGCAATAAAGAAATTCGATGTTATTATTCAGTAATGCCAATTGCGAAAAGCGAAATACAGGTTTAACAATGTTAATTACATATACAGCACTTTTCTCTTATTATTATAATGTAAATACATTTTCATTTTCTGATGAAATCATAATATAATTTAAAATCTTATAATATAGTTACAGTAACCTGATTAATAATGCTTATGTATTCACAGCGAGACATGTTGCTACACAGTGAAGCCATCTCTGTATAGATAAATGAAATACGAATTTTATTACGACATATGGAAGGCAGTTTGATCAAAGACCTTGTATATATTACTATATAAGGTCTTTGTGTTTCATATGCGATGATGTTACATAAATTTGAACATATGACTTTCTATTAATTGTTTAATTTCATTCACAAAATACACATTTTATAGGCTACAATTATAGATTAAGTTACCTGTGGGAGCAGGACCAATGTCAGCTGTGCCTTATTTCGACCGATACTCGTGTTACAGGAAAGCATTTTATAGCTCGGCAAACGCATTCCCGCTGTAGTGTGTACTACTTACTTACTTACTTACTTACTTACTTACTTACTTCCTGGCTTTTAAGGAACCCGGAGGTTCATTGCCGCCCACACATAAGCCCACCATTGGTCCCTATCTTGAGCAAGATTAATCCATTCTCTATCATCATATCCCACCTCCCTCAAATCCATTTGAATATTATCTTTCCATGTCTCGGCCTCCCTGAAGGTCTTTTTCCCTCCGACCACCCAACTAACACTCTATATGCATTTCTGGATTCGCCCATACGTGCTGCATGCCCTGGCCATCTCAAGAGCTTCATCTATACAGTTCAATATCCCATTCGCGTATGCGTGCAATCTGGGAAGAATATTGAAAGAATCAAGTTTAAAAGGTACTTTCAATTAAGGTGCATGATGATTTTGTGTCTACATGGTGCGCCGTTTTGAACGTCGTCTTCACTGCGTAAATATATTAATTAATATTAAATATCAATCTTGCCTTCATTGCTTTAAAGTTGAAAGAACCGTTTAACCGTGCAGTTGCATTTAAATGTATTCATGATCATCATTTTACGGGGAAACAGTTGACGACAACGACTAAACAAAAGAACGATCATGCGATAAATTGATAGCGATAAATCTAGCTGCAAAAATTATTGCAAAGTGTGACTGTGAATAGTTGAAATTCAAAATTTCATTACATTTCAATTGGTAGAAAATGGAATGACGTCATATAAATGAAATAGTCATTTAGAAAGTACGAAAAACTATGAACGAGTCTTTATAGTACACTTTGTTCATCTTACACCAGTCTAAAATATTTAGTACATAAATCACGCCCTTCAAATGAAAGTGTATAGAATATGTGTGCCTGTAATAAAATGAAAAGTTAAATAGGGCTAATACGATTAAAATAATATTTCAGAACTAGCAGTTAATTTGAAAGCACAATAACGCAATTAAATATTCATCATGTTAACTGTAGTCTGTGCTGTTATGAATAATTCAATCCATGCCTGTGAAAATGTGAAGCACCATTATTTAAAATTCAGTCACCCCATACAGGAATTTTACTTTTTTCTGGTAGTGTATAGGTACAACTGTAGTAACGTAACTTCGTGTATAAATTAACGATATTTCATACTTTGAAATGCAAATACTGCCGAACGAAATGTAGCAAGTAATAAATAGAGATTTGTCGCTGCGTGTAGTCAATGGTCATAGATTCGGATGTTGGTTTGTTGGTTTTCAGTTGAATGTCGCGTTATTTTTATTGAGAACCGCCGTTGCCAAGTTTACCGAATGCCACAGTGGTACCTATTCATTTAAAGATTAACGAAGTGTACTTTAATGTAAATCCAGATAAGGGTGTGACAATCACCGATAGACTGAAAAAGTTGTAGGAGAGAAGTGGGTACAATGAGACAGGGAGAACAGTGACACATTTTTTATTACATGGTAAATTTTGATGTTGAGATGTTGGTAACAGTGGAGTTGTATGTTGCATGAGTAAAGTAACAGTATTTTCATACTCGATTTGATTCTAGTTATAAAGGTGAGTGATTAAAAAATAATTCGTAATTTTTCACTCTAGAAGTAAAATTTTGGTTTGAAGGTTAAATTGGATATACAAATGAAATAGAAATATGATTGTTTTATTACCTAATACTATGGTATTTGAGGTTATGTTTGGCAAAGTTTCGTCCTTGTTTTGGTTTTGAAGTGATGGCGCCATGCGTAAATGGAACAGTGAGATATGCTATTGAAGGGTACACTGAGACGTCTCACTGTTCGCATGTACCAATGATTTGCAAAAACAATATGTAATTATTACATTTACCAGTAACTAACATTAAAAATGAACATACTAGTAACCAATTTAGGAACTGTAGCTTGAAATAATAGATACATTACATTTTAATGGTTTCTTAAATAGAAAATTATTCACAAAATTTAAGAATATGTTTAAAAAATAAAGAATTAAATTAAATTCTTATAGTTATAAGCTTTGTTGTCACCAAACATTCATTTCATTTTTTCGCAAAAGTTTTAAATGTCATGGAAAATTCACTTTTCCAAATGTTCCAGATGTTTCAATGATTTCGAAGTCAGACATCAAAATTACTCTAAATAAACCTACAGAGCATGATAAGATAAAGAGACAGCAAGCTTTCCTTTATTTTGAAATAAATGTAAATCATTTCAATGTCCGTCAATAGACACTGTGGTGTCCCACTATGCCCTCCTGAATGGGAACAGTGAGACATTTGCATTTTTCTGACAAACACGTATTGTATATTATGTTCTTTGTCTAGTAACATTTTTGTTTATGTATTATTGTACTCCATGTTTTAATGTATATTTCTATTGTACTTGATTTTAAAAATACTTGGATTATCATTTGCATACATATGTCTTAATATTTTGTGTCTCAGTGTACCCACTACTCC
Organism: Periplaneta americana; assembly: GCF_040183065.1. NCBI lineage: Eukaryota > Metazoa > Arthropoda > Insecta > Blattodea > Blattidae > Periplaneta > Periplaneta americana. The sequence continues at coordinate 172,011,764 of NC_091121.1, read as the reverse complement.
CCTAATAACAAAATTTAAAAAAAAATTGTGTTTTGCAATAAATCTGTTTCTTTGTTAATGTTGTGAGATATTAAACAGTTTATAATTTTTATTTTAGTATGATTTATGAGACATAAGTGAGTCGAATTATGATGTGTCTTGAAATAATAAGATTCTCATTCATGGTTGGCGCATCAAAGATTTTTTTTTTGTTAAGTAAAATTTAGATAACAAAATTCATCATAATATAATTCATCATTCACTGCAAAAAACAAATTTTAGGATATAAATTTTTACGTTATGCAAAAATAAGGGAGAAAAATGCTCGAAGAGAAGAATAATACGGGAGACGAGAGTTTTTTTAACAATTAGGGAAAAATACGGGAGATCCCAGGAAGCACGGGAGAACTGGCAACCCTAGATACTACCGCCAGATTGTGTCTGTGTGCATTGGTGGCTAGTTAACAGTACAAGCAAATATTAGTATGCTAGAGGCTGTGCTCCAAGATGGATGTAAAGTTGAACAGCGGTCATCCGTGAAATTTGCATTTCTTCGTGGCAGAAATACTCGTGTCATTCTGAGCTACGAGAAGCATTGGGTCATAGTGCGTTGGAACACTTCCCTACTCGCCTGATCTTGCCCATGCGACTATGATCTCATTCCGAAATTGAAGAAGCCGCTGCCTGGGAACCGATTTGCAAACAGGGAGGACATCTTAACAGCTTTTCGACGAGAAGTGGTACCCATAGACGAATCGAACGCAGCCGATGGCATTCAACGTCTGCATCATCAATGGCAAAGATGTGTGGAAGTCTTGGGGGATTATCTTGAAGAGTGTTAGCTGTGAGTAATGTACAATGGAAGCTCTTAAGTTCGACATCCTATAGTTCGACTGCTTACGTAGGAGAATTAGACACGCTCCTGTACGGGCACTAAGAAATGGGTTTGCCATTGAATGGGAATTGGTTCTGTGTCTTGTAGTGATACTTTGGTTAAAGGAAAACAGAATATTTTATTAATTAGGATATCCATATTTAATCACTGATTTTAAATTAATGAACCCTTTTTTATCTATTTGAGAATTGTGCCGTTTGTGAGACGGAACTGTCCAAACCCACTGTGGTACTAGAAGCGCATACACAAGTCTCGGGGCGGGCAGGAAATTCAAGTACAGTACTGTATTCGTTGTTGGATAACCAATAAGAATTTGTATTCATTTCACCTGCCACACCTACTACCTATATTGGACTGAACTTTCAATTCTGTTCAGTCGAACTTAGGAGAGTCCACTATACTTCGTTTCTTTTGTTCATAATAAAACAATGATTTATATTTAGGCATCTTTCAATTTCCCTTACTCATTGCCTTTTGTACCCGGACCCAATTTGATACTAGCATTGTAAAACACATTCCAATAATCTTCAATCCCATATAGTGAATTTCTATTCCTGCAGATTTATTAGCTGATATAATATAGTTGCCATGACTTATGAAATGACCTGGTTAATCACAATCTTCAGTGAAACCGCTTTAAGATATTTTTCAACGAAAACCAGAGTGCACACATAAGAAGGTTTCATGTCTAGTTTCACTAATCCAGCAGTCCTTTCATTTCCAAAAGCACCTTTCCCCGTATTCATGAGAGAACTATGTTGAGGAATTGTTAAAAAGCTATCTAACCTCTACATAAAAGAATGGCCCACCTGTTGGCCGACGTGATTGTTATTCTGTTTGCCAGTTACCGATTGTAAGATCGAATTTGAGTCATTGAGTAATCTTACCATATAATTTCATAGAAATTCGTATTTGTAAATCTGTAACTGAATAAATGGAAGAAATCTTAATGACCGCAAACTTTATTTCCTCATGTTTACAATGATGATAAATTAATAAAGGGGAGAGTTGGGTAGTATCGGACATCGGGTATTATCGGACAGTGATGTTTCTTTTATCTAACACCATATGGTAGTACAGTGATGTTTCTTTCATCTACCTCCAGATGGTAGTAGCAGTGTTCAAATGTCGCATACAAAAACGTAACCATGTCACTTAGGTACTGCCATCTGGTGGTGGATGAAAGAAACATCATTGTCCGATATTACCCAATGTCCGATACTAGCCAACTCTCCCCTAAATCAAAAACAGATTTCATTACGTGAATTCATGTACTATTTATATTTCTTTTAATTACTCATAAACGAAACTGAAGTTTGGGATTGAGTATGAACACAGAATCAGTTGAATTCTACATTAGTTTCGAATATTTGATTAATTTAGTGATTGTTAGTGTATGCAATATTCAATACTACGAATCCTTTGATTACATTAAATCACTATTGACGCACTGATTACAGTAATTCAATTAAAAACAGAAATGGTCATTGCGAACACATAGAATTTCAGTATACTTAAACAAAAATGCTGGTGTTGTATGTCTTTTTTTACTACTGATAAACTTCAAAATAATTTTACAATTATTTTTTATTTTCATTATAATGAAGACCAGAACGTAGTACGAAATGGATATATAAATATTGGAAATTTATACTTTGAAAAGGTGGAAAAATTCAAATAGCTTCGATCAAAAGTAACGGATATAAATTAATGACACTTGAAAGAAAATTACACGCAAATAAATATGGGAAATGCCTGCCAATAATCGGTTGAGAAGCTTATATCATCCAGTCTGCTCTCAAATAAGCTGAAAGTTAGAAATTATAAAACAGTTATATTACCGGTTGTTCTGTATGGTTGTGAAACTTGGACTCTCACTTTGAAAGAGGAACAGAGATTAAGGGTGTTTGAGAATAAGGTTCTTAGGAAAATATTTGGGGCTAAGAGGGATGAAGTTACAGGAGAATGAAGAAAATTACACAACGCAGAACTGCAAGCATTGTATTCTTCACCTGACATAATTAAGATCATTAATTCCAGACGTTTTAGATGGACAGGGCATGTAGCACGTATGGGTGAATCCAGAAATGCATATAGAGCAGGTATGCTCAAAATTGTAAAAGCCTCGATTACACGGATGATGCTGCACTGCATAACACACACTGTGTACGGACTGGGCTCCGCAACTACATTGCAGCACCGCCCGTATCATAGTTCTTACACTCTTATAAATACGGATAATAAACTGAATTTGAAAACGGAAAGAGTATACACTGCAATATTCAGTTATTACATTATTTATTATATTTAATATAGTTAAGATATAATAATATCATAGATAATAACATTTTCATATTCCACCATATAGTCTACTTTGCGGTCTATTCAACATCTGCATTCTTTTCTGAAAGTAATCGGGAATCTATTTCCAACGAATTTACTGCAATGCGCTAAAGATGCTGATCTGTTAATCGGGACCTATGTTTGGATTTAGTAACCTTCATTCTCGAAAATAATTGTTCGCACATATATGTCGAGGCGAAGGTAGCTAACGTAGTGGCAACGAATAAGCTCATCTTGTAATATTTAGTTTTGTTCATTTTTTAAATAATTCTATGCTTGTCTAGTCATATTCTCTGCATTTAGTTCTGGATTCTACGTTACTTAGTAAATCAATTAACTCGTCCTGGAACTGCACTCTCGCGGATTGTACTAAATTTATGAAAAGATTAACAAAAATACTAATATCACTCTCCATACGTCTAAAATCACTAAATCTATGTTCTGTGAATTCACATTTGAACTGTTGCAGTACAGAGACATAATTAACTATATTTTGTTCAGGCACCATACATCTCTTTACAAGTTCATCATCCGTGAAGGGTTTTAGTGCCTTAGCTAATTCCCGACATACTACATAGGTCAACTTGCTCCAAAACATAGACTCTGAATTGTTCGACTTTCTTCAATGTTTGGCCTTTCATGAAGTGCTTTCAATTCTTGAAACTGCAGTGTACGTTGCATTCCTGAAAAATTATTTTATCAAAATACCTATTTCTGCTAGAATAAAATCACCACAATAACAATAATAATAGTAATAATAATAATAATAGGTCTAATAATAATAATAATAATAATAATAATAATAATAATAACGTTGGTATATGAAAATAGGCTATATTACAGAAAACAGCTTTTCTGTCACTTCCGCATGTTCAGGGTAGCAGAGCCTATAATGTAGTTTTATGTTGCTCAGTAGTATTCTGACAGTACCTTACAATACAGTAATCACTTTCCATTTTCACCGAACGTACAACAAAAATAGTCTTCCTCCCACACTGTACGGAATGACCGTTTGCTTACAGAAGGTTTTGACTGCGTCATTGTCCCGCACTGTTCGTGCGTTTTCTAAGTACTTGAACTGCCTTCTGCAGCCATCCGTCGAGCTTCGAACGGGGAACAGCTCGCTCTACATTCGAAGGTTGTGATTACAGAACGTAATCGGGAGTCAGAGAATGAGCATACCTGATATAGAGTATTAGTTGGAAGACCTGAGGAGAAAAAGACGTTTGGGGAGGCCGAGACGTAGATGGGAGGATAATATTAAAATGGATTTGAGGGAGGTGGGGCATGATGGTAGGGACTGGATTAATCTTCCTCAGTATTGGGACCGATGGCGGTCTTGTGTGTGAGCGGCAATGAACCTCCGGGTTCCTTAAAAGCCATTTGTAAGTTATATATACCGTAGACAGTCAAGAAGTAGTAAGTTACAGTAATCAATATTCCTCCAATATCACTACAACATTCTCGAAGAACAGTACACACACCTAAGAGCAGGCATTGAAGGACAAACTAGCTGGCAAATGAATGTGAATCACTTTCTAGACAGCTGCGATGCTCTCTCTGCCATTAAACCTCCCTGCGTTGCTCAATTTTGATGTTACGTTCGTGTACTCTACCTTCCTAACTGCCGGTTTGCGTGATGGACGATGCATCATGTGATCCACATGCAATTAATGGTAACTGTGATAGTGTTAGTTGAATCCTCCTCTGTATTAACGTATAGTAGTAGTCCTACAACTGTAGTTGTCTTTACAGAAGAATTTCTTAGAATTATTCATATGGAAGGATGGATGTATTAACGTATAGTAGTAGTCCTACATATGTAGTAGTCTTTACAGAAGCATTTCTTAGAATTATTCATATGGAAGGATGGATGTATTAACGTATAGTAGTAGTTCTACATATGTAGTAGTCTTTACAGAAGAATTTCTTAGAATTATTCATATGGAAGGATGGATGTATTAATGTATAGTAGTAGTCCTACATATGTAGTAGTCTTTACAGAAGAATTTCTTAGAATTATTCATGTAAGGTAATGCGTATTAAATATGACACGAAATTATAAAATTTGAAGTTATTTGATATAGACTGTAGAACAGTGGACTCTCCTAAGTTCGACTGTACAGAATTGAAAATTCAGTCCAATAAGGGTAGTGGGTGTGGCAGGTGAAATGGATACAAATTCTTATTGGTTATCCATCAACGAATACAGTACTGTACTTGCATTTCCTGCCCGCCCCGAGACTTGTGTATGCGCTTCTAGTACCACAGTGGGTTTCGACAGTTCCGTCTCACAAACGGCACAATTCTCAAAAGAAAAAGAAGAGTTCATTAATTTAAAACCAGTGATTAAATATGGATGTCCTAATCAATAAAATCCTCTGTTTTCCTTTAACAAATGTATCACTACATGACACAAAACTATTCCCATTTCTTAGTGCTTGTATAATACTCCTACGTAAGCAGTCGAAGTATAGTATGTCGAACTTGTTTTCTGTCGAACTTAAGATTTTTAATTTTTAATTAGGCAACTGATGTTCTAACTACTGGGACTGTAATTAGTTAATCACAATTGCATAGCAAGCCTCCAAAAAATAAAAACGCTCTATCATATTTTGGACTGAAAATCCTAAAAATGATAGAGTTCTGAAAAATGATACAATTCTGAAAAATGATACATATGGAATATCGACGTAAATTCTGTAGGTACCAAATAGAGGTACTAAAAATGAGGCAGAGGGTTAAAAATATGATACTTATCGTCGTTGTTCCTGCAATAACTTCTGTCAGGGCATGAAGCACGTATAGATGAATCCAGAAATGCATAGTGTGTTAGTTGGGAGACCGTAGAGGAAAAAGACCTTAGGGGAGTCCGAGACGTAGATGGGAGGATAATATTAAAATGGATTTGAGGGAAGTGGGATATGATGATAGAGACTGGATTAATCTTGCTCAGAATAGGGACAAATGGCGGGCTTATGTGAGGGCGGCAATGAACCTGCGGGCTCCTTAAAAGCCATTTTTAAGTAAGTAAAAAAAAAAACACATTTTTTTTTATTTTATGGCAGTGGTACATAGGAGATACTTTTGCGAAAGGGAGGAATATAATTACATATGGGGGATTTTATTATTTGTTGTACCACTATTAAAGTTATTTAATAGATCAAAAATTTGAAAATCCATAAATATATCACATAGGAGTTATTGCAGGAACAACGACGATATGTATGTTTAGATTATTTCTGTAGCTTTTATTTTCAGAACATTTATAATATAAAACCTAGGCTACAACTACCCAAAAACAGTCTACATTTTGTATCTCTTGTTTTTAACATAATAAGAGAAGCAACATTGCTGATAACATCTTTCAAAATTTTGTTCACGTCTCCTCATCATAAAAATACATACAACAAACAGAAATCCTCATCATCACTTATTTTTTTCGTATAAATCAATGAGATCACCAAATACAAAACAAATTCCACGTCTGTCCAAACCACTGGCTACATAAGGAATTTGCAGTTTTCCCATATCACTCTTTTTAACAAGTGATATGTCTGTGGATGCAGTGAAATTGGTTTTGAAGTTAAGAGAGACTCTAAACCCATAACTTCCAAATCGCTTTCCAGTACTTTCTGTAACTTACACATAAATGACTGTAACAGTATGAGTTCCTCTTTCATCCTTGAAATTTTCCTAGTATATAATCCTCCCCAGCCTCATGTACTGGATGCAGCATAATATCAGGATCTGGGGTCATTTTTCGAAGGAATCAATATCTTCGACACTATCATCACTGAGTCTGTTCAGTTTCCTTCAAATCAAAGAAAGAAATAAGAGCAAATACCTTACTATAATAATACCGGACTGCTAGAAATTTTACGTGCGAACGACGCTGGTGCTGCTACCTAGGCGGCCGGTGTGGTGATACTCGTGAAACAAGCAGTAATCAACTGCAATATATATTGTTGCTGGGCTAATTAATAGTTTTATTAATTAGTGCCGAGTTAAAATGTCAGGGTGTATATGTGCTGTTTATAATTGCTACAAAATTGCAGCATTACAAATTGCTCCAAATCGTATTTTCGATTTCCGAGGGATCATAAAACGTGAGTCAACAACATTCTTGATAGGCCTAATTCCTTCGTCTTTGTGTTGATAGAACAATAAAAATTAGCATTTTTATTTAGACTTAATAAATGAATAGAAGTTAAAATGTATTGGAAATTTTAAGGTTTTATCAAATTAAGTTTTATTGTTATCCACATGCCTTTACTAATTATTACAAGCATCAGATTACTATCAATTTTATCTTTGCAGTTGTCAGCAATGCGTATATAAAGCATTGTTGTAAATTCATTCTTAATGTCAGAATTGATTTTGTCTCACTAAAGCAAAGAGAAAATATGTAACAATAATTAATTACGGAAAGTAATATGAAGTATGCAATATTTCTCATAATAGGGCCTATGCAGCTTTGATATAAGATTGTAATTTTGCATTAAATATTATTCAATGCTTCTTAAGTTTTTCATATATTATTCTACATTAATAACTCACGTTTTAAATAATAGTCCGAATCCTGCTATGTTAATATTTGTATATGTGGACGTAATTCCATCCCGCTCCGCTAGATGTCAGGTCCGCGATATTTGGCACTCACGCCAATGCTGCTAGTATATAGCTGTCCGGTATTATTATAGTAAGGTATTTGATAAGAGTTCAAAAAATATGCGTGCTGAAATGAATATCTTCTGAGCAATGAGCAATGTTTACCGTCACTGTAAGAGCAACATATCTTCCACTATGAGCTCTTTGGCAAGAAACAATTGAGGAAAGAGAATGTAACCGTTTGTCACTGTGTATTACACAGCATTCTTCAGTCTATGTTAGTATCAAGAGTACGCTTAACCAGACGGCAGTACGTTGGGAAGTTCGTAATCGTACTAATGTACCATTCAGGTAAGTTAGTTTCGTGCCTCATGCGTGGTGATAAACGGCTGCATTCTGTTTCCTCATTTGTTTCTTGCCAAAGAGCTCGTAGTGGAAGATATGCTACTCTTACAGTGATTGTAAAGATTTGAGGGAGCCAGAAGAAACGTAGTACAAGTGACATTTCTAAGAACATGAGTTATTTGCATCCAAGGCAAGCTTAAACATTTAAAATTTTAGTGGCAAGGGATATATCTTTTAACCACATCACACATTAAAATTTAAATAAAGAATTTCACGGAATTCACGAAATCTTAAATAACTTTTACAACGTTTTCTCACAAATAACTTAAGTGCAGTTTTACCTCTTTGCTTCTGACCCCCTCATTTGCTTATTTCACGCATGATATAAATTTTAGAACTCATGTTTGTAGGACTTTTATTTTTTATTTTTATGTGTACTACTTCGTCTCTAAATATTGGAACCTTTTTTAGAACACACTGTATATGCAAATTCATCTCTTTTATACAACATGAATTATCTACGTATACAAAATACGCAATCTATTATTTAACCGCATTTTAGAGCAAACATTACTTTCTACATTCCGCAGTGCAATTAAATGAATATGTGCTTATAAATAAATTTTAATGGGCCTCTATAATCCCCTATTTAAAATATTCTTTCCAGTTAGAGGAATTTCGTTAATGATTCATGGCAATACAGAGAACCGACGAGCGTATTTTCAGTGAAAACACTGGTCCCAATTTGTATCTGTTAATGAAGGAATGCATAAAATATTATTGTAATCAAAACGAACGTACAATGAGAAAAAAGCTTTTAAATTTTATGCTGTATAATCCAGTAACTAAATCGACAAAAAGAAAGACCGCTGATACGTTTCTCATGTTATTTTTTTTTTTTTCGTTTAACTTTAAATTTTAGTAATAGATCTTGTAACTTCATACTGAAAACATATTCAGGCAATAGGCGCGTTCGGACGTGAGTTCGATTCTCGCTTGGACTGATTACATTGTTGACTTTCTCAGTTTTTCTCCAATTGTAAAGAAATTGCCAAGTAATCAATAATCATATGATCGATCCTTCACCTAATCTCGTCACATACCATTTCGCTAATACCAATACTACCAAAGACCTGTGGTGTGACGAATTCAGCACGGCAACTTATGATTTTGGAGGTACTGGTTATGCGGCGTGCTCTGCTGTAAAAGGTTGCATGTAACTACTGAGTGTTCATTTCAAAGTGTGTCATGACGTCACTGTTGTTGGGTCACCGATTTGAAGCGAGTTTCAGCTTATATGTTAGAGAAGTTGCCTATTATTTAAGGCGTTCTTCAATCTGAACTTGAGAACTTGTACGGTATAACTTGAACGTCGTAGCAACAGATGGCGCTCTGTACGGTCTGTGTGCTACCATAACCTCTTTCGAACTGTGATGTGCGCCGGCAAGTCGTACGCAGGGTATTTGTTATCATCGGTTGCGTACGGTAACATTCCACAACACAAATCAAATGCTCCGTGTCCATGTTGACCGTCGAAGTTAATGTCAACAAATACGTAAGTAATCGTCTTAACCCTCTCCCCATATCTCGATAGTAAGTATTTCCAAACAGTTCACATTCCTGCCACTACCGGCGTTGCCGCACGTATCGGTAAGTACTCTTCAGAATGAACGCCGCACTTGGTAGGCAACTTCTCTGCCTCATAGGTTATACACCTCTGCGGAAGTGTAGGAAGATTGAATTCTCTAGGCTCATCGGCTAGCCACATGACGGTATACAGCGAGCCATGACACACTTGAACTGAATACCCAGTATAGCAGTACGCAGCGACCAGGCAGAGATGTAGAAATTGTTACAGTAAGGAATAGATTGTTGTTTTAGGGGAAATCATGATCATTTATTATGTAATGGAATACGTTAGATAGCAGAAAGCTATTTAAAAATATTACATATAAAATGAAAGAAAATTATAGGTTTCAGTTGTATACAATTGTATGTTGTGAGCATACATCAGTAAGTGTCTTACAGCTCATACGTGTTGTCAAGTCACTCGCGATGTGCAGTACGCAGGAACAGCATTTATGTGGAGGGAGTAGGAGTAGAAGGGAAGGTCGGGCGTGTGTCTACCGAGTTCACGGCAAAAGAGTAACCCATTCCCCTATAATTCGTAAGCAGACTCATCCGATCTCGTGCGCAGCTCTGTAGGAAGAGTGGGGAATGTTTGGACATAATGCATGAGCTGTACATTATGAAGAAGGAAATTATTAAAATCGTATCTTGCTTTGATAACCTTGGCACAAGAATGAGAAGGTGTGGTCGACACCATGCTCCGTCCGCCTTTCATACCCGGGAAAGACATTCTACTCAACTTGATAGGGAGCTCAGGAAACTTCGAGATGTTTTGGATAAACGAGAAAATTCCACCACTACCCAGAATCCACACCTGTGGAGTAACGGATAGCGCATCTGGCCGTGAAACCAGGCGGCCCGGGTTCGATTCATGCTCGGGGCAAGTTACCTGCTTGAGGTTTTTTCCGGGGTTTTCCATCAACCTAATATTTGCAAATGCTGGATAACTTTCGGTGCTGGACCCCTGATTCATTTCATCGGCATTATCACTTTCATCTCATTCAGACGCTAAATAACCTAAGATTTTCATAAAGTGTCGTAAAATAACTTACTAAAATAAAAAAACTACCCGGATTGAACAAGGGACCTTACATTTCATAGCCAATTGCTCTATCACCGTGTAGGAAATACAGGGTGATTCACGAGGATTTACCGTCGTTAACGGAGCTTATTTCCGTAGACATTCTGAGCAAAAAAATGTCATGAAATGCGTGCCCTAATCTCAATATTTTCATAGTTACGCTAATTTGAAGTTGTTAGTAAAATACCATTATTATTTAGTTTTAAGAGTAAAAATATATAACAGGTAAAGAATGAATTATTCAGGAGTATCATTCTTTAACTAGCTAGTATTCTCAAGCTAAAAATGTGTTGTGATTTCCATAACTGCTTAGTACAGAATTTTTTTTTTCGATTCTTAACTACAAAATTACATTTTCTTACGCATTTATCACAACAATCGTTACAAATCACGCCGCTCTTGTAAATTCTTCAAGACTGTACATTAGGATACATAATTAAACTGTAAAGAATCAAATTCCTACATTTATAACAATTTTTGTGATAAGTACGTAAGAATAATGTAATTTTTAGTTAAAAATTGAAAACAAAATCTGCACTATGTGCCGAAGTACATATGATATTTCAGTGCAAAAATTATGTGATCATATGATGATGGAAGAGTAGAACAGAGAAAAACTCTCTCCGGTACCAGGATTTGAACCCGGGTTTTCATCTCTACGTGCTGACGCTCTATCCACTAAACCACCCCGGATTCCCGGTGCCGGAGAGAATTGTTCTCTATTCAATTCTTCCATCATCATATGGTGACGCAGAATTTCTGCACTGAAATATCATATGTACTTCGGTACATCGTAATATATGAGGGTAGGTTATTTTACGATGCTTTATCAACATCTTAGGTTATTTAGCGTCTGGATGAGGTGAAGGTGATAATGCCGGTGAAATGAATTCAGGGCCCGGCACCGAAAGTTACCCAGCATTTGTTTTATTGGGTTGAGGGAAAACCCCGGAAAAACCTCTACCAGGTAACTTGCCCCAACCGGGAATCGAACTCGGGCCACCTGGTTTCGCTAACCGTTACTCCACAGGTGTGGACTCGTAATATATGAAATGCGAAAAATAATCACAGAGGGTGCTATTCATAGACATTTCGCTAGCCCGCGCTACGAGCGTGCTAAACTAGCCCCGGCTATCGACTGGCTACTTATACAGGATTCATATCATATCATATCGCTAACACTGGTTTATCAATACAAAAAACGTTAGTTCGCTGATCATCCACCGGAAGCCCGCGCTAAGAATGTCTATGAATATGGCCCTTAGTGATTTAAGACGGCGCTTATTCCGTCGGGTCCCGGCCACTTAGTCACTCATAACGAGTGCACCTCTGTACATGTGTGTGGACATTGTCCCTCTGTCATACATCTGTGACGCAGTGCATGAGGGTAGGCCACTAGAGGGAACCCAAGAGGTGGAACTTAAACTGAGAGGATTGGATTCGACATCGGGATGGGAATCCGTTGTGGCTTAGTGGATAGAGCGTCAACACGTAGAGCTGAAAACCCGGGTTCAAATCCCGATGCCGGAGAAAATTTTTCTCTGTTCCACTCTTCCATCATCAACACATTTTTAGCTTCAGAATACTAGCTAATTAAAGAAATTATAATTCTGAATAGTTCATTCTTTTCCTGTAATATTTTTTGACCTTAAAACTAAAGATTAAAGGTATTTTACTAACAACTTCAAATTAATGTAACTCTGAAAATATTGTGATTACGACACATGTTTATAAGATATTTTTTGCTCAGAATGTCTTCGAAAATAAGCTCCGTAAGTGACTGTAATTCCTCCCTGTATTTAAAAAATAAAAGTATTTGCAAGAGATGGAAAATAAAAAATTCTACACTCTTATAGCTAACATAAAAATGTTAAAATGAATAGTAGGCCTACTGCCTTTACATTGAAATTTTAAGTAGTATACGAATACCGTAGTTCTTGACAAAAGGTTTTCAGTTCTCAACGTCGTCAGTCTAAAGAGTACTTGGTGAAGTGAACACAAAATGTGGGTTACGGTTTTCTGTTCCGACTGAAAGTAGGCTAAAAGGGAATTAACAAACTCAAATCTGCAGCACGGAAGAACGAAATCATTGCGAATGAATACAAGACTTACCAATGGTAGAAGGAAATTTAGTCACACATGACGGGAGAGCAAATAAAGACATGTTCCACTAATATTAATTCTTAAATAAATAGTGGATTGGTAAAAATTAGAACTTCTACTATCATTTAAAACTATCAGGTTTTAAGGGGAGTTGGTCATTATCGCATGCAAAATAATGGTAAAAATAGCCTATCTTCTAGCAGTCATAAATATAATAGTCTACTGTTTATCAGTGGTCTTTCATTTTTGTTAGCTATGTGTGTATACATATTAAGCTTTAAAATGAAAAATAAAGGTGACTCTAGAGTAAATCTGAATCCTTAAATTAATTTTTTTTAATTAAGCACAATTTTTTTTTAATTCACTACATGTCTGTGATTAGGTACACTCTATTCACTTATTATAACACATATTGAATTGAAAATTTGACCACTTACTGCTAATAGACACTAAAACATACCCTACTAAAATTATTAATATATCTGTAATGTTATGGGCATAGGGCTTATAGTAATCATCACCGTCAATGAATTTAAAAAAATTGGAGATTAGTATAAGCCCTATGCCCATAATATTATAGATATTTTAATAATTTTTGTAGGGTACGTTTTAGTATCTGTTAGCAGTACGTGGCCAAAATTTTAATTCAATGTGTGCTATGATAAGTGAATAGAGTGTACCTAATCACAGGTATGTAGTGAATTTATATAAAACATATGTTTAAATTCAAAAATTAATTTAAGATTTACACTAGATTAACTATTTTTTTTTTCATTTTAAAATTTAATGTGTATACATATATCACTAAAAAATGAAATAGCTGTGATAAATAGTATTACATCTATGACTGCTTGAGATAGGCTATTTTTACCATTACTTTGCATGCGATAACGTCCAATTCCCCTTAACAGAGAATAACAAAAATTTTCCACGTTTCCTATTTTTTTAGAATTAAAAATCAGATTCCCCAACAATACTTGCGCTACATTTGATTTATTACCTCTTTAGTAGTTTCGCAGCAAGTTGTAAGTGGGAAATGTAAATGGCAGAAATGATTATTTTTGTTACTTTTAAATAAACTAGTAAATTGCTATAAATGTTTGAGAAATATTCGATGTCAATTTAAAATATTACTTCCCTACAAATCATTGTTGAAGGAGAAAAATACCTGTGAAGTGGAAAATAATTTATGTTAAAACTATAAACTCCGAAATTAAAATTAAAATAAGGGAAAAGGTAATATCGCAAAAATAAATAACACAAACTTTATAGTAATTCATATTTCTTTTTCCTGGGTATGAACACTGATCAACAATGATTTTGTTAAATGGACAAAATCTGCTGCTGTTTCTTATGTAATGTCATCTGCTGATTCCAAGAATGAAGTCAGAAATTTTCTACCACCCACCATTTTTTTTTGTAATTTTATAAAATTTGATTTATTTGTATAGCTATATACAATCCCTAACATGCTAATAGTCCACACCTGTGGAGTAACGGTTAGCGCGCCTAGCCGCGAAACTAGATGGCCCGGCTTTGATTCCCGGTTGGGGGAAGTTACCTGGTTGAGTTTTTTTCCTGGGTTTTTCCTTAATCCAATATGAGCTAATGCTGGGTAACTATCGGTGCTGGTCCCCGGACTCATTTCACCGGCATTATCATCTTCATCTCATTCACACGATAAATAATCTAAGATGTTGATAAAGCGTCGTAAAATAACCTACTAAAAAACATGGTAATAGAAAGAAAATATTTCAAATATATCATTTTATTGTTTTAACAAATGACATAAAACCTTAAATCACTGTTGCCTGTGAAGTCATAATTTATAAAAAATGAATTTTATTCCTCAATACTGTGAGAATTGGTATTAATTCTCAGTTGAATTGGAACTTACAATCATGAAACAAGTTTCATAACCCATATTTTCTTTGTCCTAATTTTAAGTGTGGTTAAAAGATGATTTTAAGTGAAACATACCTCGAAATACTATGTAAATTCCAAACGATTTTATTACGTTTGTTGTTAATTAATTTTGATAGCACACAGGTGATTTTCACTATACTAGCTAAAAGATCTTACGAGTGTTCTTTTGATTGCAAAATAGTGAGGACAGAAACTGAGCCCCTGAAATCTATTCTATTAGCCTAACTGGTTGCTTAAAAGGATTCCGTCATATACCTTTTCCAGTTCTAGTGATATACCGGGAACCTAAGGATCATTCAACAGACTGTTACTTTCTAGGAACCACAGATCAGAAGATTACAGAGAACTTTTCAGCGAGCTGATTCAGAACTATAACGTGATGGAGTGTCATATCTCTCAAAATAACTTCTTGGATTCTCATCTATTTTTATTTTCTCAGAATCTTCGAGTAGTGAGCAACGAACATGGGGAGCATTTTCATCAGGACTTTTCTGAAATGGAAAGGCGCAACCAGGAAAAATGGAGGCGAAATATTCTGTCAGACTACTGCTAGACACTCAAAAGAGATGTTTCTTAAGCGAAGTATAGCCTAAAATCTATTTTACACACATTTTATACAAATAAATATGATTTTAGGTAACATTTTGCAAAGTATCAATAGTAGAAAAATCTGAAGTAGGCCTGCATTTCATATAATTACTCAAAAATCCAGGATGATGGAAACATTTTTAAAACATATCTGAAATCAGCACGAAAAATACTATAAGGATCACCCATTCTTTATCTCTTAACAAAAAATATGTTTAATTTCGTTGACTAGTGTAATTGTTATTCACCAAATATATAATTTGATTTCATTGTTAAAAGCATTCTTATTGGCGACGATAGAAAACAATAGATGCGAAAGCAAATGAATGAAGTGTATAAACAATTGAATACTCTTTCATATTTAGTATAAAAATATAGGGGTGCCATTTGAAATTTCAAAGTGGATGGGGCTGGAGGTTGGGGGTGTAAAATAAAATGCAAATAAGCCTGGTTTCAGACTTCTCTCCTCAATATCTAAATTCACCTGTTTTTTATTTAAATGGAATTCAGTTTAAATAATTAGTTATTTAGACAGGGAAGTTTTGAAATGAAAGCCCCGTATAAGAAATTACCATAGTGATTGAGAATAAAACGATAGACAAAAAGATACCTATTATATGCTGCATTTTCTTCCCATTGTTTCCTTCTTAGAGTTTTGTTCTTTGAGGTTGGATAAACAATAGCTGCTATCTCAAATTTTCACCAACTTTATAGCCGCCCTCTAGTTTAAGTATTGAAGTCCTGCTGTCTAGGAATCCTTTCTTCTATTGCGAACTTCCATACAAAGCAAACCATGTTTCATAGCCTTCACGTTACCTTATACTGGATGGCCTCTTCATCTCTGATCTAATTTTCTCCTCGTTATCCTGTACTTTCCTTTGGAAGACTATCACATCGTAAATTAAAGCACCTTACGCTCAGTGAAGAAACAACCATATCGATTCTAGCACTGGTCTTAGTTTCGTATTGATGATGTAATAAAAGCCGACTTCTGAAGAAATCAATGTTGACAGTTTAACATCGAAGTTCTGATACTTATGGTAATTATTTTTAGATAATTTTGCGCTTAACGATTGCAAAACCTGAACCCACCACATTTCAATATCAATATCACTTTATACAACAGAAATTATCTATAGTCAATAATTTTATAGAAAGTACAGAATAATTTCGTAGAAACAACAGTACCTACTTGGAGAAAATCTACTACGTGGCGATGAACTCAGTGGCTGGTAGGCAGGGGCAACCGGGTGAGTACAAACACTGTAGTGTACATACTTATCTTTAAGCGTTGGAGAGACCACGCAGCAGATTCTCTATAAGTTTGAGCTTAATTTTTGTCTGAGTATATGTATTATAAAAGGGTATGAGACTAAATGACTTTAAAATATTTTTGTCGTTAACGTTAAAATAATTATTTTATTTAGAGGAGTTACCACTGTAATTATTTACTATTATATTTGACTAGTGGCTTGTGCAGCAAATGCTGCAAACTAAGTTCATTAGACGTTCAAATACACATTTTTCAGATTTATTTTCAATGAAGAATACCAGACATTCTGAACGTTATTTGTTTCTATAATAATGAAACATACTCCCTCTGAATGGCTTTCTTATGCCAAATACTTTTTCTTGAATCTATACACCTTCAGTTTTTTAGTTTGAACGCGAAAACGCAAGTAAAAATGTCAGGACGATCAGTCGGTTTTATCATGTGGGAGTAAAGCAGTAGCTATTTCAAGTCATTGTAGGTGAAAATTAAACACAAATGTCAGGTTTGCTATACTTTCGAACAATAGACATAGCATCTTGGTATAGCTACTGCATGTTTCTTAAATTACCTTGAAATGTAGAGGGTAAAATCATTTTATCCTGCTAAGAGATCTTGCTGAAATGATCGGGAGACTACAAAATCTTGTAGGCCTCTTATTTTATCAATAATACCTTTAGGTCTTTCCTTAGGAACTCTAATTTTTGCGCTCTCTCGAGCCAATAATGAAGAGAATCACGCATATAAATGTCTACACCACACCGCCATTAAATGTATGAAAAAGACCCAACCTTACTTGATTAATAACTATAAAAATATTTGATTTGTAATAATATTATTATCTTACGTAAGTTTTATAGTTTTCAGTAACATATACTATATAGCCGCCACTCAGTAAATCATAGAATTCAAGATGTAACTTAAGGTATGTTCTACATCTACTAATATAACCCCAAAACGTTTCACTTTCATATCATCAATATAGCATTAATATGTATAATTAATGGAAAATAGCCACATCATGGCATTAACTATAATAATATTTAATTTCTAATGGTAATAATGTTATCAAACCACCTCAAGATTTATAGTTTTTAATATCCAATACACAGCTGTACTCAAAACATTACACACCACAGAATCAGACCTGTAAATTATTTTTAGTAAATCCTGATGCTTTTAATAACCAATTTAATTTGAGCTCTAAATATGTCAGCATTCTTGCAGATCATGGCATTCGTGTAATATTGTTTACTATAGTGTGTGTTTTGTTTTATTCTGAAATACAATTTGTTAGTGACGAAAGATGGCTTTTAGGAAATAGGAATATTATGTTAAAAATTGACATTTCAATGAAAACTACTATTGTTCTGAAAAAAATTTGGGTTCCAAGCTTCAAAATGACGGGTCATTTATTAAAATCCGTTCAGCCGTTTTCCCGTAATTTTCATTTCCATTTCAAATTATATATATAGATGTGTTACTAAAAAAATATCCTTACATTTGTAAAAGTACATATATAGATGCTAAAATAATTCTTTTTTAAGTTTGTATTTTCATGTATAAGATAAAAAATACATTTTTTCTTCTTCTTTACTGTATCCTTTGATGTCAACATCGAGCATGAGCAAAGCGATCGCCTTGTGAGTAACGTGTTGAGTCGTGTTCCTATAGTGAGAGGAGTCGGGTAGCTTTTCAAATTAGAAATTTCCATAACAGAAGTTTCCAACGGAGGGACTCCACTGTTTATAAGAACTCGATAAATGCAGAGGAGTGTATATTGGAGAGTACCGTATTCTTTTGATCCGACAAATGCCGACGCGGCGGCCTATTTACTCCTGCGGAGACTCAGTACTCCGTGAGACTTGCGTAGGAACACAGGTTTCTAGTGTTATATTTCATCGTTATCTTGAAGAATGCCGTGTTGTTGTGCAGTTAATCAATGTGTAATCAACTGTCATTGTAGAAAATAAGCATTAATTCACAAACAATGATTAATTTTCTCAACGACAATATTTTCACTGCGGGATAAAGCAAGGAGATGCACTATCATCTTTATTTCTTAACTGTGCTCTAGAATATGCCATTAGGAAAGTTCAGGATAACAGAGAGAGTCTGGAATTGAACGTGTTACAGCTTCTTGTCTATGCGGATGACATGAATATTATGTTAGAAGAAAATACACAAACTACAGTATTAGGAAAAACACGGGAATTTTACTTGAAGCAAATAAAGCGATAGGTTGGGAAGTAAATCCCGAAAAGACAGTGTATGATTATTTCTCGTAACCAGAATATTATACGAAATGGACATTTAAAAATTAGAAATTTATCCTTCAAAGAGGTGGAAAAATTAATATTTCTTGGAGGAACACTAACAAATATAAATGGCACTCGAGAGGAAATTAAACACAGAACAAATACGGGATATGCTTGTTATTATTCGGTTGAGAAGATTTTGTGATCTAGTCTGCCATAAAAAAATCTGAAAATTAGAATTTATGAAACAGTTATATTACCGGTTGTTCCGTATGGTTGTGCAACTTGGACTCTCACTTTGAGAGAGGAACAGAGGTTAAGAGTGTTTGAGAATAAGATAATTAGGAAAATATTTGGGGCTAAGAGGGATGAAGTTACAGCACAATGAAGAAAGTTACACAACGTAGAACTGCACGCATTTTATTCTTCGCCTCACTTAATTAGGAATATTAAATCCAGACGTTTGAGATGAGCAGGGCATGTAGAACGTATGGGCGAATCCAGAAATACATATAGAGAGTTAGTTAGGAAGCCGGAGGGGGAAAGACCATTGGGAAGGCCGAGACATAGATGGGAGGATAATATTAAAATGGATTTGAGGTAGTTGGGATATGATGATAAAGACTGGATTAATCTTGCTCAGGATAGAGACAGATGGCGAGCTTATGTGAGGACGACAATGAACCTCCGTGTTCCTTAAAAGCCATAAGTAAGTATAATTACATAATATTTATAATTGAAAACATCAAGGTGGACAAAAGCGGACATTGGAAATCATTCCAACTAGTATAATACTGCTAATAAAAACAGTTCTTGATTTTCAAAAAGGTTGTCTTAATAAAGGGAACTTTAAATATCTCTATACTAGATAAATGCACGCAGGATGCGTTAGAACATTTATTTTCTACTGTTCGTTCCGTAAATCCAATCCCGGATGCAATAGAATTCAAAACTGCATTACGATTTTTCAGTTTTTTTTTTCTAAAAGAAAAAACGAAGCATGGAAATTACGCAGTTTGCGATTCTGAATAATTAGTTGAGTTTCTAGGTGCAGATGTAAGTAAACCAGAAACAGAAAGGTCTGGTGAAGATAAATGTGAGCAAAAGAAAATTGATATAGCCTAAATTGTTATTTAACTTAAAATAGAAATATTGACTTGAGTGAACAACAAGCTCTTTACTATATGTTGGAATCAGTTTTGTTCAAAGTAAAGCATAATAAGTCATGTAGTATTTTTGAAAACTCTTTTTTTCATCTCTAATAACTAATAACAGGGATGAATCTATAAATTTTATTAGTACATTAGTGACTCTTATGTCGTATAAGGAAATGTCACTTGTATACCCTTGTAAATTCGTGTTTGATATACAGTAATTCTTAATGCCGAAAAATGTAAAACTTTGGTAGAAAATGAGCTGACACTAAAGGATTTCAAGTCTTTATTCATTAATACTTCAATTCACATTCTCAACTTGTTATAATATATTTGAAAAAGTCTTATCACTGTATTTTAGGAGTAGAATATATTTATTGTTAAGAAAATTGTGTTATAGCAAATACACTACAACAATTTGCTACTTGTGGCAGTCGAAATGTTGGTATGAGAATTGCAGTAGAAAACTGCTGATGTTATCCCTATTGAAATGGACATAACATAAATAATGAGTCATCTGTAATGAGTCATTTCACTATGACAATAATGTTTATTAATTCTTGTCTTCTGTATTCAATAAGCCACAACAACATGTATGATATCGCCTTTAATCACCATCGTTTCTAGCATTACTGCTTACGCTTCTATGCCGAGCAAGGAGTAAATATGGCTGCCTCCGCCGAGAATGCGGTACTCTCTAATATACACTGCTCTGGATAAATGTATTATTATTATTTGTACATTTTCTTAATTATGCATTAGCAACAACATCTGAAAAAGGATGTTAAATTGAGATGAAAGCTATGCAGTAATTTGGGGAGATACCAGTTCGTTTTATGTTCTTAATGTGAATTTCTTAATTCAATAACATCGTTTAGGATGTAACGTCAAAGAAATCTTTTGAGATAAGTCAATTATATATGGGAGCAACGAAAAATTTCAATTCTGTTCCTTGTAATAACTTATCATAAAAGAAGGACTGGCTGTTAATAGGAGGGAACAGACTTGTAATTTTTCATTGCTCCCATATCGTTTATGATACTTGCCCGAAATCAGAAACAAATGTAATATCAATGTAAGATAAGCCCAACATTCAAGTAAAACAACAGATAAGCATGCAAACTGAAACAGTATTTTCAGCCGTTGTGACTAAGGTAGGTAGGTAGGTAGGTAGGATGGATGGATGGATTCAGCAATATTATACATACAGATGCACTACACTCATAATCTTCTCTTAAATCCAATGCAAGGGTCTTTTGATCGTACGTGCTGTATAGAAACAAGTCCTACTTTGTAGGTTTGACCCCCCCTCACCTATGATTAGATACAACCACTCACCAAAAGAACACACAGATTAATATGAAAATGACAGAAACAAAACACATTATACTGGGTGTTCATTTCAAAGTGTGTCATGACCACTGTTGTGAGTCAGGGATTTGAAGCGAGTTTCATGTCTGAAAGTTGCCTATTAATCAAGGCGTTCAATCTGAACTTGAGAACGTGTAAGGTATAACTTGAACCTCGTAGCAACAGATGGCGGTCTGTACGGTCTGTGTGCTACCATAACCTCTTTAGAACTGTTTTGCACGGGCAAGTTGTACGCAGGGTATTTGTTATCACCGATTGCGTACGGCAACATTCCACAACACAAATCAAATGCTCCGTGTCCATGTTGACGGTCGAAGTTAATATCAACAAATACGTAAGTAATCGTCTTAACCCTCTCCCCATATCCCGACAGTAAGAAAAAAACTCACCTCAGTACGTGTTTCCAAACAGTTCACATTCCTGCCACTACCGGCGTTACCGTACGTATCGGTAAGTACTCTTCAGAATGAACGCCGTACTTGCCAGGCAAATTCTCTGGCACATAGGTAATACGCCTCTGCGGGAATGTAGGAAGATTGAATTCTCTAAGCTCATCGACTAGCCACATGACGGCATACAGCGAGCCATGACACACTTTTAAATGAACACGCAGTATAATATATCCTAACCTAACATACAAACAGGCATAAAAGTGTATAATTGAGTAGTTACCATTATCCCTTCCTCAGTTCGCGTCACAAACTTCAACAGCTGTAGTTGTAATCTGTCTCGCCTTCAAGAGGAACAATCCAATCATTTGTTCGCATTCTCTATTCCCCATGAGGTCAAGACATGCAAGCGAACCGCAATCCTGACTTAGCATCGAGGTTGATAGATATTTTCTCCGGATATGTTTCGTTTCGTCACACTGGGATAAAATGTGTCTCCAGGAGTCCTTTTCGCCACACAGAGGACAAAGGCGTTCTTCTTCTTCAGTAACAATTTTATTACCCTTCCATGGTCCCAAGCTTAGCCACGCTAAACCAGACTAAAGTATTTGAGGGTGGATAGAATGTACTGTAGAATATGCTAGCCGGATGATTTGAGTTCATTATCCCTGACTTACATCATAACAATAACTTGTTTAGGTTGTTGTTTTTTTTTAAGTTCTATATCCGGCCAGAGGCCATTTTCCGAAATATTTATATTTTTCAGGTTTTCAGTTTTTCTGTTTCTGTTTACTAACTAACACAAACACAAGCACCCATGCCCGAGACGGGACTCGAATCCACAACCCTTTGGACCAAGCCGTAGAGTCATTGCGTGCCTCTACGGCTAGCGCCACCCGGGTCGGCGTTTTGTTAACAAACCTTATGATGTTCCAAAAATGAATGATTCATGTTCTTTCAGGTTTTCATTTTCTCTGACTTGTAATAAATATTGATCTGTATTACTGTGAATGAAATGAAAATAGCCTCCATATTTGTCGTTTTGTGTATTATATCTACTGTATATAGAGTCCTAAAGACACTTTCGTTTTATTACATAATACCTAAATCCTTCATTATTTTTTTCAGTGAAACGGTTATTTCATATTTGCAGATTATACTGATATTTCTCTTTCTTTTGTTCCAGGTAAGTGTCATAATGTGCAGAACATTTTATAACCGCTTCTTGGGTGAGTGATAAATCAATTTTCTTCCTGTATTTTTGTCTCAATATTAATCTACTGTTAATATTTTTGTCGGAAACTACATTAAGACTGTTTATGCAAATAACAGTATTACTTGATTAACTTAACAATTTGTGAGATAACGAAATACGAAAACACTTCAGAATTATTTAATTTTATGAGGAGACTTTTATGAAGTTGATAGCCTAAAGAAAGAAACGAATACATTCAAGAGTATGTCTTAAATAATAACCATAAAATAAATTTCCCATACTGAGGCGTGCATGCTGAGGAAGTAGATTTACAATTCTGAAACAGCAGTGCGTAATTGAAAAACAATTTTTTCCTAGTATATATATTCCGCTATTGATCAAACCTATGACGTTTGTATTAAAATATGTAGCTACATGTAAATCGTTGTAATTGTATCACATAGTCAATATAAAATATCTCCTGTAAATTAAATAGGAATTGCACAACATTTCTTCAAATTTCCGTTCCATTTAATACGCAATTTGCCACAATTCATCTTAATTTACAAGATTAGGCTTATGCATTTCTTTTTTATCCGTATTCAATTTAGCGGCAACTGTTTTAGTGAAGTTCATGTCAGTATTATTAACAGAAAAACTAACGCGGACTTAATTATTTATAAAAGGTAAAGATATCCTCTTCAGACGCTGGAGAGGCGCACGGAAGTTTAGAGCTTCATGCTGTCATGACTTTGGTACTATAGAATGAAATGGGACTGTAGGCACCACGCTCAGAACCAATTTTACCCAGGAAAAGAACCCATAATCGATTTGACACAAAGTTAAGTGGAAAAATTCTCACCGAAAGTGAACCCGGCAACTTATAATCTCTCGCCAGTTGCTCTACCAACAGAGCTACCCGGTCACCTTGAATGATTTGCAATGTCACATATATGCATATACACATACAACTTTAATTTCTGTATTCGCACAGTAATAATATTTACTAAAAATTCAGAAGGATTACAAATACTTGTAAACGGACATAGATTTGAATATCCGGTGTCTCGTAAATTCGTTCGCTCCTTCGTTACCTTTTGCCTGAGAGCTATGCATTCCCACAGCACAGAGACGACAGAGAAGTTGCCGAAAGGTCTAGGGTGAGATATGAACGTTTCAAAACATAATATACAGATTCGATCCGACACCGGGATGGGAATCCGGTGTGGCTTAGTTGTTAGAGCGTCAGTACGTAGAGCTGAAAACCCGGGTTCAAATCCCGGTGCCGGAGAGAATATTTCTCAGTTCCACTCATCTTTCATCGTATAAAACACAAGGTCATCACACCAAAGAAAGTAGGATAGTATGATTTATTGTATTCTATTAAACAAGCATTAAGTAACTATGTCAAGTTTGAGAGATTGTAAGATCAAGATTTCATAGCAATCTAAACTCAAAAACCATTAAGAAATCAGTTTTCCATCGAATGATAGGCTGCTTTATTAATGATCACGATTTCATGGCTGTCTAAACCCGTTATAATCAATAATGCTAATTACATCTGGTTGTGGTAATTTCGAGGAGATTGTAAACAATTTGAACTATGTGCTACTCTTCATTTACTAGAAGTGGAAAATTAAATGATTGTTAGTAAGTTGTTGATGTTAACACGTTATTCTGGAACATGTTTCTGAATTTTTATGAACTCAAAGCCATAAAGAAATAAGTAATCGTAGAATCATAGCCTATTAGATTGTTGAAAAGTGAAATTACTTCAAATCTTTAAAATAATGCAAGCAATGAGGATATACTACTTATTATGTAACTTCAGTATAATACAGGGTAAAATGTAGATAATATATGAGTGTTAAATTTGTTACTTATTTATTTATATATTTATTTATTATTTATGTTTATTTATTTATTTATTTATTCATTTATTCATTCATGTATTCTGGCAGAGTTAAGGCTATGAGGCCTTCTCTTCCACATTACCAGAAGTAAAATGCATATTGAAACAATGACAAAAATAGTAAAGTCATACTTAAATATAAAAATAATTTTCATTCGCATTAACAAACTTACATGGGCTATAATGAAATATTAACTAAACATGATACATAATTAAGTTATTTACAATTCATATCCTAATTCTACTTTATGATAGGCCTAAATGACAATATATATATTCACACAGAATAACCTATAAAAATCGGCTAACACTCACAAATTGATTTCATGTAAAAGTATGTAGGCCTAGTTCATAATTCTTAATTTAAATTGATTAACCGTTCGGCAATCCCTGACATGACGAGGTAAGGAATTCCACAGGCGACAAACTGACACTGTGAAAGAGGATGAATGGAAAGAGGTACGGTGATGAGGAATGGATAATAAGGCCTGATGTCGATTCCGTAACGTTGTAAGATATTCAAAGGGAGTTCTCAGATATTTTGGAGTAGAAGTGAATAATATTATTTGTGTTACGTGTAATATTTAAGTAATGAAAGATCGGAGTAATGCATTAATTTCTTACAGAATGAAGCTTGTACATTAAATATTGCGATTTTAGCCATGCGCGAAATGATTAGCAGTGCATAAAGTGATAACATTGTGTACGCACTAGTGTTTCAAAGGGTCACTTTACACACCGATAACTGTTGGTAAAATACAACTTTACACACTATAGTAGAAAAAAAATCACTTAACCTACTATATATTGTTAGATTGAATAATGTGTTATATTGTAGGCCGGCATCGAAAATATGTGACATTGTTCTCGGCGACAAAATTGTGACCCGAGTGGTGTTATTCACTGGCTGCTTAGTGGAGAAGAGACCTGTTGATTCAGCAGCTGCGACCATTTCTGAATAAATAACAAGGAGGGTTCAGTTGCTGGTTAAATACAAGAAACGTTCTGCGTGGCGAACAATAGACAGGACGTTGTTTAAACACCGTTGCTATGGAGACGGGTACACGCTGTCACAAAACATAGTTAAGTTCATATAATACGCACATTCTCTTCTCATATCGAGCCTCCAAGGATGACGGTATCTAGGATTGGTAGTCTAAGTAGTGAATGCGTATGGTATCATAGCTGTATTGCACATATATAACAGTAACAAATATGACACTCGGGAGGAAATTAAACGGAGAATAAATATGGGAAATGCCTGTTATTATTCGGTTGAGAAGCTTTTGTCATATAGAGTGCTGTCAAAAATCTGAAAGTAAGAATTCATTAAACGGTTATATTACAGATTGTTCTGTATGGTTCTGAAACTTGGACTCTCACTTTCAGAGAGGAACAGAGATTAAGGGTGTTTGAGAATAAGGTTCTTAGGAAAATATTTGGGGGTAAGAGGGATGAAGTTACAGGAGAATGGAGAAAGTTAGACACGAAGAACTGCACGTATCATATTCTTCACCTGACATAATTAAGAACATTAAATCCAGACGTTTGAGATGGGCAGGGCATGTAGCACGTATGGGCGATTCCAGAAATGCATATAGAGTGTTAAAAAGTATCCAATATTTTAGGAGATGCTGGTAATAATAATAATAATAATAATAATAATAATAATAATAATAATAATAATAATGTTTTATTTTCGCTGGCAGAGTTAAGGCCATAAGGCCTTCTCTTCCACTCAACCAGCCTTAATCAATACAATACATATTTAAATTACGAATATTTACACTACACTTAAGAGATTCTCCTGCAATGTTCTTCAGTTAAGTTTTAACGACCAGTAAACTACATATTTATTTAAATTTAGATAAACCTATAAGGTAAAGTAGTAACTTAATTTATGAGCTAATTTAATTGAGTCAATTAGAATTAATTTGAAATTTGAGAGCCAGTAAAATGATGAAAATTAATTTAATATAAGCTTATTAGAACTATGTAACACGGAGAAAAAACTAATATATATGTCACACACGCACATCTAAAATATATTTCTATAATGAGAATATTAATGTAATTGCCATTAGAGGTTTTGTAAATCTATTTAGAGAAATTAATGATAAAAATAAGAATGGACAGATGTTAGTTTCATTATATGTAATAAATATTAATCAGTAATTAATCTGTTAAGTAAGAATTTATGTAATTTTGACCTAAATGAAATTATTGTCCAACAACCCCTTGCTCCTTAGCAATATAGTAATTTTGTATTTTTGTATCGCACTGGTTGAGTGGAAGAGAAGGCCGAACGGCCTTAACTCTGCCAGTTAAAATAAACTATTATTATTATTATTATTATTATTATTATTATTATTATTATTATTATTATTATTACATCACTCGGTAGCGAGTTCCAATTTCTGGCAACTGAAACTGTTTAAGATGAAGAATATAAAGATGTCTTGCATCAAAGGTGGATGTATGCATCAAAACAAGAAAATAATATTAATGAACTTGGTTCCTACAGCAAATACTTTCTGAGATCTGAACATTTCTTCATAGGAGGTGCTCAATCTGACGTCCATTCATGGCAATGCATTCCTCTGTCCTTCGGCGTAAGGAATCACGCACTCTTTGAAATTGATCTGATTCGTTCGTGTGTCCCCATAACCAAACGTCTAGGAGATTTAGGTTTGGGGAACGAGCAGGCCAAGGTGTGTGGCATCCCCGACCAATGCAGTGGTCCTGAAATGTGAACGTCAGGTGTTCACACACATTGCGAAGAAAATATGCTGGTGCGCCATCGTGCATGAACTACATCTGTAGTCCTACTGAAATGGTACATTCTCCAGCAAGGCAGGCAATACGTTAATAAGAAAGCTCTGAAAGTCTCTGTGTATGGCCCTATTAATCTATCACCAAGAACTCCTGCTCAAACGGTGATTGAGAATCGGTGCTGATGCCTTGTTTCTTCAACTGCATGCGTATTTTCATCAGTCCACACATGCTGATTACTAAAATTTACGACACCATCTCTGCTGAACCCCGCTCATATCCACAACCAGACTTTTGTTTTCATTATTCCATGCGAAGGGTGTCAACTATGGTATGATCTTCTGGTAATCTGGTGTATTGTAGGGCGGAGAAATGTATTGTCATGAATGGACGTCACATTGAACAGTCCCTATGAACAAGTGTTCAGATCTCAGAAAGTATGTGTTGTAGGAACTATGTTTAGTAGACATTATTTTCTTATTTTGATGCATACTATCTCTTGGATACATTTCTAACACCCTGTATAGAGTGTTAATTGGGACGCCGGAGGGAAAAAGACCTTTCAGGCGACCGAAACGTGGATGGGAGGATATTAAAATGGATTTGAGGGAGATGGGATATGATGATAGAGACTGGATTAATCTTGCACAGGATAGGGACTGATAGCGGGCTTATGTGAGCGCAGCAATGAACCTCCGGCTTCCTTAAAAGCCATAAGCAGATAAGTATTTGTTTTTTCATGCGTTCTAGATTTTTATCATAGTTAATTTTTAATCTTGAAATTTGTGTATGAAAGAAAATGTCGTTATAATTTTTTAATACATTGCGATTTTGTTTTACTCAAGTGTAGTCAGAGTGAAATATTGGTCTCATATCGCAAGACATTCGAATTAGATTCATTGTACAAAAGGTATTGTAAACCAGTAGCTACAATGCCCCTATTTTCCATTAGGAATTTACGTTTGTCATTCCTGCTTTTATATCTGAACCCTACCTAACCTTTGCAATATTCTTTAAGTCGCAGTATTGTAGAATTTTTATTTCGTTCTCGAAACGCAAGGTAATTCCTTGTAGACTTCAGAATTCACCTTTACTGTAGGAGTTAAAAACGTGATTCGTGTAATGTCCGTCTCAAAGTTGTTGAGGTGCGTAATCCTCTTAAAAGACGTTTCGTGCGTTTTCCAGCTACATGGCACACTCCACTCTTTGGCCTCAGCACAGATGTGTGATTCAATAGTTTTGTATAGCCCACCAGCCTCTCGACTGTTAGATTTTAACATTTTCTGAAGTAAAGTTCTTGCATCCCTTCCTGTTTGTACCAGTTTTAAATATGTAAAAGAGTTTAACAGATGTCTCAGGTCTCACTCGCATATTTGTCTTTCGAACTACTCCTAGCACTGTTAATATTAGTGGTTAGTTTATTTAAGAGGAGAGGATGGTATATTTTGGTGAAAATCGGTAAATTTTCAAAAACAAAATTCTTTAAAATACTCTGTGATATGTGTGGAATGCATAGCATAACATTTTGTGAGTATTTGTGCCCTTACCGGATGTTGAGTCGCCATTTTTAAACTTCCTGCGTTATGGATTTTTAAATCACTCGCCCACTTTTATTGTTGTTTCCGGTAAATTTAATTTTCAAAAAAATTTTTAACTACCCTTTGATATGTGTGGAATGCATTGCATAACATTTTGTGGGTATTTGTGCCCTTATCGGATATTGAGATAAACTTCCTGCGCTATGGATTTTTAAATCACACGCCCGCTTTAATCGGTTTCCAGTAACTTAATTCTTTTTGCTACATTGCAAGACAAAAATGGGTATAATTTCTGAACTATTAAAGATACATGCATGAAATTTAGAACACACATTCCTTAGACTATTAGGAAACGTTTCTCTGTAACAGAATTTTGTTAATTGATTTCATTTTTAAAATACGTTCGTTTGTCTGCAAGAAAGGAAATCAGAAAATTGTTATTAAATTTTAATTGTTTATTTTACAAACGTAGGGACTAATATCAACATTCTGTTACAGACAGTTTGCAGAACATGATTTTGCAAATAAATTGCAAAAACCCGTTTGAATATATCTTTAAAAACGGTTTAGATATACCTGTTTTAGTACAATCCTGCATTGGGTATATATATTTTTTTTAAATTTGGGCCCCAAATATTTTTTAAAAATATTTTTATTTGGTTCAGTTGCCGCAGCTATGAGCTCTCTACATGCAAAAAAATAATATTTTACACCAAATAGAAAAAAAGTTTAAAAAAATACCATCCTCTCCCCTTAAACACACACACACACACACACACACACACACACACACACACATACAAAAGTTAATTACCCGCTACACCTTTTTACCGAACAAACTGAACGGTATTATAATTTTAAAGCTAGATACTGTCTTTTCGTTACTGCAGAATAAAATTTAAAATCTCAGTTAAAAAGACAATAGTTATGTCATTTGTAAGAAAGTATTCAATATGATTAAATATAATAATAATTAACACAATTATAGGATTGCAGAAAGCTGAGTTTGCAATGTAAGACCAGCACTTGGACAGAATACTATGAATGAATGAATGAATATAAAATAAGTACAGTGGACTCTCCTAAGTTCGACAGAACAGAATTGAAAATTCAGTCCAATAAGAGTAGTGGGTGTGGCAGGTGAAATGAATACAAATTCTTATTGGTTATCCATCAACGAATACAGTACTGTACTTACAGTTCCTGCTCGCCCACAGACTTGTGTATGCGCTTCTAGTACCACAGTGGGTTTCGACAGTTCCGTCTCACAAGCGGAACAATAAAAAAAAAGAAGAGTTCATTAATTTAAAACCAGTGATTAAATATGGATGTCCTAATCAATAAAATATTCTGTTTTCCTGTAACATAAGTACCACTACAAGAAATAGAACCAATTCCCATTCAAATGGCAAACCCATTTCTTGGTGCCCATATAGGGGCGTGTCTAATTCTCCTACGTAAGCAGTCGAACTATAGGATGTAGAACTTGTTTTCTGTCGAACTTAAGAGTTTCCACTGTATCTTATATAGGTCTAATTTGTTTTTGAGACGAGTGTACTGCAACTCACATATACAAATTAAAAAACATGTTTTCGCACTGTAATATAACAGTGAGTAAAGTAAGAACTATTCACAAAAATATATGTTTCACCTCTCAAAATATTTTCAAGTAATTCATTATAATACTGTAACACTTGTATAAAATTGTTGTCCCATGTCTTTGCGCATTTGCAGCTTAAATTTTATTGGATGTTTAATGATTTTTTTAACGCATTCACGTTTTAGTATCGCCAGGTTGTTTCACCTATTCGCAATCAAACACATTGTTTTATTCATGGAGCAAATTGGACCCTAAAAGTTTCCAAGGAATTCTAACAGACATTTAATAAAGCTAAGAGATTCCTGAATTTCATATAATAATAAAGGCCAATTAATATTGAATTCTTTAAAATACTGTACAGGAAATTGAAAGTGTGGCAATGCCTATTCACCCCGATCAGGTATATATCTGATTTGCTCTACCAGGTTATGAAATGACAACTTACAGTATATAAGCGAACAATCACCAGGATCTCAAATGTCGAAAATGAATATTTTGGTAACGACTGCTAGACAGCAGTACTGCTGTAAGCTACAACTCCATCCAATTCCATCAGGATTATAACGTGACTTCTTCTTTTGTAGTCGCTAGATGGCAGCATAGTGAAGCTGATAAAAGTTGTCTTGAATGTTCATTAGCCTGATCTATTTGTTATAATGTGATCTGGTCTATCCACAATGACTACAGGTAATATTAGACAGAAAGTGTTCGTAGAAGTGTTTTTGAGCTGCGAGACGAAGTAAAAGTATTCTTCTTGATAATGTTGACGTAAAACTGATATATCCAATTTAAATACTGTCATGATAAATTTATTCAGTTCAATTCAATTTGTTACGCCATTAAACATAGTGACAGGCTTCGTCACAAATAATGAAGGAGAAAAAATGCTCCATATTGATTACACAACTTTTAACATTATATAACATCGAGAAACGTATTAAGTGTTTTCCACGTGTTAAATTTTATTTACCTTTTAACATGTTACGACCTGCCATTGGCCATCTTCAGAACTGGCTTTTGCTGGTCTTGGCGCCATTTGTTTTGTTTCCTGTGGGGGTGTGTTTGTGTAGTGTAATGTGGAGTAAAAGAATGTGTGTGTTCTGAAATTAACTTTTGTGTTGAGAATTTCATTTGGATGTGTTTTTGTGTGTCTGTATATTTCATATTGTTCTAGTGCGTTTAGTTTCTGGCTATTTGGTTGGATGTATAGAATTTCCATGTCTGTATTGATGTCTCTGTAGGTGTGGTTATTATTTATGATGTGTTCTGCATATGTGGAAGTGTTTTGTAATTTTGTCATGGCTGTGATGTGTTCTTTGTAACGTGTTTGAAATGTTCTGCCTGTCTATCCTATGTAGAAGTTGATGCAGGTGTTACATTTGAGTTTGTATACACCTGTATGGTTGTGTTTGTGTTGTTTGTGTGTTGAGATGTTTTTGTAGAGTATTATTTGTTCTGTATGCGATGTTGTATTTTAATTTCTTGAATGAGGTTGCAATCTTATGTGTGTGTTTTTGTTTTCGTATGTTAGTGTGATGTTTTTTTTTATGTTCTTGTGTTTGTGTTCGTATTCTTATGTTTTTTGTGATTATGTTTTGTCTTTCGTATTATGTTGTTTTTATGTTGGGGTTGTATCAACTGTCTTGTGCTAATGAGTAATTGTCAATATTTTGTCGAGTGTAAAGGACTAGATCGTATGTAAATAAATTTATGAGAGTCAATATCTGGGATTGTTTGAAAAGTGGTCTATAATGTTCAGCATCTAGAGCAGGGCTGTCAAAGTGCCTGTACAGCATGCTCTCAAGAATCCACACATAATTTCATTTAGAACGATGATTGTACTTTATTTTGCTGAAAAGTGAACCTTGTTGGATTTGTATTGTTTGTAGTATGAGCAAGCAAGTAATACAGTTGCTTTGACATCCCTGATCTAGACTGACCTAAATTTGGATCTTTAAGACAGCAGTGTCAACATTTTTATACGAGTACTATGGACATGAATAAACGTCTCTGAAAAGTTTAGATCTCTCTTTCAAAAGATTAAAAAATTTATAGCTTTCCAATGCTAGACGATTTTCTGCATTCTTCGGACGAAAGCTTTCATAAAATTATTATGAATACCTTTGAGAGCTCAAAAGAACACTTTCCTGTGTCACATAAAACATCGGAATTGATCAGAGATTCGTTCGCAGTTAAGAGTCCAATCCAGAATTAAAGCTCTCAACCTGCCGGTGTGGGAATGTAAAATGCTAATTGACTTAGCCTCTGACGAGGAACTTGAAATTCAATTTGAGAAGTTCCTCACAAGCCTCTGGGTTCAGGCGCAGTTGGAATATGCAAAAGAGTCGAAAACTATGGTCAGCAATTTGCCGCTATTTCCGACGATATACTGTAAGTAGTAAAATACTATTCTATATCTTTAGTTAATAATAATAATGATAACAATAATCCTTTCCAGGTCTAGTCTATCAAGTTCGTTCCAGCTCTATGTTTTCCTGCCATCCTGACAGATAGTTCTCTTTCTCGGTGACTGAGGGGTTATAATTTAGTTTGGAATATGTATTATATGTCTTTCTCGTGTTAAATTCTTTCGTACCTGGTTAACATGTTTCGACCTGTTGTTGGTCTTCTACAGAAATGGTTGTTGCTGGTCTTGGCGCCTTTTGTTTTGTTTCCTGTGGGGGTGTGTTTGTGAAGTGTAATGTGGAGTCAAAGAGTGTGTGTGTGTGTGTTTTCTGAAATTGAGTTGTGTTGAGAATTTCATTTGGATGTGTTTTTGTGTGTCTGTGTATTTCATATTGTTCTAGAGTGTTTACTTTCTGGCTTTTTGGTTGGATACGTAGAATTTCCATGTTTGTATTGAAGTCTGTAGATGTGGTTAGCATTTGTGATGTGTTCTGAATATGTGGAAGTGTTTTGTAATTTTATTATGGCTGTGATGTGTTCTTTGTAACGTGTTTGAAATGATCTGCCTATCTGTCCTATGTAGAAGTTGTCGCAGGTGTTACATTTGATTTTGTATGTGTGGTTTATTTGTTTGTTTGTGTTGTTATTGTGTTGATGTTTCTGTAGATAGATAGATGGATTTATTGAGTAATATTATACATACAGATTTTATATTATCATAATTTTATCTAATATCCAATGCACGGGTCTTCTGACCGTACGTGCTTTGTACCCGAAATAAGTCCTCCTTTGTAGGTCCCCCCCACCTATGAGTACATCCAACTACTCTCTAAAAGAACACACATATTAATATGGAAATGGCACAATAAAACACATTATATAATATATCCTAACCTAAAAGACCTAAAAGATGTTTTTGTAGAGTATGCGATGGTGCAATTTCATTTATTAAATGAGGTTGCAGTCTTGTGTGTGTTTTTGTTTTCATATGTTAGTGTGATATATTTTTTGTGTTTTTATGTTTGTGTTGTATTCTTATTTTTTTTTGTGATTATGTTTTGTCTTTCGTATTGTGTTGCCTATAATGTTGGGGTTCTAACCACCTCTACAGGGACATCAACACAGTGGGGTTGTAACCACACCTACAGGGACATCAACACAGACCAACATCAACACCAAAAAACCAGAAACTAAACACACTAGAATAATATGAAATATACAAACACAAAAAAACACATACAAATGAAATTCTCAACACACAACTCAATTTCAGAACACACACACACACTCTTTGACTCCACATTACACTACACAAACACACGCCCACAGGAAACAAAACAAAAGGCGCCAAGACCAGCAACAACCAGTTCTGAAGAAGACCAATAACAGGTCGAAACATGGTAACCAGGTACGATAGAATTTAACACGGGTAAGATATATATAATACATATTCCGAAGTAATATAGTGTTAAAAGTTGTGTAATCAAGATGTATAATTTAGTGTTTGTTTTAGGATTCAGCTGTCTTGCATTCTCCCCATGTGGTTTATCCAATCATTTGTGTATCGGATTATGTGTAATACCCTCTGTATTCAGGATATATCTTATTTCAGTATTTGAAAGTTTAGTCAGAAACCTAGAGCCTTTTACAGCTCTTAGGGCTCCTTCAGACAGGCCAGTTAGGCCACGCAAGTTAGTGGCGCTGCTTCATACGCTAAATTTTTGTAGACAATTTTTCAGTCTTCCAGTGAACATGGATATACTGAGTGTTCAGTTCAAAATGTGTCATGGCTCGCTGTATGCCGTCATGTGGCTAGCTGATGAGCCTAGAGAATTCAATCTTCCTACACTTCCGCAGAGGTGTATAACCTAAGAGACAGAGAAGTTGCTTAGCAAGTACGGCGTTCATTCTGAAGAGTACGTACCGATACCTATGGTAACGCCGGTAGTGGCAGGAATGTGAACTGTTTGGAATTACGTACTGTCGGGATATGGGGAGAGGGTTAAGACGATTACTTACGTATTTGTTGACATTAACATCGACGGTCAACATGGACACGGAGCATTTGATTTGTGTTGTGGAATGTTACCGTACGCAACCGATGATAACAAATACCCTGCGTACGACTTGCCGGCGCAAAACACAGTTCGAAAGAGGTTATGGTAGCACACAGACCGTACAGACCGCCATCTGTTGCTACGAAGTTCAAGTTATACCGTACACGTTCTCAAGTTCAGATTGAAGAACGCCTTAAATAAAGGCAACTTCTCTAACATATAAGCTGAAACTCGCTTGAAATCGGTGACCCAGTAACAGTGACGTCATGACACACTTTGAAATGAACACCCAGTAGAAGTAGATATATTTTTGAGGACTTTGCTCAAAGAATTGACGTAAAAACAGAACAAGAGTCTGGGACCATCGATTGGTTTTGGGAAGACAGAGTCGAGGACTATTTAATATTTCGATGATTTACATCGGGACAATAAAAAGTATTTTTTCCTTCGTGTTGTCGCATGTTAACGAATCATTGCAAGAGCATCTAGCAACAATTACCATTGAAATTCGAAAAAAGACACTGGGGCAAAATAGATTGTATATTGTCGTGACGGTATTAGAAATTGGTGGCCCAACAGTCGTCCGCAGTGTTGCCAACTAGACGGAAATTACGTCAAAACTGACGAAATTTCAACGTAGCGGACGTGAAAAGAATGGCTTTGACGGGTGACGGATTTTCTGGCGGAATTTACGATTTACATCGTCTTTTGAATTGTTTTAACTGCTGTTATTTTAATTGTTTATTTTTTTAGGGATTTTAATTTTTATTTGAACATCACTGCCTGTGCCTTACCATGTTAAAGAATCCCCTGGTTTCAGATTTCCTCGTAAAAGTCAGAGGTTGACGAATTATTATTTTAATCAAGATGGTAAGTACTGTAAGTTGTGTTAAAATTTTCTTTTTATTTGTATATAGTTATATTGAAAGGGTCTCTTTTTATTTCGGCGGATTCAGACGGATTTGAAGTTGCAGAACTGAGGGGTATACAATTTATGTGTTGGCAACACTGATCGTCCGTTAGCAGCGCAACAGCTATTTATTTATGTACTTATTTATTCATTTATTTATTTACTTACTTACTTATTTATTTGTTATATTACCGGTTGTTCTTTATGGTTGTGAAACTTGGACTCTCACTTTGAGAGAGGAACATAGGTTAAGGGTGTTTGAGAATAAGGTGCTTAGGAAAATATTTGGGGCTAAGACGGATGAAGTTACAGGAGAATGAAGAAAGTTACACAATACAGAACTGCACGCATTGTATTCTTCACCTGACATAATTAAGAACATTAAATCCAGACGTTTGAGATGGGCAGGGCATGTAGCACATGTGGGCGAATCCAGAAATGCGTATAGAGTGTTAGTTGGGAGGCCGAGATGTACATGGGAAGATAATATTAAAATGGATTTGAGGGAGGTGGGATATGATGATAGAGAATGGATTAATCTTGCTCAGGATAGGGACCAATGGCGGGCTTATGTGAGGGCGGTAATGAACCTCCGGGTTTCTTAAAAGCCAGTAAGTATTTATTTCCTAAAAATGTATTTATTTATTTACTCTGATGGAGTTACCAGTTGCATAAGTATTTATTTATTTTTTATTCTTATTTAAACCTTTCTTTATTCATTTATTTATTTATTTTATTTATTTATTTCATTATTTCCTTATTTAAACCTTTCTTTATTCGTTTATTTATTTATTTTATTTCATTCTTTCCTTATTTAGACCTTTCTTTATTAGTTTATTTATTTATTTATTTATTTATTTATTTATTTATTTATTTATTTATGTATTTCATTCTTTCCTTATTTAAACCTTTCTTTATTGGTTTATTTCTTTATTGATATTTGTTTGTTCATTTCTTTCTTTCTGAGTTTCTGTCTTTCTTTCTTTCTTTCTTTCTTTTGTTATTTATTTATTTACTTATTTATTTACTAATTGGTTTAGTTAGTCATTTCTTTTTATTTATTAACATACACACACGCATATATATATAGACATTTAGGGCATGATTTTTTACTTGTAAGAGATTTTTACTGAATCTCTGAGCAGACGCGAATGAATTATTTATGATCTCTTTTCATATTCCGAAGATGTGCTTTAGGGCAATCAGAAAGTTTGTATCACTGATGTACAGGGAATCGCTCATTTCTCTGGAGGGTACTGGAGTTGAGGATATAAGAGAGATGTGACTCTATATTGGCAATTTTCATTACGTGCATAGAGTGCTTCAAAGCTAAGAAAAATCTCAAGAGAACTTGGACGTATTGTGAATTAGAAGGGAAAGTTGTAGTGAGTTTCTCTGAAAAGTGTCCACGACGATCAACGACCTCTGAAAATGTCGATTCACTGGCTACTCTTGATTTTTCCGTCCCCCCTCTCTCCCTCTCTCTCTTACTCCCTCTCTCTCTCTGTCTGTTTTTTGCTCACAGTTTCCTTGAACTAACTCAACTCGGAACATCAAAGAGTTGCAATAACATTCGACGGTAAGAGAGTCCATCTTCATTAAACGGCAAGAGATACTCGGAAAACCATGAAGTAATTATATAAAATCGAGCTAGGAGTGCTTTTACGATACAGTGACGACAAAAATACGCCGTAATTTGTTTTAATGCATCGGATTATTCAAAAGTACATGATTAATAGGAGGTATCTCAGAGAGTATGAAACAATTATCGACACTCATATAAGAGCAAATTTTTCATTCCAGAAATATGGACGTGTAATTCGTTACGTCAGCGTTTCTCAAACTATGGTGTAATTCGTTACGTCAGCGTTTCTCAAACTATGGTCCTCGAGTTCTGCCCTTGTGGTCCTTAAAAAAGACGGATGAAAAAATAAAATTCAAACGAATTGCGTATCACACTATAGCTGAAAATAGCAGAGTTTGAAAATGACACATGGCAATCGCCTTTCACTTTTTCTCCCATTACTGACATTTTATGAAATTTATTACCCTACCCGTCTACTCACTCCCCACTTTACTTTCAGCAACAAAAGAGGGATTTAAAGCACTATGAACGTGGCGTTTCTCGCCATCTTCTCCTGCATACTTGGCGTCGAGCCTGTAACCGAGGCCTTGCTGTAACACAGTCAGGGATCACCCGAATTCATAACAGAGGACTAAAGTAACAGAGGAACCTTATCATGTTTTGATGACTTTCTTAATAGTTTTGCCGACACCCAGTCTGCACATTGAAATGGGCACGTACTGTACATCGTACACCAATAATATAACGTGCCAAATTGCATCTTTACTTGTTGAAAATAGGGCATGTTTCTGGATTAATTTTATTTGTTTTTCAGATGACGATATAAGAAATTTTAGACTCCGCCTATTTTAAAATCCGACAGGGTTACTTTTTACACTTGCGTGTTTCGTCTCTAAGTGCCGTTTCCATTTCGCAGGTTTCATGTACTCGTTCAAAGCACTTCGTAACAAACAATGCACCGAGGTTTTGGTTCACTCTCATTGGTACACCAAGTAAATCCAAGTTCCAAATAACTCTTGTCATGTTTACGAAAGTATTTTTTCTTTGAATAGCTTCCACTAGGATTAGATATTTCTTTAATGGCACTATAATTAATATATTTCTTCACACACAGCTTCTGATAATAGTACTGCCTAAATGAAACGTATTTTCATGTTTTTTCTTTTCTTTTCAAAGATCCGGATCGAAGCCAGTTTTCCATTAACGACATAGACAACTACTAGCGTAAGAAGGATTTCAAACAACGATGAATCAGCAATGCACAGAATTTGTTATACGTTACTTGTGATTGGCTACAAAAATATAATTACAAAAGTATTATAATTAATTAATTCTATTTTAAAATGTAAGTATACTGGTATTAAAAATTATGCTACAAAAATGGTAAATTTGCTTTCGAAGGGAACAAGAGTAAAGTGGTCCGCGGAACTGTTCTGACTTAAAAAAGTGGCCCCCACTTCAAAAAAGTTTGAGAAACGCTGCTCTACGTTATCATGTAACTCCCTCCTCTTTTTTCTAATTTATTTTTGTTGAAAAACACTACTGGTTGAGTTACAAGTACTTCTGGAGGTAGAATTATAAATCCGTCTGTTGTGTTTGGTAACAAAAATGTTATTTCTTAATTTACTTTTGATTTCGATTGATGGATCTAGTTCTTTCAACTTGAAAGGAAAGAGAGGGATAATAAATGCATTTAAGTATAAAAATTCAATTTACGAAACAAAAGGCAGTACTTTAAATTACTTTAATGCCGGTAAATAACTTAGGAAAAATTTTAATGCTCATCTATATTCCTTAAATTCAGTTGAATACCGTACACATTCACAAACAATATTTTTCGTAAAATCTGCTTTATAAGAGACACTAGAGTTCCACAGAAAGTACAGGTTGTACCAAATAATTTAAAACTGTACCAAAAAAGTAGTTGCAAGTACCAGGGTACAGATCACTTAAAATTGTACCGGATCCGTACAATTGTACCAAATGTGGCAACACTGACTAGAACCCAGATGTGAAGAAGTAATCAATACAATCAATAAAAGGTGGTGTAAAATCCTATGTTAAAGATAAAGTATGTCTATTTGTTTTGTTTATTCATACTGAGGCGATAAGGACGTCGGCAGTATACTTGCTTTTTTTAATTTGAGACATGACAGCTAAGCGGCATAACTTGGAACTACAGGTCTATGTTGCCAAAATGAACTACCACGCGGTCAGCTGATGCGAGCTAGCAGTTAATGTTAGATGGATGACGTAAAAATATTCATTGACAATTGGCGCGAAGTTAAAAAAAAACAGTACACATATCTACAGAGAATTAAAGACGGAACTTATCTATACTAATAATAAATCTATAGCCGAAATTTTTCTGGTAATTTTGGATTTTCCAAAAATAATTGGTCGTAACATATATAATTAACCGCTCTGAAACCGAAAATCGCTTTTTTGAAATTTTTGTTTGTATGTCTGTCTGTCTGTCTGTCTGGATGTTTGTTTCATTTTCACGCGATAATGGCTGAACCGATTTATATGAAAATTGGAATATAAATTAAGTTCGTTGTAACTTAGGATTTAGGCTATATGGCATTCAACATATTTTATTTAAAAGGGGGGTTATGAAGGGGGCTTGAATTAAATAAATCGAAATATCTCCCTTATTAGTAATTTTCATGAAAAATATTACACGACAAAAGTTTCTTTGAAAATAATTTCCGATAAGTTTTATTCCATGCAAAATTTTGATAGAACTGATATTTAATGAGATAAATGAGTTTAAAAATTACAATAACAACGCCATCTAAGGCGGTGTATTGAAATAAAGAACAAATGACTTCGTCTATAAGGGGCCTTGGACAACAACAATCGAAAGCTATGAATCTTAGCCTACAGAGAATGTTTCTGTGTTTGTATGAAGTAATATCGGAAGCTAAATTAACCGATTTGTATAATTAATTATTAATTCACCATTGGAAAGTGTAGTTTCTCTAGATGCACATAATGCTATAATGTTATTACAGTAACTTGTGAGTGAATCGAGGACAGGTAAGATTAAAATAGCTTCTTATGCTCAGAAAACTTGTTAAGCTATTCTGTACATTCGTTTCCTGTATTTCATAAAATTATTTTATGACCAAATGAGTGGTTTCTGGATCAAAATGATCGCATTTTAATTTTTTTAATACAATTTAAATTAAGTAACAAACAAAACATTTATCCTTCTATCAAACACGAATGTTCCCTGGATCAAATGTCCTATTTTAATTATGTAATTACATCATATTTATTTCTAACGGGTGCAGCGGAGCGCACGGGTACGGCTAGTCAATATTAAATTGTGTGCACAACAAACGGTGCCAAGAGAACTATTGAGCACTCAACACGTGGGATCTGCAACTTTGGCAAATCTCCCGTTGTTACCATAGCAACAGGCTTTCCACTTTATGTGACATTCAGTTGTTTTTTCCGATCGCAGCGCTAATATCATGTCCATGGATGGGCAGCTCGTGCTCACAAAGTGCTAAAAATCTTAAAAGAAAGACAGACGGAGCCAGCCGCAGCAGTTACAAGTTGTTTGTAGTTTCGCTGCAGAAGTAGTTCACTGCCACGGTGCGCTCTGGCGGCTCATGCAGGTGGTCGTGATATCTACTGCATTATTTGAATTTCAGAATGATGCATGGTACAATAATTATAGTAATTTTAGACAGACTGTACCTAAACACACATAACAAAACTGTATTACTTCCTAGCTTTGTAAATTAGTTTAGTACTGGAAACAAACTGAACACAACCTTTTCAAGAAACAACAAATATAGCTGCAACACTTGTTTATTATTACATTATTTGTTAATATTTCTTATTATATGTCTTATTTGAATCATAGAACGCGAGAATTTACGTCTTTGTACATTAAAGAGTTGTTCTCTGTTCTCAGAAAGGTAACAGTCTGTATTCGCAAACAATCACAAAGTCAAGGAAGTAATTTTTACATATCACCGCAAATGAAATAAATTTACTTCTAAGTTATATCGTTACATTGAGAGCTTTTACATTCCTTTCTTGTATTAATCTCTGTCTCAAGCACAAGTATTTGGAAACAAAGCGTATATATATATATATATATATATATATATATATATATATATATATATATATATATATATATATATATAGAAATACTGACTTGGGCACCATTAAGAAGAGTTAGATTCCTGATTTCACTGAAATCTGAGTGACGTGCTATTCTGTAGATATATCAGTTCAAACTACAGACTTTCAGAATCTTCTATCGGCTGTAATCCAAAGGGATTTCAGAAAAATCTCGATTCCTGGCCAATTGTCACTCTTTCTCTGAACTCATCACTGAATTCTGCTGTAGGTCTTGAAGTAGGATCTTAAGAGATTTCATAAGCAGATTTTCTTATCACTCTTCAAGATGGTTTATAATCAAGAAAAGTGAAGTTGTTTATGTAATACAAGACGCTGTTATATTTCAAATTATCCATTAATGCCCTTAGCCAATCGATCATATGTCGTGCATTTCTATAACTCGCACACACAACGTGCTAACGATATTTGATATCAGTCTCACCTTGTTGATATCCCATTTTTACCTTTAGCTGTTCTAAAGCAGATCCAGACAATATTAATTTACTAAAATTTCAACTGTGTTTATTTGTAACATAAAATTTGATGAGTAAGAAAGTGTATTAGAACATAATAACTCCCTTCTTAATAAGGAAAAATCTTTCTCTTTCCACTCATTACTAAAGAGAAATTATCTGATAGGATTATATTGTTTATCATTTAAAACGAGCCGCCACTTACTGCAGCTGCGAGTGAACTTGCGTCTTGCAAGAACCGCATACAGACATTACAGCTAGTACTGAGTCCGTTCTACCTCCATTGACAGCGTATTCCCAATCTCACCGGACCGGTGGACAACAATGACGTCACGCTGCAGCGAAATAGGAACAAAACTGCTGGAAGGATCGATGGCTGTCATGGCGGCTGTATAAGTTGTTGTCTGTACTACGCTAGCAAAATTTTGCGAAATTTCCGTACTGCCATCTCGTTCAAAGAAAATAGAACATGAACAATTTATTTCTTGAACCGGTAGTAATAACTGGTCCGTTGACATGTTCGCTCATAACCCATTAACATATTGTTTTTACGTTGTGCTCATTACAAACAATACAGCAGAACACACCGCCATGACATAACAGTGCACGATGTCATTCGTCAGCTAATTCCCGCTCTATACAAACTGATGGAGACTGCCACCACCTCTGCAAGCTGATGGCACCGGTGCGACACCGGTGGAGCATCAGTGACTCCATCGGTGAAATTCGGAACACCGTGATGCCATCAGATTGCTCAGCGCTGAGATTCGGAATATGCTCTGAGGTTTATTCACAGTTTGAGAGCACGAGTTGCCCACCCATGACCATGTCCCATCTTTAGAAAAAACAGGTATAGAAGATAATGTGGTCAAAACCTCGCTTCTGTCAAATTTACACAGCGGAAAACTCTATATTCGATTGTATAGAAGACGGTGTGGACTCAGAATGGTTTTGGTTATTGCGTTCAAATGAACATTGCTGTCTATCGCAATTTAAATCGCCAGATTAATTAAAAATGTATGGACTGCTAAATTGGAAGGGGTCGTAGTAGTGCGCTCCCC
The DNA here is from genome assembly GCF_040183065.1 of Periplaneta americana. Classification (NCBI taxonomy): domain Eukaryota; kingdom Metazoa; phylum Arthropoda; class Insecta; order Blattodea; family Blattidae; genus Periplaneta; species Periplaneta americana. The sequence continues at coordinate 171,968,167 of NC_091121.1, read as the reverse complement.
TTACTGTAGTAGTTGCAAGCTATGCATTTTGTGTGTCTACATGAAATGAGAAGTGCTTCACGTAATTATGTCAACAAGGGTGTGCACGTAGTAACATTACACAGTTCATAAGCCTTTCAAGCATGTACGTGTGCCGTGACGACACAGAATTTCACGCAGAGTTACAGCACCATACCTCCTCGCCTTGCTTGTTTGTATAATAAGGACACTCTAATGTTACTGCAAAGGAAAGTTAATGAAATGTAATATTATTTAAAGAAGATCTCTTTGCAGTTCACCTTTTATTTTCAGTCTAACTCCGATAAAGGTGGAAAATAGTCTTGTACAGTAGTGGCAAAAAAAAAAACCGGACCGATTCTTGTAGCTGATTTCAGAGCCTTGTTCACTCAGAGCTCGATAGACTGGTAACTAAGACTTTCGTGGTTCGAATCCTGCCTTGGAAGGAAACTTTTTTTTTGTTCCTTATTCAAATTTATTCCCAAAAGGACAAAATTAAAATTATTTCTACATTTGTTCAGATAAAATTTCTCGACATTTAAAGGACAAAACTAAAATTATTTCTACATTTGTTCAAATAAAATGTCTGCAAATTTAAAGGACAAACTAAAATTATTTCTATAATTTATTATCATAATACACTGCTCTCTTTTATTGTTTCAGCATATTGGAAATTCAATCAGTGTCTTCCCAAAACACGCTACGTAATCTTTCATGTATAACAATTTTTAGTTCGAAAAGGTAGCAAAAATGAGCAAAATTGCATTAAACATTTCTTTTAGCAATATCTCAAAGATAACCCTCTGAAATTTAAAGATATTATTTACGGTTCACTCTTTGTGTGTGTTTTTTGTGTTTGGTGTGTGTGTTGTTGCGTTTGGTGTTTGGCGTGTGTGTGTTTTTTGGTGTTTTGTGTGTTTTTTTGTGTTTGGTATTTGGTATGTGTATGTCTTTTAATGTTTCTTGTGTGTTTTTGTGTTTGGTGTTTGGTATGTGTGTGTTCTTGTGTTTGGTGTGTGTATTCTTGTGTTTGGTGTGTGTTTTTTGGTGTTTGGTGTGTGAGTTTTTTGTGTTTGGTATTTGGTATGTGTGTGTCTTTTGGTGTTTGGTGTGTGTTTTTTGGGTTTGGTGTTTGGTATGTATGTGTGTTTTTTGTGTTTGGTAGTTGGTATATGTGTGTGTCTTTTAATGTTTGGTGTGTGTTTTTTGTGTTTGGTGTTTGGCATGTGTGTGTTTTCTGTGTTTGGTGTGTGTGTGATTTTTGGTGTTTGGTGTGTGTTTTTAGTGTTTGGTATGTGTGTGTTCTTGTGTTTGGTGTGTGTATTCTTGTGTTTGGTGTGTGTATTTTTTGGTGTTTGGTGTGTGTTTTTTGTGTTTGGTGTTTGGTATGTATGTGTGTTTTTTGTGTTTGGTAGTTGGTATATGTGTCTCTTTTAATGTTTGGTGTGTGTTTTTTGTGTTTGGTGTTTGGCATGTGTGTGTTTTCTGTGTTTGGTGTGTGTGTGATTTTTGGTGTTTGGTGTGTGTTTTTTGTGTTTGGTGTTTGTGTGTTCTTGTGTTTGGTGTGTGTATTCTTGTGTTTGGTGTGTGTATTCTTGTGTTTGGTGTGTGTTTTTGTGTTTGGTGTGTGTATTTTTTGGTGTTTGGTGTGTGTTTTTTGTGCTTGGTATTTGGTACGTGTGTGTCTTTTGGTGTTTGGTGTGTGTTCTTTGTGTTTGGTGTTTGGTATGTGTGTGTTCTTGTGTTTGGTGTGTATTCTTGTGTTTGGTGTGTATTCTTGTGTTTGGTGTGTGTTTTTGTGTTTGGTGTGTGTGTTTTTTGGTGTTTGGTGTGTGTGTTTTTTGTGTTTGATATTTGGTATGTGTGTGTGTCTTTTGGTGTTTGGTGTGTGTTCTTTGTGTTTTATGTTTGGTATGTGTGTGTTCTTGTGTTTGGTGTGTGTTCTTTGTGTTTTATGTTTGGTATGTGTGTGTTCTTGTGTTTGGTGTGTGTGTTTTTTGTGTTTGGTATTTGGTATGTGTGTGTGTCTTTTGGTGTTTTGTGTGTGTTCTTTGTGTTTGGTGTTTGGTATGTATGTGTGTTTTTTGTGTTTGGTAGTTGGTATATGTGTCTTTTAATGTTTGGTGTGTGTTTTTTGTGTTTGGTGTTTGGCATGTGTGTGTTTTTTGATGTTTGGTGTGTGTTTTTTGTGTTTGATATTTGGTATGTGTGTATTTTGGTGTTTGGTGTGTGTTTTTTGTGTTCGGTGTTTGGTATGTGTGTTTTTTTATGTTTGGTGTGTGTTTTTTGTGTTTGATATTTGGTATGTGTGTTTATTTTGGTGTTTGGTGTGTGTTTTTTGTGTTCGGTGTTTGGTGTGTGTGTTTTTTGTGTTTGGTGTGTGTATTTTTGTGTTGTGTGTTTGATGTAATACTACGTGCCTCGGTAATCTTATTAATTGTTGATAAATATTTTCTTAATTATTTACAATGCTATAATATTGTAGTTAGTGTGAGTGTGTGTGTGTGTGTGTGTGCGTGCGCGCGCAGCGGGGTAGAGAAATTACAATCAGTTATTGAATTTCCTGGAAACGAAGACTCGGTAACTCTAGAATTCCATTGGGAAAAGTGCAAGGTAACAATTTGTAAAGAATGGATGACGGAATGTGAATTCCAAAGGATCAACAGTCTGGACAGTACCATCCTCGGAAGATATATGTATTTCGAGGTGGGAAATTATGTTTTTTATTTCATTTGAAACTCCGAGAATTGTTCTGAGATGTGAGATGGAATTCCGATTATGGTTGAATGCCGAAATGATGAGGGCACGGGATAGCGATCGCGCACGGATTCCTCGACGTTAAGCCGTTATCTGACTTGAAGAATTCCATTTGCGTCTCTGGAAAAGATCGTAAAACCTATCGCATTGAGAGCTCTTATATTCCTGTCATGATTTACTTTAAACTTTTTTTTTTATTTCAATGTGATAGTAAATAGGCACACAGTGGAGCTCAAAAATGATTTGATTCATTCGAAATCGAAGATTGACTCTACCATCACTGCTATTTTAGGATACAATTTTTATGTAACACTCTTGATTTTTTGGCATACAAATACTAAATTATGAAATAACAATTAATTAATTATTTAATTGCAGTGCGAGATACAAACAAAGAAACTAAGTCACCTAGGAGGGTTCACAGTTTTTTTTTATGGGACAGCCGTGCCACAGGAAAACATGATGTGGTGTAACAGTGGGACAAGCTTCAGTAATATCTTCCGGGGGAAAGTAATGTATTGGTTCAGCCTGATAAGATTCTTCTTTTTTTCTTACACATAAAACTTGGGCACTCAACAAACGTGGTAGTGGATATACATATTTACAAGGCAAGTTTTCACAGTTAACGCCCACAACATTGAAATAGAGGATTTTTATTGGACCTCAAATCAGAAAACTCTTGGAGAAACAAATGTTTGAGAAAAATTTACAGACGGTTGAATTAGCAGCTTGGCAATCATTTAAAAGGGTTCTGTGTGGTTTTTAATAATAATAATAATAATAATAATAATAATAATAATAATACTAATTCTTTATTTATACTGGCAGAGTTAAGGCCATAGAGCCTTCTGTTACAGTCTACCAGGTCACAAAGTATACAAGCAGTTAAAATTTAACAAATAGTTAAAGAACAGAATACTAACGTATTACAAATAATAATAATAATAATAATAATAATAATAATAATAATAATAATAATAATAATAATAATAGCATAATAAAATCGACACTAAACAACATGAAAATAATACAATAGAAAAAAGAAAGTAAAACACTTTGGAATATAGTAACAGCAACTCATTTAGTACAAATGGTTAATTTTATTTTTATTTTATTGGGTTATTTTACGACGCTGTATCAACATCTAGGTTATTTAGCGTCTGAATGATATGAAGGTGATAATGCCGGTGAAATGAGTCCGGGGTCCAGCACCTAAAGTTACCCAGCATCTGCTCGTATTGGGTTGAGGGAAAACCCCGGAAAAAAACTCAACCAGGTAACTTGCCCCGACCAGGAATCGAACCCGGGCCACCTGGTTTCACAGCAAGACGCGCTGACCGTTACTCCACAGGTGTGGACCAAATGGTTAATATGGAAAACCATAAGGTAGAATATAACAAAATGGAATGTAATAAAATAATAATAAAAAGAAAAGAAATACGAATATTAAATAAAATTCACAATCAAAAGGCTATGATAATAAATTCATCGGCTGATAAAGAGAACAAAAAAGGAGAAAGGAAGGAAAGAAATATATAGACTATATTTTTACAAAACTATTGCAGAGAAAAGGACTTATAACTGAAAGGATTCTTAATTGAAAAAGAAAATATAAAACTGTGGTGTCAAATTTGTTGAAATGCTACATGGGTTATCGAATGTCTTTGAAAATCCATTTCCTTCATTCACATCTAAACTTTTTCCGGAAAATCTGGGTGGCGTTAGTGATGCACAAGGGGAACGGTTTCATCAAGATATTTCTATCTTCTTTTAACCAAACTTGTACGTATGTTCCTTTAAAATATGGCCAAAATATTATTGCAATGCATATAAAACTACATTTGTGAATTAATCTTAACCTAGCATGAATACATCATTGTATCTATTTCATTGTATCATGAGAATTAATCTAACATAATATTTTATCTGAAACCGCGTATATGAAATTCTAAAAGTGTTTATATCTTTTTAACCTGACGTGATAGGAGATTTCTGTGCCTGATTTTCAAAATCACCGCGACTTTTTCGTTAAGAATCACCTATTTTTTTTATCGCGGAGGTATTACACAATTTTATTTTGTAGGATAGAGTTTTTGACGACGTTTTTGCTTTTTCTATCGCTGATGTCGCTATTTTGATTAACAATATCTGGAGTGAGCAACGGCGAATTTTCATTGTTGTCAATCGAAACTTGAGTTATCCTTTCATGTTGTAGTCTATTTCTATTTTGTGAAGTAAATTCACTACAGCAGTCACAGTAATACTGTCTCTTTGTACCAGTCATTCAGAATTCCCTGTATGTTAACTAATCAGTAGGCCTAGGATTTTGATGAAATTGTATCTTTTTTCTGTTAAGCCAGAAACATAGCTGCTTTAGTATTTATATGTTATGTGATAAACTGAGTGTTTTAAGACACATTTGTTAGGGCATTTTTTTTCATTTTTGCCTATTTCAACTCATAAGAGCATTTTGTGTTTTATGCGTTCATTTTTAGGCAGTTCCATTTAATTTTGGCCATAAATCCCCATTAATGTAAAATAATCTTTACTTCCTTTAACATTTTCTCTACATATTTTGTCCATTAATACCCATTACTTTGTATAATATTTTAATCGTTTTACTACACAAATATTGCTATTTTAACGTAGTATACCCCATGTAATGGATCAGTCCAACCACCTCTTCAATATAGACCCCTCTATACTTGTTAGGTCTGGATAAGAGTGGCCTTGTGGTGGACTACCTGGAACTACATCAGGTAAAATAATTAATTAAAGTGTACTACTTAGAAAAAATTGTGTAAAGTTAAATAAACTTAAATATTAGTACTAGAATTTATTTTAATTACCAATCTAAATATTAAGTAGTGCAATCGACGCTAAATAACCTCGTAGTTGATACAGCCTCGTTAAATAACCAAGTTAAAAAGCCAATTATGTAAGGTCAATTTTTAGAGCATTTTTAAGGGCATTTTTGAAAAATTTTTAGGTCATAAATGCATGGTTTTAGGACAGTTTTTCATTATTTATATGTCGTCAAAATCCTAACCCTACTAATCAGCAATATATGCAATGGAGGGCTGAAAGCAACTGGTCACTCTACTCCATTATGTTTTTGCTTGGTTGACTCATGAATGATGCCTTATTGCTGCCACTTATGAGGTTCAAACCTGTCTTCGACAGTTGACTAAAAGAAATTAAATGCGGCGTAGTTACTGCAATATGCTTCATTGAAAAATGTGTTCTTTATTTCACTACTGTTGATATGTGGACAGAGTTTAAAATGCTTATATGGACTCCAATCTCCTGCTGAAAATAAGAGTTTGTACTTATTTTCTATTTACAAGAAACCCGTGTGTCATTTGTTTAAATCAGCACCAACCAAGTGACGCAATTTGGAGAAATGAACGTTGTATTCTTGTGTCAGCAGAATAAGGAAGTATAGCGCTGTTTACTTCGATCGTTCAGTGGAGTGGAGGCTTCCATTAGGCCCTGCGTAAGGAACGGAGACAAATTTTGAAGTGAAAAAGCCAGCAGATGGACGTAACCTAACCTAATAGGTGCTGCATTAAAGGGGAAAGGAAAGTCGCAGGAACACTACCTACACGAAAGAAGATTTCTAAGCAACATGGCACAGTCGTGGAAGATGTTAGTCGAGACTTAGGGAGAGGCGGGCTTCGCTATCAGCACTGTTCAAGGGAAGCGAGCACTTAGACTAAGTGAATGGAAACCAAATTAGCTCGTCCAGAAGTACCCGAAGTCATGCGGAAACCCAATGCTCCGATTTGTGTACGCATAAATTTTAAAATGGCGGAAAGATGTAACTTCATTTCCTTCAGGACTTTCATTTCATTTTTATTTATTGTATTCCATAGATCTAACGTTAGCAATGAAGCTTTAAGACAGCGATGTCAAGGTCAAGAGCACGTAAACGGTACTGCGTGCAATCAAGCGCTCACTGGTTGCAATGAATCTATTCTACAGGCAGGAACAGTGAATAAGAAGGGGTGAGCAAAGTGACCTCTATTGGCTTTTCACTGCAAGATGAATTTAACTATTTTTAAATAATAGATATCGTGTTACATTTATACAAGACAACAAGAATTCGGAACATGTTTTGTGGAGTGTACCCCTCTAATAAATGAAATGAATTGTAAAATAGTAGGCTATAATAAATAATAAAATTAGATTCTCCTTATATAGTTTCACATAATAGCTAGAATATAATTAACTAGTGGCTTGTGGAGCAAATGCTACAAACTAAGTTCATTAGACGTTCAAATAAACATTTTTGAGATTTATTTTCAATGAAGAATACCAGACATTATGAAAGTTATTTACTTCCATAATAATGAAAAATACTCTCTCTCTCGAGCCAATACTGAAGAGAACCATGCATATAAATATCTACACCACACCGCCATTAAATATATGAAAAAGACCCAAACCCACTTGATTAAAAACTGTAAAAATATTTGATTTTTAGTAATATTATCTTACGTAAGTTTTATAGATTTGAGTAACATATACTATATAGCCGCCACTCAGTAAATTATACAAATCAAAATCTAATTTAAGTTTTTTTTTTATTTTAGTAGGTTATTTTACGACGCTTTATCAATATCTTAGCTTATTTAGCTTCTGAATGAGATGAAGGTGATAATGCCGGTGAAATGAGTCCGGGGTCCAGTACCGAAAGTTACCCAGCAGTTGCTCATATTGGGTTGAGGAAAAACCCCGGAAAAAACCTCAACCAGGTAACTTGCCCCGACCGGGAATCGAACCCGGGCCACCTGGTTTCGCGGCCAGACGCGCTGACCGTTACACCAAAGGTGTGGACTCCAATTTAAGTTATTCTCTACATCTACTTATATAACCCCAAAACGTTTCACTTTCATATCATCAATATAGCATTAATATTATGTATAATTAATGTAAAATAGTCACATCACGGCATTAACTACAATAATATTTCATTTCTAATAGTAATAATATCATCAAACCACCTCAAGTTTTGTAGTTTTTAATACCCAATACACAACTGTACCCAGAAAATTACACACCACAGAGTCGAACCTCTAAATTATTTTTAGCAAGTTAAGTGTTTAATAACCAATTTAATTTGAGCTCTAAATATGTCAGCATTCTTGCAGATCATGACCTTCGTGTAATATTGTTTACTGTAGTGTGTGTTTTGTTTTATTCTGAAATGCAACACGGCCGGCTCGCTTCGCTTCTCCTGAATGCAATTAGCTAGTTCTCAAAACTGACGACAGATGGATTTTGGAAAATAGGAAAATTATGTAGGAAAATTGACATTTCACTGAAAACTACTATTTTTCCGGAAAACTTTGGGTTCCAAGCTTCAAAATGAGGGGCCATTTATTAAAATCCGTTCAGCCGTTTTCCCGTAATTTCCATTACCATTTCAAATTATATATGTATATATATATATATATATATATATATATAATTATATCTAATAATTCAACTAATATAACAACAACTCTGTTTTCCTGTGAAAGAAATTAAAGGACATTGTGCATACGGAAAAATGAAATAATAGGTGTGCAGAAAAGAATAAACATAGTCTTAGCGGTTTTAAATAATGAGGCCTACCTAATTAATTGCTAAGTAACTGTTACATACTTAATATGTAGTTATTATATGAACAGAACATTTGTAGAAACAAATTTAAATTCATGACTTCTCGACTAATACAGAAGAGTTTTTTCTTGTTTCAATAGACACCAACCTTCTTATGTCCGGAGAAATTATGTTTCCTGCAGCATGATGTAGCATAACACGCTTATTATCTTCTGATAATCTTAATATTAGTCTTAGTTTTGTGAAATTCATAAGTCAGGAAAATTGCTCACATACCTGCTTTCTGCAAAATATAGAAATAATTTGCGCCGCAAATATTCGTACCCTGGATATATTACCCGTCAAAGTGAACTTCCAACTTGACTCTGTTCACGCAATTCAAAGAACCTGGACAGAACTTTTTCTCTGCTTAACCAAAGGACATCACAATGGTAAGGAACATTTTCAAACTGAAAATCTATGGATGACATATCTTGACAATTTTAGACAGAATTCTTAACAAGTTTACGCTATTAGAATCATACTTTTTTGTACTTTATTCTGTAAACTTAAATGCAATGCAGCGAGGAAAAACCTCTACAGTACATTAAACATATATTTCTTACTATTTAATTTCAATAAAACAACAAATTTTCAATACATCATTATGTACATCAATTAATAATTTCAGGCGTTTCACATTGCTTCTCTTTGTAACTAAATGCTTTCCATATACCAGACAAAGAACATTATCTCCTCTTTCATTCATACGAAATCAATAGTCCAGTGAGCCTTAAACTTGCTGAACGACTTCTTACTCATGCCCACGTGCATCAAAGTCGGTTAGTGTAGTCATCGGTTAAAATTGTCACCTAACCCCTGATTAAGCATTTTTACGGTGGATCAACCTCGGTTACGATTTAAATAGGAGGTTAACCACAGTAATCTCTAACCAGCCAAATTCGAGCGGTTAAAGGAGATAACCAGCGATTAGTAGAGCAAGTAAAGGAAAATGGCGGCCAGAGCCACAGGTGATTATTTCGAAGACGATTATTATTGTACAGTACTTGAATTACTTGTATAGAGCGTGAGCGTGAAGGTTCTTTAGTGGAAAGAGAGAATTCTTAGGAGGAATTGGGTGACAGAAAATTTCAGGAGGGAATTCGTTTATCAAAATCTACAAATGGATCACTTGAAATAACACAAGAACAGCCATTTTTCTCCTATGAATCGACTGTTTATATTACGATTCTATGTAACTGTTATTTTCTGTATTTTAAGAGGGAATACTCGAATGTCTCTTTCTCTATGTCACTGGCTGAACAAAGAACGGTTATGGATGGATCTTAGGATAATGCACAATTCCCTGGTGTAAATGGGGTCCAAGATTGCACACACATTCCTAACTAATCTTCTGCATCCTTTTTCTTTATGGATATTCAATCTTTTTTATATAATATATTTAAATCTAGTAATCAAGTCTATCGATACTTCAGCTTCACATTGGGATATATTCATTTTTGCATTCAATTTTCCGTTTTGTACGATTTTAACCTAACAGTACTGAAAAACAAATAAATGCAACTCGCAAATATAACAGCGCCTAAAGGCAAACAAATGCAAGGCGAAAATGTAGGATACGTTCATTTCGATGTAGAACGTAGTGAGCGCAGTCGTTTTTAGACGTTGACTATTATCTTTGCAGTGGTATGGATGCTTTCCTTTAGTCATTTTGTAGAAACAATGTACCATAATAGACTTTACTCTGGTTAATGAGGTGTCAGCTAGCCATGTTTTAGTAATCGGTGATTATGAATGGTGCACAGAAATTACATTTTAACCACTGTTACTGTTTAACTGTCGTTCCTTAATCTATGATCACTGCATTTTTAAGCGATGTTGATGCACTTCGCCATCAGTGTCTTATGTACAACCCTTGAGTTCATCAGTAACTTGTACCTGCGTGCCGTACCTGCTCTGAACAGCGCATACGGGCGATGAGGCACGTTTGCACTGTCGTTGACATCACTGCTTTAAGATGTGGAACAAATCAAAATTCTACAAGATTACAATTGCAATTTTTACTATTTGTTTACAATTTCAATTTAAATCCTTTAAAATTTTTTGGCGAGATGTAGTGAGATGAGGTGAGGCCGAGGATTCGTCAACAGATTTCCTGGAATTTGCCTTATGGTTGGGGAAAACCTCGGAAAAAACCCAACCAGATAATCAGACCAAACGGGGGTGAAGTGAGGTGAAGCCGAGGACTCGCCATAGACCACCCGGCATCAGTCCCACGGCTGGGGAAAACCTCGGGAGAAACCAATCAATCACACCAAACGGGGGATCCAACTCAAGCCCGAGCGCAGCTCCGGATCAGCAGACTAGACAGTCTTCCGACTGAGCTACATTGGTGGCTCAACTAAAAGTAAAAGATCCAGCCCATCATTTGACTTGCGTAGCTCCTTTATAAAATTAGGAAAAACCACAATCACGTTGTCTACAATTTCCCTAAGGCGCTCCTGGGAAAACCTGAGTAATGGAAAGATCGGTCGTGGTTTAAATTACCGTCAGACGTCCAGTTCAACAATTTCCAAGTTCATTTTAAACACCTTGGCCTTCAAAACATCAAAAGTTTTAATCAATAAACATTTATTCTTAGACGTACTCCGCTGTTATATTGAAAAACATGTTTTCAAGTGTATGAATGTGTTAAATCCATAAAATATTCATCTGATCAGGTTTCATATGGACAGAAGGAAGAAGAGTATTTGTGGCATTAACCAGGTAGCATAATTGTAATAATAATAATAATAATAATAATAATAATAATAATAATAATAATAATAATAATAATTATTATTATTATTATTATTATTATTATTATTATTATTATTATTATTATTATTATTGCTGCTACTACTACTACTATAAATTCTAGCGGCCGGGTAACTCAGTTGGTAGAGCAGCTAGCTACGGACTGGAAGGTCCGGGGTTCGATCCCAGGTGGTGACAGGATTTTTACTCGTTGCCAAACTTTCAGCCTCCTATAAAATTGAGTACCGGGTCTTTCCCGGGGGTAAAAGGAGTTCAGAGCGTGGTGCCGACCACATCACCTCATTCTAGTGCCGAGGTCATGGAAAGCATGGGGCTCTACCTCCATGCCCCCCAAGTGCCTTCATGGCATGTTACGGGGATACCTTTACCTTTTTTTTTTACTAGAAAGCCTTCCTTAAAAGTTCCTTAAAAGCCATTTTGTACGTAAGTATTATTATTATATTATTATTTATTATTATTATTATTATTATTATTATTATTATTATTATTATTATTATTATTATTATTATTATTATTATTGTCAGGGTTTATCCCAGAAACATAAACAGCTAAAATATTCTCTTCACATCGAAAATTAAATCAATTGCCTGAAGACTATAATACTTCTGCTTTATTATTTACTTTTATTTTAACTCAAGAGGAGGTACTTAAAGTCTCTGTTATACAGATTATATTATTAAATTCAAAATTCTACAAGATAGGAAATGCGCAAAGAAATGCAAACAATGAATTGTGGTAATTGAATTAGTGAAAGAATCTGAGCTAGTAATTATCTTATTGTACAAGGATGAAGAAATGCTTAATGAAAATGTTTATTAATAACGAAAAGAATGGTCGGTAGATATATTAGAGACGCTCGGAAGAATGAAGCGTAGTACAGTTAGGCAGATTGAAGTAAGAGTATATAACGTAGTTTACAAATTATGGAAGTGTCAAAAATGAATGTAGTATAGTCGAATCGATTTTATAGTAGGCGGACTTCATTACATGAAGATATTACTAGACATGAAATATAGGCCTATTTTATCATGGTATATCACAGTAATAATTAAGAAATGGTTAGACGAATGTAGACAGGGTTATGGACAGCGTTAAGTAAGGGAGAATATTAGAAATAATGTCCTAACAGTGACTAAGAAGACTAATGTAGGACAAGTTAGATTATAATAAGATGCTTAATATTAAGAAATGATGACGTAATTAGTTAGGGAATTAAATAAGTACAAATGTAAGGGATTGTAATGATGGCACGGTATACGATACGATGAGGTCCATCATTACCTGTAATTGAACGACTGACGAATATATCATATTAACTTATATCGAAAAAAATCAAAATTCAACAATCAGTAGTATTGCAGCTATTGCCATAATTCTAGAGAGCTCATTTAACAATGTAATATCAAACAGCACTCTCTAGATTAAAAACAATCAACATTCAACCAATAAAATCCACTAATGAAAAAAAAATGCCTATCATATTACAAGTGCAATAAATACGAACTCTGACAGTAACACACTTTGATAGATTTAACAGTCTTCAGAGAGAACGTATTGCGCAGAAAATGGTCTAGGAAGTGCAAACAGCAGATTTAATAGAATTGGTCTAATTAGGCCTATATCAAAGAGAATAATTATATGGTGTGTGGATAAGCTTCAGGGCTTCTATCGCGTTGTCTTGGTGTTGGTGGCTGACGTTTCGACCGCTGTGTTGGGGTCATCTTCAGAGCAGTTGTTGGATAAGGAAATTGTCTGCCAGCTCGTATATATATAGTAGTCTCGATGGGGGAAGTACTTGCGGTGATAGGTCGTAGCGGTTGAAACGTCAGCCACTAACACCAAGATAACGCGGTAGAAGCCCTGAAGCTTATCCACACACCATGTACAATAGCCGCGGAAGCCTACGCGAACAGAATAATTATATGCTCATCTCACCCAATTCCCAGTCGAACTGGATTGAATTGAATTTTAAGAAGAGGACACTACGACCAAGCATTGCAACCTTATTAGATCTATTGCACTGACCACCAAGCTAGGCGCATTCCCAGACCCACATCGGCTGACTACGGTAAGGTTCGCTGCGTCTCCAGGTTTCGAGTAGGCAACCCAATTCGTCTACGTTAGCCCTCTCCCGTGCGGTCGTCAGCCAGCGTTTTGGATATAGATGGAATGATGACGGAATGATGTAAATATCTGATATGGAGCAAGTGGAAAACCCCAAGAAAACCCCAACTGCTATCTTGACCGCCACAAATGTTACTAGGGATGTTTAAATGAAAGATCCTGTGTCCTACAGAATCGAACCTGAACCGCCTGGGCGACAGGCCGCTCTCACTAGACTAGTGCTCTAAGGCCTCCTGTAGGCATATGCCAAAATTGTTTGGGCAACTGTATTTACAAATAGTTTTTAGAGAACCCGGAGGTTCATTACCGCCCTCACATAAGCCCACCATCGGTTTCCATTATGAGAAACATTAATCCAGTCTCTACCATTACATCGCACCTCACTCAAATCCATTTTAATATGATCCTCCCATTTACGTCTCGACCTCTCCAATGGTCGTTTTCCCTTCTGGCGTCCCAAATAGCACTCTGTACGTACAACCCCAGATCACATACAGATTGGTCATTCCTGTGTTAAAATCGGTTGCACTTTGAAGAGAACAACTGCCAGGATCGCTACCCGTCCGCCGTAAACGAACACGAGATGGCAGTACAGTCGCTAATGCACTTGAAATGGGAGTTATGGCGTGACTCTTTATATAACAACTAGATGGCAACATAGTAAACCTAACAAGTGTTTTTACGGTCAAAACCTATAACGCCGAGCAATCTGGATATATATGATCTGGGGTACTACATGCCCTGCCCCTTTCAAACGTCTGGATTTAATGTTCCTAATTATATCAGGTGAAGTTATATTACCGGTTCTTTATGGTTGTGAAACTTAGACTCTCACTTTGAGAGAGGAACATAGGTTAAGGGTGTTTGAGAATAAGGTGCTTAGGAAAATATTTGGGGCTAAGAGGGATGAAGTTACAGGAGAATGGAGAAAGTTACACAACACAGAACTGCACGCATTGTATTCTTCACCTGACATAATTAGGAAAATTAAATCCAGACGTTTGAGATGGGCAGGGCATGTAGCACGTATGGGCGAATCCAGAAATGCATATAGAGTGTTAGTTGGGAGCCGGAGGGAAAAAGACCTTTAGGGAGGCCGAGACGTAGATGGGAGGATAATATTAAAATGGATTTGAGGGAGGTGGGATATGATGATAGAGAATGGATTAATCTTGCTCACGATAGGGACCAATTGCGGGCTTATGTGAGGGCGGCAATGAACCTCTGTGTTCCTTAAAAGTCAGTAAGTAAGTAATTATGTCAGGTGAAGAATACAATGCGTGCAGTTCTGTGTTGTGTAACTTTTTTCCAATCTCCTCTAACTTCATCCCTCTTAGCTCCAAATATTTCCTTAAGCACTTTATCCTCAAACACCCTTAGCCTCTGTTTCTCTTTCAAAATGAGAGTCCAAGTTTCACAACCATACAGAACAAACAATATTATAATTGTTTTATAAATTCTAACTTTCAGCGTATTTGAGAGCAGACTCGATGTTAAAAGCTTTTCAACCGAATAATAACAGGCATTTCCCATTTTTATTCTGTGTTTTATAGCCTGCAGTATGTCTTTCACACTGCATTACATAACATAATGTCTGACTGGCAAAGTAAACATTGCCGGCGGAGAAAGGAAGAAAGATAATTGCTACTCAACCAATTGCATAGGCCACATCCCACGCTTATCTGCAACGGTCTGAAATATTCTACTACCTTGTTTTGCATTTTAAAAATACACGTATTTTCTAGTCACGTCTCTGTTCTTTGTGACGGCATTGTTTCTTTTTTTTTTCTATATTCAACACAAACTATACTACCATTCTTTACTGTTTTTAATTCATTAACAGTGTTCTGCCCTAGGTCAGGTTTTTCACTGCAAACCCAGCTTTCTCCAGTCTTTCCTTTTTTTCTGTCTTCCTCTTTGTCTCCTCATATGATCTATATATGAAGAGTCCACTGCAAGAATGATGGATATCATTTGGAATACATTTTGCAGGATAAGCAATTGAAAGTTTGAAATACTTAGCGATCAAAGCTTAACTGTGATTTTCCGATCATTACTGGACAATGACTCTCAGTGTTAATGCCATATAACGCTCTACGTACATTCTATATGTCTTAAGCTATGCATTGACAGTCTTGGTTCATTTTCGACAAGAAAGTGACATCCATCATTCTTGCAGTGGACTCTTCATATCTCAATGCCGTCTATCATTTGGTATCTTCTTCTGCCCCGAACTCTTCACCCGTTCACCATTCCTTCCAGTGCATCCTTCAGTAATCAGTTTCTTCTCAGCCAGTGACCCAACCAATTCAGTTTCCTCTTCCTGATCAGTTTCAGCCTCATTCTTTCTTCACCCACTCTTTCCAACACAATTTTTTTTCTTATTCTGTCTGTCCAATTCACACGCTCCATCATTCTCCATATCCACATTTCAAATGTTTCTAGTCGCTTCTTTTCACTTCGTCGTAATGTCCAAGTATTTACTGTATATTGTTGTAAAGCATAAAAATTAAATAGCAAAACAAAACAATATTATCTAAACTGTGTGCTAAGTGAACTCGCATTAGGAATCGTTTAGCTAAAATAAAGTAAAAATAAATTTCAGTGAGCAAATCACAAACTTTATATCAGGCATGTCAATTGATGCCCACAGGAGCAAGCGCTCGCTTTAGAGCCCGGGAGATCCTGAGCTCTTTACAGCGGAAAGGAAAGAGGCAGACGAAAGAGGTGGTATATGCCGCTTGGTCGAGCTATATTCAGGGATGGCCAGCACTGATTCAATAATAGATAAAGGGAAGCGAACTTATTAAAACTGTATCCATGTTAATTTTTAGATTTGCCTGAGAAGTATAAGTGCATTATAAGAATGTAAGTTTTAATTTTAATGCTCATTTTTCACAAGCTTGATTTTTTTTAATCAAAAGAATATTTTCTCAACTTTTCGTACGGAAAAGTGAAATTTTCAGGTATGGGGCTATTTATTTAGTAGCCTTACAGAATGTTTTCGTAAATCTAATATAACGTATATACGTATTACTGAAGATAGTGTATTGAAAATTTTGAAAATATTCGCATGGAAATTGTTTGTAAGGAAATGAATTAACAAAGAAACTACTGTTAAATCATAAGCAAACGATACGTGCCCATGTGTTCTAAAATGTCAGCTCTATAGCTTCTGCACATTTCGAGAAAATAATTTTATATTCTGATGATAGGAAGTGCTCACAAATATCACCTTAAAAGCATAATGCGATAAGAGTTTTGTTATGTAATATTAGTTACACTTAAAACAGATACAGTACCTAGGTAACTTTGCTTTGTACTGTAATATTGTTTTGATTAGTTTATGGATTACTTTTGTAAGGTTAAAGATACCATGAATATAAATTCCAACTTATCATGTCATACTCAATCTCTCTCTTTTTTGGGGGGAGGGGGTATCACTTTTTTATGAATGATGTGTTTCATCCACTTAGTACAGTATAGTTGTACTACTATGGTATTTATGTGAATATTCCTTCTTAACTCTCTATTATGTTATTAAGATTTAAAACACAAGTGCAATATTAATAAATCAGTGTTAGTACTTTTGTTTTACAGACTGTATAGATAATATTAAACAGAAAAAAGCCATATAAAAATATCGACATAAAATTTCACGTTCCGTTTGAAGTTTGTACACCACTGTTTTCTTAATCCAACAGGTTGCTTATTCATGTACACAACCCTTCCTCTTTCCATACTTAGTGCTTGCTACCCGCGCAAGATTTCAAGGTCAGAAAAATGCGCTTGCTTTCACATCACTGCTTTATATGATTATTTCTTCAGCTGTTCTACTCAATGACTTTTCTAGGATTTAAATGTTAAATCTAGTTCATACATTGAGAGTGGATAAAACTCTACGTTTGTGTTCCTGTACTGATCAATGATATTTTCCAGGCTTGAGAAATAGGATCTCTTGCAACCATCTTACTATGAAGCAATATACTACTGAGTGGTTATAATAGTATGAGGAAAGTCAAGAATGGAGCGGGAAAGTTGAAGCTCTGACCAAGAAACTACATGAAATTTGATACTCGCTTAAATCTCCAGGGAGGATTCTGGGCTGGATTGACCTGTTTAACTAATCGATCCAACATTTGTCTCACAAATTATTTCTAACACTTGCCTCGTCAGTCCTTAGGATTACACGCTCTTCCTCGACATCCAGATTTAATCTCGATAAGACCGCTTTGCGTGTAGTTGATGGAGTGACAAGAGGCAGGCTGTTTCAAGTGGAAAAAGAATTAGTGTACCTCTCAGGACCAAAAGTCATTACTTCTGAAAAAAAAATAAATTGCTTTCCCTTCACGAATTATTTACAAATTCAGAAGAGTTCGGTCAAAATGAATACTTGATTACACTCTTAAGGGAGCAGCTTTCTCTCTAATGTCGAAATTTAATAAAATCAGTTAGAATATATTTTATTTCTGTTTGACTGTTACACTTTTACTACGTCATACTACTTTTGACCAATAAATCTGTACGAAAGGAATTACGTCTTTCAACCAATCATGGCTGCTTATCGCACAATTTTATCGCTTCCCTAGCATTTGTTTAATTTTATCGCTTCCATAGCATTTGTTTATTTTTATCAATACCCTAACATTTGTTTCTTTCTTTGCCAACATTTCAAACTGCAAATTCTTTACGGTACTATAACACATGCTTTGCGATCGTCATTTGTTTACCGCATAGATAGTAGACTGAAAATGGCGGCTCCGTTCAAACATTTTGGAGAAGGTAACATTGGTGAAATAGCATTTCAGTAAGTCAATTAATATTTTATTATAGTAGAGTATTTTATTTCTTCTAATCTTTATATATATTCTTCTAATCGTGTAATAGTCAATTAAATCCCACTCGAGTTTTGATTTTCTCTAGATAAATCAAAGCCTCTAGTGAGATTACTGTTGATAAATAAATGTAGGGCCTATTTATCAAATTGAAGGCTGATTTAAATCTTCATACGTCAAAATAAAACAATGAAATGTAGGTATTCACGTGTGTCCGTTTTTTTGTATTGTTTTAAGTAGGCCTATATAAATGCTTCACTTAATTTAGTGCTCATCTTTTAACTTATGTTCATTCCTTATAATTAATTTGCCATCCAAAACATAAAGTTACATCATTTAAGTTTCACAGGGCTTAATATAGATTAATTTCCCACTTCAAGTTCAAAGGTAAATAATGTTTTTCTTCCTATCTATAAAGAACTGAAAATTGCGGCTCCGTTCAGACGTTTTGTTGAAGCTAACATTAGTGAAATAGAATTTCAGTAAGGCAATTATTATTTTATTTTAATAGAGTACTTCATTTCTTCCAATATTTATATACTTTCTTCTAATCGTGTAATAGTTAATTAAATCTCACTCAAGTTTTGATTTTCTCCAGATAAATCAAAACCTCTAGTGAGATTACTGTTGATAAATAAATAAATTTATAAAATTAAAATATAATATTCCTTTCTGTGGGCTAATCAAAATCTTGATACGTGAAAGTAAAAAAAAATGAATTGTAGATATTCACGTGTGTCAATGTTTTTTTTTTTTATATTGTTTTAAGTAGGTCTATATGATTACCTATCTTAATTCATTGTTCAGCTTTTAACTTACGTAAATTGCCTATACTTAGTTTGCCATCCAAAACACAAAGTAGCATCATTTAAGTTTCACAGGGCTTAATATAGATTAATTTCCCACTTCAAGTTGAAAGGTAAATAATATTTTTCTTCCTATCTATAAAGATATTCTGCCTACGTTTTGTAATAATATAACATAACATAACCCTTTATTGAGTCATATAAGTTGTTAAAAAATAAACTAATAATTAAACCAGAGTAGACGTTTTCTTGTATTTTGTTTGTCTGTGCGTTGTCTACAGAAAGTTTGTCTATTCCCAAGTGACCTTATCGTGTAGCAGGATTTTAATAATGCTACCGTGTAATGAATCTATCAACTAAATGCAAATTCGCAAATCTCCATTTTGAAGCAAACTTTAAAATATACAGTGATATGCCGCTGTTTCACGATTTAAGGAATGACACCTGCACTTCTTCCCAATTATTTGGTTGTTGAGTTACTTATGACTTTTAGAGAACCCGGAGGTTCATTACCGCCCTCACATAAGCCCCATCAGCCCCTGTGTTGAGCAAGATTAATCCAGTCTCTACCATCATATCCCACCTCCCTTTAATCCATTTCAATATTATCCTCCCATCTTATACGTCTCGGCCTCCCTAAAGGTATTTTTTCCTCCGGCCTCCCAACGAACTCTCTGTATACATTTATAGATTAGCCCATACGTGCTACATGCCCTGCCCATCTCAAACGTCTGAATTTAATGTTCCTAATTATGCCAGGTGAAGAATACAATGCGTGCAGTTCTGTGTTGTGTAACTTTCTCCATTCTGCTGTAACTTCATCCCTCTTAGCTCCAAATATTTTCCTAAGCAACTTATTCTCCAACACCCTTAACCTCTGTTCCTCTCAAAGTGAGAGTCCAAGTTTCACAATCATACAGAACAAAAGGTAATATCTATAATTATTTTATAAATTCTAGCTTTCAGCTTTTCAGCTTTTACAGCAGACTAAATGATAAAATCTTCTCAACCGAATAATAACAGGTATTTTCCATATTTAATCTGTGTTTAATTTCCTTCTGAGTGTCATATTGGTTGTTATGAATACAAATTCAGAATGTTCAGTGATAAATATATGCATAATGCATTGATTTTAACTCAATTTTATTTTCGAAAATTTGTACTTGAAATTAGTAAGAACTAAGTTCAGTAAAGATTTGTATAGAGTGTTGCTCAGACGAACAAACTGAAAGATGATATTACCTACAGTAGCTTAGAGATTAGGGAAATATTTATTTCAGATTATGTGTAACTACCATGCTTCATCAACGGTTGAAAAACACTTTAAGTTGAGTTATACCCGACTATAGTTTGCCTCGACAAGAGAAGAGACAAAGGGGAATAGTCAGCCATAGGTACAACCAGACTGATATGTACCGTAGAAGTGGGTAAAGTCAATCAGTGGGTGTAAAATCGATCATTTGCGATTTTTATTGAAAATTATATATTTTCTCAGTTACTTGTTAAAATTTTGTTATGCTGACTTCATTGCCTGACATTGCAAATGTAAGCGAGAGGGCAACAAAAAGCCTGCGAATGCCAACAATGGGAACACTGTGTAATTACCGTTGATGTGAAAATTGTTATTTTCAACTTTTTCTCTTAAATGAAAACAAATTCTTACAAACTATAAATTATCGTCAGCAGTGAAAGGAGACAGGAAGTATACGTAAGTAATTTTCTTTGAGATTGTATCCTGAAATAATAGTTTTGCAGTTCGTAAATGTTAGTATTGAAACTTATTATTTTAAGAAAACTTGTACCTTTGTAGGGTTAAGTCGATCATGCCATCAACCTACTCGAAACAGATAGGACCACCAGGAAGAATAAATTGTTCTCCGAAATACCTCCAACTAACACTTATAAACAGAAAAGTGTCATTAGTATAGTTTATATTGATGGGATAGTGGGGAAAGAGGAAGACGAAATTATGGTGAATTTCTTGCGAGAAGCACTGCCAAAGGAACATATTTTGTACACCCCTCTGTACCTGACTATGGGAACAATGTAGCTTCTCAAGTGACATGAAGAGGGGAAGATTTCAAATAACATCTGATATAAACTTAAGCAATGTTGAATTGTATTTTAGATTATAAGTGAAATGTGGTATTTCAATGTAAATTTTGAATTCTTAAGTCTTTGTTTGTTGGTATGTGAAGTATTAAAATGTGTTTTTATGTTTTACAAGTTGGCACGATTATACAGTGGAGACCTATAGGCCTAATTGTATCGAATAGTATGATCATAGTAACAAAATATATACTATATAATGCTACAGTATACATTGAAGATTGTTACTGTTTTTACACCCATTATAACAAATAAAATATATGTAATACACTTAATTTGATTTTTAAAAACATAAACAGTGATCGACTTTACTCCGCAATATTTTAAAATCGATCTTAAACTAAAAATTCAATGGTGATCAACTTTACTCTATTTAAGCAGGTAACTTCGATCACAAATCAAATAAAAAAGCAGTTTTTGATAGATTGTAAATCAATTCTTGTAACGTGTCTTCATAAGTGAAGGATATGACGACAAAATGCTATTATCTGAGGAACTTCGTTCCATTGCATAACGTCAATATCATAAAAAAATTGCAAAATTTTGATCGACCTTACCCTCTTCTACGGTATTGATACATTAAAGAGCTTGCTAGCTGTATAATATTGTTTTTTGCTCGACCATGTCCAAATGTAGTAATTATTATGCACCTGGTAGCAGTTCTTTAATGCATGTCATTAAAGTACACCTACTCATTAAAGTACAGGTTTTCAGCCAATGACAACTGAAGGGTACACGGGAAAAACGATCAAGGTCCATCAAAAATCTAAATTGAGTTAATAATGCCATATTATAGTGGAAAGGAAGTACTATCATGTGGTCTAGCTATTAGTAAGAAATAATCATTCTTCACATTCCACTACGTCAATTTCTATTAAATACACACATAACAAAGTATTAAGTGCTTAAACTTTAAAATTCGTTTTTCTCGAAACTTTCTAAAATGGACCTTCATCGTTATTCCCGTGTACCCTTCAACTCAGCTTACAGGTGTTCAGCCAATGACAAATCAGCTTTGTACCGTTATAAAACCGCAAGTAACGATTATTCTCGGATATGTAATCGAAAGAGAATTAGCGAAAAGTCACGGAGGCTGGAAATCCAATACTGTCGCAGAAGGTTATGTTCTGTTACTATAATAATTAGCGTTAATTGTAAATAATATTCAAATTCAATTTGGCATCTCGTTTTTCAATGTCGAATTCAATAATCAAGGTTATATCAAGTTTAACGGGATTACATCACGGTCAGTGACATTATTGTTCCTCGGAAAAAATCAATACTTTCGCGTCTGCGCACATCTCACAATTCACGACCTAGAACAAGGTCACTTCCGATCTTATCAGATACAAATGAAATGTATACATCGTAAGCATAGCATAAGCATAGCATAAATTTTGGCCCTCGGTTGTACAATGCTTTAACTAAATTACACCCAGAACTTCTAACATGTAACCCACTAACATATAACAAGAAAATTAGAAACGTGTTAATATCTTCAATTTGATTAAATAAATTTATAGCCTATGTGTATGAATTAATCAACCTATATTATATTTGTATTCTATAATTTTGAAATATATATTAGTCCTACTTTTCACGTGCGATATTATTCTTCTATAGTGTTAATATTATATTATATAATTCCATTGCCGCTGTAATTATATTTTAGTTCCTAATTTATTTTACTTATTTATTTATATTATTATTTTTATTTTAATATTATATCTGAACTGCGACCGAGCACGAGCGCTGCTCATTCGGTCTCAAATTTTGTTAATGCTACTGTATCTTCTTTTTATATTGCTTGTATTATTTTATTTGTATTTCTCTTTGTTTGTTTTGTAATTATATTTCTTTATTCTGTATATTTGAAATAAATAAATTGAAATTGAATACTGTAATTTCAAGTTTAGAAATATGGTCGAGCAAAAAAAGTCGTATGAAACTCGCCTATAATGGTAATTAAGAAGATCGTATGAAAATTATTAAACTCGCTTGCGCTCGTTTCATAAACATCCATACTCGCTTCTTAATTACTATCATTATAGGCTCGTTGCATAATGTACTATTATATAATGTACGTTTTTCATATTTATACATTTAAAATCAAACATCCGAAAACAAGTTTTAAGCTCTTAAATGTGTTTAGTATGTTGTTGTTTAGTCAACTGTCCGAAGACACCATCAAGATATCACTCACGAGGAAACTAGGCCAGGAGATAATGGGGTAGGTTACCCAGTTCTACTATAATGCAATAAATTAAAATAAAATATTGCTAACTTAATACTCATTCCCTTACAATAATTCACTACGGTGAGTTATAATATATTGTTGTAGTGCATTAAACAACGCCTCATTTTGTCACTTGAACTTTGTATCGAGAAACGCTTCTCACTACGCCACATGGCGTGACAGATGCATATCCAAAATAAGGAATGTCTCAACTATTTACTCACATAATATGCTTACTTTCTTAATCCAGCATAATATCTGGTGTACCGCATAAAGTTACATAGCCAATATTTTTCTTCAAAATAATTTAGAGTTTTATTCTCGATTTAGTAATCGGAGAATCTTCATTTAATCGTTGAACTACTAGATCCACTGATCGAAGTGCGTCGGAAATTTCTATATTAATGTTTTTAATTTCGTTTAACGTAAAATAAGCATATCCTGTTGTTCTCCTCATGTTCGGACGTTTAATGTTCAATTTTTTTTTTAACATAACACAAATAGAGATGAGCTTAAACGATATTTTCAAGTATCTGTGACAACTGTGACTGTGACAATTAAATATCTGTGACTTTTATCGGTGATTTTGTCACACCGATATTTTATATCGATACGTACCATGAATTACACCGATATTTTGTCATATCGATAAAAAAATAGCAGGAAATATTGAAGAGCAGTGAAATATGAATACGATTTCTCTATACACACCACTCATCAGTGATTTATATGGGAAAATCCAACAAAGAAATTATGTATATGTACCATTAACAAATAAATACTTACCTAACTGAACAGTAACATGTCGAAAGTTAACCTCATGTACCAAGAGATTATATTATAGATAGTGAACCAGTTGATCATTTTTAAATTTAGTTGGGTATGGAGAAATTGAGGTTATATGATTATCCTAATCGTTTTAAAACTTGATCCTTTTTATTGTATATAATATAATGGATAAATTATTTTAAATCGTGCATTAACATTATAATATTGAGTCATAGAATAATAATTAATGAAACATAAGTATTCGGGAAAACATTGGAAAATAATTACAAAACAAAACAGTTGTTCAGACAGGATTTTACACAAGATTAAGCACTGGTAACCAACGGTGTTATTATTTAAATCGTGTAATAACTACATCATTTATAATAAGATGGAGAAACTACCGCCCGATTGCTGTTATTGTTTCATGCGCACGCGCAAACCTACGACGTAGAGGAGAAAATATCAGTCACAGAGTACTGAATGCGGAGAAGATTTCGATAGCGATATTTTGTCACAGATATTTCGCGTCATCAGTCACAGGTTTATCTGTGACAAAAAAATACCTGTGACAAAATATCGGTTTGTGAAATATCGGCCATCTCTAAACACAAACATCATTATTGTTAACGTTCTCTACAATATTCAATGGAAATGAGAGAGTAGAAATATGTCTTAATCTTTCCATTTTGTTTGAAATAAGCGTATTTATTGTCTGTGTTTCTTGAACATTTAATTGAAATTAGGTTGTAGCGTTTATTTTAAATTTTCGAAGATATTATTTGACGCAGTATGAGCAGAATTCACAAAAACTACGTGGCAATGACCTTCAACTTTCCTGTTCATAACAAACCAGGTGAAGGGGTTGTTCAGAACGACAGATGCTTATGTTCACTCCTTCCTGAATGTTGCACGATCTCATAATTCATGTATTTTAAAATGCAATTTTTTCTTAAAAAGTATCCAAACCAAAATAAAATAGTATTTGACTATTTACTACAGGAATCATACATCAGAATTAATAACATTAATTGAGTTCTCTAATGTAAGTTATAACTATAAGGTAACATAAACTTCCATCATGTTTTAAACTTTCAACTTCATCATATTACTTACTACTTACTTATTGGCTTTTAAGGAGGGTCATTGCCGCCCTCACATAAGCCCGCCATTGGTCCCTATCCTGAGCAAGATTAATCCATTCTCTATCATCATATCCTACCTCCCTCAAATCCATATTAATATTATATTATCTTCCCATCTACGTCTCGGGCTCCCTAAAGGACTTTTTCCGTCCGGCCTCCCAACTAACACTCTATATGCATTTCTGAATTCGCCCATACGTCCTACATGTCCTGCCCATCTCTAACGTCTGGATTTAATGTTCCTAATTATATCAGGTGAAAAATATAATGCGTGCAGTTCTGTGTTGTGTAACTTTCTCCATTCTCCTGTAACTTCATCCCTCTTAGCCCCAAATATTTTCCTAAGCACCCTTAATCTCTGTTCCTCTCTCAAAGTGAGAGTCAAAGTTTCACAACCATAAAGAACAACCAGTAATATAACTGTTTTATAAATTCTAACTTTCAGATTTTTCGACAGCAGACTGGATGGTAAAAACTTCTCAACCTAATAATAACAGGCATTTCCTATATTTATTCTGTGTTTAATTTCCTCCCGAGTATCATTTATATTTGTTACTGTTGCTCCAAGATATTTGAACTTCTCCACCTCTTCAAAAGATAAATTTCCAGTTTTTATATTTCCATTTCGTACAATATTGTCGTCACGAGACATAATCATATACTTTGTCTTTTCGGGATTTACTTCCAAACCTATCTCTTTATTTGATTCCAGTAAAATTCCCGTGTTTTCCCTAATCGTTTGTGGATTTTCTCCTAACATATTCACGTCATCCGCATAGACAAGCAGCTGATGTAACCAGTTCAATTCCAAACTCTCTCTGTTATCCTGGACTTTCCTAATGGCATACTCTAGAGCAAAGTTAAAAAGTAAAGGTGATAGTGCATCTCCTTGCTTTAGCCCACAGTGAATTGGAAACGCATCTAACAGAAACTGACCTATACGAACTCTGCTGTACGTTTCACTGAGACTCATATTCACTGAGACACTTCGTCATATTTTCAAACTTATATTCAATTAGCCTATAAATTATGGAAAAAATAGTCAGGTTGATTAGAGTATACTTGAATGAAACTCATGACCACATTTTAGAAATAATATTATGAATGTAACATAATCGATTAATATGTCCAATATTGATATGCAACCACATGTAATCAACATCGTTAACGTATTAAATATTACTTTCACAGAAAATCTGATGGTGCCAAATAAGACGAAAACTTTAATTGTAAAACATTTATAATACATTTGTGCCACTTTAGCATTATAAACGGGTTTTTACTGCATCCAATATCGTGCATAATCGGCTTATTATGACACGGGTACCAATAATAGCAATGACATATTCGCTATGACGTAATACAGGAACGCTTGGGTGGGGATGCTTTGAACTCGTCTGGCTATTTTGCTTACCGCTTCTACGCGCCACGTAACAAGAAGTGAAATGCAGGACAGAAGTATCGTATAATTTATTTCCAATCTTTAACAATTTTGTGCGAGATCGTGCGTATTTGCTTGGTTTCCGCACAAAACCAATCCGCGGAAAGTCTAAAATTCCACATTCAGTATTCCCAATCTAACACACATAACAATTTCTCTCCTCTTACCGCTTAAGTGACATATTGATTTTACTGCTTTAGGCTTTTAACATATTATTTTTAAAGACGTTCAATATAGTAATAATTAAAAATTGGAAACTTACCACTGCAATTTCACATAAATTGCACTGTTAATTATTGTTTTTAAATATTTTCAAAAATTAAGTAAACTCTACAACTCCACTAAAGTTACTGCATTCGTGATGCAAGTAACATTAAGGAAGCCGTGAAAAAATCAACAAGATTAATAACTCATCATAGGCTGGGTGGGGGGGGGAATACAGACGTATATCACGGCCTGCTGTAGTATAGTAAACACAGAAAACTTTTTAAAGCATCGATGTTGAAGATAGATATTTTTGTTTTGCAAATTGCCGTCATTGAACAGAAACCAAGATGGAGATTTCATTGCAACTAATTAGAAATTCCTCTTTCAGGTATGTAATAAACGATCTTCGCACTAAATGATGTACGATACACGAGCGGTATGTTTTCTTTCAATTCTCGGAAATTAAAAAAGCTCAACTACGTTTCGCTTTTACAAACTTTTCCTCGAACATGAAAACTTCAACATACCGCTCTTGTAACGCATATTACTATTCCAATCTTTAACGATTTTGTAATATCACATAAAACAGTTCTGTGGTTCAGAGTTATCCTCTTCGGCTAACAACAAAGGAACAAAATAAAGGAATATTTGTAACATAAAATTTGATACCTAAGGTATAACTAGAGTTTGTAATACCTGCAAGGTCATCCGTTTCTCTTTATTGAATGCCAATTGTAGGCGTAATTAATCGATACGAACATACGAAGATTTTTGTCAGCTATGGATGCCGAATTATTTCATATTTTATTTCCTACACTGGTACAGACACTCATTCTACCACACTTCGATTATTGCAACGTTTTGTTCAGTGATCTCAGGATTGATTCCGCTCAGAAACTACAGCGTGTTCATAATGCGTGCGTCCGCTTCATTTGTAATGTTCGATACTATGATCATATCTCACCTTCTTTCGAGAAGTTATCATGGCTTAGGTTACATGAGAGGAGAAATCTGCACTCACTTTCTCTCTTATATCGAATTATCCACACTTCATCCCCCTATTATTTATTCGCTCGTTTTCATACTCTCTCTCGCTATTATAATATTAATACTCGATCACAACGCGATAACACGCTAGAAATTCCACTTCAGACATCATCTCTGTATTCCTCATCTTTCACTGTTGCTACCTCTCGTCACTGGAACTCTCAGCCGCCTGAAGTCAAGGGCTGCCGAACATTGAAATCTTTCAAATCCAAGTTAGAAAATTGCCTTATGACGAGTTGCCAAACTAACTTACTATTATGACAAGTGTTGTATTGCATGTTTCCACGTATTCACAAATTTATTTTGTTCCAGTGATATTTAACTTATTTTATATTTTTGTTTTCATATTTTCCGATAATGGTATATCTATAATGTGATAAGTTGAGCTATATATAATCATAATTTTCCATGCTGTGTGTACTTAAAAATATTGTATTCATTGTATGCTTTGTACTACACTATTTTATTATTATTATTATTATTATTATTATTATTATTATTATTACTATTCTTATTTTTATCATTATTATTATTAGTATTCTCATTATTATTATTATTATTATTATTATTATTATTATTATTATTATTATTATTTTCAATAATTGTCTTATTTTTTATACTTTATAGTTTGTATGTCTCATTTATTTTGACCTGCTGTTCACATTTTATTATGCTTTTTCCTTTCTTTCTGTATGTTATATATTATGTCTGATTTCTACTTACTTGTTGTTTACATTTTATTATTATTATCTTATTCAGTTTTGTGTGTAAAATTGTAGTGTACTTTGTAAATTTGTACTGTTTTTTGTAACGCAGTTTTACTCCTGGTTGAGTGTTAGAGAAGGCCGTATGGTCTTAACTCTGCCAGGTTAAATAAATCATTATTATTATTATTATTATTATTATTATTATTATTATTATTATTATTATTATTATTACAATTTATAATGCTAAGATGCCATAACGTGTTGTATCAAACTCGTAAATAATCTTATCATGACACTCGTGAAAATTGTTGCACGAACGATACTGAGTGCAACAAACGTTCACTCATGCCGTAATCATCATTCATTCTTGCATAAATAACTATTATATTACTTCACCATATTGATATTATTTAATATAATGGTAAGTTTTTGACTGACAATAAAAATTGTATATTTTCATCATACGTGTATAACTGTGCAACTGTACTTCCAAAGATAGATAGGTAGGTAGATAGTTTAATTTAATGTCATTCAGCGATTTACAGTCATAGAGGAAATATATAATACATGGCTACTACAATATGAATAACCTTTTTAAATGTAAACTTCATCTTACGATGTTGGATGACGTATATACGTCCGTTGATGTGACATATTAATGCATATTTAAATACTTATATAGTCACAATCATGCCATGGTATGAAAGAAAAATTTCACGACCTCGAGCGGGATTCGAACCTGCGACTTCCTGTACGCCGGTCAGGCGCTCTACCAACTGAGCTATCGAGTTCGTCTCACGCCAAAGGCTCGAAATTCTCCTCTCATACTGGCGACTCTGTTATAGAGTACTGTCCATAGCGTCTGATCTAGTCAGCACTGCTTATGGGTGTAAAGAAACATTGTAATAACTTCTTACGAAGAAGTTGCGAAGAAGTTTACATTTACAATGTTTCTTTACACCCATTAGCAGTGCTGACTAGATCAGACGCTATGGACAGTACTCTATAACAGAGTCGCTGGTATGAGAGGAGAATTTCGAGCCTTTGGCGTGAGACGAACTCGATAGCTCAGTTGGTAGAACGCCTGACCGGAGTACAGGAAGTCGCAGGTTCGAATCCCGCTCGAGGTTGTGAAATTTTTCTTTCATACCATGGCATGATTGTGACTATATAAGTATTTAAATATTCATCAATCTTTTTAAGATCGTGATTTACTCTGAAACCGTTAGACATTCTTGTATATCTTTTGCATTGATTATTCCTCAAACATCTCATTAATCTTTAACAGGATCCAATCTTTCATTAAGGTGCATTCTTCTACATCATTCATGTGAATTGTAACCGTGACTTTACTATTGTTTATTGGTTATAAAACATGTATTTTGATGCCAACTACAACTCTAACATACCTCAGGGTGAAATAGGGATTATTAAATTGGATAATAAAAAAATGTAAAAATAAAATCAAAAATAAATATACAATCACCAGATAATCACTAAAACAGGTTAAAAGTTATAAAAGAAATAGTATAAAATCAGGTTAAAATGTACAGATTTGTCAATTACATGAGTTTAAAACAAATAGTATCTAAAACGTAATATTGCTAAAATCATTGACACTGTAGAGTGGATTTGCTAGCAATGTCCTTCTCACCATCCTTCTGAAAGCATAATATGACGTGTTTCTTATATGCAATGGTAAAGAGTTATAAATTTATAAGATACGGAAATAAAACTATTGCTTGTTTGTGCTTGGTGAAATATATGTCAAGTCTGGAACGGGTAGAATAATTATGAATAGATGAACAAGTAGGAAGATTATGCACATTACGCTTAACATACAGAAGGCAATCGAGAATAAAGATTGAAGGCAACGTAAGTATTCCTAGTTGTTCAAAACGTGGTTTACAATGAGTTCTAGAAGATACACCACAAATAATTCTCACTGCTCTCTTTTGAAGAATAAAGAACTTAGAAACCGAAGTATGGTTGCCCCACAAAAGCGTCCCCTAACTTAAGTGACAGTGAATATGGACACAATAAACCGTAAGTAAATAATTATAACATAATGTTTGTCTGAGGATTCGCAACATGAAAATTCCTTTATTAATTTTATTAACAAGATATTCTATGTATGTACTCCAGCCCAGACCGGCTTCGAGGTGAATGCCTATTAATTTAACTGAGGAAGACAAGTCAGTAATATTTCTGTTAAAAGAAAATTTAATATCTACAGCAGGTATGCTCAAAATTGTAAAAGCCCCGATTACGCGGATGATGCTGCACTGCATAACACACACTGTGTACGGACTGGGCTCCGCAACTACATTGCAGCACCGCCCGTGGCATAGTTCTTACACTCTTACAAATACGGATAATAAACTGAATTTGAAGAAGGAAAGAGTATACACTGCAATATTCAGTTATTACATTAATTATTATATTTAATATAGTTATGATACAATAATATCATAGATAATAACATTTTCATATTCCACCATATAGCCTACTTTGCGGTCTATTCAACATCTGCATTCTTTTCTGCAAGTAATCGGGAATCTATTTCCAACGAATTTACTGCAATGCGCTAAAGATGCCCATCTGTTAATCGGGACCTATGTTTGGATTCAGCAACCTTCATTCTCGAAAATAATTGTTCCTACACATATGTCGAGGCGAAGGTAGCTAACATAGTGGCAACGAATAAGCTCATCTTGTAATATTTAGTTTTGTTCATTTTTTAAATAATTCTATGCTTGTCAAGTCATATTCTCTGCATTTAGTTCTGAATTCTACGTTACTTAATAAATCAATTAACTCGTCCTGGAACTGTACTCTCACGGATTGTACTAAATTTATGAAAAGATTAACAAACATACTAATATCACTCTCCATACGTCTAAAATCACTAAAACTATGTTCTGTGAATTCACATTTGAACTGTTGCAGTACAGAGACATAATTAACTATATTTTGTTGAGGCACCATACATCTCTTTACAAGTTCATCATCCGTGAAGGGTTTTAGTGCCTTTGCTAATTCCCAACATACTACATAGGCTAACTTTCTCCAAAACATAGGCTCTGAATTGTTCGACTCTCTTCAATGTTTGGCCTTTCATGAAGTGCTTTCAATTCTTGAAGCTGTAGTGCACGTTGCATCCCTGAAAAATTATTTTATCAAAATATCTATTTCTGCTGGAATAAAATCACCACAATAACAATAATAATAGTAATAATAATAGGTCTAATAATAATAATATAATAATAATAATAATAATAATAATAACAATAACGTTGGTGTATGAAAATAGGCTATATCACAGAAAACAGCTTCTCTGTCACTTCCGCATGTTCTGGGTAGCAGAGCCTATAATGTAGTTTTATGTTGCTCAGCAGTATTCTGACAGTACCTTACAATATACTAATCACTTTCCGTTTTTACCGAACGTACAACAAAAATAGGCTTCCTCCCACACTGTACGGAATGATCGTTTGCTTACAGAAGGTTTTGACTGCGTCATTGTCCCGCACTGTTCGTGCGTTTACTAAGTACTTGAACTGCCTTCTGAAGCCATCCGTCGAGCTTCGAACGGGGAACAGCACGCTCTACATTCGAAGGTTGTGATTACAGAACGTAATCGGGAGTCAGAGAATGAGCATACCTGATCTACAGTCTTATTAGAGTTGATGCTAAATTTATTGGCATCACACCAGTCTTTTATCCTGAACGACATAGAACATTATCAACCTTTGGAAGTGTAATAACTGAGTCTCCTAGATCTCTATGAATTGGCCATTCATAGGGTCAAATATAGATCCTCAAAAGTCCTATAGCCGAAGAGGATTGTGATCTGCGATAAAAATGGATATGATTGCATAGCTTTTACAAGACAAAGTATTGACTACGGATTGATGAGGCACTCCAATCAGCAAGTTGACATAGTCGTTTAGTGCAAATGATGTTTATTTGGTCCAGTTACGGGGCTATTGTGTACTTCGAATTAGTTTCAGATCATCATGTCATTGATGCCGACCTGCACTCTGAAAAACCGAATGGAATAGACAACGTTTTGAAGCTCCGCTCTCAAGCTTTCATCAAGTCAAAGAGTGCGCTCGTTCAACAACACAACGCTCCAGTATATTGGACAGAATTAACCTAGCCAGAAATAAAGGAATTAAACGGATCGAACTGTTGGCTCATGCAGCATACGGTGAAAATATTACGCCATCCCACTGCGATTTGCTCCAGTCTACAGGGACGTTTCCACACAGACGACGGACTGTTTAATATATTTTAAGGCGACGGAAAGCCAGTCACAAAATTATCGCCTCTGAGGCAAGAAATGCATATCAAAAAATTTCAGAGATAAATTCCAGAAAATCGTTGAAAATGACACTATATTTGGCACAATAAATTATTATTTTTGTCTGTTTTTCTTAAGTAATATGAACAGTTTTAGGGTCGATTTCACCAATTTTAACTTAAATTGTTAAAGTCTTTTTAATTGATACTTAAAGGGACAATGCATTTCACCAACATAAATTGGGCTCTATGTTCTCATGACATTACAGTACATTTATGTTATTTGGTCATTTAAATAATTAATCTTGCATTGAGGGTATATGTACGTGAACGACCACAAATATTATTAGAAAATGCAAGCTCCTAATTTCTAAAATTGTATAATAAAATGTACTCACAATTGGACAAAAATTACGAGGTACCACAACAAGACTTATTAGAACTTAAATATCTGATTAAAGTATAAAAAACGATTACTAATAATATTTTTCAAACCAGTTTGATCAAAGTGCAAAAAAAATCTGCAGTTACATAATTTGGTAACCATAACATTGTTATGGTCTCTCTGACATCTTTAATATTTTTCCTGCATGTAATAAACACTATTGTGCGAGATCGTGCGTATTTGCTTGTTTTCCGCACAGAAACAAAATACGCGGTAAGTGTGAAATACCACATTCAGTATTCCCAACGTAACACACATAACAATTTCCCTCTTCTTACCGCTTAAGCGCGACATTCATTTTACTGCTTTAGGCTTTTAACATATTATTTTTAGAGACGTTTAACATAGTAATAATTATAAATTGGAAACTTACCACTGCAATTTCACCTAAATTGCAATGTTAATTATTGTTTTTAAATACTGTATTTGCAAAAATTAAGTAAAGTCTACTACTCCACGAAACTTATTGCATTCCTGATACAAGTAACATTAAGGAAGCCATAAAAAAATCAACAAGATTCCAGATGCGGATGTTATTACTGCAATATGTTATATAAATAATATTGTTAAAATATTAAAATGAAAATAAATCATTACATAACTTTACTGTTTGTTTTAAGTTCGCATTTATAGACTGGGGGAAAAAATACAGACGTATATCACGGCCTGCTGGAGTATAGTAAACACAGAAAATATTTTATAGCAACAATGTCGAAGAAATATATTTTGGTTTTCCGAAGTTGCCGTCATTAAACAGAAACCAAGATGGAGATTTCATTGCAACTAATTAGAAATTCGTCTTTCAGGTATGTAATAAACGATCTTGGCACAAAATAATGTACGATACACGAGCGGTATGTTTGTTTTCATGTTCTCGGAAATTAAAAAAGCTCAACTACGTTTCGCTTTTTTAATCTTTTCCTCGACCATGAAAACGTCAACATACCTCTCTTGTAACGTATATTACTATTTTGTGAAAAGTAGACTACTGTCAGACATGTAGAGTTGTTTATATTAATACAATTAATTTTTATTTGTCCTATATAAGATATATTAAAATTAACGTAATATTTTGTGACATAATTTTTCTATTTTAAAAGAAATGGGCATTATTGTAGTCCATCGTTTGCATAAATGTATGTTAAATCAGTGTACAAAATGTCATAATTCGATCTCTAATGGTTGTGGAGTTATGAAATAATATGTGTGAAAGTTTTCAAATTTTGGAAAATTTAACTTGAAGTAAAAAGTGAATTCTAAAAAATATTATTAGTAACTTTTTTATACTTTTATCAGATATTAAAGTTCTAATAACTCTTGTTGTGGTACCTTGTAATTTTTGTCTGATTGTGAGTTCATTTCCTTATAAAATTTTAGAAATTTAGAGCCTGCATTTTCTGATAATATTTGTGGTCGTTCACGTACATATACCCTTAACGACAATAATTTTCATCATGGAGAGGACAAAGATGCACTCTACAATTTGGAATTTCTCGTTAGAGATCTTTCCTTCTCCACTCTGTCCTAGAGTAGTGATCGACAGAATTTTTGTCATCACACTTCTTTAGCTGAAAAGGCGAATTGAAACCGAAACAAAGAAAACGCAAAACAACAAATGGAGTTTACACTCTTAAAATACAAGTTTTTGTTTTCACAGATCTTTGCCAAAGGTTTAATCCTTTGATTGCATTTGGTATTACCCTAAGCAATCTTTGGATTTTGCAAAGGCTTTGTCCTGTGATACAAAAAATGGGACGATATTATTTTACCCAGTTTGAAGTAGTACAAAGATGAACATGACATTTGAAAATGATGATTTCTTACCAAGATAGGCGAATATAATTTCCGAAAGGGAAGATTATTTTAATACAATGGACCAAAAATATTTACAAATGCGGTTAAGGCTAAGCAAGACAAAAGCATAGTAGGATAAAGGTTGGTAAATTGTGATATGATTAATATTGTGATAGTTATTATTTTAGAATCTATGACAATTTTACTGAGCGAAAGGAAGATCGATTTTTTTGTGTCAACGTATTAAGGGAAAGTTCGTGGACAAGTTTCTCCACAAAACTGGTTCTTCTCTCGTTCAGAAAAATTTTAATTAATTCTCATAAAGAATTACCACAATAGTACAAAACTTTAGGCTATATTTTGAATAGTACAGAATCTCCAACTGATGGTTAAATACTTGATAACATTATTTAAATTAGAGCCTACTTTTATTGAAGAAACGTTTAAATAATCTTCGGTTGCCAAAAATACGGAAACTAAAGCAGGCCTAATACTGCATTTGAAGGCATTGGAATAGAGAAAAAATTAATAAAGTCTTTCCATTTTTCATGTGGAATGATATTTCCTTTCATCTACGTTCATATTTTCCCGTTTTATCTTTAATATTGCTGACGACATTGGGATGAGTTTTGTTAGCATTGAAATCTCTTTGTACTTATTTCCAATCTTTCTTATTTTCTTGTTAAAGTCTACCCATCCGCCTTTTTGTTTTCGATGATTTTGATATTGTGACAGCTGCAACGGGGTTTGAACACGCGTCCGACAGGGCGCGCGGCAGACAAAACGCTGGTACGGGGAACATCTGCATGCTGAAGGGCAGAGGGGGTGTATTACGTCAACGCGACGAGGGGAGGGTGCGCGCGCAACTGCTGCGTGCGGAGTGAAGGGGGGACGGACCCTCCCGACTCTTGCAGAAGTCCGTCGAAGTGGAGATATCCAGATAATTCGAGAGAGCTATCTCTGCACACCCGTAGAAATTTCTCGCAACTATGATTTTGCTATAAAAGAAGAAACGCGAGCGAACTTGGGCAGTTTTTCAGTTTATTCAACCATTCAGTGAGTAAGCCAGAGCAAGCAATCCAGTACCGGAGTTCGACTCGAGTGTGCGTCCGCAACTGTGTCAGCATCCGAAGGCCTGAGTTTGAGTGCAGTGGACCGCAGTTGGAGGGACCTGAGTTCGAGTACAGTGGACTGTCTCTGAAGGTCTGTGGTTCGAGATACTGTGAACTCGAGTGACCCAGCTAGAAGAACTGTGAACTGAGAACTGGCAGTTCTGATTTGTAAATAGTGCTTTTAAATATTAGTTAAGATTAACAGTTCATTGTTGTTCGTAATAGTCCTAGTGAATTGTCATTGTCGTCGTCTGTGGAGTGCACTAACGAATACTGTGTTACGTGTGTGGAGAGCAAATCCAATTGTTGCCGAGAGCGTTTAATGTGAATTGTAGAAAGGAATTATTATTGTTGAGTTGAAATAAATTTACAATATGTTTTGAGGTTAACTTCCGTTTATGACGATATTTTATTGTCGTAATATAACGAATGAACTCACTGTAAAGATCACTGCTTACATTAACAGGGCACATGCCCTTCGAAATTGCTATTTTACTATGATTCCGAAGGCCTTGATGAGTTAATTGGGAAATAAATTAATTGACACAATTTTGAAATTCTACAAAACAATGGTCTTTCCAACTTTGCTGTATGGATCAGAAACTTGGACTCTAACAACTAGACAACTGAAAAGAATAGAAGCAGCTGAGATGAGATTACTAAGGCCACCAGCAGGCTACACTCTCTATGACCATAAATATAATGAAGACATCCGACAAGAACTAAATATCGCAGCCATTACACAGACAATCCACAAGTATCGGAGCAACTGGCATGAGCATGTTCTACGGATGCCAAATGATAGACTACCCAGGAGATTATTAAATTACAGACCCCTTGGATACAGAGATCGTGGACGCCCGAAAAAGCGATGGAGAGATCAGCTTTTCGCCTGAGGCGGAACAGGCCAAATGGCCTAAACCCTGATAGCTATTGATGATGATGACTTTATTTTATTGCGTATTAGTACAGTCTAGTATATACAGTCACGAAGCTTGAGTTGTGAGGGTGCTAGGAACAATAGACTGTGCCGGTATTATTTCGCATTGACTGTAATGAGGCGATATTAGCGATCCTAGCGGTTAGCAACTATCTATGGATGCATATTTACTACGTATTAAGCTTCGTGACTGTATATACTAGACTGTCATATTAGTTTAGTTAAATGCAAACTAATTAAATAAGATTTAACTGCCGTATTCAAGTTCCATTACAATTCGTTAATTGTGGATTGGTAACATGTTGGTGAAATCGCCCTTTAGATCAGTTTTCTGCAGTCCAGCTACTAAAATATTTACCTACCTGAATTTTACCATATTGTCAAGAAATTTGTTTCAAGTGGTAGGTCAATTACAGTATGCTTTTCCGCCTCTATATTAATGTAGGTTTGGACCTTACCTACAGTATTGCGAATTCCTCTCTGGCATCAGTCTCACAGATTGACTAAGCTTTAATTAAACTATCAGACCGATTCGCTCATTCAATAAATGAATATACTCGTGTGTTCACTCTTTTATATAGAGAAGTGTAATTCTGTTTCGAGAATGCTTCCGAACGGACCTTTTTCCCAAGTACAATAGAAAAACTGTTGATTTAACTTCAAACCTAACTGCTTTGTTTTGGAAGTAATTAACAGTAGACAATAATAAAGTACCCAATTAATTTTAAATCAGTTAAGGTGTAAAGGTGTTAGAGAGGAGATGGGTGAAAATTGTACCTGCTGCAATACAATATGCTGCGGAGTGAGTCGCAATAATGTGTAAAAAATTGTAAATTATATAAAATTATATTAAATGATTTATTTAACGACGCTCATAACTGCAGAGGTTATATCGGCGTCGCCGGTGTGCCGGAATTTTGACCCGCAGGAGTTCTTTTACATTCCAGTAAATATACTGACATGAGCCTGTCACATTTAAACACACTTAAATGCCATCGACCTCGGCTGGGATCGAACCCGCAACCTCGAGCATAGAAGACCAGCGCTTTACCAACTGCGCTACTGATGGCGACAATAATGTGTATGAATCATTCTACTTTGCGGAAAACCTTTGCTATGGTCCTTACTTGGATATGTTACAGTTGTTTCTGTTGCTAAAACTCGAGGAAGACAACAGTGTGAACATTATATTCTAGCAAGATTGTGCACCTCTCACTGGGAATGGGAGGTTCGTCATTTTCAGTCGTATGTGGTTAGTCGTGATAGACCAATTACTTGACCCCCAAAGTCCCCAGATCTAACCCCTCCTGACTTCTTCACGTGGGATTTTGTTAAAGCACTGCCCATTGACAGAAACCAAGGATCTGAGAGTAAAAATTACTCAAGCTTTCCAACAAATCACCCATCTGATGTCATAAAGGGCAAGGGCTGAATTACATAACCCTTATGAGTTTTGCAGAGTGCGCAATGGGAGTCGTGTAGAGTTCTAAGAAATCTCCCATCTTTCAATGCTGTATACACAAAGTTTCAACGAATAAAGTCCATTAGTAAATGTTTAACAGTGTTTTTATTTTATCTACACCCAAACGGATCACCCTGTATATATTTCCAACGTCTTTCCCCTCTTTACATTTTTCGCTATCTCTACTAATAACGG
Organism: Periplaneta americana; assembly: GCF_040183065.1. Lineage (NCBI taxonomy): Eukaryota > Metazoa > Arthropoda > Insecta > Blattodea > Blattidae > Periplaneta > Periplaneta americana. The sequence continues at coordinate 171,929,311 of NC_091121.1, read as the reverse complement.
AGTTTGTCTGTGTCGCGGGACTTTGGAATCACCCTGTATAGTTTCTAAATATTATTTTTGGTAAATTATTTTACGACGCTTTACCAACATCTTAGGTTATTTAGCGTCTGAATGAGATGGTGTTAATGCCGGTGAAATGAGTCCGGGGTCCAGCACCGAAAGTTACCAGCATTTGCTCATATTGGGTTAAAGGAAAACCCCGGAATAAAACCTCAACCAGATAACTTGCCCCGACCGGAAATCGAACTTGCGGCCACCTGGTTTCGCGGCCAGACGCGCTAATCCTTACTCCACAGGTGTGGACTAAACATTCTTTGTTGTGACATGCTTCATTTGTCACTTACATATCAAGACTTTATCTATATTCTGTAATAATTTAATACAAAGATTCCCGTGCATATTTTTTACACATGTATGTTCAGGACAAGGTATACTGCTTCCCTTTAAGCTTGGCTGTCATCGTAGTCATGTTGACAGCGACCACAAAGACCGGAAATGAGGGAGGATAGATGAATGTAGGAAGATTTTTGAACCACAATTCTGTAAACGTGGAACAAAAGAGCTTCAGACTCTCGCATCTTCCAAAAAAGTCTACCGCAAAAAAGGATACAGAAATAGAGACGATGCTTGTACCAAAGTCGACTACGATCATAGAGACCGCAGCTTTTCTTTTTGTCCTCGGGGTACAATGAAACGACGTAATATAGAACTCTGAAACGAGATTAAGCATAACACTGACTAACATGAAGCTGTACGCCGTAGGTCACTCTGTGGTCTTGCTGGAGGAATGCATACATGTTCAATTCAACTAATATAGGGTGGAAGTGAAATAGCCTTGCAGATTTTCAAAGTGAATAGCTCAAGTTGTATGTAACAAAAAAACTATAATGTCATCACAATTTATTATATACAGTTACGAAGCTTGGGATGATTTTTTGCATTTCTCGCGATAGTTGCTAGCCGCTTGGAACGCTGTGAGTTCTAGGAACAATAGACTGTGTCACTGCCATCGTCATCTAATACAGGCCGTAAGGCAGACCATGTAACTCGCGTAACCTGATCACGAAGGACGGCGTTTCAACCATATAAATTAGTTGGAATGCATAAAAAGTAACATATGTTTCTCTAAAATGTAGTGTAATTGCATTAGTAAAATTTAAAACAATGATTATGAGACACTACAGACATAATTCCTTGCGAGTTAAGGTGTAATATTATTTTTGGTGTGAAAATTACGTTGTTCGTATGTGTAATACCTGCCTTTATTTCGATTAAATATTGCGAAATTCTTGTACATTCATTTATGCACGATTCAATAACTTTCAGTTGCACCGCACGGATATTTAGATATGTTGAAATTATTGGTTATGTTACTGTCCCAGTTGCCCCTTTCTGTCTAATTTTAGTGGTCTCCAATGCCTTGCCATTCATATGGAAATATTATAAGTTATGTTTATGGTATCTTATATTCCTAAATTCGGAATTATACATTATAATTAAGCATAATGTCATGCATGATAATCCGCACATTCAATTTGTCTGTATTATAATACTACAATTGAGTATTGAATTATTGTATTTATCTACTACCTAAGAGACGAAGTAACAATCGTACGTACACCAATATCATAGGAGTGGTATGATACATTTTCTGTCTTTATTAAGGAAGGTAGATGTGCTATATTAAATCACAATATAAATTCTTTTTTATTAAACCTCAAAATAGCTTCCATTCTAAATTTAAAATGTTGATGCGAAAAGATTATTTTAACATGTCAAATTCTCTTAACATTAAAATAACAGAGTTTTGTAATTATTTCTGCAACATAGGCTATTATGCAACAAGAAGTAAAGAGAACTTATGGACACATTACACTAAATAAAACTTAGCTATGATACGCAATAAAGTTATAATATAATAATTCATTGAGCTCCATACACTGAAATAGAAAACCCGAACATATATTACGGCCTGGTCTAGATCAAAAAGGCATTGACTGTGCCGTATTTCGCATTGTTGTGAAAAGTTGTGTAAACTGTGAAATGTTCGTTATCGATTGTAATAATTGCAAATGGCTAAAATACAATAATTTGAATAATAATATGGGACAAGGAGACGTAAATTCTAAGAAAAAGATGTCAGAGTTATCCTTCTTCCGAAAGATCCAGGAAGGTGAGTTTATAAAATATAATATATACTTTATGAAAATAAACCTAATGTATTTCGTATTTCAATAGAGGAAGGAAGGTGTTAATTTTTCAAAAGAACACGATATCAAAAGTACAATACATTTTATCGTCTACTAGGGAAAGAGTCTGTGATGAGGCGATAGTAACGATCCTGGTGGCTAGCAACTATCTATGGATGCATATTTCAACTGTCTATGTTTGCATATTTAGTAAGTTTTGAGCTTCGCAACTATATATACTTAACTGTGATATCATATCGATGGATAGTCCATAATCTTATTATAAAAATTATTTTCTCAAATGTTTAACAGCCTCTTATTCGGTAACTATTGCGAGTAGGATCGTGATTTTGTCCATATCGATAGGAAATATAATAAAAAATAATTTATCCCCCTGGAGTATTTTAATAACGTGGACGGTTTTCGTGTAAATTTAATTTAAAAAATCTCCAATTTCAAATTATTATGATGTACCGAAGTACCTATGATATTTTCGTGCAGATATTCTGCGTCATCATATGATGAAAGATGAGCGGAACGGAGAAATATTCTCTCCGGCACCAGGATTTGAACCCGGGTTTTCAGCTCTACGTGCTGACGCTCTATCCACTGACGCCTTGGTTTTTCTGAACCGACGCATGCAACGTGCGAGATGCGAGGCCCGCCTCGCACAAATCCGGACTACACGAGAGATAGAGAGTGGTTTATAAAGGGACATCACTTTATTTTTACCAACATTTTTAACATTAACCTGGCTATACTCGGAAACACTGTTGCCCCCTTCCATTACAGGAGTTTGATGTTACTAGTGCAATATGTAAACAAATCATTTTACTAGGTATAGGAGGAGAGAAAAGTAGTGTATCCATTTATGTTGTAGGGAAATACGATATTACGATTTTCAGTTTGATCATCACTTTTACGGAATTTATTTAAAATACAGTAGAGTAGTAACATTTTTTTTCAAAAACTCAACTTTTCAGGCGGCTATGTTCGTTATGTAATGTCTACTTTATTTAGCATATTAATTATTGGTTTTAACATACAATATAGAGAATGCGTTTAAATTGAGGGGCTCATAAGTAAAGGGCTGTAAATGCACTTAAGTTACTTTTGCGAAAATGGGGTTTACATATTTAAGCTTTCGTATAATCGGTGAAATTTTTATTTAAATTTTAATGTGTGATGCGATTAAAATATCCCTTTGCCACTAAAATTTTAGATACTTTTGCTTACACTGGATGCACTTAACTCATGTTATTACAAATGTCACTAGCATTCCTTTGCTTCTAGCCACCTCAATTCAAAAAAAGCTAATCTGAATTTTTAAACAAGTTGCTGAAAATGGTTGCCGTTCATTACAATGCAGGCTTCAATTCAGTACGCATATTATTAAAAACATTTTCGAAGCATATTCTCTGAAATTGAATTTATCGTTTCTTGAATATAATTTTTTAGTACGATATTATTAATATAGGTTCTTTCTTCTATAGAAAACGCAATCATATTTATGAAAAACATTATACACTGCAGTGTTTACTTCACTGCTTGAAGACTTCGAATGCAACAGCGGCCGTAAGTTTGTGTGTCTGACGGGAGCAAGGACATTAGTGAAGTACATTCAGAAATGCAGATACAATAAACATGCAAGTAAAAATAAAATGATGTTCCTGTATAAGTGCGAGATAGCAGGTCTTTAACTGCAAAACCAGCATTTCCCATTCTTCCAAATTTCTTGCTTTTCTCTTAATCTCCCCAAATAATACCTTCATGCTGTCTACCAACTGATATCATTTACCCCGAATTCTTGTCCCGTTCACCATTCCTTAAGCATCGCATTTAACAAATTAGGCCTACACCTAAATAAAAAATAAATAAATAAATAAAAAAATAAATGAAATAAATAAAAAAGAACCAATCACTCCACTCACACACCTACTGGCACTTATGCCACAAATAGTCATATAGGTAAATATATATTATTATTATTATTATTATTATTATTATTATTATTATTATTATTATTATTATTTATGTACAATGGCTGGAGAGGGCATTCTGCACGTATAAGACCCTAAAACGGTTTCTGGCTCAAAGCCAGTAAGATGCGAGGTCTGCGCACCTCGCACCGGATTCCCATTCCGATGTCGGATTGAATCCTCTCAGTTTAAGTTCAACCTCTTGCGTTCCCTCTAGTGGCCTATCCTTATGCACTACGTCATACATGTATGACAGTGACACAGTTTCCACACGTGCAGAGGTGCACTCATTAAGAGTGACTAAGTGGCCGGGATCCGACGGAATAAGCACCCTATTGATTATTTTTTTCGCATATATATTTGTTACTCTGCAATTTGCCAATTACGGCTACATTTTACATTTTTTGCTCTGATATCTATATTTAACTATTTTTCATTTATATTATTTTGTATTTTTCATTTATATATATATATATATATATATATATATATATATATACAGTACGTGGAGGAATACATCTATCTGGGCCAATTGGTCGGATTCAAAAGCTGCATGACGAGAGAACTAAAAAGAAGAATTGCATCAGCATGGACAGCTTTCTGGTCACTGCAATTCATACTCCTTGACAAGAAACTGAACCGCAAACTAAAGCTGGAGGTGCTGCAATCCTGTATCTTCCCAACCTTACTGTACGGCTGACAGACCTGGAAACTGACCGTGAACCAGAAGACGCAGATTCAGATCTGCCAGCGCAAAATGGAGAGGAAAATCCTAGGACTCTCCCTCAGAGACAAGATTTCCAACACCAGACTCAAGCAGATGGCAAACACCAGAGACATGGCACACCAAGGGGAGCGCCTGAAATGGAAATGGGGAGGCCACGTGTCGAGACTCCAAGGCTGCAGATGGGCGCATATTTCCACCACGTGGGACCCACGCATCGGGAGGCGAAACCGAGGAAGACCTGGGACCAGATGGGCGGACTTCTTCAAGAGCCTAGCTGGACCCCTGTGGTCCAGAACAGCCAAGAACCGAGAAGAATGGAGATCGCTACAGTTTGCCAGTATCGAGTGAGAGTGCAAGTGTACACACACAAACGACGAACAAAACTTATATAGAACAGAACCTACCGTCATGCGGATTAGCTCACCGCATGATCTCTAAAGAGCTCCCTTTTTAGGAGGCCATAGCCCTTCACGGGAAATCCAAAGGCTATTTCATTCATTCATATATATATATATATATATATATATATATATATATATATGTGTGTGTGTCTTTTATTTAGGTAGTATCTATTTGTCTGTTCTTTTTTTTTTTCCTTTTCTCATTTTAATTTGTATTTACACTTGTATCTGTTTCATCCCTTTTTTCATGTTATATGCAATTCTGTGTTCTTTTTAAACGAATATCTGTACTGTCTATTGTAATTGGGGCTTTGCCCTGTTATACTCATAAATAAATTAATTAATTAATTAATTAAATAAATAAATAAATGATTTTTCTCCGTTTCTGCACGGATATATCATATGTACATCGGTACATCTTAATAATATATGATATGCGAAAAAAATAATCACTTAGTGATTTAAAGACGGCGTTCTGCATTTGTGAACCACCACTCCTTATAAACAGCTGATGAGTGAACATTTCTGCGCTCTTAATTTGTTCCCCCGTCCTTTCCTTTCCCCTCGTAGCTTCATCGCCTATATTTATTCCGGAATTTGCACGTACCTTACGCTTGCTCATGATGAGGCCAAAGATAAGAAATCTGTTTTTGTCCGGAATTTGCATACGATCAGAAGAGAAGCGAGCATTTAACTGATTTTTGTGGCCAGAGGCCGTGAAACCTCGTCAGATTCATAGAAGAATGTTGGAAATGTATGGAGATAGCTGCCTTAGCGGGAGAGGGGTGTACGAGAGTGGATAGATGCGTTTAAACGCAGATGGTATGTCAGTCTTTGTTGAGAAACGCTCTAGTCGTCCCAGTACGGTACAACCAAAAATATTTTTTCTGGTGGGACAAAAAAATGTTTGACTGTGTGAGAAATGTGTTGAAAAGGAGGGATATTATGATATAAAAAAATGATTTGATGTTACTTTTTGAGACACCCTCGTATTTTGAATTACCACACTTTATCGACTTCTGCTGGAGTAATGTGGGACGATCTATTTATTCTGGTCATCAATTGTCGTTCCTCTTCCTCAGCACGTTGAGTTGCCTGTTGAGACACTAAGTAGCTCAGTGGCCGCTTGTTTGTTGACGGAGCGACCTACTTAATTACAAGCTGTTCAAGTTTGCTTTTTTAGCCTCCATTCTTTACATTCATTCATCATACAATACGGTCCCCAAAACTCAGACATCGGTTTCAATTAGATTGGTGCCAATGATTTTCTTGCTCCGTAGATAAGGAGTTCGCCATAGGGTTTCCATGTAGACGCTCTTCTGGAGGAAAAACGTGATGGTTCAACAGTTTCCAAGTGCTCTGGCATAAATGATATGTAGGGAACGGAATTTGGAGCAGTAAAAGCTAGTATTGGCATCTACACAGCCATTTGTTTACAACCCTTTATACCAAGTCCTCCCCTCCATGACACACTCGCAGATCTCTGCACGTCAACAACAGGTGAACGGGACAGTTGTCGCATAAGAACTTCAACATGCAGGTTTGCAGTTCAGCGTAGTGAAGTGCAGGTACAATGCCGAAAGTGAAACCAACTAACAATACAAAATTGAAAGACTATATTTGTAAAAGCTCCAGATCGAGTATCAAAATTCAGGAAACAATTCCCTAAATTGTCGCTCCCTATATGTCCAGTTCTTAAGAGATGGGGGTCAAGGTTAGAAGCTTGCAATTATTACGCACATCACCTCCAATCTGTGAAGAAAGTGGTCCAGTCTTTCAATCCGATGACGCGGCTGCGATTCAAATACGCCAGGAACTGCTAAATGATAGAACAATCGAAAAAGAAGTCGTGGATATTAAGTCAAATTTTTTATATTTACCGGATGCCATTATTCGGTTAGAAAAGTCAGGAGTAGAACTAGTTGAGAAAATAAATATTATGGGACTATTGTAAATAAACTGAGTGCAGTAGAAGGTGAAGTAGGAAAACGTGTTGGTGAAAAAATGAACAGAGTTTTGATTACAAATTATGGTTACAGTATTCTTAGTCGGATTTCAGATGTACTAACAAAGACATGTCCCAATGACGTCATTCAACATGTGAATTTAATTGACGTATCTTGTTTCAAATACTCTCCAATTGTCTCTGCAGATGTAGAGCGGAGTTTTTCCATGTTCAAAAATTTCCTTCCTTGCAACAGAGCAAAGTTGTGTTTTGAAAATTTGAAAATGATATTTACAATTTATTATAACAAGGCACACAGTAATAATTATTGTTTCATCAACAAAACATAGCATTAATTGAAAATACCATTTCGTTTGGTTCTACATTTTGTTCAATATTTAATGATACCTTATTAGGCTATGTTGTAAATATTGTAGTATATTATATATATTCTAAATACTGTAGTGTACGTTGTGTACATATTATCATATTGTATGATATTGTAAATAAAGGTTTTAATTTAACACGCTCCTCACAGAAAAGCACACATATTCAGAGCGAGTTCCATACAGAAGACAACTGTCTATCAGGCACCAATATTTCCACTGACACGCGAGGACTCAGAGATTGGTATTTAATTATGTATATTTGTAATGTTGTTTATTGGTGTCTTGTGCGTTGCCAAGAAAAAAAGATGTAGTTCAAAATGAAATGCAGATTATGCATGTAGGCCACTATATGTCATTAAACTGTTCCATTTGTTTATTCTGAAATACGTTTACAGCACGTTGCGTGTAAGTTTATATGAAGTGAACTGTACTCGTCCATGCTCTGTGACGCAGCTCGCTTGACAGTCACTGAGCTACGAATATCTATACTGCGTTTCACCATTCTTTATAATACTCCAAATCCCTTTCCCTAATGATATGAGTGATAAAGAGTAGAGTCCGAATGTTTAATCCCGATACATCTCGCTACGTAGAGGAGGAGGTGGCCTTATGTGTGTTTACTGCTGCTCCATGCATCAGATACGAGGTCAACTCACAAAACCCATGCGGTAGAACCTGTCATGCTTCAGACAACCCGATCAGTCTCATAGATTTCCCAAGCGTAATAATATGATTAACTGTATTTTACACTTCATTTTGAAAGTATTTCGGATAAGTCTCTGGATAATACCAATGAAGTCCACACCTGTGAAGTAACGGTTAGCGCGTCTGGCCGCGAAACCAGGTGGCCCGGGTTCGATTTCCATTCGGGGCAAGTTACCTGGTTGAGGTTTTTCCGGGGTTTTCCCCTCAACCCAACATGAGCAAATGCTGGGTAATTTTCGGTGCTGGATCCCGGACTCATTTCACCGGCATTATCACCTTCATGTCGTTCAGACGCTAAATAACCTAAGCTGTTGATAAAGCGTAGTGATAATTAAGAAATTTATTTTTGTTTATTTTACACATTTTGATTTTTAAAATTTCTACGATTTTCGACCAAAATTTGTTAAATTTAAACTGCGTAAACAGGCCTGCAGTACTATAACCTCTACTAAATTTGGTATCAATAGGGCTAATAGTTATGACATTTTAAAATATGTTTTAATTGACGTCACTAAAATGGCTCCTTGCGTCAAATTTATCAAAATGTTTAGTTCAAAAGCTTGAAAATAGTAATGGAAATATAAATTAATTAGCCTTTTGACCTCAGTCTAAATAAATATTCACTATATATATATATATATATATATATATATATATATATATATTTAACTTCATGAATTTACCATTACATCATATTTTAATGTAAGTGCAATATGAATATACCCCGAAGGAACTTAATAGTAATATTTCACAAAAATGCTAATTAAATTTTATTTATAAACATGTAATTGACCTCTGAGAGAAGTTTCAGCACGTTTGATTATATGGCTAAATCGTTTGAAACAGTCTCAAATATAATTACGAACATAAAAACAAAAAAATTTGGATTTACTTAATTTTTCAAAAGTCCCCTTAAAGGAAAAATCTGAACACAGGAATAGGGAAATTATTTCAGAGAAATGGGAATATTCTAGGTAGTATGTTGAACATTTGTTCGGTATGTTATAGTCTCGTCGCTCTTATTTCCGCGAGCCAATCACGTTGCAAGTCGGCTACCGGTACATTTAAACATGTGCGTCTTGTCATTCGTTGCTGATGACGTTATGCACTTCCTAAGACTCGATAAATACTTAATATAATCGTCCGCCATTTTTGCTCTTTCATTGGCGTTCCCAAAAAGCACACGAGGACGTATTTGCCGATAAATTATTTGCTCAGTTACAGTGCGTTTGATTTATTATTATTGGAGCTACGAAATGATCATGTTTAACGGTGCGGCAAATAGATTCCTCGTCTGGTAGCTCAGCAACGAAAGAACAAAAATGGCGAATGATACTACTTACCTAGACTTTATAGAACCTTCACTTCCTAAGGAGTAATCAAAGAGGAGGAGTCGCACCGGAAATAACAGCGACGCGATTATAAAAGTTACGTTTTACTTTCAGAACTTGAAACCAGACCTCGGGAAATGAGGAATCGGTGGACTAGGTGTTCAGACATGGGATAAAGTCCCAACCGAGGTTTTAATCTCATCCCTTGACACTCTGCTTCATTCTGTTACTCTTTATCTTTATGGCGGTACCAATATATAATCATCTATACTACTACTACTACTACTACTACTACTACTACTACTACTACTACTACTACTACTACTACTAATAATAATAATAATAATAATAATAATAATAATAATAATAATAATAACATAATAATCCGAGGCACGACAGCCCATAAAGGACCATGACCGATCAGTCGTCTGCTGGCCTCACGTCCATATGCCGAAACAGAGGTGGACGATCATTCAACGAGAATATAGGTGTCATGTGATTAGCATGATGAACCCCCCCCCCCACACATTTTTGCTGGCTTTCGTAACCGGATTTCGCTACCTATCGTACTTCTTAGAGTGCTTCATAATGCTGGTTGTGCACCAGTCCCATACACTGGCCGAAATTTTCATGAGAAAACTTCTTCCCCATACTACTACTGCTAAAAATAATTTTTATATAAAACGTCTATCTTCGAATTGCAATGTTACCCTTGTTCAGATCAAAAGATCTGCATATTTAAAATACAAAACTAAAATTCTTTCAATCATTTATTATGATAATGCACTGCTTTCATAAACTGACGTAGCATATTAATTTAAATTGCGTAAAATAATATATATTTTTGTTTTATTGAGGAATTACTTGGTAATAAGTTTATTACGCACAATATACTTAATTTCAATCGGTAATTATGCATGAAATTACAGGATGGGGTAGCTTATTTGAAACCAATTTTAATCCACTTTATTTATTACAGAAGAAAATTTGATTTTCCGCCTCAAACATTGTTTTCAGATTTTAATGTTCTCAAAATAAACAAATTGATTATATCGTATTAAGAAAATTCATACGTAAAAATGAAATAATTTTGAATTGTATTTTCATAGTTATGAAACAAAAGTGTCAATTCTTTAACATTGTTTGAACCAAAATGCAACACTGTTACAGTATTTAATCATAGTAGTAATTTAGGCCCAAGAATATATAACAAATGTATATTTAAATACCCTAATCTTGTCAATTCTAATAGTTCTAGTATTAAATTAAAAAAGTTATGTATGTATTTTATAAAATGAAAAATGGTAAATTTAGGTTTATATATTCTTATTGTGTAGTAGACATAAGACAAATTGTATAATATATTTCTTAATTTAAATTCAGAAATCCGCCCCTGAGCACGAGTTCTAGTAAAGTGAGCTAAAGTTTTATCTGTTTCCATTATATTTTATGTTATAAAATTGTTAGCAAAATAAATGAAGAAATAAATAAATAAATATTGGGAATTAAATCAATAGCTTTCCAAAAACAAGCTATGAAATGTTTCATATAAAACATTTTTACCTCCAAAAGATAGCAAAAGCGAACAAAATTGTATTAAACTTTGCTTGAAATAACACAAACAATAATTAATTGATAGGCCTAGCATTACTTACTGTTAAACGTGTATATATCAATATTAAATTCAACACACTACAGTATTGAAGTATACAGGATGTTTAAAAAATACGGGGCATAATTTCAGGTATGTATTTGCCACATGTAGACAAACAAAATAGTTCATTACAACATGTGTCCGGAAATGCTTCATTTCCGAGTTATGGCCTTCACAACATTGAAATTCACCGGAACGTTTTTCTTTCCGCAGGTCGTTGTCATTACAGAAGATGTTCAAAATGTCCACCTCCTGCTTGAATACAGACCTCACATCGATGTCTCATTGACCTGCGAACACGATCCCAAACTCCAGGAGTATTGCGTATGTCCTCAGAACATGCCACAATTCGATTCCGAAGGGATTCCAAATCAGGCACCGGAGACGAATAAACCAATGATTTTAAATGGCCCCACAAGTAGAAATCGAGAGGGTTCAGATCAGGTGAGCGTGGAGGCGAAGCAATTGGGCCACCTCTACCTATCCATCGATCAGGAAACCTTCGATCCAAGTACTGAATGTAACTTTCGCCTCGGAATGAACTGTCAGAGTGCCCTCTTAATGTCTCCTTTGACGGCAACGACCTGCGGAAAGAAAAACGTTCCGGTGAATTTCAATGTTGTGAAGGCCATAACTCGGAAATAAAGCATTTCCGGACACATGTTGTAATGAACTATTTTGATTGTCTACATGTGGGAAATACATACCTGAAATTATGCCCCGTATTTTTGAAACACCCTGTATATTATATGTTTTATGCAGTCATTGGGATTTCCTTGAATCCCCTGTCATTTATCCCCTTTTTCTGTTTATTAATAAGGAGCCACAAATAGACAATCAGAATGAAAAGAGTCCAAACTTAAATGCAAGAACATACCTCAATAATTTCCAATGAAAATGGGTTCCGATTTACGTTTATCTAGGCTAGTGTCACTATTTACTCTTGCGGTAGTAGTAAATGTTTATATCCTGGCTGAAATCAGATGTCACTCAAGATTTCGTCACTTCGTTATGGGTCATGGCCGCTTTGTACCGCAGTCTTCACTACATTTTGATCATTACAGCCACCCACGCAGATAATGCGTCCTCTAACTTCCAGTTCATCAGACATGAAATCGTGTTAATCTCTTTGCGTACGTATTTGCAATTTATTGCTCTACTGGTTTCTTCATTTTTATCTTTGTGAATAATATTTTATCTTAAATTGGGGTATATATTTTAACGCATATACACAGTTAGGCATTTTGGATTATTTTACATTTCATGTTTTGATTTTCAGGTTAGTCAGTTATTAAATACAACAAATAATGTTAAAATGTTCAATCATATGATTTATCAATCTAATATTAACCTTTGTTAATACATGTTAAATATAAATAATGTATAAACGTATCCGCCTTTTACGAAATCATCAGATACAACTTGCTTCTATGATATCTAAATTACAGAGTAGAATTTTTGTTTTCTCTTAGAGAAAACCATCAAATTGGTGTTATAATAATAAGTAATAATATGTAATGTAATAATGCCTCGCAAGTTTTATGTATTAGTTGGAAAAATTTTAGGAATTTATTTATTTATTTACTTTTACTTTTAATTTTACATTTACTTCTACTTCTACTTCTTCTATTTCTACTTCTACTTCTTCTACTTTTACTATCTGACCTTCCAAGGCTTGCTTATAGACACAGAATAACACACAATTCATAATAATGGTTGTACATAAATGGGACATGAAGAAATGTATAGATAAAAATTTAAGGTAAAAATATGGATTTTCAATCAAAAATATATAATTAAACAATTATGTGGAGTGTTTTACCATATAGGTTATTTTTAATATGGCAACTGAGTATTTAATTATGTTTTGGAGAATTTTGTCTTGAATATCTTTACCTGGTTTATATTTCACTTTCCACGTCACAAAAAAATTTAGGAACTGTTCCTCGGGACCCCAACAGCAGACCTGTCACTGTGATACTCTGGACGTTATATTTGTTACGGAAGTAAGGTATTATTGACTCGTATATTTATTTTTTCTCTTTATCAACATGTACCTAAATTGTATAACTAATTATATTCTATTTAGTATTGAAATACATGAAATGGTTTCAGCCACATGTGTATTTTAAACTGTCACAATTTTCAATTCAAATACGTTTTCAAACATTGTGTTTAAATATATGTGATTGTGTTTGTAATATATAGCTCAATTTATGTAAAGCTTCGTTGATCTAATTTATATCTTCATTTTATATTTGTCATAATTCATAAAATATTTCGTAACATTACGTTAATGTCGTGGTGTCTGCTGAGTTGTGTAATGATTCTACGTAATACAATAGTAATATGCGTTACAACAGCGGTATGTTGAAGTTTTCATGTTCGAGGAAAAGTTTGAAAAAGCGAAACGTAGTTGAGCTTTTTTAATTTCCGAGAATTGAAAGAAAACATACCGCTCGTGTATCCTACATCATTTTGTGCGAAGATCGTTTATTACATACCTGAAAGAGGAATTTCTAATTAGTTGCAATGAAATCTCCATCTTGGTTTCTGTTCAATGACGGCAAATTTGCAAAACAAAAATATCTATCTTCAACATTGTTGCTTTAAAATGTTTTCTGTGCTTACTATACTCCAGCAGGCCGTGATATAAGTCTGTCTTTTTTTCCCCCAGTCTATGGAATCTTGTTGATTTTTTCACGGCTTCCTTAATGTTACTTGCATCACGAATGCAGTAACTTTAGTGGAGTTGTAGAGTTTACTTAATTTTTGCAAATATTTAAAAACAATAATTAACAGTGCAATTTAGGTGAAATTGGAGTGGTAAGTTTCCAATTTATAATTATTACTATATTGAACGTCTCTAAAAATAATATGTTAAAAGTCTAAAGCAGTAAAATCAATATGTCACTTAAGTGGTAAGAAGAGGGAAATTGTTATGTGTGTTCGGTTGGGAATACTGAATGTGGAATTTTAGACTTTCCGCGGATTGGTTTTGTGCGGACACCAAGCAAATACGCATGATCTCACACAAAATAATGTGTTACACCTAAACATCGATTATATTGTTAAAAAGACACAGAATAGGCTTTTTTAATACCATGAAATAATACTTAAATCTATATTAGTCGATAATAGTAAGTGTGCGAGTTCATAATTCATTAATACCTGTTCAAATGACTTTGTTCAACATAAATTATGGTTGTCAGATTGATATTTAAAAGTGTAACTAATTTAATATATATATATATTACTTTCTTGCTTAAATTTTATTTTATGCTGAAGGGTACTGATTTAAAAAAATGTAAAAACTATCATACAAGCTACAAGTCAAATAGTTTTCATGTTTTTATTTTTCCATATTTAACAGAATGATATTATCAATTCAGTACCATTGGCTATATCAGAGAGATCTTCAGTGGCAGGAACTATTAACAACAGTTTAGAAAATACCATCAACGTACAAAATTATTTCTGTGGTGTTATAACAGACGCTGGTATGTACAATTTTGAAAATAAAAAGAAAAAAACCAATGCCGAATTCACTCATATAGCGAAAATGTTAAATGACCTTTCTTCTCGATCATAAAGTATTGTGTAAAGATCTTTAAATACTAAGTATTACCTATATTAGGTTCCCAAACCGATATTTTATCATTTAATCTACAATACTTACTTACTGACAGGCTTTTCAGGAATCCGGAGGTTCATTGCCGCCCTCACATAAACCCGCCATTGGTCCCTATCCTGAACAAGATTAATCCAGTCTCTATCATCATATCCCACTTCCCTCAAATCTATTTTAATATTATCTTCCCATCTACGTCTCTGCCTCCCCAAAGGTCTTTTTCCTTCCGGCCTCCCAACTAACACTCTATATGAATTCCTGGATTCTCCTATACGTGCCACATGCCCTGCCCATCTCAAACGTCTGGATTTAATGTTCCTAATCATGTCAGGTGAAGAATACAATGCGTGCAATTCTATGTTGTGTAGCTTTCTCCATTCTCCTGTAACTTCATCCCTCTTAGCCCCAAATATTTTCCTAAGCACCTTATTCTCAAACACCCTTAACCTATGTTCCTCTCTCATAGTGAGAGTCCAAGTTTCACAACCATAAAGAATAACCGGTAATATAACTGTTTTATAAATTCTAACTTTCAGATTTTTTGACAACAGACTGGATGATAAAAGCTTCTCAACCGAATAATAACAGGCATTTCCCATATTTATTCTGTGTTTAATTTCCTCCCGAGTATCATTTATATTTGTTACTGTTGTTCCCAGGTATTTGAATTTTTCCACCTCTTCAGAGAATAAATTTCCAATTTTTATATTTCCGTTTCGTACAATATTCTCGTCACGAGACATAATCATATACTTTGTCTCTTCGGGATGTACTTCCAAACCTATTTCTTTACTTGCTTCAAGTAAAATTCCCGTATTTTCCCTAATCGTTTGTGGATTTTCTCCTAACATATTCACGTCATCCGCATAGACAAGCAGCTGATGTAACCCGTATTTAATCTACAATAGTGCTACTAAGAAGAAACAGGAATACAGATGAATGATACGTAGTGTAATTTCGTCTCTGAATTTTTTCGTACCAATCTCATTGTATTAGAGTAGTAATGAACTTCATAAAGGTATCTGTATTATTGAACAAAGGAAAAAAATAACAGAGTACACAGCCCATTTACGAGTCAGTAGTAATTTTATGTAACTTGATTTCCTACGGGTTCCCATTCATTTACCTCTGAATAGTTGATCACATACTGCTCTCTTTCCACTTTCAAAGAGACTTCTACTAATGACAACTTGTTCATGTGTATGATTAAATAAAACTATATATTTCCTCTTTAATTCTTTAAAACAATGATAGATGCACAGACACATTGGGAAGAGGATCCAACAGTAAGCTACTCTGTCCAGTGAAGGATTAGTCATGTAAACCACAGAACAAGTAATTCGAACTGCTGGCTCTGTGACGTCACACCTCTCTTCCCTCGAGCTCCTTGAGAGGGGAAGCATATGTAAAAGAGTAAAGTAGGGGAAGTGTCAATAAAAGGAATGGAGATGTTTAAATAGCGGAGACACAAGATTACCCTTCCTCACGGGCTCTTCCAGCTCTGGTCCGGGAGGGAAAAGATCTCCGACGTTGCAGGTTGGCCAGTTGGGCCATAGAACATAAATTGATCTGAAGGCAATGAGTTAACTGTGATACTTGGCTTTCTTTAGTATGGAAATGTGAACAATTTCTTCTTGGAGGCAGCAGAGTTTGTAGAAAAATATCCGATTTCTCCTTGCATAAGATGATAGATAAGGATGGTAACTAGGCGAAGGAAATTTTATTTTTATGGAAGATGTTTTGTCCCTAGCCCTTCATTCTTCGTCCGAAACTCCTTAACTACAGGGTGTTTCAAAACCGAAGTTACGTAATTTATAGATGAAAAGTAAAAACTAACCCAAGCAAAAAATCTCCAATACGTATTGGTCCGCAAATTAACTGATGTCGAGGTAATGTACATATCAGAGTGGTGCATTGGAGTAATATCGCTCGCTTGAACTCGGTCGAGTGTCGCACCCTCGAGAGAGTATGGAAGGCGACAGATAAGATACACATATGTTTTGCTCACACGGTAAAAATAAGTCTTCATTTTCTGCGTTTATGACAAACGTTTAATGGAACAGTCAATGAAACGTACGAAAACAGGAACATGAAGCTATAAATAAAATAGTATAAAAAACTTCGATATACAGTTATTATTGCTAATTAATAATTATTCATTATTTGATTTACCACATATATAATATGATAGGTCCATACATAGTGTTCCGCCTATATACTGCGACAATGTAGAAACGTTTTACAAAATATTATTGAAATAGCACTAGATTAATAACAATATTAGTACAGAGATAACGTCACAGAAAATATAATAAAACGAATAATCATGCTGCACAACTGTTATAGACGCAAAGATTGATACACTAATTATTAGAGATTATTATTACTATTACTAGAAATCTTGATACATTTATTGAATTATCGTGATTGTGTTCTCCGTTTATAATAATTACATTTACATCCAATAATATCTATCAGATATGGCAAAAACAAAATCACTCCTATTTGGGAGGAAAAATAACATTTATCTACAATATTTATATTAGATTTTAAAGCAAGTTTTGTAGTTGTAGTATGGAGAGGTTAGTTAAACACTGCAAAGTTTTGAAATGATAAACAGCTATGATGTTACTACACAGTTCATCACTGTAACAAGAACGAATGTCTAACGCTCGGCTTATACCGTTCGAGTATTTATTGCTCGCGACAATTTTACCCATTGTGCATGTGCGCTACATATCGGATTATCTTATGAAGTACTTGGCGCTCGAGCGAAAACGTCCGATGCAGACCTATGTTTTGTCCCTAGCCCTTCATTCTTCGTCCAAAACTGCTGAGCTACAGGGTGTTTCAAAACTGAAGTTCCGTAATTAATAGATGAAAATTACAAACTAATCCAAGCAAAAAAGCTCCAATACGTATTGGTCCGCAAATTAACTGTTGTGGAGATAATGTACATACATTTCTGTTGAGATTCCGCGCTAATTTATTTTTATCATTTCATTTCATTTATTGTACCCCATATATCTTACATTAGCAATAGAGTTTTTAGATATGGAACAAATCAAAATTCTACAAATTTACAATTACAATTTTTTTACAATGTCAATTTTTTACAATTTTTTTGGCGAGATGTAATGAAATGAGGTAAGGCTGAGGTTTCGCCAATATATTACCTGCTATTTGCTTTATGTTTGGGAAGAAACCTCGGGAGAAAAACCCGACCAGGTAATCAGACAAAATGGGGATGAAGTGAAGTGAGGCCGTGGACTCGCCATAGACCACCCGGCATCAGTCCCACGGCTGGGAAAACCTCGGAAGAAACCAAATCAATCAGACCAAACGAGGGATCCAACCCAAGCCTGAGCGCAGCTCCGGATCAGCAGGCCAGCGAGTCTGGCGACTGAGCTACATCGATGGCTCTACTAAAAATATACAGCACATAGCCAATCAGATTATTAAATTGACAAATCCAAACGATTATTCATCAATTGAGCTATAAAACACTATCTACCAAAAAGTAATTGGGTACTGTTTTTGCCCCTTTAGAACCTCGTGGTACCACCTCTTGTTGCTATAATAGCAGCCACCACGTCAGGCATGCTCTCCACTAGTTTGTGTAGGATATCCACTGGAATGCGTCGCCATTCCTCTTGCAACGTGGTACTCAGTTGGACAATGGAAGTTGGCCCCATGTTTCGGTGGCTACTATGCAGTGGTATGCAGACAATAATGTTCACCGGTTGGACTGGCCTGCCCAGAATCGTGATCTCAATCCCATTGAGCACCTTTGGAACGAATTGGACCTGCGATTGAGGTCTCGGGAGTTGCGGCCAACTTCTATTGTCCAACTGAGCGCCATGTTGCAAGAGGAATGGCGACGCATTCCAGTGGATATCCTACACAAACTAGTGGAGAGCATGTCTGGCATGGTGGCTGCTGTTATAGCACCAAGAAGTATTGCCACGAGATTCTAAGGGGACAAAACCAGTGTCCAATTATTGTTTGGTAGATAGTGTATAATATATAGCAAGTAAACAGGTCAATCAGTTGAGATATACAGAGGAGATATGCAGACATCCTTAACTCAATTCTATCTAGAGCAGGTGCTCAAAATGCTGTCCATGCATTTGAGCGTAACGTTGTTTTTTTCTGTATAGTGAGCTACGAATTCTCTCGGGCAGTCCTGAATCATTTCTTATTTGCTGAAAGGCACTGCACGTTAAATCCTAAACCACAATCCCTACAGTATATTGAGATCAGAAGTAAAAACCAGGCTTTTTACATGACTCCAAACGGAGAAATCTAACCAGATTTAAATCCGGTGACCTAGGAGGCCACGGAACAGGCACTCCTTTGCCTAATGGAATGTAGCATAAATGGTTTATTTGTGGACAAATTTTTTAACTTTTTGCTTCTTTCAGTTTATACTTTTCATCTGTAAATTATTGGCCATCACTTTTTGAACACTCTGTATAGGCCTACGCTATATAATTTCACAATTTTCTTCATTCTACAAGCAAGCCATATAATAATTTCCATTTCTAAACCTGTTTCCAATCTACAAATTTTAGAGTTTATGTCGTATACTAATTAATCCGTCATTGGAATTGATAAAATTACACCAAATGTTAAAGGGAATCTGATGTATCTAGGTAGTTTCATTGCTCTCTTTATATTATGATTTGTTAGCGAATTCCCATCTGGTTTTGTATCGGAAATAGTTTGTGGTAGAAATTGTTTTGCACAAATGGCAGAATTTCTCTTTTTATTGCACCAGGCTAAAAATTCAGTTCCAACCTGTTGGGGAGTTGTTAGTATTATCCCTCATCCTTTTCTGTTTGTGTTCTGCAATATCGACTATTGATTAACGACCAGAATTTGTACAGAGCTTCGGAATCCTATCGGAATATGAAATAATTGTGTTGATTACACCCTTCCTGCATATCGAGCAGAATTCATGCATGCGGAATGCTCTTTCAGCCGAGAGGAAGTGAACCAAGAATATTGTTACACTTTTACTATATCATACTACTTTCCACCAATAAAACGATACGTAACGACGTGTTTCAATCAATTATGACTGCTCATCTTACAACTTTTATCACCTCCCTAGCATTGTTTGTTTTTATCACTTCCCTAGCATTTGTTTCTTTGTTTCCCAACGTTGTACTTTCATAATTGTGCATTTCAAAGTCATTAAAGTTTAATTATAGCTGAGGCCGTAGATCAGAATGATTACGAGATAAATATAACATGAAAACTCAGCGATTACGGAAAAACCATTAACAGTATTAAGAGAGTCAGTTGGACTAAACTTATAAATAGGAGTGGCAATAGGTAGAGATTGTATGAGATAATATATAGAGTGCCAGGAAAGTCAGTGTAAATATTGTGATTTAGTCAGAGTTAAAATGAATACGAAATGAGAATTACACTGAGAATTCTTAATTTCTGTAACGGGTTACCCAATATTTAGTAGTATATTGAGTGAACATGTTTTCAGAACAAAAATTACATTACAGTCAAGCGTCTAGAAAAAATAGCCAGCTTCCAGAACGAGGAACTTACCTTCGCCTTACGAAAACCTTGCTTAGCTGGAAGCTCTCCTCTTCTGTCTTATTGTAGAATTACTTTGTTTTCATATGATAGTTTTAATTCAAGTATTTTGTGACTTTGAAAATAGTAACTGCTATTTATTTTTAATGATTGACTTAGAAATGATATGATATAATATATATGATATATGATATGATATGATATGATATATGATATGATATGATATAATATGATATGATATGATATGATATGATATGATATGATATGATATGATATGATATGATATGATATGATATGATATGATATGATATGATATGATATTATATGATATGATATGATATGATATATGATATATTTGGTCACAGCACTTCTTTACATATAATGGTGTACCTCACATTTCTGTATCCGGTGCCACCATTAACATATTACAGTAACACATTATTTGCAGTGCACGTCTACACAAATACTCCCAGTTACACTATGCACCTTTTTTGTTACTTGGTCAATCTCCCCTTCAGTATTTCCCTACATTTCATTCGCTATTCTCTATTTGAACATTAATCCTAATATATCTAAAATTATATAAGCCTTTCAAACCCCCTTTTTCCTCTAACTACTATTCACTAAGATTTCAATTTCACTTATTCTCTACAAATTATCATATTGAATTATTTGCCCCATTTGTTCTTTGACCTTTTCTCCTATCTTTCTCTTATATTCATTTACTGTTCCAACGTTCAAATGTTAGTACTAATTTTATGCTGTCACTTGTTCATTTCTCTTAACCCTTTTTCACTATTTTCACTTTTTCCTATTTGCGCTCATTTTCACTTTCTCACTATTCCACTTACACCTAATTCTTTCGCACTACTCCCACTTCCTGTAAATACTTATATTTCTCTCTACACATCAGCTTATACACTTTCTCTCTCCCCTGTACTTCTCTATCATTTACAATTACAATTTCCTTTTACTAGCACTTTTTGATCACATCCCCACATTTTTTAATCATATCTAATACCATTGCTATATCCTTAGCTGTCGCAGGTTCTGACCTTTCTTTACTGTTCATCTCTGCTTTATTTCTATCTCTGTCATTCTTTCTATTTCTTTCTTTCTTTCTTCTTCTTCTTCTTCTTCTTCTTCTTCTTCTTCTTCTATTCCTCTTTTATTCCCCCCCCCCCACGCTTTCACTTTCACATCCTAGATTTCCACTTACACTCGCACCCTTAATCTTTTCACTACTTTCTTCCGATTGACCTAGAAATAAAGATGTTGCCTTTTGATAGATTATACATTTATTGTTGTGAAATTTTATTGAGGATCACATTATTTCTATTTAAGAAAATACGTTATTATTTACGTTAGAACTTAAACTGCAATAGACCATGCAGAGATTTATGGACATATTATACGGATTTAGGAATTCTCATCACTGGAACTGTCATTGTACTACTTTCATCACTGGACTTATGGTCACCGATTATATTTTCGTCACCGGCCACAATAATGATTCTTATTTCCATTTTGAATCTTGCGTACACCACTTTTAACACTTGAATATAATTAATTGATGAACTAGTGGACTTACTCGTGTTAAATATGTAATATTTGTCCGGCTTACAGCTGTTTCAGTGCTTCACGCACCATCATCAGAGCCTACTAGATTGCGGCGTCATCTCGAACTTCTCTGCCTGTTAGGAGGGTGTGTTTTATTGTTGGAAGGTGTTGAAGTGTGGAGTCGAATAGTGTGTGTGTACTGAAATTGATCTGTGTGTCGAGGATTTGATCGGGGTGTATTTTAGTGTGTTTGTATATTTCGTATTGTTCTAGTGTGTTGAGTTTTTGGTTCTTGGGTTGTATGTGTAGGATTTCCATGTCCGTATTTATGTTATTGTATGTATGGTTAGTATAGGTTATGTGATCGGCGTATGTAGATGTATTGTGTCCTCTGGTTATAGCTTTAATGTGTTCTTTGTAGCGTGTTTGGAATGATCTGCCTGTGTGTCCTATGTAGAACTTGTCGCAACTATTACATTTGAGTTTGTATACACCTGCGTGGTTAATTTTTTAGCGCAGTAGGATTTTTAGATTGTTTCCTAAGTTACAGAAAATGCTTTTCCAGGAGTTCACTTAGCCGGTTGTCTATTCCATCTAGTCCAAATTTTTTGGAGACGTTTGCAGGCCGAGGGACTGTCAGGACGACAACCGGAAGAAGACAATATTGAGGTCAGGGCGCAATTTCATTCGTGTATAGCACTAGAATTTGTGCCCAAGGGAAATGCCGTTGCGTTGGAGATTTGTAAGCCAATGTTATCGATGAATTAATTCCGGTCTTAACTACTGTATGTGAAGGGCCGTGGACACGGTAGAGACAGACAGCGGCCAATGTTTGCCCCGGCTGCGTGGTATGGAACTGTTACATTACAACGACTAGAGAGAATCTTTCTCCAAACATTTTTACATATGTGAGGCATGGCATAGGTCAGTGATGTCAAAGCCAGCGCATTTTCTGACCTTGACGTTGTGCACCGGCATCAAGCGCTAGGTATGTAAAGCGGAAGGGTTGTGTATATAAATAACCAACCTGTTGGACTAAGAAAACAGCGGTGCAAAAACTTCAGACGGAACGTGAAATTTTATGTCGTTATTTTTAAATGGCTCCTCTCTGTTTGATATTATCTATATTGTCTGTAAAACAAAAGTACTAATACCAATTTCTTAATATTGCAGTTGTGTTTTAATAGTACATTATGCAACGAGCCTATAATTATAGTAATTAAGAAGCGAGTATGGATGTTTATGAAACTCGCTTGTGCTCGTTTCATAAACATCCATAGTCGCTTCGTAATTACCATTATAGGCGAGTTTCATACGACTTTTTATGCTCGACCATATTTCTAACTTGAAATTACCGGTATTCAGATGTATACATTTTATTTGTATCTGACAAGATCGGAAGTGACCTTGTTGTAGGTCGTGAATTGTGAGATGTGCGCAGACGCGAAAGTATTGATTTTTTCCGAGGAACAGATGTCCACATTGACCTTGCTAGGCCATAAGAACCTACAGAGATAACATTGAAATAAAATTTGACATTGAAAAACGAGATGACATATTGAATTTACTTGAATATTATTTACAATTAACGCTAATTATTATAGTAACAGAACATAACCTTCTGCGACAGTATTGGATTTCCAGCCTCCGTGACATTTCGTTAATTCTCTTTCGATTGCATATCCGAGAATATCGATACTTGCGGTTTTATAACGGTACAAAGCTGACTTGTCATTGGCTGAACACATGTAAGCTGAGTTATCATTGGCTGATGACCTGTACTTTAATGAGTAGGTGTACTTTAATGACATGCATTAAAGGACTGCTACCTGGTGTATAATTAGTACATTTCGGCATGGTCGAGCATAAATGTTAATAACATAAAGGGTTAAGAAGGAATATTCACATAAATTCCATAACAGTACAACTATACTGTACTAAATGGGTGAAACACATTATTCATAAAGAAAGTGATATCCCCCCCCCCCAAAAAAAAGATTGAGTGTCACATGTTAAGTTGGAATTGACATTGATGGTATCTTTAGCCTTATAAAAGTAATCAATAAATCAATCAAAACAATATTACAGTACAAAGCAAAGTTACGTAGGTACTGTATATGTTTTAAGTGTAACTAATATTCCATAACAAAACTCTTATCGCATTATGCTTTTAAGGTGATACCGGTGAGCAACTTCCTATCATCAGAATATTAAATTATTTTCTCGAAATCTGCTGAAGCTATAGAGCTGACATTTTACAACACATGGGCACGTATCTTTTGCTTATGATGTAACAGTAGCTGCTTTGTTAATTCGTTTCCTTACTAACAATTTCCATGCGAATATTTTCAAAATGTTCAATACACTATCTTCAGTAATACGTATTTACGGTATATTAGATTTACGAAAACATTCTGTAAGGCTACTAAATAAATAGGCCTATAGCTGAAAAATTCATTTTTCTATTAAAAAATTGAGAAAATATTTCTTTTGAATAAAAACTCAAACTTGTGGAAAATGAGCATTAAAATTAAAACTTACATTCTTATAATGCACTTATACTTCTAAGGCAAATCTAAAAATTAAAATGGATACAGTTTTAATAAGTTCTCTTCACTTTATCTATTGAATCAGTGCTGGCCATCCCTGAATATAGCTCGACCAATCGGCATATACTACCTCTTTCGTCTGTCTCTTTCCTTTCCACTGTAAAGCGCCCAGGCTCCCCTGAGCTCTAAAGCTCGCGCTTGCTCCTATGCGCATCAATTGACATGACTACATTACCCTATAACGACTAGAGAGATTCTTTCTCGAACCATTAACACAGGTGAGGCATGGCATAGGTGCATTAACATTCTCATTTAAATCCTCATCCTTCCCTTTATTTTGTTCTGGATTTACTGCGGAATAAAATAGAAAGAACACATCAAGATATTGAGCGACTAAAAGGAGGACATTCCCCTCCGGAAAAAAAGAAGAAGTACGAGATATAAATTAAATTACCGAGAAACTGTCAACACTCGTACTACGGAAGATAATAAAAAGTAACCTATTGATATAACCAAGAGAGAGTTGCGGATGTAAAGCTTTCGTGTGGAACATGTAGAAATTAATCAGTCAGATATTTGCAGTGACCCCTCATCTTCACAGATGCGAACACTACTGGGGTACGGCAACAAGTTTTTCATCCATTCTGATCAAAGAAAACATAAGCTTATTTTCCATTATTAAATTAGAATTGTTTAGATGGTAAATATCGATATAGAAGATTCTGATTGCTAGACGTTCTGGCAATAACTTATATAGGACAAACAGGACGCTTACGTAGTATTATGAAATACCTTACTACAGAGTGATTTATATAGAACTGACACATTTCTTTCTATAATTATTCCGTTGGAAATTCATACAATGACCCAATTTTAGCACCAAATTAAGCAGAATGTTCTGGAGTTTCGATTCCTTGTCACTAGATGCGCAGATGTTTATGTCTTATTCCTAATGTTGGCAGCACTGACCAAATTTTAGCACCAAATTAAGCAGAATGTTCTGGAGTTTCGATTCCTTGTCACTAGATGCGCAGATGTTTATGTTTTATTCCTATTGTTGGCAGCTGTTTTCGACATTTTGTGTCAACGTGAAAATGCAGTACACATTAAATCAACGACTCTTACTTGTGAAGCAATACTGGATTACGAATTCAATTACAGCTACTCAAAGGGCATAACAGAGAGAATTTGGTGTTCGCAATCCTCCCAAAAAAAAAACACAATACTGGGACTGGTAAACAAATTGGAAACAACTGGATCTCTGGTGAGTGAAAAGGGCAAGCATCGTTCATCTAGGCTTCCCACGGTTGTTGTTGACGTAAGAGCACGACTGGGGCAGTCACCCAAAAAATCATTAAGACGTTTGTCGCAGGAGACAGGGTACACCTACTCAATGTGTCAGAGAGCCTAAAGCCATATAGGGTTACGGTTGTTCATCAGCTACAGGAACCAGATAAGGATAAAAGGTTGAATTATTGTCGTTGGTTTCAGACGTTCATTGTGCAAAATCCTGCCATATTGTCCATCACATGGTTCACAGATGAAGCATGGTTCCATTTATCCGGTTATGTGACGACCGAATAATTTCCAGGAACCTGTGGCCACCGAGATCTCCGGATTTGACAGCGTCGGACTTCTTTCTATGGGGTTACTTAAAAGACAGGGTTTACGCCACACGTCCCCAGACATTGGACGATCTGAAGCACAACATCACACAGGAGATTCAGCTAACAACAGAGTCATCCAACGAGTGGCCAGTAACATGGAACGACGTGTTGAGTTGTGCCTTATGCAGGATGGAGGACATTTTCAACATTTGCTATAGAGGTAAATAATCTCCCAAAATTCCTCTACATTTTAGATATAATAAGTTGTCGCTAGCACAATTCGTTTTGAAACAATTAATGAAAGAAATGTGTCATTTCTATATAAATCACTCTGTATAATAATACCTGACAGCTGTATACTAGCAGCATTGACGTGAGTGCGAAATATCGCGGCCTTGACATCTAGCGGAGCGCCGTGGAATTACGTCCACAAATACAAATATTAACATAGCGGAAATCGGACTGTTTGTTAAAAACGTGAGGTACTAATGTGGAATAATATACGAGACACTTGAGAAATGTTGAATAGTACCGTATTTGATGTAACATTACTTTATATGCTTCATATTATTTTCCGTAATTGTTGCGTATGTTTTCTTTGCTCTAGTGGGACAAAATTAATTCTGATCTTAAGAATAAATTTAAATAACCCTTCGCTGACAACTGCAAAGATAAAAATGATAGTAATCTGATGTTTATAATATAATTAGTAAAGGTATGTGGACAACAATAAAACTTAATTTGCTAAACCTTAAATTTTCCAATCTATTTTAACTTCTATTCATTTATTAGGTCTAAATAAAAATGTAATTTTTATTGTTCTATCAACACAGAGACAAAGGCATTAGGACTAATAAAGAATGTTGTTGACTCACGTTTTATGAACTCCCGGAAATCTAAAGTACATTTGAAGCAGTTTGTAATGCTGTAATTGTAGCAATTATAAACAGCACATATACACCCTGACATTTTAACACAGCACTAATTAATAAAACTATTTACTAGCCCAGCAACAATATACATTGCAGTTGATTACAGCTTGTTTGACGAGTATCTCCACACCGGCCGCCTAGGTAGCAGCACCAGCGTCGTTCGCGCAAAAAACTGCTAGCTGTCCGGTATCATTATAGTAAGGTATTTGGTATTATCTGATATGCAAGTGGCATGTGAATGTGACGTCGTACTATCCATTAAGCAGCAATTGGTGTCGCTCATTTTGGGGAAGGTTGGTAAATTGTACCGTAGAAGTGGGTCAAGTCAATCAGTGGGTGTATAATCGATCATTTGCAATTTTTATTGAAAATTATATATTCTCTCAGTTACTTGTTAAAATTTTGTTATGCTGACTTCATTGCCTGACATTGCAAATGTAAGCGAGAGGGACAACAAAAAGCCTGCGAATGCCTACATTGGGAACACTGTGTAATTACCGTTGAAGTGAAAATTGTTATTCTCAACTTTTTCTCTTGAATGAAAACAAATTCTTACAAACTATAAATTATCGTCAGCAGTGAAAGGAGACAGGAAGTATATGTAAGTACTTTTCGTTGAGATTTTACCCTGAAATAATAGTTTTGCAGTTCGTAAATGTTAGTATTGAAACTTATTATCAAAAAAAACTTGTACCTTTGTAGAATTAAGTCGATCATGCAATCGACCTACTCGAAGCACATACGACCAGCAGGAAGAATAAATTGTTCACCGAAATACCTCCAACTAACACTTATAAACAGAAAAGTGTCATAGTATAACTTATATTGATGGGATAGTGGGGAAAGAGGAAGACGAAATTATGGCGAATTTCTTGCGTAAAAGAAGCACTGCCAAAGGAACATATTTTGTACAGCCCTCTGTACCTGACTATGGGAACAACGTAGTTTCTAAAGTGACATGAGGAGGGGAAGATTTCAAATAACATCTGATATAAACCTAAGCAATGTTGAATTGCATTTTAGATTATAATTGAAGGGTGGTTTTTCAATGTAAATTTTGAATTCTTAAATCTTTGTTTGTTGGTATGTAAAGTATTAAAATGTGTTTTTTATGTTTTATAAGTTGGAAATCATAGTCACGTTTGTACATTGGAGACCTATAGGCCTAATTGTATCGAATAGTATGATCACAGTAACAAAAGATACATTATATAATGCTATAGGCATACATTGAAGATTATTACTGTTTTTATACCCCTTATAACAAATAAAATATATGTAATACAGTTAATTTGTTTTTTAAAAACATAAATTGTGATCGTCTTTACTCCGCAATATTTTAAAATCGATCTTTAAACTAAAAATTCAATGGTGATCGACTTTACCCCATTTAAGCAGGTAACTTCGATCACAAGCCAAATAACAAAAAAATCAGTTTTTATAGATTGTAATTCAATTCTAGTAACGTGCCTTCATAAGTGAAGGATATAACGACAAAATTCTATTTTCTGAGGAACTTCTCTCCATTGCATAACCTCAAAATCATAAAAAAATTGCAAAATTTTGATCGACTTTACCCTCTTCTACCATCATGCCGAACTAGGCGGTTTTGAACCAAGGGATTAAATCGTGCTAAATTTGATGTTTCAAACAGTCGTGAGTGTTTCTGCAACGATTCTCGTTCCTTAGAGAAACTCTCCGCTCCAAATACTCGAATCCAATGTGTACGTGCCACTTGGAGTTTAATTGCCATCAGTTCGCCAAATTGCTTTTCCTTTCTTAAGGCGCGAGAGGCAGATAACACACCTCTACTTCTTCGTCATTTCCGACAGGTTCCGCTTGTTTATTGACAAGGTAGCCAGGCGTATGATCTTGATAGGCTTGTATTTCTCCCCGTTATAATCAATGATTCAGATGTTTTTCCCGGCGTTGATACGTTTACAAGACACAATCACATTTCGGTTCTGAGCAGGAAGGCTACTCTTCTTTCTTGTTCAGTATGATGGAATTTAGAGTTGCTTTGAGAATCATGGTGTCTTGAGGACTAAGTGCTCGTCTTGCCGTTTCCGCGTGTATGCAGTCTCAGAAAAGAGACACATAGGAGTGAGTGATGAAGCATTGTTATAGTTTTATACTATTTTTTTGGTTAAATGGTGGTTCTTACTATGTTCAAATTCATTTACTTTGAAAAATCTTTTTGTGTAAAATAACAACAGTTACAGAGCTCTAAATTTATCTTTTGAAGAGGTGAAGAAGTTCAAATATCTGGGAGCAACAATAACAAATATAAATTATACTCGGGAGGAAATCAAACACAGAATAAATATGGGAAATGCCTGTTATTATTCGGTTGAGAAACTTTTATCATCCAATCTGCTGTCAAAAAATCTGAAAGTTAGAATTTATAAAACAGTTATATTACCGGTTGTTATGTATGGTTGTGAAACTTGGTCTCTCACTTTGAGAGAGGAACAGAGATTCAGTGTTTGAGAATAAGGTGCTTAGGAAAATATTTGGGGCTAAGAGGGATGAAGTTACAGGAGAATGGAGAAAGTTACACAACACAGAACTGTACGCATTGTATTCTTCACATGATATATTTAGGAACATTAAATTCAAACGTTTGAGATGGGCAGGGCATGTAGCACGTATGGGCGAATCCAGAAATGCATATAGAGTGTTGGTTGGGAGGCTGGAGGGAATAAGACCTTTCGGCGGGCCGAGACGTAGATGAGAGGATAATATTAAAATAGATTTGAGGGAGGTGGGATATGATCGTAGGGACTGGATCAATCTTGCTCAGGATAGGGACCTATGGCGGGCTTATGTGAGGGCGGCAATGAACCTCCGGGTTCCTTAAAAGCCAGTAAGTAAGTATTATTATTATTATTATTATTATTATTATTATTATTATTATTATTATTATTATTAAGCCTTCTACATCTCTCTATCAAACCAATCTGAGATAAATTATCGCGCTCCACAGTTTTAAAACTACTGCTGCTGAGTGACAGAGACGGAGCGCGTAGCTGTGACGACGTCGCGCTCGCATGTTACTGGCGTTCACGAAACGTCAGGAAGTTTGAGCTCGACTTTAGGTTTTATTTTAACATATGAAAGTGGCTATTGTAGCTATATTACTGCGTGGTAAAAATAATAATTATTTTTCTAGATTCTTGCATCATTGTTGCAAAATTTGGAACTGTACAATTTATAATGTCTGGAGTTAATATTATGTTAGGAAACACAAATAAATGGAAAATATAAACAAATATGTCTGATTTTATTAGCTATTGTTAAATTCTTTTAAAAGGACATCAGTTTCCAACAATTATCTACCAATTAGAATAATCAGAAATTGAAACAGCATTAAAATCCGTATGTCTGAGAATCAAAATTGAGCCATAGAACTTGGAAACATCAATAGAATTGACCAAATTTCATTATCTTGCATTTAAAAAAGTTGTTTTTGTTTTTCCATTTCCAAATAAAATGTAATTTACAATTCATTTTTATGTATCAATATGCCTGGTAAATTATTGATAAGTATTTAATGAATTTCAATCTTAAGGCATATAAACTTGCAAATGTTTATTTGCTATTTAATAACAATATATGAACGTTTTCGCCGTTTAGGGCATCTTCAGATATAACAAAACATATTATCTGGACCTATAATAACATATTATGCAAATAACAATATATGTGATACACCCAACACTAATTCTTTAACATAAACAACAATTTTAACAAGTAATCTTATAATAATAATTATCTGCGTCTCTATATAATAACTTGTCTATATTTTGCATTTATTATTATCTCTTCATCTCTATTTTCAGGTGAAACAATTACAAAACACACAACATCAACTACGAAAACTATCTTGAACTTACGACAATTCCCAGCCATGATTACTCTAAATATTTTATTATCTTCATTATAAAATTTAAATTTTACTTTGACTAATTTAATCACTGTATATCAATTGTAAAGTAGTCATCAACGTCAAACAACATTCATTCAAATGCCAACGGCCTCTCTAAGCGAAATAATTACAAAACACAAGAACATTAACTACGCATACTATCTTGTAACTTACGACAACTTTCAGCCATGATTACTTTAAATATTTTATTATCATCATTGTAAATTTTAAAATTAACATCATTGACAAATTTTAAACATTGTATATTAATTGTAACATGAGCTATATGTATAAAATAAAATATTCGTCCAGTCTAAGTTCAAATTCAAAGATTATCTCAATATTCATCCTGTATCATGTTATATCTACATAAAGCTCATGAATTTCATGTATCACATATATTGTTCTCTATTTTCCTTGTTATTTGCATAATATGTTATTATAGGTCCAGATAATATGTTTTGTTATATCTGAAGATGCCCTAAACGGCGAAAACGTTCATATATTGTTATTAAATAGCAAATAAACATTTGCAAATTTATATGCGTTAAGATTGAAATTCATTAAATACTTATTAATAACAAATAAAATGTGCCTTTTGACATGATGCTCTTTTAAAAATATACAATCAAATTGTATTAACAGTTGTATGACGGGCAGTAGTACTAGATTTACTTGAGTTAAATATCCACACGAAGATTAGTAGTGACAATACTGATGATTATCTCCAAAAAAAAAAAAAAAAAGAATTGGGTTAGAGAAGGGTTTCGTTCTGCCTTTCTATAGCACTTGCCAGTATTATCCAAGATCGTGATGTCTGAGGAACAAATGAGAGAGGTGTGTGTTACTACTTACTCTTGTACGCGTGTACCACCTATTTCCTCCGGGAATAAACCAGAAAGAGTTTGCAAGGACTCCTCGTAATAGAGGGCGATTCAATCGACGATACTGATGGATCTTTGTTCCCAGTCACTTCTACAGTCCGTGCTATGGAAGTGTCAGACATTTACCACGTATGCTGAGCACAGCGTTTCCATTTCGTTCAAATCAACTCACGTAACAAGTTTTTCCCTAGACATATCCTTACTAGGTTTATAGTCCTATTCTTTTTATGACACAGAACGTAAGGTATTACCTGAAGATTGTTACGGCATTGAAATAGAGAAATAACATTTCAAACAAGAAATTATACTACTAAATAATATTGAACAAAAAATCACAATACACTTTGTACTGTTTACAACTTCAAATAATAATATATTCCTGGTTCTTTTAATTATGATGATGTTATTATTTTGAATTTTTCGCACAGTAAACACGTCGAAAATACAGGATGTAAACTATACAAATTGCAAAAATTACACAGACTGTACACGTACAGTAGTGGCAAAAAAAACCTGACCGACCCTTGTAGCTGACTTCAGAGTCTTGTTCACTCCATAGCACGATAGACTGGTAACTAAGATTTTCGTGGTTCGAATCCTTGCTGGGAAGGAAATTATTTTTTGCTCCTTATTCACATTTATTTCCAATACTTTTCGAGAGCTAGTAAAATTCATGTTCTGGGAATAATAATTTAATTAAGTAGTAAAATATCGCTGCAATCGAAAAGTATTGGAAATAAATTTGAATAAGGAACAAAATAAAGTTTCCTTCCCTGGCAGGATTCGAACCACGAAAGTATTGGTTACCAGTCTATCGTGCTCTGGAGTGAACAAGGCTCTGAAATCAGCTACAAGGGTCGGTCCGGTTTTTTTGCCACTACTGTAAATCTCGGTCTACTAAACATGATGTATAGTGAAATTTTGTTTTTCTCTATTTTTGTGTTTTAATTCCTAAAATACTATGGTTTTTAGGATTGATAGTAATCTAATATTTACTGTCCGAGTAAATGTGAACATTACTGTCAATGACCTTCCGTCCAATATACGCTAACACCACCACAATAGAGAGACAACAGACTACTGATTTGTAAAGAAGGTTATTAGTTACCACAATTGCAATGTATGTGGCGGACCGAAGTAAATGATGACTGTCTACTACCATTTCCAAAAACATTAGACTCACACATAACATTTTTTCTAGGGAAACCACAGACGTTTTTCAGGTATAGAGTCCCTGTGAAGCTGACTTGAATAATTTAAATTCTTCTTCTAATAAGAACTCCATAAATATTAGTCTCAGGATCTATTTATTTCTAAATGTGAGGGACAAAAGACGCCTATACCGCCATGACTCAGAATTTTCACGTAGAGAAATAACAGTAGCTGACTGTTAAGAATTACTTTGCTACATTAATACACCCAACATTTTCTAACACTTCCTTCAAACTTTATATTAAATGCAACAGGAGATTAGAGCGCGAAAATCTTTACATACAGTTTACAACTGACTGGATGGACTGTACTTACAGTCTGGATCAGCTTACTTCATACCCCAAGGGTGAAACCTAACAATATTTCCCCCATTACTACATATGCTAGTGGATTGTGGTGAATTTCTAGTTTGCAGTTTGAATTTTCTTTTGCCAACAATATTTGTCGGTACTGGAGTTCCATGAAATTAAAATTGTACTAGATTTCTGAGCCGGTTACTGGAAGCTAGTGAAATTTGAACATACCAATTATTAATTAATATCAGTATTAATATTAATACATAATAGTTATTTTATGTGTTGTGTTGTGGTTATAATTCAAGACTATAGTCATGTAAGTTTCGGAGTTAGTACTAATAATTTCATGTGGTCAAACAAAATGCATTTTTAGGTTAGGTCTCGCGAGTGAATTATTTAGTCAAACCAATGAATTTTGTATTGCCACACAAAATACTTGACATGTTGATCCCTTTCCCCGTATAGTTTGCGTACGAAAATATGTTACAAATTATTGAATTATTTAGAATAACCTTCCAACATAAAGTACGGTAAGTACATAGGTAGGATAAAAAGTTATAGCAACACTGCTGTCACGTGACGACGGTGCGTTCGAGAGCTGCCAGCTATGTGGACGTGAACAAGGAGTGTTAGATGAGTTAATGCAGCCAGCGGCGACAGTACTCTGTCAATCTACTGCAGTGTGTAGAACGTTGACTTTCATAGGGATAGTGACCATGTTTACAAAACTAGAGCAACGTTCCTGGATCAAAATTGAAGTGGCACTAGGTCGTAGTGCACAAGAATGTTTTCAGGGACTGCGAGAAGCATGTGGTGATGCAGCGTTTCCATATCGCACAGTGGCACGATGGATTAAAGCATTCCGGGAAGACCTTATTGGACCGGTACCAAAGGAAAGATAACGCCTTTCTTGGACGAATCGTCGCTATGGACAAAACCTGGACTCGCTCGTATGAACCAAACTTGAAACACCAATCAAATGAATGGAAGCATCCTGGTTCTCCTCGTCCAAAGAATGTGCGCTCTATACAAAGCGCTGTGAAGGAGATGTTCATTGTGGCGTATGACATTGATGGAGTAATACAGTACTGCACCACGCTGTACCTCCAAGGCAGACGGTAAACGCCGACTACTACTGCAGGTTCCTGGAGCACCACCATCGTCCAGCCCTCAGGAGAAAACGACGACACTTGGTGGTACAGAATCCCATCATTCTTCGTGATAATGCAAGGAGTCATACCGCTGCTTCTGTCAAGGACCTCTTGCGCCGCTGGCAATAGGAGATTCTGGAACATCCACCGTACTCACACGATATGATCCATACGATTACGATCTTTTCACCGAAGTGAAAGAACCACTGCGAGGGACCCGGTACAATACCAGAGATGAACTTATCCGTGCTATAGGGCGGTCAACATGGAACATCAACAAAGCTGGACGCGCTGATGGTGTACGACGCCTTCCAAACATTTGGCAAAAGGTAATAAATAAGGAGGGGGACTATATAGAAGGAACGTAAATGTTGTACCCCTGTGAATAAAGTCATGTCAGAAATATCGAACTGTTGCCATTACTTTTTATCCAACCTTAGTAAATAAGTCATTTAGCACGTAGGATCATGTGATATCTGGTAACAGTTGGCAACACTGACAAGACGGCAATATTTGTTGTTTAGGAACTGTTCTTATGTGACCCTCACTATAGTCTTGTTCCATCTCTATAATATCTCACTCTTGCAGTAGCGCTTACAAAGAACTAACAATATTGTTTCTTGTAATGGGCAAAGAAACTCAACACTGCAAAGTTCTGTATGTGAGAATCTTAAGTATTCTCGGGACGTCTTCTTGCAGCAATTTATTTCTTACGTGCACAGTGCAGCTGTGTTCTATTTAGCTACTTGTTCGTTGAGTTGTACGTTGCATTTCGGGTTTCGACATCAAATTTTTTTGCGAAGAAGCAATTTCAACTTCGCATGCCAATGCCGTGTTGTTTCACACCATCGAAAACAATTCACAAGCATAATACATATTCAACTATCACATCACGTAGATAGAAAGTTTTAATGATTACACCAGTCCTGAAGAAATGCATTTATCCAATAACAACCAGCAGAGTTTTTACATGGATCATTCGTCCAACAGTATATAGGGCTATCCATAAGTCCGTAAAACATTTAAAAAATTCATAACTACTAAACAACGCAACGGTTAACGAAAACTTTTACACTAAAATAAAGAGGAACCTTCCAAGTTTTGTTACATACTTTACAAATGTTCAATATGTCCACCCTTGCTGATACGGTAATGCAGTAATCCATCTCTTCCCATACACACTGCAGCGTGTCACGGTTGACCATAGCCACGGCAGCTGTAATCGGATGGAGAAGTTTCTGAAGATTAACGGGGAACGGGGGCACATAGACATTGCCCTTCACAAAGCCCCACAGGAAAAAGTCACACGGAATTAAATCCGGTGATCGTGGTGGCCACTTCATTAACGCGTTATCTTCTTGTCCAGTACGTCCAATATATCTCTGTGGTAAATGTAATCATTGCTGTCTTCATTCAGCTGAGGCATCAGCCAGGTTTCTAGGATGTCCAAGTAAACCATTCCATTAACACTGTGTTCCACAAAGAAAAATGGCCCTACACTTTCTTTTCCAAAATGGCACAGAAGACGTCTTTGGAGAGAAGCGATGCTCAGGCACTCTTCGTCACGGAATTTCGCAAAGCAACGCTTGATACTGTTGAACAGAGGTGCTGCCTTTTGAAATTTCTCTCGAAAACTTCTCTGCACAGTCACAACTGATGAGTTTCGTGTATATTCCAAGACACAAAAAAAGATTGCTCACGTTTAGTAAACGCCATTTTCCGATTATTAATAACTACTGCCACCTAGCGATACATCATGGCAAGTAAGCGTGGAATTTCGTTATAAAAAACTTGGAGAGTTTCTCTCTCTATTAACACAACAATTACCATGATCTGTCGCGTACTTAATTTTTTATTAAACTTTAAAATGTTTCATCGACTTATGAATAACCCCGTATACTGTGGCGTCACAGCAAC
Source organism: Periplaneta americana (assembly GCF_040183065.1). NCBI lineage: Eukaryota > Metazoa > Arthropoda > Insecta > Blattodea > Blattidae > Periplaneta > Periplaneta americana. The sequence continues at coordinate 171,892,765 of NC_091121.1, read as the reverse complement.
CAAGTCTCTCAAATGAGTGCAGTCTTTGTTTGATGACTGTTGACTTAATGTAATAATGTCAATATACAGGGTGGAAGTGAAATAACCTTGCAGATTGAAAGAGACGATAGGGTACACTTAAATGAATACAAAACCTATATATCACGTTTTGTGATTAAATGCAAGATTAATTAGAAAATTAAGTTGAAGTTTCAGCAGTACGGCAACATCGCAGCTAACACACTCTTCTCGTGATACAGATGTAAGAACTCAACGAACTCTGTGTCTCTCGGTAGCTGAGCTGTTCTCTGTCTCGACGTTGTCACCAGTTCGAATCGCACAGTAGCTTGAAATTAGAGTTATTTAAATTAAATATACACGAAAACTGTGTATGCTATTTAAATACGCCAGAGGGATAAATCATTCTTTATTAAATTTTCTATCGATATGGACAAACATCACGATACTACCCGTAATAGTTACCGAACAAGTGGTTGTTAACCTTCCAGTGCTGGCGCCAAGTCTCACAGACCCGGCACAATTACTTTTACTATTTACTCTGAAGTGTTTGGGGGTAGAAGTCTGTTTCTCCACCTAGCTTCCTGTTTCTTTCCATAGTTGACATGTGAGTGCCGACGTGGCTATTCGTGCAGTAGTAAGCGAGATAATTACGTAACGGGTCTGTCAGACTTGGCGCCAGTGTTGGCGTTACACAGTTTCATTTTGAAGTTTTAGTGCTTAAGAATTATTTGTGGTAGTAACGAACTGATTGGTTCAAATATCAGCGGATTATTCTGTTTACTGATGATATGAAACATTTTGCTAGTTTTTAATTAATATTTAGCTTACTATATACTTCAAAAATGTATTATGAAGAAAATGAAAAACGAGTTGTGACTTTGCTAGATACTTCTAAAATGTCTTACGAAGAAAATGAAAAATGAGTTGTAAGTTTGCTAGACGAGGTTGTAAGCTCTGAGAATGATAGTGAACCCTGTGATGATGACGCCGACACTGGTGAAGAGGACGGTGAAGTGGAAGTATTTGATGGCAATACAGACACAGGACAGGAAGCTGAGCGCGAGTGGTGATGATGAACAATTTGAGATTCCGAACAAAGTTCCTAGAGTTCCCGGTTTCAAATCTAAAGATGGTACGGTATGGAGACAACACTGCTCACCAAAGGCTGTTAGGACTCAGCAGTGTAATATCGTGACGCATCTATCAGATGTGAGGCCATGTGCTAGAGAGGCTAAAACTCCTACTGATTGTTGGTGTCTTGTTTTTGATGATTGCATATTAAATGTTATTTATTTTTATTAGTCATCTACGTTTTGACAATACAGAAATAAGAAACGATAGAAAACAATGGGATAAGTTAGCTCCAATTCGTCAGGTGTTTGAAATGTTTTTGAACAACTGCAAAAAAGGATACCCAATAGGTGAATTTGCAACAGTAGATGAAATGTTGGAAGCTTTCAGAGGCAGATGCTCATTCAAATAGTATATGCCTAAAAACCTAATAAATATCGCATCAAAATTTTTTCCTTAGTTGATGCTAATATACGGTATGTCCTAAATATGGAACCATATGTTGGTCAACAACCAGAAGGTCCATTTAGGGCAAAAAATGATCCTCAAAGTATGGTCGAGCGACTTTTTTAACCAATATCAGGAACAGGGAGGAACATTACATGTGATAATTGGTTCGCTTCCTTTCCACTTATTACAAGCTTGCTGAATCGCCATAGAACAACCTGTGTGGGAAGAGTTCGAAAGAATGAAAGGGAGCTGCCAATAGAATTTGTGGATTCCAAAAAGAGACCAGTGGGATCTAGTGTGTTTGCTTTCCAAGAAGACATTACCATTGTTTCTTACGTACCGAAAAAGGGCATAAATGTAATTTTAGCATCTAGTATGCATCATGATGACTCAATAGATTTATCAACAGGTGACAAAAGCAAGCCAGAAATTGTCACCTTCTATAACTCCACTAAGAGAGGTGTCAATGTGGTTGACAAACCTTGTGCTTATTATATTAATTGTTAAAATTTGTGCTGCCTATGACGTCGCAAGAAATATCAGAAGATGGCCAATGGTGATGTATGCACTACTGAATATTGCTGGAATAAACTCCCATGTGATTTGTATCTTTAACAATCAGAAGGAAAACAGTGTCCACAGGAAGTACGTGAAGGAGTTGGCAATGGGATTAACAGATGATCACTTGTAACGTAGAGCTGCCCTTACAAATCTTCCACGTGAAGTGCGAGAAAGAGGAAGAGGTTGCTGGAACATCTTTTCAACATGTTAAGGCTGATCAGTTTCCAGAGGGAACGAGAAAAAGGTGCTTTTTCTGCAAAAAGGACAGTAAAACAAAATACTTTTGTAAAATATGTAAGACATTTATATTTTTAAGTCATGCTCAGTTTTCATGCTCTGAATACAGTGCTTAAATGATCTTCTGTCTCAAACCAGTATTTAAATATTATTTTTACTTTTTTAAGGAAAACCATACACAATATTTCAATTGTTTGCTGATTTGAAAGGCTTTTGTTGATAAAATTCACATTATATTCACTTTTTTTTCAATCTTTTAAAATTAATTAAAATAGATGTTATATAACAACAAACTGCTTATTATTTGCAATTCACCCATTTCAGTATATTCTATGGATGCTGTCAAATTGCTAAAATATTAATAAATTGGTTGGAAGAGTCAGAAATAAAATTAAATTCATATGGGTCTACTAGACTTGGCGCCAGCAGTGATGCTCTGAAAGAGGGCGCCACTACTGGAAGGTTAAACATTTGGGAAAAAAATTTAAACTGTGAACTTCCCACCAATATGATACTATGGTCCACACCTGTGGAGTAACGGTCAGCGCGTCTGGCTGCGAAACCAGGTGGCCCTGGTTCGAATCCTGGTCGAGGCAAGTTATATGGTTGAGGTTTTTTCCGGGGTTTTCCCTCAACCCAATACGAGCAAATACTGGGTAGCTTTCGGTGCTGGACCCCGGACTCATTTCACCGGCATTATCACCTTCATATCATTCAGACGCTAAATAACCTAGATGTTGATACAGCGTCGTAAAATAACCCAATAAAATAAAAAAAATGATACTATGGTTTTTTGTTACATACAATAAGAGCTTTTCGCTCTGAAAAACTTCAAGGTTATTTCACTCCCACCCTCTAAGGCCACAGAGGGGAAAATACCAAAGGAGGAAGATTCGATCCGGTGCTGTGAATTGAGCCTCGGAGTAGCTCAGTGGTTAGAGCGCCCAGTACATAGAACTATAGTTCCCGGTTCGATCCCTGGTGTTGGAGCGAATTTTTCTCCATTAATAACCAATGGTAGCTATAATAGATAATTATGTAGGACCAACAGATTTATCATTACTTAGAGTTTTAACTGTTTAAACACTGTAGCCTTCTGGAAATAAACGAATAAAATTCGAGATAGGATAACTAAAACGACGGTTTCATTAGCTGTAGGTTCTGTATTAATTTTTGTTGTTTAGTCAATTGTCCGAATATAGGTTTGAATCTCAAAAGAGATACCAATATGGCACACTTATGAGGCATCTATGCCAGGAGATAATGGGATATAGTGGTCAGTTCCTTTCCCCTCAATTGCGTACATCGCCGATTAGCTACATATAACACTAATCAGACTTCAGATATACAGGGTGTTTCAAAAATACGGGGCATAATTTCAGGTATGTATTTCCCACATGTAGACAATCAAAACAGTTCATTACAACATATGTCCGGAAATGCTTCATTTCCGAGTTATGGCCTTCACAACATTGAAATTCAACGGAATGTTTTTCTTTCCGCAGGTCGTTGTCATTACAGAAGATGTTCAAAATGTCCACCTCCTGCTTGAATACAGACCTCACATCGATGTCTCATTGACCTGCGAACACGATCCCAAACTCCAGGAGTATTGCGTATGTCCTCAGAACATGCCACAATTCGATTCCGAAGGGATTCCAAATCAGGCACCGGAAACGAATAAACCAATGATTTTAAATGGCCCCACAAGTAGAAATCGAGAGGGTTCAGATCAGGTGAGCGTGGAGGCCAAGCAATTGGGCCACCTCTACCTATCCATCGATCAGGATACCTTCGATCCAAGTACCGGCGAGCCGTATGATTGACGTGTGTAGGAGCGCCATCATGCAAGAAGTGAATGTGTTGACTATTGATCAGTGGAGGGTCTTCTAAAACATGAAGTATGGTTCCGGTGAATTTCAATGTTGTGAAGGCCATAACTCGGAAATAAAGCATTTCCGGACACATGTTGTAATGAACCATTTTGATTGTCTACATGTGGGAAATACATACCTGAAATTATGCCCCGTATTTTTTAAACACTCTGTATACAAACAATTCTGTGTTGATTTGGAAAAGGGGACTTGTCCAAAATAACAAAACGTTGGAAAATCGCAAAAACTATAATTAAATTAAGAAAGTAATATGTCCATACTATATTTTTTGTAATTAGATCACTATGGATACATACATTCACCATTCATGAACGTTTTAAATTTTAAAGTCTCTTGTGGTTTTTATGCGACTTAACCAACACTTTGTAATTTTCGAAGTGTCCCCTTTTGCAAATCGGCGACAGAATTTTTCTTCCTCTGGCACACATTTGAAGTGATTCAGATGTAAATGGCAAATACGAACATAATAATAAAAAATAGAAATGGAACAACCGAAAAAGTCGCTACGAGATTTATGAAATGTTGTTACGTCACTGTGGATTACATACGACGAGGGAGACATTGGGCATAAATGGGAAAGAACAGTTTGAAACTCTCGAGAATTGTGTTGAGGAACACATCTTGAATGGACTGAATAAGCTTGGAGTTTAAACAAGAGAGAAGAAGAAACTAAAGGGAATAATACTCCTGTACAGTCTGTTTTTACTTTCAAGTTAGGTTCACAGCGACGCGAGCAAATTTCCATAATACAGGCTCAGTTTCATATTCGAACGACTCAGTTCTGCTTTCTCTATAATAATTTCCCCGCTCCTTTTTTTGCTACCATGCATAACAACAATTTTGTGTAGAAGGCTTAAGGGTATATGTACGTGAACGACCACAAATATTATCAGAAAATGCAGGTTCTAAATTTCTAAAATTTTATAAGAAAATGAACTCACAATTAGACAAAAATTAAAAGGTACCACAACAAGACTTATTAGAACTTAAATATCTGATAAAAGTATAAAAAACATTACAAATAATATTTTTCAAACCAGTTTTTATCAGAGTATGAAAAATAAAAACAAAGAAATTTTGCACTTATATATAATTTTGTAACCATACCATTGTTATGGTCTCTCTGACATCTTTAATATTTTTCCTGCATGTAATAAACACTTATGTCTGAAAAGTAGACTACTCTCAGACATGTAGAATTGTTTATTTCAATACAATTAATTTTTTATTTGTCCTATATAAAATAATAAAATTTACATACTCTTTCGGGACCTAATTTATTTTGTTTTCAAAGAAATAGGCATTATTGTAGTCTACCTTTTTGCATAAATTCATGTTAAATCAGTGTACAAAATTTCAGAATTCTATCTCTAATGGTTGTAGAGTTATGAAATATTATGTGTGAAAAATTTTCAAATTTTGGAAAATTTAATTTAAAGTAAAAGTGAATTCTTAAAAATATTATTAGTAACCTTTTTTATACTTTTATCAGATATTTAAGTTCTGATAAGTCTTGTTGTTATACCTTATAATTTTTTGTCAAATTTTGAGTTCATTTCTTTATAAAATTTTGGAAATTTAGTGCCTGCATTTTCTGATAATAATTGTGGTCGTTCACGTACATATACCCTTAAAGATGTAGGTCTATAGTCTTAGACAAAAAAGTGATCAGCTGCCATACGCTACTTTCGGAAGACTTCGATTGATTCCCTGAGCGGTGAGGTTTGGAATGGAATGGAATTTAAATGAGGGGGGGCACGGATGGCCCAGCACTGCGACGTATTGCGATCTATTGCGCTAACCCTCGATATGGAATGAGTTGCGTGCCACAGATCCCCTACGCGCACCGCCCTAATCACATGATTCTCTTAACGACCGGTCCCTACAACCGACAGAATCCATATACCATTCCTGCTTCGGCAAATTCCCCCAAGGCCCTCCTGTCGGTCCGAGGCGAAACTCCTCCCCCGAGTAGGTGCTATTGCGTAGGCCATCCAACGTCGTTGAACTACAATCCACGGATGCCGGTCAAGAGAGTCAGCAACTTCCGGAAGCTGCCGGTAGAGTGATCTGAAAAACCTGAAACGGGATGATGATAATATAATAATAATAATAATAATAATAATAATAATAATAATAATAATAATAATAATAATAATAATAATAATAATAAAGGTTTATTTTAACTGCCAGAGTTAAGACCATTCGGCATTCTCTTCCACTCAACCAGTATGATAGAAAATTACTACAATGCTATGACTATAACATAATTAATACAATACAATTCAAAGCAATACAATACTACAATACAAGACAATATAATACATAATTAATATAATACAATGACAATTATTTTCATCTTCACAACACCAATAAAATAATTATGTAATAATAATAATAATAATAATAATAATAATAATAATAATAATAATAATAGTAATGATAGTCATACCTAAATTAAATTAAATTATTAAACTCGATCACAATATTATAACTTCAATTTCAATGCGCCCGTAAGAAATCATTTAGCCTTTTCTTGAAAGTGGTTATTGTCTGGCAGCCCCTGATCTTCTGAGGTAGAGAATTCCATTCACGGAGGACTGAGACAGTAAAAGAGGATGAATAGTGGGATGTTCTGTGGGCAGGAATTGCTAGGAGTTGGCTCTCCTGTGATGAGGAAAGGATGATGGGGAAGGAAAGTAGTTGCGAAGATGAGTGGGGTTCCAATCGCCTGATAAAGTTACCTGATATTCATCCATAGGAGTGAGGGAAAGACCCCGAAAAAACCTCACCCAGACTTACACGTGAAGAATTTTTCATTCACGATTTCGCTATGTTGTTCCTTCGTTTTGTTTGTTTGTTTGTTTCAAGGGAAGATGTAATGTGGTCGTACTTGCGGATGTTGCAAATAAAACGTATGCAGGCATTATGAACGCGTTGTAATCTTTGGGCTAAATTAGAATTTAAATGTTCGTAGAATGTTGCAATAGTCAAAATGTGGCATTACCTATATTTGTATGAGAATTATTTTTAATTGAATGGGTTGGAAACTTTTCAGACGAATTAATGAATGTGGAATGGAGAAGACGGCCTTGCATAATTATGTGTGTGACTTTTATCTGCCCAATGAGAATATTTGCTTGTGAGCTTCCCGGCCGCCAGGATAACATATAATGTATTTCAACAATGCGCACTCTTAGCTCAGTAGCCAATGTTCAACTTCAAATTTACAAAAATTTTTGTTGTAAAAATATGTATTGCCATTTTTTCCTGAACTCCCCCTTTAGAAATAGCTGTAAATTGTATCCGTGTTCCATTAAAGCACTCTTTATACTGACAGTAGCAGTCTATTAGAGTGTGGGTTTATTCCGCTAACCCAGATTCAATTCCCGCCGTTCGTTGCAAAGATATTCGTGGTACACAAGATTGGGGAATTTTTATATTTATTCATTAATAGTACGTTTTCAGCAGACAACATATTCCGAGAAAATTGTGTGGTAATTACAACGCACTGAAGCATTGTTAAAAAAGTAGTTATCATATTTTAAGGCATAAAATGTTACTAAATAATATATTTAGAGCCGTTTTCTCCAAAGTAAGTTAAACTTGGGATAAAGAGCCGTTTTCTCCAAAGTAAGTTAAACTTGGGATAAATTAAACCCGTTCAACTTTACTATTCACTTTAAACGTGCTTCCAATTTCTCCATACATTTATGGCTCTCGTTTAGATTAAACGACAGCCCACCCGTTTAAACTAATGTTGGCACTAGATTCTCAAGGCTCCTCTTGTGTTGGCTACACTGGAAACAATAACTGCCCAATCAGAGCCATGAATTTGGAAATCTTCTCACTATTCGTGAGCTGCCACAAGGGACAAAGAGTACTTAACCATATAAATGTTTACAAGTTCAATGAACCATTAATTTTGTTTTGACAATGAAACTCCAAGTACATAGCTGCAAATACATTTTGTGATTGGTGGAGGCAAGTGTTACAAAAAAGTAAAGAATGCTAATGAACGTGGTTTCATTTCGAATATAGGTGGTGCTTCAGGAGAGCGATTGATCCTTTCAATGCAGCTAAAGTCAAAATCGGAATAATAGACGTAGGTATTCCAAGCCTCTTAAACACATCTTTCATGAAGAGAGTAGCGGTACCTCTTTCTCCAACCAGAAGTCCGATTACTTCAAGCTCTTCTAGATGGTACTTTTGGAGGTAATATGGAATGGTAGGATTGTAGATATTCTTTTATTCCTTATCCACTTCTGCTGGTTGTTCCTCATTCGTTCCGAAACGCACAGTGGGATCAATTATGAATCCAGATCTTCTAGATTCCTTCAAAGCTATTATATCTGTGCGCCGTGTACTGCCAGTGACGGAGAGACCATGTACTTCTTCAAAGGTGTTGTAATCGGCATCTTTAAGGGCAGTGGCTACAATTGATCGTACTTGGTGGTGTCTAGCGTTTCGCAGATCTTCGCCGTGCGGACAGGATCCCAGGACGTGTGCAAGAGTTTCAACCTCGTTGTGGCAATGCCTACAACGGTTGTCCTGAGATCTTCCCGGCACAGCACGTACTGCAGCAACATTTCCAACCATGTTAATGCCATAGCGCCATTCGTTGTTGGAGAGACCTTCGTGTGTACAAATCCATTTGTTGGTACTAGGATATTGTTTAAATGATGGCGCGTCATATCGCGGTCATATACGTACTTTCAACATTACAGCTGTTTACAGACAATTAATGCTATAATCAAATCAAAGCGAATAAAGAAGAAATGCATCTACTAGTTTCGCAGATAAATAAATCATTTATACCCATGTGAACTGTTGTGTATCATCATTCAATCAACTGTTTTCTTGAATTTATTGGAAAGCATTCTCGATTCCACTTTTCTCTGATAAGCTAGACCGTCCAATAACTCGTGTCTTGTGATATGTATTATCCGATTGCATATGTGGATCCATTTTGAGTATAAATATGTATTAATATTTTATGACTAATGTACAAATTTTTGGTTCTCCAAAGTTTATGTATAATTACTGCTGCATTTAATAAAACGTTTGAGGTAAGTGTTAGAAACTGTTGGGTGTAATAATGTAGAAAAGTAATTCTCAACCGTCAACTATACTGTTATTGTGGTTTTATTGACTCTTAACGTGAAAATTCTGAGTCTTGGCGGTACAGGCGTATTTTGTCTCCCATTTTAGAAATAAATAGATCCTCGGACTACTTTTTATGAGTTCATATTTCTCAACCAGCGACCCAACTAATTCCTTATTCTCTTCGTGATCAGTTGCTGCAATATTATTTCTTCATCCATTCTTTCCAGCACAGCTTCATTTCTTATTATGCCTGTCCATTTTACACGCTCCATTCTTCTCCATATCCACACTTAAGGCTTATTAAATGAAAAAGACCGTAACAGGCCATAGACCTTACACTTGTCTGGATGATGACGATGATGATAAATTCAAAAGGTTCTGCAGTAAGATAATTAACATAAACATGCTTATAAAGGTGTCAGAGAACATGAAAAAACATTTCATTCTTAATATTTATATCGCTATAAGAAACAAATTCTAGCAGGAGACCGTTTAGAAATCATTAAATCATTTTACTATAAACGCTTTTTATTTTATTTATTTTTTTTAATTCAACTTCAAGAGGTGTATTCCAAAGAATCTGAAGTCCTTTTTTTTTAAATTAATTTCTTCAGTCACGTTTTAATTTATACTTTTCAAGCCTATATATAACTGTGTAAGTTTATTTAACAAACTCTCCTAAGTCTTGACTTAGTGTCTATATATGTTTTTAAAAAAGAATCTAAGGGCGTCATATTTATTTCATCAGTTTTTGTCGATTGTCTCATAACTTGGACTTAGGCCAGTTTGGAATCCACTTCAATTTGTTTTCAAGGGTGATAGAATTGTATGACTTGAGACTTTCCTGGGGTTTGATGTAGAATAACTCTTCTAGGGTTCTCAGTCAGGTGAGTTGGAGATTTGCTTCCAAGCTTTCGATGGCCAGTTCTGCATCTTCTTCAGGGAATGAAGTGATGTGGGATCATGTCTAGCCAGTATATACACAATAGTAGGGCTTCCCGCTGCGGGCCAATCAGAAGCTAGTTCCTAGTCCAGACCGCCAGGCGCATTCTGGTTGGTGGAAGCGGTAGCCAATCAGGAGCTACTTGCTGGTCCCGACTGTCTGCCGTGTGCTGGTGGTCTAAGCGTATTGATGGCAGGTTTCCATGCTTTACTCAGCTGTAGACCCCGTCTCTGTTGAAATTATTGCATATAGCTGGATTTCGATGGCTTCCTTGATAACCAAGTCCCAGTAACCTGATGTCTTTTCCAAGATGGTGGTGGAGCCGAAATCTATCTTGTGACCAGTTTCTAGGCTGTATTGGGCTACTGCAGATTTATCGGGGTAATATAGTCTCATGCTGCGTTGATGTTCCTTACAGCGTTCCATAATGGTGCGTCCCGTCTGTCCGATGTAGCATTTCCCACACTCACAAGGTATTTTGTAGACACCAGGTGTCCTAAAACCAAGGTCGTCCTTAACTGGTCTCAGCAAGTTCTGGATTTGTGGGCGGCTTATGGATGGTGATAGAATTATTTTTATCTCGACAATTTTTTTAATTAAAAATGTTTGTAACCCCCCAAAAATGATTTTTGAGTTTCAGTAGTACTGAATTTCTATATTTTAATGAAATTATATTTACTATAAAATTTCAAATAAACTCGTTAACGAGTTATGATTTTCAGCTAAAACCTACATACAACTTCAAAGCGGAAAGCTCTCTTGTGACTCCGTCATTTCTGCCAAAAATCAATTGGTTTCAGTCAGGTTGTACCACTTTGAATGTGAGGTGCGCGTGTTGTGATTGGTGGGTATTAGACAGTCGTCAGCACTTTTTTACATTTGGTTCATTATCAGAATCGGCCGCAATGTTATTTGAAACCTCGACGGGAGACCACGCAACTGACGTTGTTCCATACAGACGAATAATGCCAGATTATGAAACATTTCTGTAGAAATACACTGATCTGTTGTGACATGAATCATACATGCTTCTACGTTTCCCAGGAATTATACCTGAAGCATGCGAAACACCACACAGGACAAAGACGATTTTATTATGCAATATTTGCCTTGCTTTTCCGTTATTGTTATCCGTGTCACGAAGAAATAGATCTGAACCGACTATATCGTGCCTTAGTCAGCCTAGAAACTCTCACTATACTTCGTTACGTAAAGTAGGACAGGAGATGTAAACATTGCCAGCAGAGGAGGAAAGAAGCATAATTGCTATTCAACCAATGGCAGTGGTCTCATTCCACGCTCATTCCAAGATAGAACAAAATAGTTCCATCGCCTCTAATGTTCTCTGCAAATAATAATAATAATAATAATAATAATAATAATAATAATGGCTTTATTTAACCTGGTAGAGTTAAGGCCGTAAGGCCTTCTCTTACACTCAACCAGGATTAAAACTTGCTTACACAGTTGAACATAAAACTGGATCGGAATTAAGTAATTACATACTGATACAATTTAGGTACATAATGAGATCAAAAGAGGTAGTTACATAAAATTTACATCATAAAATAAAAATTAACATAGTGGAATACATATTAATTTGTTAGAATCAAATACGAATCACATAAAAACAGAAGCCGATAATTCAATAAAAAATGTACACAGTAAAAATAAAAATAAACACATTAGTATACATATCAGTATTAGATTACAGTTAAGTAGGATTCACATAATTAAACCAGAAACCGACAATTGAATAAAATGTACACAAAAGTAGATTAATAATAAAAACAATACAGTGGGATACATATTGGCGTTAAGTGATAAATAAACACGATTTAGATAATAAAAATAAGAAACAAAAAAAAAATAAAAATAAATATAGTGGAACACATTCCATTAAATATTTGCAACGCGTTAGGTCTGGCAACTCATCATAGGATATTTTTCTAATTTACATTTAAAGGAAATTAAAATTCGGCAGCCCTTGATTTCAGGCGGCAGAGAATTCCAGTGACGAGAAGTAGCAACAGTGAAAGATGAAGAATAAAGAGATGATTTGTGCAGTGGTATTTCTAGCGTGTTATCATATTGTGACCGAGTATTTAAGTTATGATACCGAGAAAGACTGTGGAATTGGACAGATAAGTAAGAGGGAGCACAGGTGTGCAGAATTCGGTATAAGAGAGAAAGGGAATGTAACTTTCTCCTCTCATTTAACCTGAGCCACAATAATTTATCGAAAGAAGGCGAAATGTGATCGTAGTAGCGGACATTACAAATGAAAAGAACACACGCATTATGAACACGTTGCAGTTTCTGGGATAAATCCACCCTGAGGTCACTCAATAAAGCGTCACAATAATCGAAATGAGGCATAATAAGAGTCTATACAAGCGTCTATTTTAATTTAGCTGGATAGTGGTACAATCTTTTTAATGAGTGAAGAGTGGATAATACTTTCTTGCAATGAGAAAGCTGCGCGCAAGAACGACATGCAATCCAAATTTTTAAAATTGCTGTATTTTCACAAATATGCAATTCCACATATTGATTATGGGTAACGCATTGTGTTATCTGTAGTTTTCTCACTACAGATTTTGATTTATCTACAGAAAGTCAAAACTCGAGTGGGCTGTAATGGACTATTACACGATTACAAGAAACTGTATAAAGATTAAAAGATATAAAGTACTCCAATACAATAAAATATTAATTGACTTACTAAAATATGTACTAAACTGTATTGGAAATGTATAATTCTACCTTCTCATCATTACAAATATTCCACTAGATTGCAGTAGTGTGTTTGATGAGCTGTTGTCTTATTACCAGTTATACCAAATATACAGGGACATCATTTTATTTTTACTTCAACTATTATTGTACCTGAGTTTTTGAATGTACTTCACTCCCACCCCTTTTACTAATGAAATTCAACTGTCCTCCACACAGGTCCAAGGCAGCAGTACTGAGTGAATATAGTACGTTTCAGAAATATGTTCGCGTTTTCCAGTGACGAAAACTTCCAATATTGAATCATATTTTCGCACAGGTACTGTCGTCCGTTTGCCTACGTCGCATCCCGATTTCCCCCACCTGCTTGTGCTCGCTCCACTGTAAAGACTAGTGGCTGGCCTTTCTTAGCTCTTTTCTGAAAACATTAATGTCTGTTAGGAATTAATTGGACCTCTACGTAATATTATGCAACTGTTTAAAATAACTTAAATAAAAGGGCCTCGTTAAGTAATTAACTATCACGTGATTTCCTCCCCTTTCTACGATCCTACGAAATAACCACTTGGACGGACAGTAGATAGCATATCTGTGCGAGTCGGGAAGAAATGAAGACTGAATTTACAGTACGTAAGGTACTCTTTTAGAGAGTAGGTACAGAATTATTTCAACATGAGTTACTAAGTATGAAGGACGAAACTGGTAATTGGAATTAGATGCAATAGTCTATAGTGCGATAATATGCACAAAAGAACTGAAGCCTATATCGAAATGAACGGCCACCATTTTCGAAAATGTGTTTAAATATCCATATTATGATTATTTTTCATTTTAACTTCTTTCTCTATATAGTACGCTAATGTGCCGTAGACAGTATAATATACACTGCATAATGAATACGTTCGTATGGTTAACTCAGTTCGTGAGTAAAAACACTTATTGTTAACACTGTACTGTATTTTGATTAAACAAAACCCAATGAAAATGATCAAACTTAAAATCGCGATATTTCCTACTTTACATAAATGGATGAACTACTTTTCTTCCCTCCTATACCTAGTAAAGGGATTTGTTTGTATATTACGCCAGTATCATCAAACTCCAATCGTGGAAGGGGGTAGCAAACGGTGTTTCCGGGTCTCAATCATTAATCCAAAAGTATAGCCGGGTTAATATTAAAAATGTTAGTAAAAATAAAATGTCCCTGCACAAAATTCATTGAACTCTATGGACGATTACTAATCAAGAAGGATTTGTAGATTGTTTCATTTTTATTAAAACAATTGCATTTCACTTCAGTTATCAACATATGTATATACAGGACTCCTTCAAAATAGCTTTCCGTTTTCGAACACATGTAATTTACGTTCTATGAATCTGAGGTGCATGAAAATAGTACCAATGGAAAGATAAACTCAAAGTTTAGTTGTGGCAACATTGTTCTCCTAGTTGGTAACACTGCCGTATAATAGCGCATATAAACAAATTTGTTCTTTGTTGAGGTGAAATGGCTGCTATAGAGGAGAAGAAAAGCTTGATTTTCATGTGATCCAGTCAGTTATGAATGTGCACAGTTATAGTCGCGACGCTGTTATTCCCGGCGTGACTCCTCCCCATTGCTTACGTCTTAGGAAGTGAAGGCTCTATAAAGTCTAGGTAGGTAGTATCGTTCGCCATTTTTGTTTTTTTCGTTGCCGATCTACCAGACGAGGGATCCACTTGCCACACCGTTAAATATTATCATGTCGTAGCTCCTATGATAATAAATCAAACGCACTTTAAGTCGGCAAATAATTGCGCGGTAAATAACGTACTCGTGTCCTTTCTGCAAACGCAAACGAAAGAGCCAAAATGGCGGGCGATTATATTAAGTATTTATCGAGCCTTAAGAAATGCTTAACGTCTTCATCAGCGAATCACAAGACGCAGACGTTTAAATGTAGCCGACCTGCAACGTGATTAGCTGCCGGAAATTAGAGCGACGGGACTACAGAACTGTTTTCAGTTCCGTTAAAGTCGTTTATTGTTTCAGTACTTCACTTTACTATCATGGAAGAAATAATTTAAATACCGATATATTGATATTGCAAACCTAATTTCGATAATGTAAAATAAAAATCACAATCGTACTAATCGAATAAAACAGTGTTAACATTTAATAGATTTTTTCTGAGAGAATATTGGTTTGGGAATAACATGGTATTTGACTAAAATGCATTAGGCCTAGGTGTACAGATTTTTACATAGGACAAACTGGAAAATCATTCCATATAAGATGCAGTGAGCACATAAAAGCAATAACTAAGCCATAGATCATATGAAATTACTCAGAACATATTACTGACAACAATCACGATTACAATAACATAAAAACAGATAAGAAAATGGTGTATTAATTTTTTTTTCCTGTTACAATTTTAATCTATCACCTTTACTTTTTAACTTCGCTTTAGAATATGCCATTAGGAAAGTTCAGGATAACAGGCAGGGTTTGGAATTGCACGGGTTACATCAGCTTCTTGTCTATGCGGATGACGTGAATATGTTAGGAGAAAATCCACAAACGATTATGGAAAACACGGAAATTTTACTTGAAGCAAGTAAAGCGATCGGTTTAGAAGTAAATCCTGAAAAGACGAAGTATATGATTATGTCTCGTGACCAGATTATTGTACGAAATGGAAATATAAAAATTGGAGATTTATCCTTCGTAGGGGTGGAAAAATCCAAATATCTTGGAGCAACAGTAACAAATATAAATGACACTCGGGAGGAAATTAAACACAGAATAAATATGGGAAATGCGTGTTATTGTTCGCTTGAGAAACTTTTATCATCTAGTCTGCTGTCAAAAAATCTGAAAGTTAGAATTTATAAAACAGTTATATTACCGGTTGTTCTGTATGGTTGTGAAACTTGAACTCTCACTTTGAGAGAGGAACATAGGTTAAGGGTGTTTGAGAATATGGCGCTTAGGAAAATATTTGGGGCTAAGAGGGATGAAGTTACAGGAGAATGGAGGAAGTTACACAACGCAGAACTGAACGCATTGTATTCTTCACCTGACATAATTAGGAACATTAAATCCAGACATTTGCGATGGGCAGGGCATGTAGCACGTATGGGCGAATCCAGGAATGCATATAGAGTGTTAATTGGGAGACCGGAGAGAAAAAGACCTTTGGGGAGGCCGAGACGTAGATGGGAGGATAATATTAAAATGGATTTGAGGGAAGTGGGGTATGATGATAGGGACTGGATTAATCTTGCACAGGATAGGGACCGATAGTAGGTTTATGTGAGGATGGCAATGAACCTTCCGGTTCCTTAAAAGCCATTTGTAAGTAATGTGGTAATGTTACAATTTTAATGTTTTAACTTAAAGTTTTATAGTTTTAATAAAGTGTTAAAGTGAACAACAAAAAATGACAATGTTTCGTCATACTCTATTCAAGGTATAGGCTATAAAATCTGCAGTTATTTTACTTCCAGTCTGTATGCAGGTTAACTTAACCAGGGACTAAGAACATGAAGTACAAAAACAGAGAATAATTATGGTACTTGTAGTTAAAATATTACAATGGCGACTTACTCCATTTCAAATTTCATATACAATTATCTGTAATGTAGATCAATGAGGTAGACTTCATAAGGTTTCGACGGGAACATCGGCAAGATTGACGACGAGGAAAGGTTATTGAAGGTCTCGGTAATGATTCAGGCTACAGCAGTTTCTTTGTCCCTTCTGAATGATGAATGAACTTGGAATTCGAATGAGACATTATGACATACGACGTCAGTGTCTTTCTCTTGTATATACTCTGTTCTTGTAAGGAATGATTCATCATTCTGATCAAGATACAAGGAGGCAGCATACATGGCCTCCGTATATGACCCCATTAGTCAGCCAAGACTGTAATTTCTGCATATTTTCCTATTACACATCAAAGAAGAAGTTACTGAACTGTGGTGGTTGAATAAATCCATTGATTAGTTCTTCTCCGATCTGCTAGCTGGCAGAAAATTATCCGTTTTTTCCACTGATTTTCAGCTATTATCTTTCATTATTATTTCTTTAGGGGGCTACTTCAGATGCCAATTTTTCATATTTACATTTTATTCTCTCATTAATGTTATAGGGAAGAGTCGGGTAGTATCGGATATTGGGTAATATCGGACAGTGAGTTTCTTTCACCTATCACACGATGATAGTACCTGATTGACATGGTTACGTTTCTGTGATGTCGCATAGAGAAACGTAACCATGTCACTCAGGTACTACCATATGGTGGTAGATGAAAGAAACGCACTGTCCGATACTACCCGACTCTCCCCTACATATATTCAAACATGTTTATTTCACACGTTATTTACCTTTTTCTAAAAAAATTTATTGGGCCTTCCTTACATACAGGGTGCACATTATCAGAGCGAATAGTTCATGTTATATGTAACAAAATTGTGTAATACCATATTGATGGAAAGTTCATAGTTTTCTCAGAATTTTTTTTTCATGTGATTAACACCTCCTTACTTGGTAACTATTGCGAGTAGGATCGTGATTTTTGTCCATATCCTTGTTTGATGTTGATGATGATGATGATGATGATGATGATGATGATGATGATGATGATGAAGAAGAAACATAACACTGCAGAATATGTGCGGGAAGAGAGATGAGCCCTACATCTGACACCAGCCTAAATCTTGCATGATTGATACAATCGATGGACACTTAAACTGGGCCACACAGACTAAACATGTATGCTAAAAGTATTTTCTATAGTGCACTCACACTGCAGAATAAAAAATGTTCTTCATTTTAAATTGAAACAAATCTTAAGGCTGGTTCACAATAAACCGGAAACGAGAATATGAACGAAAACGAAAACGGTAAAATTGTTAAAATGTGTACATTTAAACGTGAGCATTCACAATTAACGAAAAGCTTGCCGGAGCCCGGGACCGGGAACGGAGAGTTGACCAAGTTTCAACTTTGGCGTTCACGTTTCCGATCACAGCCCACTAGATTCATTCTATTGCCATCTAAAAGCTATTTTGTCGTCATATATTTTGTAGCAAGAAGATCGTGACATAACCTATGCATTATTTTGTTCTGTGCTGTGCATCATGGAGCAAGTTTTATTTGATGAGATTATAATATATAGTGTTGAGGAAAATCCTCACGTTTACGATAAGCGGCGCGCCTCGTATAAAGATGAAAAAATGAAGGAGAATACGTGGCTTTCAATAGCTGCATCTTTGAACACCGATCGTAAGTGAATCATATTTTATTACTGTATTGGTTGTATTACACACTACATATTCATGCTTCAATTCAACAACTACTGTTGTATTCATTTTTGTTCTATTACAAATGTTTCTTCTGTAATTATTTTACGCTATGGTAAACTTAAAATAGATTGTGATAATAAAGATGCATGGGCATATTTACAGTAGCGTTAGAATTTTGAAGTTGGTTAACCTGTGTTTGTGTTGGCTGTCTTGTACTCATGAGAGAACGCTATTGGTCAATTATACACAAATAACATCAGAATGCGTAATATGCATAGTTGTCTACGTTCTCGGTTTATTGTGAATCAAAAATTTTCATATTCACGTTCTCTGCTTCTCGTTTTCACTCTGGTTCTCGTTCCCGGTTTATTGTGAACCAGCCTTTAGTCCAGGCTGTTATTATGCCACAGTTCGACTACTGCAACGTTCTATTAATTGATCTCTGCTCTGACCTGACTAAAAAATTACAGGTAATCCGTAATGCCTGTGTTCGATTTATATGTAATATCTATCTCTATGATCATATCTCACCGTCGTTCAATGATTTGTTTTGGCTCCGGCTGGCTGACAGACGCAGTCTGCATTGTCTTTCTCTTCTCTATTAGATTTTACATACATCAACCCCTGAATATCTTGCATCACGATTCCATTATCTATCCACACATCATAATCTGTGTACCCGGTCATAACAAAACACCTTTGTCAGTCCCTCTCCGCAGAACTTCCGCGAATTCTTCGTCTTTTACAATAGACAATATCAGTTCTTGGAATTCATTACCTGCAGATGTTAGGAGCTGCCCGACTTTAAATGCTTTCAAATCCAAAGTGCAATATCTTATTTTAGAACACACAATGTCCCAGGGTTTGCAGGGTGTAAGGGGTGTAAGGGTCATTATTTTAACTGATGATTATTCATGTCATAAGGAAGAAGATATGTCCTTACAATTTTTCTCTAATTGTAATATTTAACTAATTATTGAAGTTTACAATATAAGACGTTTGGCAATGTTGCTGAATGTGGACGAGGCGGTTTACGAGGACACAGTACAGCTCAAGTGGTTACAGACATACCGATACAAAACAGATGCTCTGTTCTAATCAAGGGACGGACCAGGAAACTGTTGTTTACATAAAACTAGCAGCAGATACAAACTTTCAATCTCATTAATACAACATTGTGGTAAATTTACATTTTGTTTGACGATATTAGTCAATTTTTTATTGTACGTCTAAAAATAAACAATAATGGTTTAGTGCACAAAATCACACGAAATTTTTTTCTACAAACTGCTACAAAAGTTCGCCGATTAGGTTACCTTCTTAGCGGAAAATGTTGGCGGTACATCCTTCTTGCCGCACTTGAATTACGTCGACTTCCTCCATAAATTAATAACACATCATGATATTCCTGAACTGTGAATGACATTGTAAGTTGTTTATCGAATATCTGTACTGAACTGTCATCCGCTCGGCAGGAGATCTATGGACAGGGAGCTTGAACTCAGCTGAGTTGTACGTCTGTGCAGACTATTGTTAGTAACATGAACCCTGCTATGTACGTTGCCACGTTTCTTCCGCCAGAATATTAACAAATATTAAGCATGCATTATTATTTAATTTCACGAAAACTTAGTAGAACACACAAATATGTATTTAAACTAATATTAACTCTTTGCCAGATATACCTACTGATGTAATTGTTTTCGTAATTTTACTCAACAATATATGCAGTATAATGTGAATAAAATAAGGGAAAAAATATTTTTTTCTAGGAAAATTATAAAATTGGACTCTACGTTGTATGAACATTCTTTCATTCTGTAGACCGTCCCCGAAGACTGTGAAAAGGACGGCACTTATACCCCTTACACCCGGTATATTAGAATTCACAATATTGTAACTAGTTTATAAAGTAATCATGCAACTTAATTTGTTATCTAGCTTAAGTGAGTAAAATACGGGATCGTCCCGTTTTTCGCTCTTGCATCCCGTTGTCCCGAGAAAAGTTTTCTATATTACAATTTACATACATCGCACTATTATGAAACAATATATCAGCCACCGGAGTGGCTCAGTCGGTTAAGGCGCTTACCTGCCGGTCTGAAGTTGCTCTCGGGCGCGGGTTCGATCCCCGCTTGGGCTGATTACCTGGTTGGGTTTTTTTCCGAGGTTTTCGCAAACCGTAAAGTGAATGCCAGGTAATCTATGGCGAATCCTCGGCCTCATCTCGCCAAATACCATCTCGCTATCACCAATCACATCGACGATAAATAACCTCGTAGTTGACACAGCGTCGTTAAATAACCAACTTAAAACGAAATGAAACAATATTATTGTGAGTTATTAATTTCTCAATGTGAATGACGGCAACAACAAACGTTTAGATGAAGTCTGGGTGGATATTTTAAAAGTACTGAAGGAGAACTGTCAAATTTGAAGAGGGTAGTGGAGTTCATTATGTGTATCCGTCGAACAAATGCGTGTGTCGAAAGATTATTTTTTCGCATGAACGCAATAAGGACTGATGAGAAAAATAAATTGTCAGTAAAAACAGTAAAATCAATGCTTGTAAAATAATTCTTCAGTGAGGATTGTGTTGCTTTTCATGACATGATTCTTCAAAATAAATAATTGTTAAGTGAAATTCATTCTTTAAAGAAATATTGCAAGGCCAAGGCGGATTTATTTATAAGAATACTGTCACGTGAGTAACTTGGTGTATTTTGTAGCTATAGTGTGTTCGTAGCTCGGCCGGACCGTTATAACATAACCTAAATAATAGACACGAGTGTTAGAAAAGTTTTAATTAGGGATTATGAAATAAACAAGAAAACTTTTAATTAAGGATGATGAAATAAAAAAATAAATATGAATAATTTTAAAAGGAACAATTATTGAAAGTACAATTTTCAAATTTGAATGTACTTTCGTAATAATTTATTAAAAACAATTTGTAGGCAACTTACATAAAGAAGCTTAAACGTAATGCAAATATGCTCCCAACAATTTTGTTTACTATTTGTTTACCTACCCTTTGTTAGTTAGTAAAGTGTTTGTGTAGTACCGTAGAAGTGGATAAAGTCAATCAGTGGGTGTATAATCGATCATTTGCAATTTTTATTGAAAATTATATATTCTCTCAGTTACTTGTTAAAATTTTGTTATGCTGACTGCATTGCCTGACATTGCAAATGTAAGCGAGAGGGACAACAAAAAGCCTGCGAATGCCAACAATGGGAACACTGTGTAATTACCGTTGAAGTGAAAATTGTTATTTTCAACTTTTTCTCTTAAATGAAAACAAATTCTTACAAACTATAAATTATCGTCAGCAGTGAAAGGAGACAGGAAGTATACGTAAGTACTTTTCGTTGAGATTGTATCCTGAAATAATAGTTTTGCAGTTCGTAAATGTTAGTATTGAAACTTATTATTTTAAGAAAACTTGTACCTTTGTGGAGTTAAGTCGATCATGCCATCGACCTACTCGAAACAGATAGGACCAGCAGGAAGAATAAAATGTTCACCGAAATACCTCCAACTAACACTTATAAACAGAAAAGTGTCATAGTATAGCTTATATTAATGGGATAATGGGGAAAGAGGAAGACGAAATTATGGTGAATTTCTTGCGTAAGAGAACCACTGCCAAAGAAATATATGTTGTACACCCCTCTGTACCTGACTATGGGAACAACGTAGTTTCTAAAGTGACACGAGGAGGGGAAGATTTCAAATAACATCTGATATAAACCTAAGCAATGTTGAATTGCATTTTAGATTATAATTGAAGGGTGGTATTTAAACGTAAATTTTGAATTCTTAAATCTTTGTTTGTTGGTATGAGAAGTATTAAAATATGTTTTTATGTTTTATAAGTTGGCAATCATAGTCTCGATTGTACAGTGGAGACCTATAGGCCTAATTGTATCGAATAGTATGATCACAGTAACAAAAGATACACTATGTAATGTTATAGGCATATATTGAAGATTATTATTGTTTGTACACACCTTATAACAAATAAAATATCGTCGCTTAAGAACCAATACCGCGTAACTGACATTTTTGGTCAAAACTGTTTTTTTGCACAGATGATACCTCCACTGTCATCTGCATGCAGTGACAAGCGCGGGAATTTGATTGCATGAATGGCCTGCGTGCGAAGGAGGGGGGTACAATACCGCGTATCTGAAGTCACGAGAAGTCTGTAGGAAATACCGCGTATCTGACAACAGATATTATGTCTATTCCCTGCGCGCCCTCAGTACGGAAGCTGGTTCTCGTTACTGCCTTGTAAAATTGTATCAACAGTGTGTAATGTTCTGAGAAGATTAAAGAAGTGTTCAGTTTCAATTATTTAAAAGGTAAATATAATAGAATTATTTCACTAATGTCAATTGAATGTTAGTTGAGCTGAATTGCCGCAGAATCTCCAAGTTCATTCACTGAAATATAGTACATTTAATATTTTATTATTATATAGGCCTACAGATACAAGAAAAGACATGGACAATGAATCAGACGACAGTCAGTTTAGCGAGAACGAAATCCTATCTGTGCTATGTTCTGCATTCAAGACGGAAGAAACTTCTGTGAACATTAACAAAGGTATGGCATAAGAAGTGTCACAGTTATTAAACGTTTATTTTTCTTCAGTTACGGAATCATAACAGTAAACTTAAGTACTTAATATAAATAATCATGAATGGGCCGCTAAAATAATTTGCGCTACATTTATGGTGCTGAGCTTGGTCCCTTCCATTTCCTCCGGTAGGAGGAAGATCTAAATTGATGATAATATTTACTACACATGTTTTTAAGCCATTTATATCACATTTATAAACACTAGTAATCTCATCTTATTCGTAGGTGTACTGCCTGATAATTGAAATGCAAAAGAAAACCGTCCTTCTGGAAATGGGCTGCTGCAGATCAGGGATTATCCGTCCAGTGTTACCGGTAATGTTATGATCGTATTATGCAGTCTGGTATGATTTAAAGCAACGCTATTAAAATAACACAGCTAGAAATAGGATAGGACAGAAACTGAAGACAATACCATGTCAATGAAGGATCTACACCAAATTTCGGAAGCGTCTTCATATGTAGACGACCCCGAAGAATTTGTGAGTGCTACTTATTCTACATCTTTACATTCGTCAGAAAAAAGTAAAGAGAAGAATCTACAAGCGTTTCATGGAAATTTGACAGAAAAGAAAATGAAGTTCAAAGCCACAAAAGGGTAAGTGGAAGAAAATGAAAAATAGAAAACTTAGAATGGAAGAGGAAGCTTATCTTAGCTACAAGAGATCGAAAGATGGCAAAGTAACACATGATACGGAAAGAGATGCAAGGAATTTGGGGCCAGAGTGTTGTTATAAAATGTGCCAAAATTCGAAAGTAATGGGTTGTAATTTAATTTCTAATGAGAGAAGACATCTTTCAGGCATTCTGGAAATCTATGACTTGGGAACAGAGGACCGTTTACGTATCAAATCTACGAAAAGACCTGAGAGTACAAATTCTGAATCGAGAAGAAAGAGAACATTTGTCTACAACCTAAAAGTTGATGAGAAAAAAATTCAGGTTTGCAAAAAGATGTTTCTGTGTACATTGGGAATTAAAGAATGAACTGTGCAATATTGGTTAGCTAATAGTACTGATGGCGTCCCTTCAGTAAAAAAAAGTCACGTTCTCGTGCAAAAGCACAGAAAAAAAAGAGCATTAGTAGCCTGCCTAAATTACCGTCACATCATTGTATATAGAACCGATTGTGCCATAGACTTTATGATAGTATTCCACACTAGGGTACTCAAGGATTAGTTTTTGTGATTTCAGCATAGGCCTATAATTATTTCTTTATTGTGTTTAACGAATATTGTGCCTGAAAAATTATCATCATTATTATATTTTTATATGATTTTCTTTTCATTATTCGCAAGTCAGTCAAGTCCATTGTCAATAATAATAATAATAATAATAATAATAATAATAATAATAATAATAATAATAATAATAATAACAATAATATTATTATTATTATTATTATTATTATTATTATTATTATTATTATTATTATTATTATTATTATTATAAAATTATATTTGTCAGCAACGTTTTAGCAACAATTCTACTTATCTATTCATATACGTAGTGTGAAAATAAAGTACCTGGTATCAGATTATCATTATTATTATTATTATTATTATTATTATTATTATTATTATTATTATTATTATTTACTTACTTACAAATGGCTTTTAAGGAACCCGAAGGTTCATTGCCGCCCTCACATAAGCCCGCCATCGGTCCCTATTATTATTATTATTATTATTATTATTATTATTATTATTATTATTATTATTATAACAATAAACATTGAACTGTGTCTTCGTTTTTCCTTTCCCATAGTTTCAGCATTTGATTGACTAAGAATGCAGCAATCATTGTCTGGAACGTAATCTAGTGCTGATTCAAGCTACAGCCTACCGACCTTGACCTCAAGTCAGATGGTAGGACAACAATTCAGATAACACATTGACATATACAAGAGCACGAATAATATTTCCAGAAGACAGTTTTCACGCAAAGAAAACGCTTGTCAGCATGTGTCCTGAAGCTGCTAAAGTTGTCTCACAATACCGCGTAACTAACAAAATGTAGTCAACGGCAGAGTTCCAATACCGCGTAAGTGACATGGCCAAATGTCTACGGCCATGATCATCCATTTTCACTTAGTTACAAATTAGTTATGCTATTTCATAGCCATACACCACTTTTCAAGACTATTGCGTTATTTTTATTTTTTTATTCGGTTTTTTCCTTCTCCTGTAAAATTTACTTTTTGTCAGTTACGCGGTATTGGTTCTTAAGCGACGATATATGTAATACTTTTAATTTGTTTTTTAAAAACATAAACAGTGATCGACTTTACTCAGCAATATTTTAAAATCGATTTTAAACTAAAAATTCAATGGTGATCGACTTTACATTATTTAACCAGGTAACGTCGATCACAAGTCAAATAACAAAAAATCAGTTTTTGATAGATTGTAATTCAATTCTTGTAACGTGTCTTCATAAGTGAAGGACATGACGACAAAATGCTATTTTCTGAGGAACTTCGCTCCATTGCATAACCTCAATATCATTAAAAATTTGAAAAATTTTGATCGACTTTACCCTCTTCTACGGTAAACTTTACAATAGACACACATTTTGGAAGATTGGCATATTTAATGGGTGCGTATACTAAACTTACTCAGTGATGGCTGATGTGTCGCTATTTTTTTCCAATATGTCTGGGAACTCTTATCTTAGATTAACCTATAATTTCCTTTTGTATTAACAATGTAATTATTATTATCCCTATTTTCGTTTTGTCATCTGATTGAATGAAAGAGAAGGCCTCACGACGTTAACTCTGCCAGAAAAATAAAACATTATTGTTGTTATTGTTGTTATTATTATTATTATTATTATTATTATTATTATTATTATTATTATTACACAACGTTCGAATCTAGGATATGATATTCGAGTAACTCTAATCTACTACTACTGCCGCTGGAAGAACAATGCTCGCCGGACAAAAATGTTACTGTAAACAAAACAGAAGAAAAGAGCCACAGGGAATAAATAACTTTGTGTTTGTGGGTAAGCTGAAACTTGGACACTACACACAGGATGCTTGTGTCATCATTTTCATGACGTCACTAACTACACAGCACCAGGGGTCCGTTCATTCGCCACCTGCCAGCAAACCCACGATTTGTTTGTGACTCGGGCCCCTGCACACGATGCGAAACGACCAACTTCCATACTTCCATATTTATTCAGGTTATCGCTCTGTGTAGTTCCCGTCATTTGAGTACAGTGTAATTCATCTCTGGCAATGATTGATTCCAAATGATTTGAAAATTGAAGTTTAATTTCTGTTATGACAGTAATATTACGTTGTTTGACACAGAGGAAAATTACAGTGTAGGTGAAACTGTTGTAATTTGATTGAATCTTTTTTTTTTCTCATTCTTTCTGCTACCTAGCCGATTCAAACTAAAGTAGGCTGTAAAGCAGGACTGGCAATCTAAGAGCTTTGTAAATCTGTCTTCTTCTTCTTTTTTTTTTTTTGCAGTAAGATAAATTTATTATTAAGTATGTATGTATGTGTGTGTATGTATGTATGTATGTATGTATGTATGTATGTATGTATGTATGTACACTTCAATTGGGTATACACCCGGTGGCAATGATATATAATATACAATAATATTACAATAATTGCAGCAATAAAAAATAAAATAATCGTAAATTTAATTCTAACTATAAGTAAATAAATGCGGTAAACCTGGAACTATAAATAAAAAGTATGCTATAATAACGCCTACAATAAGACAGGCAGGCTGGCAGGCAGGCAGGCAGGCAGGCAGGCAGGCAGGCAGACAGACAGACAGATTAGATAAGATAGATAGATTAGATTAGATAGATAGATAGATTAGATAAGATAGATTAGATAAGATAGATTAGATTAGATAGATTAGATTATATTAATAGATTAGATAGATTAGATTAGATACATTAGATTAGATAGATTAGATTAGATAGATCGATTAGATTAGATAGATCGATTAGATTAGATAGATCGATTAGATTAGATTAGATAGATTAGATTAGATTAGATAGATAGATTAGATAGATTAGATAGATAGATAGATAGATAGATAGATAGAATAGAATAGAATAGGATAGATAGATAGATAGATAGATAGATAGATAGGTAGGTAGGTAGGTAGGTAGGTAGGTAGGTAGGTAGGTAGGTAGGTAGGTAGGTAGGTAGGTAGGTAGGTAGGTAGGTAGGTAGGTAGGTAGGTAGGTAGGTAGGTAGGTAGGTAGGTAGGTAGGTAGGTAGGTAGGTAGGTAGGTAGGTAGGTAGGTAGGTAGGTAGGTAGGTAGGTAGGTAGGTAGGTAGGTAGGTAGGTAGGTAGGTAGGTAGGTAGGTAGGTAGGTAGGTAGGTAGGTAGGTAGGTAGGTAGGTAGGTAGGTAGGTAGGTAGGTAGGTAGGTAGGTAGGTAGGTAGGTAGGTAGGTAGGTAGGTAGGTAGGTAGGTAGGTAGGTAGGTAGGTAGGTAGGTAGGTAGGTAGGTAGGTAGGTAGGTAGGTAGGTAGGTAGGTAGGTAGATAGATAGATAGATAGATAGATAGATAGATAGATAGATAGATAGATAGATAGATAGATAGATAGATAGATAGATAGATAGATAGATAGATAGATAGATAGATAGATAGATAGATAGATAGATAGATAGATAGATAGATAGATAGATAGATAGATAGATAGATAGATAGATAGATAGATAGATAGATAGATAGATAGATAGATAGATAGATAGATAGATAGATAGATAGATAGATAGATAGATAGATAGATAGATAGATAGATAGATAGATAGATAGATAGATAGATAGATAGATAGATAGATAGATAGATAGATAGATAGATAGATAGATAGATAGATAGATAGATAGATAGATAGATAGATAGATAGATAGATAGATAGATAGATAGATAGATAGATAGATAGATAGATAGATAGATAGATAGATAGATAGATAGATAGATAGATAGATAGATAGATAGATAGATAGATAGATAGATAGATAGATAGATAGATAGATAGATAGATAGATAGATAGATAGATAGATAGATAGATAGATAGATAGATAGATAGATAGATAGATAGATAGATAGATAGATAGATAGATAGATAGATAGATAGATAGATAGATAGATAGATAGATAGATAGATAGATAGATAGATAGATAGATAGATAGATAGATAGATAGATAGATAGATAGATAGATAGATAGATAGATAGATAGATAGATAGATAGATAGATAGATAGATAGATAGATAGATAGATAGATAGATAGATAGATAGATAGATAGATAGATAGATAGATAGATAGATAGATAGATAGAT